>NW_014040569.1:60264-662764 GCF_000143105.1 Grosmannia clavigera kw1407 | reverse complement strand
GCACTTCACGATCTTCTCTCTTTTGGCTGCTCTTTGCTGAGCCGCCTAATATAAGCGACTCTCATACCCCGTGACCTGTGTAGCCCAGCGGTACCTGGGGCATGGCGTTGCCATGGGCATTGCTACTGTGACTTTGCACCACGCATTAGGTTCTGACTGCTCAGAAGGACGAAACATATTACAGTTGGCTGCCCTGGCGCACCATACACGGCCAGCGTCATCAGCTACCGCGTTATACAGTAATTGTTACAACAACCTGTATGGCAGGAGAAGTCATGTAGTCTTTACTAATGTAGGAGGGTGTTGGATAATCATAGGCCATGTACGGAGTAACATTGTGGGCGGGCCCTGATTAGTCAATCAGGGACCCACCCTTTGCGGAGTTTTTCTCTTTCTCCCAGTATAGCTGCATCTTCTCCCATGCTCCTAGGATTAACCAACCAATCTGCCAAGTCATTACGTTATCTATCAATTTTTCCATCTTGCGCTGTAAGTCCTTATTTTACACCTTCTGTAGTACAGTCTACTGGACAACACTAACACTAACGCATTAGAACTCTTCCAATTGCATTCACACCTTTGTTTGCTTCCCACGAAGCTTCCCCCCAAGAGATACAAACAATGTCCAACAATCCGAAGACGATGGATATTTCGCCTAATAGCAAATCGTCGAAGATGGCTATCCTGGCTATCACGAAAGCTAAGCACGAGACAGCCCGGCGAATTTCAAACGAAGTACGGAAGACATACGAAGCCCTGTCGCGCAACGTGGAGCCGGACGTGGAGCCAGACCAGGAGCAGGTGGAGCCAAACCCTCAAGCCAGCCTTCAACTGGCATCGCTAGGGGTTGAGCTGGCGTTAAAGGAAAAGGAAGCTATTCGATTAGAGCGAGATGTTGTTATCCAGGAGCAGGATGCTAGTCTACTGAAACACAAGTTGGCCAACAAACGGCTCCGAGACATAACCAGCGCTACTTATCTGCCGGAGACGACCTGTGGAAACAGCAGAAGGAGAAGATACGTTTTGACGATCCTGGAGTCGTACGCTTGCTAGAACCACGTGGTAATGGCCTCTCTGAATGTCTATTAGCTCTTTACAAAAAGTCCGATGGGCTCTCAAGGGTGGGAAGGCGGCCTTCACGTTGGCGCCACGATGCTCTTACCTACTACGCCGGCACAAGTGAACAAGCAGGGAAACAAGCACGCGGAGCCGTTTGGTGCCATATAAGCGGAATGTGGCATCCAGATAACGATGTCAAAGCTGCGCACATTGTACCCTTTTTTCTCGATGCGGCAGATATTGGCGAGATACTATTTGGCAGTCGAGCGGAATCACTTCACCGAGCAGGGAACGCACTTCTTATGTCGCACCGTATTAAGGGCTGGTTCGACAGCTATCAGCTCGTGGTTGTTCCATTTGACTCCAATGAATCACCAATCACTCGATGGCGGACAGACGTCCTTTCCTCCGACATCAACAACATGTATATTGGCAGCGAAAATTTTACATCCACAGACTTGAATGGAAAGGAGCTACAGTTCCTCAATGAGAAGCGTCCAGTCTCACGCTTCCTTTACTTCCATTTCATTATGACGCTTGTCCGCATTAAGGACACCCAACGTCGCGGATGGGAGGATATCTGGGCCCGATACTACGAGCAGCGCCCTTTTCCAACACCAGGAAACTATATGCGGAAAAGCATGTTACTCGCCCTTGCCACGCATTTTGAAACGGCTGACATGAATGTGGTTGATTCCTGGATCAAAGACCACGGCTTTGACACCCCTTTGAAGTTAACCGACGAAGAGGCTACAGAAGCGGCCCGCCGAGTGCATTTGGCTGTAGAAGATGCCATTGCTTGCGCTGAGAAGTCAGAAAGTCAAAGGGAGGAGCGCTCGGAGGAGAGTGGGGAGGAGAGATCAGAAGAGAGTTCAGAAGAGGATTTTTTGTAGTGGACACTGTGGTGATTGAGAGAGATGATGTCAGCCATCAAGGGGTCGTTTCTGATGTCTCTTTTCCAATCAAGTTTCTATATTGTTTAAGGAGCCTTAGAGAGCTTTTCATGGCTTGATGTTTTAAGTCGTGCGCCTACGCCTTACATCAAGCTTCGCACACAAACAATACTAGTCACGAAATTAATCCCCTGTAGGTCTCTTGATATTCTGCCTAGGTGCTAAGTAAATGTACTGCTCCCAAGGACTTGTGGACCGCCGATGACTGCAGCAGAATGTGCAGGATGCAGCCACCTAAGAAGCCGGTGGCACCGGTAAGGACGATGTCGAGGCAATGGGCTGTGTTAGCGGTTAGTCTCGCGGTTGCCCTCGTTGTCACGGCCTTCTCTTTCAGGATATCGTGCACCAGCTGCTTTAGTTTAGGCAACGCAGTGGCTTCAGGAGTCCAGTCGATATGTTCTGCAAGGCCTAGCGTATCGGTAGCATAATGTAGGTCTCCTGATCGATCTTTGCAGGTTGTAAAGCCGCTGACATTTTTATTGCTTAGTCTGTCGCCTCCCATCAAAACTAAGGGGACGATGTCCCTGACAGTACGGGGCCACGATAAAAGCAGGCGCCCGCCTGCAAGTTGTAACGAAAAGCATAGATTAAAAATATGTAGACGAAAAGCATGAAACCTGACACCACAGCAAACCATAGAGCTGTAGCGACTAAAGGGAAAGTTCAAAGTTGGCGTGCTTCAGTCCTGAAGCACTCACAGATGCTGAAAGACCAGAGAAATTCCCATCGCTGACAACACCATTCTCATTGCATATTGGCGCTCCGCAAGTGCCATCTGGGGGACAAATCCGCCCTTGCAATTGCCCGTAATACTGCCAAATGTAGCCAATGTGCTCTGTGCCTTC
The DNA here is from genome assembly GCF_000143105.1 of Grosmannia clavigera kw1407. Lineage (NCBI taxonomy): Eukaryota > Fungi > Ascomycota > Sordariomycetes > Ophiostomatales > Ophiostomataceae > Leptographium > Leptographium clavigerum. The sequence goes on along the minus strand of NW_014040569.1, from coordinate 659,907 downwards.
GACTCGGATAGATGTGCCAGCCACCACCCCTTCCAATACACCGGAAAATGGGCTGTCGAGGAAACAGGTATCATGTGTGAGATCGTCGTCCTCTGTCGCCAGACGGGTGAAACTAGAGGGAATATCTGGAGCAGTCTCGAATGGCTGGTTCTCAAACTCTACGTCCTTATTCAAGTCGACCAAAGCAATGTCTGTCCGCGGAATGTCCGCAGAAACTGTGCCAACGATCCGGCCCGTTTTAGGTGTCATTACAATGCCATTGTCAGCCATCCTATGGCTCGCAGCGGTCACGTAACCGTTGCCATTGTCATCTTTCACAAGTACCCCCAGTGTGCTCCTCGCAGTGCCGGTCCGCATCTCGCTGCAAACCAAAACTCCTGGACGGAAGACGCTGTATTCTGTGTCGTCAATGATCGCGGCGGTGGGCTGTGGCGTTATATCTCGTCTGGCCATTTGTTGCATTGAGTCCGGGTGGCGAAGGTCGCTGATATTGTTGTAGTAGACAAAACAGTCAGCGACACGACGGGGAAATGCCTCGCTGACTTTGCCAATATTCACTTCATCGGACAGAAAAATGTGAAAAAATCCGTAGAAGGTGAACATTACTTCTACCACAGAAACTCCAGGAATATCGGCATTGAAGTAGGCAATAATCCGGGCTGTCAGTTCGCGCAAATCGCGTTCCGAGATGGAGTATTTGTTCTTGAATGACTTCTCAGCGCAGATGTTGGTACGAGAAAGGCTGAACTCGGCCACGATGGGAAACAAATAGGCTTTCTCGCTACCGTGGTTCTCGCACATCTTGTAGGGTAATCCACCAATAGTCGCTGGCCACGGCGGACTTGGCAGTTGTTCCACTCCAAATACCAAATGGGAATTGTTGCGCATCGTCACAGCTGTTGTGGTGGATCTCTAAGATCAAAATTCCAGTCAAATTTCCTGCAGTGCCATGGCTCTGGAGGTGTAGCTGTGGATACCAAACGATATCCTACCAGATCCTGTGATGAGGGTTTGAAAGCTGTATTTCAAGGGAGTCGGCCATGTTGGTTCTTCGCTGGCTGGAAAAAGGGCAGAAGAGAGGAAGGAATTGCAAATAAAGTACGTGATAATAAGGGAGGAGTAAAGGGGAGAAGCAAACAAAGAAATAGAAGAAAGGACCGATACCTTGTTTTTGTTACACGGTCAAGCTTCCTAAACAGGAAATTACTAAACATATGGGCCACGCAATCTAGGCAGAAAATTTGGCGGCTACTATTTGTACGGATCTGTATCACAGCGAGAATGATGGAATGACGACCCGTCTTAATAAGCAGATTTCAACGCTGTCAGAAAACAACAAGCATGGCTAATTGTCTTGCGGCGACTTATAGCGCCCCGATGAGTAGTGTACATGAGTGACATATAAACTGAGCGTCTAGCAAATGTGCTTTTAGCACGGCCATAATGATTAAGCCGCCGTCACCGTCAGTCTCGTCACGTCATCTTCGTTCTCCTCACCATAGGTAGGCTGTGGTTCCAGCCGTGTGGTCGTTCTCCTCCTCTATCTGGTACTGATAGAGTGCGGATAAGCGTTGTATAGCTAGTAATAAATACAACGCGCCCGTTCTATACGGGCTCTTTGTTAGTAGAAGAACGCCGGATGGGAACAAACATGAATACAAGGACTTTATGTAGTTAGGCACCCTAGGGCGTCGAAAGGACAGCGTTTTGTACTTAGTAAAGATGCAATGTGCAACCCCAAGGTAAGTATTCTGTTAGCTACAGTCAGCTTCTTTGACCACCGCCCCTGTGTCATGGTAGAAGCTTATTGATACCCTTCCGGATCGGAAATCGCCTTCGCTGATCCGTAGTATATACAGATCTCGAAGGGTCCGTTAGTCAGACGAAGAAGTGTGCCGGCGTCAACGATTTGATGCGGTTTGACGCTTATCTCCTTGCCATTTTTACCTTTCATCCTGTACTGTTTGTCCGACTCGTGGCGGCCAAAGCCACCGGCTACAAGAACATCATTTCTTCTGGACACGGTTCACGTCCACCGTTCGCTGGCGCTGCAGCCACGGCTGGGTCGTGCGTTCCACCATCCATTGTGTGACCGGCGAGGGCCTCAACGTTCTCGTCTAATGCATTCAGAGCCGCACTGCTGTGGTGGGTCGGCACGATCGCGTTGGCAAGTATCCGTCCGTACCGACCGAGAAGCTCCAGAGTCACCGCATCCAATGGCTCTCTGTTGTCTTTGTTCCACACTCCAGAGTTGCTTCTACCTGTGGCCCTTGCAAGGGCCACCTTGTCTACCCCGCCCAGGTCGCTAACACGAAGTTAGGTAGTGTAGCCGTCCGGCATCCCCGTACGCCTAGTAGATGTGGTCTTGTATCGACGCGGCGCTGGATTTATGCCTGGATCGCTACATAGCAGCGACTCCAGTCTTCGGGTCGTAATCTAGAATACCTTCTGTCTTCGCGACCGTCTGAAATAGCGGTGTCGCCTCTTCGGGGCCGCCGCTGGTAGAGAACCTCAGCAACACGAATGCAGCCGCCAAAAACATGCCACCAGTGTCACTTGTTTCTGTCTTGCTGTTGGCTTTACACAGGCGCTCTGGTATGTTCGTATACATTTTCGTTTGTCGAATCTAGCAATGCCTGTTTCAAATCAGGTTTCCGCTGCACTTGTCGGAGAAGCTCGACAAAAGCAATCCTTGATGGCGTCTTGCTCGTGGTCGTCTGTGGCCAGCCATTCGCCCGCGCGTGCAACAGTGACTTTATAAACTCAGCACCTGTACGTGACTGTTATTATTCGTGGACATCTGAGGGCCCTCTTCCCAAAGCCACCAACAGCTATTTGTGTTGGAGGGAACAAGGCACACTCAAATTCTGTATCTAGCCATGTCAGTAGGTCAACAGTCGTTTAAAGGTCAGGTAACCGGCCACCTTCGCCACGTTGTCGACTTTTCCCTCAAATTGGTCTACGCACTATATCTTGTCGTACATTGGGGTGTCCATGTGTAACTGCGTAAGCTCTTTACGGACAATCTTTTCCTCGTCAATGGCGCTCCATGACGGCACGCCGCGACGCCACGGATGCAGGCCGCTTTCTGTAATGACGTAGCCATAGTTGAATGTGCTTAATCCTACTCATGAACTTTTATTCCTATACTTCTGACCTTGAACTAAGCAGTTCCTGACTCTAGGCCTAGAATACTGCGACCAATCTGGCCGGCTTTAGTCACCATGAAGAGCGACGGCTTCTGCTCGGACACATTCGGATTCACCTCCAGGTAGATCACGCATTCATCCACCCGCAGCCACGCCTACATGTCCCATTTCTGCGCCGTCGGCATGTTGCCCGCCTCCGTCACCGCGTGGTGGAAGATGGAGCTGGTGCACTCGTTGACCACGCCGTCGGCGTCGATCTTCCCCAGACTGCTCTACTACTAGTGCCTTTCTTCTGCCCTCTTTCTCTCATTGAAAAGGCCGTACTGCCCAATACCTCCATCCTGGGCATTTGCAAAGATGAGATATGTCTTTTATCCCACTTTTGTCCACAAATCTGCCACCTCCATGGCCAGAAGTCTGGGTCTCGTCCACCCTTTACTTCGGCTATGTCGTGTCACAGTACCCAATCTCGGTGCTGTTGCAGAAGCTTCCAATCGGTCTCTACTTTGGCGTCATGATCAGGCTCTGGGGCCTTTGCTGCACCTTTACCGTCAACACCGACATCTTTGTCGGCCAGTACTGGACCCGCCGCAAACAGCCCCTGCGCGCCTGCATCTGGTTGGGGGGCGCACCTCTCGGCGGCTCCATCATCGACGGCCTTGCCTCCATCACCTCGCCCAGCTTGGGTGGCGGCAAGTATGTCACGTGGCAGGTCCTCTACCTCGTCTAGAGGGTCATCACCATCGCCTGGGCCGTCCCGCTTTTCTTCGTCCTGTTCAGCTTGCCTATACCTGGTTCCTTAGCCAGCGCGAGCGCAAGATTGCTGTGATTCTGGTGAGTTCTACCGTGCTTACACACTCGGATCTTCCTCTACAAAGGCAGCCTCTGATAATATAGGTAATCAGCAACCACACCGGCATCGCGAACCGCAATCATCGCACGTACCAGGTCCGGGACTGCTTATAAGACATTCAGTGTTGGATGTGTTAGTTCGACAACATAGTCGTGGATGGCCTCGGCTATGACGACCACCAGTCCACCCAGGCTTTTTTTTGGTGGAGATGCTGCTCAGCTTTTCTCCCTCATTGCAGCGTGAGAACTTCCCACCGAAGATCTGCATAAACGACAAGATGGCTTGTACATTATGTTTATGAACACCGTACTGTACATCATAGTCATGTCTTTAATGTCCTCCAACGTCCGTCGCCGGTTCCTCCTTCTGTCTTCTGTACCAGCCTAACGAAACGTTACAACCAGGTTGGCGGTTTCACAAACCTTCATGGTCTTCGTGGGCTATGCAGCGGGCCAGATCAATGGCCACAATTATCCTCACAAGTGAGATCCCGATCTATCATACGGGATTGCATGCCTTTTTTGTCTCAATTGCCCTTGTAACAGTCTTCCAAGCCGTTCTTGTGTGCATGAACGAGTATTGCTTGGATAGTGCTTACATTTTCCGCGATCATTCATCAACTCTCCATGGGCTCTACTTGCACGGAAAAAACTTTGCAGAAGCAGGATATCGGCAGCTATTGGTACAGGAGCAAGCCGATGCTACTTCTTCTTTGATATTACAAACAAGGAACAGCCAGGCTTCCGATACATGTACTAGTCACTACGAACTATCATTGCATCAGAATAGACAGAATAAACTAGCGAGCTAACACCTCTTTGTAGGAGTTGTGCTAATGGTGTCTTGCTGTCCATCCGTAGTTTCTTGAATTTCTTGAACTCTTTGGCAATACTTTGCGATAGTATATACCCTGTCAATACAGCTGTATATGTAGAAAATTGGTCTAAACTTGGAAGCGCGAAACCATACACATTTGACAAAAGCAGCGCCTTAACTGTACCAAGGAAAACCTGACCATTGCCATTGGAACCAAATAAGACGGTTCAGGTCCAGGGTCGATTAGCATGGCTTTCTTGTCGCTACCTGCTCTTTATGGTTGCCGTAGGGGCATAAGTCTAGACCTGTCTTCAGTAGCGGCTGGTCTCGAGAGGCGGCAGCAAGGGTGATTGCAGCTGCAGCAAATGTACGTGTTAAGTAATCACAAGTCATGTGACATACGGGTGAGCCCTGATTGGTCAATCAGGGCTCCACCCTATGCAGAGTTTTATCCCTCTAGAATAGCTGCATCTTCTCCTCTACTCTCTTTAGTAATACAACCAACCCTTTATGCTAAGTAAGCAGTGATTTGAAAGTACGAGCCGTCGTTGCCACACCACTACTGGTATCACTGATAACGGAAGTGAATGTCGCAACACCGACGGCGACCATGACCACAATGGCCACGACAGTCACGATGGCTACGGTAGCCGCCAATGGCTGAATTCTCGTGCACGTAATAATCTATCCTAGCGTCGAGGGGGGGAGCAACCAATCAAGCGAGCTGGGCGATGGCGTAGGCATTAACGGCCTCAGAGATACTGTGGCTCGTGACGTGGAAAAGAAGTCGCAGTAGTGGCAGGCTGCTTCGATGCTCGCGGCCACGCCTGGCGTGCCATCGCTGCCTGAAACTTTAATTGCTTACATTCGTTGCCGCTGAAAGGGAGAATATTCATGGCGAAACCTGCTGCGAGGACTGGTTCGACGGCGGGTCCGTTCGATTCGCAACACTAAGTCGGTCGACGACGGAGCAGAGATTGGGATAGTCACGGTCACAGCACATGCACGTAATCAATATTTAGCTTCGCTGTTTAAAAGCAAGGAAACCCTACAAACGTCAGTTATCCATCGGTAAGGAGCACGACTCAAGTAGCTTAACCACGGCCTTTCCTCTCCAGGTAGCAGCAGCCCATGACAGCGGCGTCCGGCCGTTGTTATCTCTTGAATCGGCCTCGACGTTGTTTTGAAGCAGTAGCTTAACTATGGCCTCGCTTCCCTTTTCAGCAGCCCATGACAGCGGCGCCCAGCCGTTGTTATATCTTGAATCGGCCTCGACGTTGTTTTGAAGCAGTAGCTTAACCACGGCCTCGCTTTTCCAGGCAGCAGCAGCCCATGACAGCGGCGTCCGGCCGTTGTTATCTCTTGAATCGGCCTCGACGTTATTTTGAAGCAGTAGCTTAACCACGGCCTCGCTTTTCCGGCCCGAGCCAGCAGCCCACGACAGCGGCGTCCGGCCGTTGTTATCTCTTGAATCGGCCTCGACGTTGTTTTGAAGCAGTAGCTTAACCACAGCCTCGCTTCCCTCTTCAGCAGCCCACGACAGCGGCGTCTGGCCGTTGTTATCTCTTGAATCGGCCTTGACCTTGTTTACAAGCAGTAGCTCTACCACTGCCTTGTGTCCCTCTCCGGCAGCCCATGACAGTGGAGTCCGGCCTTTATAATCCCTTAAGTCGACCTTGACATTTTTTGTAAACATTGGTTGCTTGAGAATAGCTTTGAGTCTCCATTTCATAGACTGTGATGGCGGTGTCCGACCATTGCTGTCCTTTAACTCGGATCTAACGCCACTCGTAAGCAGTAGCTTAACCACAGCCTCGCTTCCCTCTTCAGCAGCCCATGACAGTGGCGTCCGGCCGTAGTTGTCCCTCATGTTTATTTCTGTGCTGTTAAAATTTCGCAAAACAGTTTGCAGAAGATTGGGAAATCGAAGTCTGCAAGCAATATGAAGGGGGCTTGTCTTGTCCCACCGAGACCAAGGATCGCAGAGCCGTTGATAAAGAAACAAAATGTTTCTAAGTGGCGAGAAGAAAACATCCCATATCTCTTGTTGTTGAACGCCGTCGAAAGCGGTATTCCGGGTGTGTGTCGGCCAAGAGTGTAAAGCATAAGTCAAAAACGGGAACTGGAACTCCATTTCGCCGACTGACTGGCTTCTATTTGAACTATCGGTTATCTCTTCTATTGTCAAGTAGCGCATGCATGTTTTTGATAGCCAATAGTGTGCTTTTCCAATTGCTATATCCCTTGACTCGGAGCTTTCGTCCAAATCTTGTAGAAGTTGTAGGCCACCTTTGAGGAAAAAGTCTTTGACGGACTGGTGGATAAACTGCACAGTATTGGACGAGGCATCGGTCCCAGCAAGGCCACAGCTTAACGAACGAACCCGAGTCGCTAGTTCTTCATCGTCGCTTTCAAGACCTTCCGAGTCCTGGTATTCCCGTAGTGAGTTGCCAGGGCAATCGGGATCGAGAGCCATGGCCCATCGTAGCTCGACAAATGACAAAGGCCTCGCGGCAAGGCATACCCATTGAATCAATTTAATGGAAGCTGGCTTACTTCTCATTTGTTTGACAAGTTCTTTGTACAGCTCATGAAGGGTTTGAGGGACAGACAGCAACGTTTGCTGAATCTCTGATGGTGGGGCAGCATTTCGCTCACGGTCTTGTACGAGCTTGACGACTAGGCGCGCCCAGAGGAACACACCAGAGGCATGATTCATGATATATTCAGATGCAACCGGACTGCTGGGAAGGTTCTGTCTAACGTAGGTCGCAATATCAGACGCGTTGTTTTCTTCTGGGGATACTTCGTAGCCACCTTTCATATTTTGTATCGGATAAGGTCGACAAGAGAAGCAGACGCGGAATCGTTGGCTGTTAGGAGAAGTCGAGAGAGTGCTGCATAACAATGCAAATTTCTCGATGAGTTCTTTAGCGTCTTTTTTTCCGCACTCGTCTAAGGCATCGACGAATAGCCAGACGGAGCGGGTTTCGAGGATCTTCTGAAGTGCCGGCGTGAAGTATTTCCAGAGTTCATTTTCCTGCCATTGCCACTTTTCGTCTGGTTCTCCAACCTCGGAAAGCTTCTTCTCAAATGCTACAACAAGATCAGAGAGTGCGACTGGCTCGTTCCTTAGGACCTGATGGACAAGAGAACGGAAGAAGCCGAGTGGGGTCTTTTGGAGATTGTTGCCACGAGCGTGGAAGAAAAAGGATAGGATGAGATCGCTGCGTCGAACTCTGTCAGGTAACTGGCTTAGGATGAACTTGAGCAGTGTCGACTTTCCCGAGCCAGGCTTTCCCTTGATCCAAAACAGTTTTTTGTTGTTGGTTGTGCTCCATTCGATGTAGTCTTTGTGTTCTAGTAACCATTGACCTGTCCCCTTAACAACCTCTTCGATAGAGTAGAAGCGACTCTCCATATCTAGAAATGCCAACGACTTCAGACATTCGTTTTCCATTTGGTGCAGTTTTACTGGTAAAGGGCCTGCTTCTCGTTAACATAATCGTTATATATGTAAATTGTAAAAAGACTTACATACTTTGGGCTAAGCACGCCCGCTGAACAAGCCGGTCGATTAACCGGGAAACCTTGTCAAATTCTGGATCATTCGGGTAGAATTTTACCATCTCCGAGTGTGTTCGGGAAATCGGACAAATGTGATCATCTCCAACCTCCCATCGTCGACAATGCATAGCGGAACCCTTCGATACAAAGACGGTCTCCGGGCCGTCCATCGTCCACGCACCATTTTGGTCCTGCTTGTTTGTAAGAACTTTCTCTTTCAAACACAGTATACCACGGTTGCTAAAATACCTGTCTGGGTGTCTTCGACAAAATCGTCTCGTAAAAACAAAAAATCTCGGATTTTCCCTCACCCCCGAGCGCTGTTTCAAAGTCGGCTTGCTGTCGCCTCAAGAAGTCTGCATCTCTTCCGATCGACTCAAGGAGGTGTCGGTTTGGTGCATCCTTAACCATTGGTACTAAGAAACTAGTATCCAAGCCTTCATTTGGGACACCGAAGAAGATGATGCCATACACTGCGCGAATGAGCTTCTGGTGTTCTGTCTTTGTGGATTCAGAGAGTGATATAAGGGCCTGCCGCTTTGTGAGATTGTTGAGTAGTAAATGGCATTGGGAGTATGACCTTACCTGTTTAACAACAAGCCCTCCCATGCTGTGGGCCAGGATTATGATCGGTCGGGGGCTTTGAGCGTCAGCCAAGCTCAAGAAGCTGCTACTAAAAGCTATTCCAAGGTCAATCAGGCCTTGGTTGTTGATGCTATTTGCCAGACGTGAGTTGTAGCCAAAAATCATTACACGCGTAGAGGAGTTATCGAATGGCAGCGCATCCCGGAGCCACATGTGCTCTCCGTCCTTGCTTTTGAACGATCCGAACGCATGTCCACCAATTCCAGATATTGCAATCAGGCTAGATTGAATATCAGTAAACTAAGTTGTCATAAGATGGAGGGGGGTCCTCTTACTCGGCCTTGTGATTTTCTGGGTCAGGACTGTAGAGAGTTGTTACTCCACCAAAGTCACTATCCAGCGTTAGGTATCTCTTTGGTGCGAATTCCAGATTCTTATTGCCAAGCGGTTGAGGAGTGTTGTGAAAGGAGATCGTAGCTGTCTGCGAGCGACCGTTGATCTCGTTGGCCAGAGATTGGACAGTTGGCTCTGTAGAGCGGTATTTTTTTCAAGAAATTCTCGTAGCTTTGTCTCATCCCATTCCTTGGGTACACCACGTACGCGGAAAGTCAACTTTTTCTCCGGTGGGTGGGCTTCGGTGTGCAGAGACGAAGACGGAGACTCGGCCATGATAGTCGCCATGCTGTACCTATCGCTAGGACGAGTATACAGAGCACTCAGTAGTCGTACACTGATTTGGATTTTCAAAAATGGGTTGAAATTGCATAGAGACAAAGAGAAGCGATGGGGAGGTGGAAAGAGGGGATGAAGGAGGGGCTGTTTCTCTCCGCTGACGATATGATCACGGCCAGATAGGCTTCCGGTTTTCATTCGTGTTTCTGTCCAATGGTATAGCCCATCCGTGTGCGGCTCGGATTGGGCAAAAATGTCGCAGCCATGCTGATGCCAAGTCGACGGAACAGCTGACACGCTGTATCGATACGTCAGCGTTCGGGAAACGAGGCGAGCGGAACGATTTTGACAGGCTGTCAAGCAACTAGCGCTTATATGCAAGCAGCAGCCATGTATTCCCCCAGGTTATGATCAAGTTCGCTGGGGGATAACAAGTACAGGTGCTATTGGCCAACCTAGCAGCGTGCATTAGTTCGGTATCAATTTGGCTTAAGGCATGAAGATGTGATCTGTATACTTGTCATTGAATTGGAAAACAGGTGGAGGGACTCGATTACGGCTTCGTGGGCATCTGATGAAATATTATGGATGGAGGATCACGTAGTTGGGTTTAAGTGCATCACATGCAGTCCTGACAATAAGATGCAAGGCAATGTGTGATTATTAAGTTTTTCTTTTTCTTTTTCTTGAATATCACAATTTCACCGTCGTTACTACACATTGCCTACACCCCCACTCTAGTATCTCAAAGGATCGAAGGATGCAACCGTGTTTTGGCTGGACGCCCACCATGGAATGCTGGTATGTTCCCCTGTTGGTTTAAGAGTACGCTGCTAGCCAAAGTGTACTTCAACAGGCAGACCATTAATGTGCCAATGCCCCGTACTGTTTAACAAAAGCGGTGTCCCCCGAGGGTTACACCGTAGACGATGAACATTTCTCGGATATCCACTGTATACCCGAAAACCACGCTAAGTCGACTAAGCCCCATTTTGCGCATTTTTCCAGCCTTACATCTCCCTCAATGCCTCTTTCTGCCCAGAATGACAGCTCCGCCCCAACCGACGGCGATTCTGCGCGGCCACCGCACACAGGTACATGCAGCTGCGTTTGTGCGAGTGGGCTCGGGCAGCGATGATGCCAGCAGCAGCTTAGATGGTCGTCTAGAAGACCGTCTGGCCACGGGCGACGCCGACGGATTTGTCGTGCTCTGGGACCTCGCCATCGTGCGGCCGCGGGCCGTCTGGCGTGCCCACCAGAACAGCATCCTGGGGCTGGCCGGCTGGCGCGGCGACGGTGGTGACTGCCAGGTCGTCACGCATGGCCGGGACCACAAGCTGGTGGTGTGGCAGCTGGGCGCGGCCGGCGAGGCGCGGCTCAGCACGGCGCTCCCTCTAGAGGACGGCACAGACAGCGGCAGCCAGCAGCAGCAGCGACCTGTTCCGTGGATGGTGCACGTGCTCGAGGTCAACACGATGAACTTTTGCGCGTTTGCGTGGACGGTGTCGGCCGAAACGCAGGGCGAGACGACGATCCAACGGTTTGTGGCCGTGCCCAACACTTTGGCTTTAGAGGCCGTATGTTTTTCTCTGCCTCATCAACTTTTGTATGTCTCTTGTTTCTGACAAGGCCAGGTCGACATCTTCCAGCTGCCGTTGCAACAGCGCATCAACACGGTCAAGGCTGGCGCCAAGGACGGCATGCTCATGGCCCTGTCCCTGTTCTACAGCAGCAGCACTCTGGTGCTCATAGCGGCCTTTGAGAACGGTGCAGCCGTCTTGGCCACGCTGGACGACGGTGCCTCGGGGTCAGCCACGGTGCGGTATCGTGCACAGCCACACACGCAGCCGATCTTGTCCCTCGACGTGGCGCCAGACCAGTCGTACTTTCTGACATCGGGCGCTGACGGCATCGTTGCCAAGCATCCTATCTCGGTCGGATCGCCCGTCACAGTTGCTGCAGCCCCGGCAGCCCCGCAGAAGCGCGAGCCGGCCAGTGCAGACACGGCAGCTGTGTCCCCTGCTCGACCAGTGTCGCTGCTGTCGGCCGCCTTGGCAAAGGAGGCCGCCCAGTCGACGACGGCTTCTACGGGCGCTCGAAATCCATCGAGACCACCGCCGCCACCGCTCGAGCCGGAGACGCAACCACTCAAGATCATCGACACCAAGCACGCCGGCCAGCAGGGCCTGCGCATCCGCCAGGATGGACGGATCTTCGCCACGGCCGGCTGGGACGGACGGGCTCGCGTGTACTCGGCCAAGACGATGAAGGAGGTGGCCGTGCTCAAGTGGCACCAGACGGGCTGCTTTGCCGTGGCCTTTGCGCCGCTAGCCGGTGGCAGCGGATACAACAGCAATACGGACGAGACAAGCGTGGCAAAGACGACCCGTGGCCAAGGGGGCGGCTCGCGTGAGATCAGCGTCAAGGAGCGCCGGCTACGACACGCAGCCACGGCACACTGGCTGGCAGTCGGCAGCAAAGACGGCAAGGTCAGCCTGTGGGACATTTTCTGACGAGACGACGGCGAAAGAAAAGAGAAACACGATTATTCATTTATTTGGAAGAGGTGGCTGCATCTAGGAACAATCAGGCCTTGCAACAGGCTGCTACTGGATACCGATCATTAGCTCATCTTCCAGGCTATATGGGTTATGCACATATGCTTGTATGCATCACACTGAGAAGCCAAGGCAAATGGTATAGATGGCCACTGCCAAGATTCTCTTGTGGAAAGGGCGGACTCTGCTACTCGTCCACGTAAAACGTTTGACGAGTGGTAAGATACAGGACACGTCCAAGGAAGTCCACCAATAAAGTGCCTGCTTCACTGGACTTGGCCGAGATGTAAGGCGCCTATGCAGCGGCACGTAGCAGTTGCTGGCAACTCTGGCGTCGAATCACAGCTCCTTGTAAAAGTGCTGCTTGAACTTGCGGTTGGCACGGTCCGTGGCACGATGGAGGAACTGCGAGCCGATAATCTCAAAGACGAGTTTGGCTTTCTGCTGGTCGAGGGCTGTCTGCGCCTCGTCCACCGGGATCTCGATGCGAAAAAAGGTGCCCTCCTTGGGCACCATCTTGACGTGGTTGTCGGGCGTGACGATCTCAAAGACGAAGCGGGTGTCGCGCACGACGATGCCACGGGTACCAACACGGCCGGAACAGGCGCTTCGCGTGACCTCGACCTCGGCGCCATGAAAGTCAGCAGCGGTCAGCTTGGCGGCGGCGCCCTGGCCGCCACAGCGCAGCTCCTGGGGGCCGAGCAGCTCGCAGATGTAGCCGAGCCAGAGGCGGTGCAGGGGGATAAACGTGGCGTAAGACTGGCCGTGCAGTTTGTGTTTCTTTTGTTTCTTTTGTTTCTTTTCCTTATTTTCCGTCTTGTCCTTCTCCTGTCCCACCGGCATGTCATACAGTCCCAAACGACGTCGCTCCCGTGCCGACAGCGGCTTTGGCTTCAGCTGTCGACGGCGGTCTCGCTGCAGCTCCTGCTTGAGACGTCGCGATCGACGGCGGGCATCGCGGCCGTCGAGACCGGCACCACCTTCGGCTTCGTCGGGCGGCGGCGACGTCGGTCGCAGCAGCAGCTGCCGGTACTGGATCTTGTCGGTAAAGATCTGGCTGGCCGCCTCGGGTGCGTGTGCCCGCTCCAGGATCTTCTGGACGAGGCCCTTTCCGACGGTGGCCATGGCGGGCGGCTGCGGGGTCGAGATGAATTGAGATGGCTGTGAGGGAAACAAAATGTTTTCAAGTCGTTTATTCTATTCTTTCTCGACAAAATTATTGTGGGTCTCAATCTAGCGAGCACGTGAGCGGTTCGAGCCCATGCTGACTATTCCCTGCACTTCGTTCTGTCCGGGGTTCCAAGTTGACAGAAAGTCTGGAAAGAATGCCCCGGTTCCATCAGATGCGAATTTCGGTGATGCATCCCGCCTCGGCCATCGTTCTCCCCCATGTTTTCCCCCATGTTTCGTTTCCATGCTGGTGTGGCTCATGGCTGGTCAGCTGCAGTGCCATTGGCGCGTCAGCTCGCTGGAGTCTAGCGTCGGCTCCGCTAAATAGACCTCGGCATTAGCGTGCGGAAACAGGATGGGGAACGCTGGCTGATCTCCACCAAGTCACCGCCGTTCTCCCTTTGCAGCTTCTGTCCGGCGTGCAGTGTGCAATCTCTCGCCGCACACGATTGCCCCTCTCGGCTCAATCTGACACTGCACCACGGAGACACTGCCCGTCCGTGGAGGAAGACGACCGGGCCAGACCCGACAACCGACACGATGTCGGAGGACGATGACTCGACGCAGCCGGTGGAAGCGCCCGATCTCAAGATCCTGGGCGACTCGGTGACGTTCCAGCCGAGCGGGGTCGAGGCGACAGAGGGCCCAGACGGCCACAAGCAGACGGAAGAGGCGCTGATGAAGCGGATGCACAGCTTCCGGGCAGAGCCGCTGCAGTTTCTGCGGCAGGTGTCGCTGTACGTCTCCGGGACGGGCTGGCGGGCATACGACAACGTGATCGGGCAGCCGATCTTTTATGCGGGCTTCTCGGAGCACATGAAGGGCATGGTGCTGTCGGCGCCGCTGCTGCAGCGCAAGATCGGCGAGCTGGCCGAGCAGGCAGTAGCGCGCGAGGCGGCCGCAGGTGGCTGGCGGCCAGAACAGCAGGCAGGCCGACGTGAGCAGCGCCAGGCCCAGGTCGAGGGCTGGCTGCGCGATGTGGCCGCACAGTGGACGGACGGGATGATCTGCAAGTTTGAGAGCAAGACGTTCATCCGCGGCGCCTACTATCTGGTCACGCAGCTGCTGACGCGGGCCTACCACCAGGGCATCCACGTGGCCAGCGAGGACGTTGTGATGCTGCGGGCCGTGGCCGAACAGGCCAGCCGTGCCGGCCAGAGCATCCTCTTTCTGCCGTGCCACCGCTCGCACGTTGATTACGTCAGCCTGCAGCTGATCTGCTATCGTCTCGGCATCGCCATGCCTGTCGTCGTCGCGGGCGACAACCTCAACTTTCCGCTCGTCGGCAGCTTCCTGCAGCATGCCGGCGCCATGTACATCCGTCGCGCCTTTGGCGACGACCAGCTCTACGCCACCCTCGTCCAGGCCTACGTCGATGCCCTCCTGCGCGGCGGCTACAACCTGGAGTGCTTCATCGAGGGCGGCCGTTCGCGCACCGGCAAGCTGCTGCCGCCCAAGTTCGGCATCCTCAGCTTCGTGCTCGACAGCCTGCTGTCCGGCCGCGTCCACGACGCCATCGTCATCCCCGTCAGCACCCAGTACGACAAGGTCATTGAGACCGAGGGCTACGTCACCGAGCTGCTCGGCACCCCCAAAAAGGCCGAGAACCTGGCCGACTTTATCGCCGGCGGCTCCAACGTCCTCTCGCTCCGCCTCGGCCGCGTCGACGTCCGCTTTCACGCTCCCTGGAGCCTGCGCGCCTTTGTCGATGAGCAGCTGGCTGTCCGGACGGCGTCACGTGACACGCCCCCCGACACATCGCCTGCCATCCGCCAGCAGCTTCTGCGCACCCTCGGCTACCGCGTCCTCAAGCACATCAACGACGTGTCCGTGGTGATGCCGACTGCGCTCGTCGGCACCGTGCTGCTGACTCTGCGCGGCCGTGGCGTCGGCAAGGCCGAGATGGTCCGCCGCGTGCGCTGGCTCAGCGGCCGGATCCGGGCCAAAGGCGGTCGCGTTGCCCACGTCGAGGCGGCTGCCCTGCCGGACGTCGTCGACCGCGCGCTCGAGGTGCTCGGTCGTGACCTCGTCGGCGAGCTCGACGACCTCGCCGAGCCCGTCTACTACGCCGTCGACCGCTTCCAGCTGTCGTTTTACCGCAACATGACCATCCATCTGTTCGTGTCCGAGGCCCTCGTCAGCGCCGCCCTCTACACCCGCGTCAAGCAGGGCGGCGGCCCTGCACAGCAGGACATCACCTATGCCGACCTGCATAGCCAGGTCCTCTTCCTCTCCTCCCTCTTCCGCGGCGAGTTCATCTTCGCCTCCGAGGGCCTCGATGTCAACCTCGACCGCACCCTGCGCGGGCTCGCTGCCGACGGCGTCATCCACCTGGCCGAGACCACCGACGAGACTACCGGCACCAGGAGCATTGCCATGGTCGGCCTGTCCGACCAGGAACGTGCCATCGGCCGCGAGAACTACGACTTTTACTGCTTCCTCATCTGGCCCTTTATCGAGGCTAGCTGGCTCGCCGCCGTCTCGCTCATGGGCCTCACCCCGCCGCCCGGCCTGCATGATGATGTCTGGATCGAGGTGGCCAAGGCCCAAAACAGCGCACAATTTGTGAGTGTGCCTTGTTCCTGATCCTGTCTGTGTGTGTTGGTTCCTTGCTTCTTCATGCTGACTAATCAGCTCGGCAAAACTCTCTATCACGAGGGCGACCTCAGCTACTTTGAGGCCGTCAACAAGGAGACGCTCAAGAACGCGTACCAGCGCTTCCACGAGGAGGGCATCCTGCGTCTTGTCCGTTCCAAAGACGCCAAGAACACGCCGCCGCGTCTGCAGCTCGCCCCCGAATGGCGGCCGCAGCGCGATCCCACCACCGGTGCCCTCGTGCCCGCTGGCCGCCTCTGGGACTTTACCGCCAAGATTGCCGCCAGCCGCCGCGAGGGAAAGAACCGGCGTGACGGCGCCACGGTCAGCACCCGCGTCATGGCCTTGGCCGACTCCGTCGGCTCCCGTCTCTTTGACGAGGCCATCCAGGCGGCCGCCCGCAAGGACGGCGCCCCGGTCCAGCTGACCGACGAGGAGGCCGTCAGCCTGCAGCGGTCCACTGGCCGCCAGAACCGTCGCCGTCGCCGCTCGTTTGACAGCCGGCAGGCATCGAGGCTGTGATGGGGGGGACTATTATGTAATCCGGCACAGGAATCCGGCACGGGAAGGAGCCGCTTTGGTATCGTGCTTTCCAGTTCTGTAACAATACGTTGGCCACAGTAAACGTGTGCTCCTTAGTCATTTGTACAACACTTTCGTCTGTCTGCTCCAACACGCTTCTTCCAGGCCCATGATCATCCATCTCCGCGTCCTTTGTTCCCTACGCTGCCACGGGCTCCAGCACGATGTTGTCGATCAGCCGGACGAGCGGTCCACCGCTATGGCCGAGGTCCTCACCGGGCTGCGGCTCTTCCACGGGGAGCATGCGTACAGCTCCGCTGAGGATCGCGCCACGGCTCGCGTCCACGGGGCCTGTGAGTTCCAGCATGGTGTCGGGGTCGGCCAGGGAGAGGTAGTCGATCTCAAAGAGGGCACGCTGGTCGGGCGGCAGCTGTTTCTGGGCGGCCAGCGTGTCGTCGGCGACGCGCCATGCAGCAGCGAGTATGTCCGGGGGAGACAGACCGGACAGCCCTCCTGTATGCTTTGTTCCCACAGCTGCCTCGGCTGCCAGCAGCGCCCGGCGCAGCACGTTTGCCACGGCGCGGCGCCGCGGTCCTAGATAGACGTTGCGCGAACTCAGGGCGAGGCCGTCGGGCGGTTCGCGCACCGTCGGACAGACGACGACGTGCAGCGGAACACAAAAGTCGCGCACTATGCGACGGATCACGACCGTCTGCTGCACGTCCTTCTGGCCAAAGTAGGCGCGGTCCGGCTGGACGAGGTGAAAGAGCTTCATGCAGACGGTGGCGACGCCGCGGAAAAACGTCGGTCGGCTGGCGCCCTCGAGCACGCTGCCGACCGGCGTCACCGTCACAAAACTGCCGGCTGCGTCGACCGATTGTCTCGGCGGCCCCGACGGATACATCGTGGCCGTCGTGGGCGCAAATACGGCTGCCACGCGGCCGACAACGTCCGGCCTCGTCGTCGCCGCTTCGTCCTCCTCGGCCAGCGCCGCGCAGTCTGCCTCCCACGTCCGCGGATAGCTGTCCAGGTCCTCGTGCTCACCAAACTGCGCTGGGTTCACGTACACGCTCACCACCACCGCCTCGTTCTCCCGCATCGCCGCCTGCACCAGCGCCCGATGACCCGAGTGCAGCGCCCCCATCGTCGGCACCAGACCCACCGTCGTGCCTTGTCGGTGCTGCTCCCGTCGCCACGCCCGCACCTCCTCCACCGTTCGGAACACGCGGATCGACGTCCCCGGGATCGTCTTCACCCCTTTAGCCGCCCCCCCTTCCCCTGCTGGGACCCTCGGCTTGATCGCTGCCGTCGGCCTTGGGCTTTGTGCCATTCTGTGCAGAGGCGTCGTCGAGAGGCTTCGAATCGTATCCGGAACAAGCCCTCTATGCATTCTAGCTGCACCTGGCACAGCTGATAATTGCATACTCTCCCGTGCTGCTGCTGCTGCTGTCCTAGGCAGTGCTATTGCCCTCACACCGTTCACAGCCCACATCATCCTTTGGCTCAGCAAAAGTGGCATGCCTCCATTCCCGTAATAAAATCAAGAGCTAGCTGCGGCTTGGGGGGTTATAGCCGCATGAATTCGACTCATTGTCGGAGCGACCGGAACGTCAAATGGCTAAAAAACTTCATCGTCGTGATGTTTTCTACTGCGTAAAGCTAGGTCTTTTAAAGCTTCGTTCCAAACATGGATAGCTTCTATTGCTGATCATGTGACCATGCACGTGCTCTACAAGTTAAAACTATTTTGACGAATTGCTGTATCCTACCGCCACATCTTCTCATAATATGTTTGGCCACAAAATCTTTCATTTCTCTGATAAATCGTACACGAGCATTCAGAACCTGCCTACCCCTTCCCTTGTTACACTTGATATCCACCAAGACATATAGCTTCCATAAAGCAATTCCCAGTCCTGTTCCTTTTTTGTAGCCCGACCAATCCCATGCAAATCCTGCTCTGCCCGTATACTGAGATCATGGCTTTCTGCAAATGTGGTATAACTTGTGGAGTTGAGATGTTCTTCCGCCGTGGACGCCGCCACATTCCCATGTATCCAAAAACGCCGTTTCCGTCGCGATGCCCTTGGAACTCCATCCGGACAACATCGCTAATCGCGCCCAATCTTCCAAAGTCCTGTAAAACACGCTGAACCAGTCGCCGCTGACCATCATTAACAACAGACTGTCGATCGAAATCTACCCGAGATATCCGTCTGAAAACCAGAAACGAGAACTGGACAAGAAGAAAAGAGCAAAGGAATTCGAACAGAGTAACATTACTCGGCAACAGTGACGCTCGCCGCTTCGGTCGCATGGCCACCACCAAGCAGCTCCAGCACCTTGTTCACCACCGCACTGGGGTAGCCTCGGTGAAGCATCTCCGACACCACCGCCTGCGCCTTCTCCCGCTCTTCGGTCGCAAGATATGCCCGCGTCATGGCTTCGTACGTGCTGGGCTCGCGCCGGTTGCGACCGACAGCCGCATAAATCTCAGCAGCCTTGGCGATGTCGTTCTCTGCTGCCCAGCCGTGGATCAGCGTGTTGGCAATGTACGGCGTCAGCTCGACACCCCTCTTGCGCATAATGGCCAGCACCGGCTCCGTCTCGGCCACCTGGTGGTTGGCCACCATCGCCTCGAACAGCGCCTGGAAGAGAGATGCGTTTGCCGTCACGGCCGAGCCGTCCATCACCGAGTCGAAGATGCGTCGCGCCCCCTCCATGTCGTGCATGTTGCAGCCGCGCGCGTGGATCAGCGATGCGTAGTGCACCGGCTCCGGCTTCTGCCCCGAAGCACGAATCCGCTCCAGCACAGCCTCGGCCGCTGCCATGTCGATCGGCTCCAGAGTCGCGTGCGTGTCGATCAAGAGCTTGTGCGTGTGCGACGTCGGCGTGATGCTGCGCGCAAGCATGCGCTCGTAGTACGCCAGCACCTTGGCCTTGTCCCGCTTCGTCGTCAGGAAGAACTGCATCATGCTGTTGTACGGCGCCGGTCGCGCCTTGTAGTTGGGCATCGCCTCCATCTCGTCAAACAGCTCCTCGGCAAATTTGTCGTCCGAAACACGGCACAGAGCATTGACAATCGTGCCATACGTCACCGACGTCGGCTTGATCGCCAGTGCCCGCATCTCTGCAAAGTAGAACAGGCAGTCGTCGATACGCCGTGCCTTGCCCAGCTTGCCAATGAGCGCGTTGTACAGGAATGAGCTGGGCTCAACCCCCTCTGCCTTGGCGCGGTGGAAGATCTTGACTGCCTCTGATGCCTCGTCAAACGTCTTAGTCGACTCCTTCAGCGTCGTGATGTAGAGACCAAACGTGTTTGCAGAAGGCGCGGAGCCAAAGCTGAGCAGCTCCTGGTGGTACTGCTCGGCCAGAGACCGGTTGCCGACCGACAGAGAAGTACCGACCATGGCATCCAGGATAGACGACCAGCCATAGCGAACGACAGCGTACTGCGGAAGCAACGGCACGTCCGTCCGGGCCATGGCCAAGATGTTGTTGCAGAGATCCATCTTGCCCTCGCGCGACGCAGCCGAGATCAGCTTGGCATATGTAATGTACCTTGGGTGGCGGCCTGCACGACGCATGTTGCGAAACCGGGCCAAAGCCTCATTGAGTTTCGGTCCCTTCCGTCCGTGGCTGCCCTCGAGATCGTCTGAGATAAGCGACGAGCCCTTGAAATCCGTGTTGTGTGCGTAGGGATCGAAGTTGCTGTGGTCCTCAAAGCTCGACACCGTAGGCGTGGACGAGAACGGAGACGCGCCATATGTCGACGCCGCATCTTCTCTGGGGTCCACAATGTTTCGTGCCTGCATGTAGCGACTGATAAAGGCCACTCCTTCCTCGATCTCGTCAGTGATCGAAACCTTGACCTGGCCCTCCCTCGACTGGCGGATACGCTCAAACATCGTATCCGACTCCATCAAGCCCTTGGCCACCTGACCAGACCCAATGAGAGCCACAGCATACATGGCCGTCGGCTCAATCAGAGACGCCGACACTTCCAGGAGCGGGTTCCGCAGCATCTGCCAAAACTTCGCCGCACCGGCAACATCGCCGAGCCGGATGTGAAGAGCAAGCAGAGCGGTTGTCGGGCTCGCAATGGCCGCGTGTTCGGCGCCAGCGATCTCGACCAGGGCCGCGAAGGCTGCAATAGCAGTGGCCTGCTCACCATGGTCGGCAGCCAAGACGGCCACTTCGCTCAGAGCCTGCACCCTCACGCTCTGCTCGACACCCTGTGCCCACTCCAGAGCTGTCGGATAGATGCCGCGGTTCGCAAAGCCTTGCACAAAGCCGGCGCTGACCAGAACGTCCTTCATCCCAGTCGTGCGCGGACCATACTCGTCGATGATCTTCTGGTAGAACTTCATGGCGCCGGGCAGCTTGTCACAGACAATGTACGCGTTGATCACTGCTGCGTACACCTGAGCATCAAGGCGGTCCAGCAGGCTGTTTTCACCGGCATCGTTCGAGATGGCCAAGTTCCGGTACTCGTCGTAGCACTCCACAGCGCTGATCAGGTCGCCAGAGCTGGCAAAGGCATGGATCATGGCCGGGAACGTGGCTGCGAAGGGCGTGACTTTGTTCGTCTCCATGTGGCCGAAGAGCTGGAGCATATCCGAGAGGCGGCCAGCCTGGGCACATGCCGAGATCAGCTGGTGATACGTCTCGGACGAGTAGGAGGCCTTCTGCACAGCAACGGACGCCTCAAACAGCTTGATGGCGTAGTCCAAGCGGTCCTCCTCCGAAGCGATGGCATTTTCGAGTTCGTGCGAGGCAAACATGAACTTGCCAGGCTCGTCCATGCCGCCATACCGCATCCGCTTCTCTTCGAGAGACCGCAACTTGACCGACAGCTCGAGAGAACGAGAGGCGAGCAGGCCAATCAGGATGTCAAAGGTATCGCTGTCCGGTGCAATCTTACGGCGCATCATGTCGGCGTAAACGTCCAGGGCCTTGGAGATGACCTCCATCCGGCCGATAGGCAAGTGGATGGCCGCCATCAGCAGGGCGTTGTAGGCAGTGGCGATGGGACGAATGCCCGCCACAAGCATGGCCTCGAAGACAGCAGGGATCTCAGCATAGCGGCCAGCCTCGGACAGCGAGGTAAGGTGGTCGGCGTAGGTCCGTGATTGGCGGTCAGTGGCTGGCGTGGCAGTCCGGGCGGCCGGCGAGGCAGAAAGCACGTTCTGCTCCTCGACTGCTGTAGCTGAAGTCTGCGTGTGCCCCTCTTCCAGAGCACAGCGCTGCTTGCGAGCCGCGATCTCTTTCTCAAGAGCTGCATCGATCTGTGCCAGGGCTGCCTGGTCTGCAGCCTCTGATTCTGCTGTGTCACCATCTTCCACCACCACCTCGTTCACTGCTGCTGTCTCTTGTACAGCAGCCCGCCCACTCGCTTCTGCGGTAGCATCGACGGTGGGCACTGCGGGCGGTGCTGCCAGCAGGACCTCGGATGCCCCTTCATTTTCTGTCTCGGCAATGCTGTTGAGCTTCTCCTCGCTGCCCGTGAGGACGGAGGCTGGTGACGGCTTCCACTCAATGCGGCGCTGGAATTGAAACTGAACCCACTCGTTCTCAGCCTCGTCGGAGATCTGGCTCTGGAGATGCTCGTAGTAAGCATCCAGGCCGCCATGGCTGAGCGCAGGCCTGTGTTCCGGGGCGCCCGAAGTCGTGTGGAAGGCACTCTGGAGCTGGAGTGCTTGGATGCGACCGAACCGGTTGCTATTCCGCCGCGCAAACGACGGCCGGTTCTGCTGGCTCAAGACATGGGGATGGGTGGCGGCAACGACAGACTGCGCATAGCCGTGGGTAAAAGACTTGGCAAATCCTTGACGGATAAATGTCTGGTACAACGACGAATATATGGTTGGCATTTAGGATAACCCTGGAGGGAAGGGATACTGCAGCGCGCGCGGTTAGCAAAACCAAAGCCACAGTGCCGAGGAAAGACGGCAGCCGGCTCAATCGTTGAGGATATGGCGTCAGAACCCACCTGGAGAGAAGGGAGGCGCAATTGCAGGTTCATTTGACAGCAGTGAGGCCGTCAAACAAACGCGCTGGTCTATGAGAAATGAGATGTATAAAAGACAACTGCGAAAGAAAGAAGGCAAGGATGAATGGGCGTGAAGAAGGGCGAGAAAAGGATTATGGACTGGTGTGAAATGGATTGTCAGAGCTCCACTACACTCTTTCCCTTGTTTTGGTAAAGGAAGGCGGGAGAAAGTGTACGAAATTTTTAAGTGGGTGGGTCTCGGGGATTGCCCCAGCGAAATGTCTGTTCGGGCGAGCGTTGCATGGAGCTGCTGCCTCTCTCTGGTACCTTTTCAGCCGGTAATTTCAAAGAGAAATTGGGGTGCTGTAAGGCAGCACAGCTAGCGATAGGAAAGAATGGAGAAACGGGGGCCAATTGCACCCTCCTGGGTGACCACGTATCTTTTATAATATACACACGCCCAGGCACAAAATGTACCGAAGTCGCGTCGGGTCGGAGACGGAGTTATTTTGCAGGCGAGACGAAGATGACGCAGTCCCACGGCTATACTGCACTAATACGGCTGCCTTGGGTACATAGCAAAAGGCGAGAAGACGTTAGCGGCTGGACGGGCGGAAGGTTCGGCGACGAGGAACCTCGAAGACAAACCGGGAGGGAGCTTGCGCACGTGATGGCTATACATTGGATACAGCCTATACGACGTAGCAGTGCAGACAGGTCAGAATGACGGCGTGTCTGTGCCTGTGCCATAGCCGTTTAGCTCCATAAAGTCCCGTTTATTTTGGGTGGCGCTATCAATGGCATTCCAACAATTGGCCCGTACACCAGGAAGAAGCCGGAAGAAGAGGCCGGCCTGTTCCTTCCCCACGTTTTTCACTGGTCAAGAATCGCCGATCGCCGTCTGCTCATTACCAATATGTTTTTCTACGAGTGCGAGTCATGCAAGGACATAAGATAGTACAGCATCTTATTTCAGGGCCGAGACTCCAGTTATGTGCGCTACAGGAAAAAAATAAAGAGGGCAGCCATTGGACCACTAAAATGCGAGGGCAGAGCAGGGCTCTACGGTCAGCAGACGCACAGTACCCTCTTCTGCGGAGAATATCGCTATAGCCATCGAAAATGAGCCGCGTCCTGATGTAGCGGACTGGAGGGAAGTGTCTGGCCGGTTTACCCGATCTTCTCAACGTCTGTCGCGAGCTCTGTACCGGTACTTATTAGTGAATTACCGCCGCTAAGTCCATTCCTATCCCCGTGAAAGGCCGGCTCTTTGCGGGCGCCGGGGAGAGATTGCTGTCTCCGTAATTTCTGGCCTGTCGAGCTATTTCCATGCATGCAATTGCGATTGCCCTTGCACGAGAAAAGGGCGACTGGAATCTGCAGGTATACGGAGCCGGTCTCGACCACGTGTCCACGTGATCCGCGTGCCTTGCAAGATGGGTCGTGCGGCATTTGCAAGCTGTCTTTCACACCGGGTGGGAGCCAAATGGAGCATTCCAGGCGACGCTCCGGGACTGAGGCATTTGCTCATACGTTCCTGCCGATCGGTGGTGATGATTCGCGAGTCGTCTGTTTTAGTCAGCCACTCCGCTTTGACGTCAACACCAGAGCTATCGATCGAGGGGTATGGACTCCCCTCTCCCCACAGCTCCACAGCTTGACAGCTTTGGCTCGACCCCTTTTCGCACCATCACTCAATCAACCCTGAGGCGAGCTTAGTTCCGCGTGCTGTCGGCGGATCAGACTCGGAAACAGCATGGCGGATCCCAACGAGGTTACTGCTGTATCGGCGCCGGGAAAGGTTCTGCTGGCCGGTGGCTATTTGGTACTGGATCGAGCCTACACCGGTCTTGTTTTCGGACTCAGCGCCCGCATCAACGTGGTGGCACAGGCGGTCAAGACCAGTCCCGGCGTCCAGCTGTCCGACATTGTTGTCGAGAGCCCTCAGTTTCTCGAGGCCCAATGGACCTACGGCTACCACCTGGCCGATGACGATGGCGGAATTCAGATCACCCAGCTACGTGTGTGAGTTGCTTGTCCTCGGCCGCGCTGTCCCATGGCCACATGCTGATAATGCCAGCGGCTCTGCCGTGCCGGCCAACCCGTTCGTCGAGACCACGCTGTCCTACGCCCTGACCTACGTCTCGCGCTTGGCGCATCTCAGCCCGACCCAGAGCATCAAGCCGTCGCGGCTGAGCATCTTGGCCGACAACGACTACTATTCCCAGCCCCCGTCTGCGTCTTCATCGGACACTGCCTCGTCGGCTGGCCGCTTCGCCCGCTTTCCCACCAGGCTTTCCGAAGCCCACAAGACTGGCCTTGGCTCCTCGGCCGCTCTAGTCACTTCACTCACCGCCGCAATTCTCAGCCACTACCTGCCGGCCACGCTCTTCGATCTGGCCTCACAGGAGGGCAAGAGGACGCTGCACAACCTGGCCCAGGCTGCCCACTGTGCTGCCCAGGGCAAGGTGGGTTCTGGCTTTGACGTTGCCGCTGCCGTGCATGGATCGTGCACATATCGCCGGTTCTCGCCCTCGGTGCTAGCCAACATCCCAGAGCCTGGCTCCCCCGGCTTCGGTGCGGCTGTCGAGAGAGTGGTTGCCGGTGTGGATGCCGCCAAGGATGGCCCACACTGGGACACTGAGATTGCCAAGGCGAGCGTGGCTCTCCCACCCGGTGTCGCTCTTCGCATGTGCGATGTGGACTGCGGCTCGCAGACGGTCGGCATGGTCAAAAAGGTTCTCGCGTGGCGCAGCAGCAACCCGGAGGGATCAAAGGCCCTCTGGGACACGCTCCATGGCTACAACAACGATCTCGCCACTGCACTCAAGGAGCACAAGACCGAAAAGCTGCGCCCAATCATCGAGGCGATTCGGAGCTTGGTTCGCAAGATGGGCTCTGAAAGCGGCGTCCCCATTGAGCCAGACACCCAGACAGCTCTATTGGATGCTCTGAACCAGGTGGAGGGCGTGTATGGCGGCGTGGTTCCTGGCGCTGGCGGCTACGATGCGGTCTCCCTACTCGTCAAGGACGACGAAGCCACAGCTGCCAGACTGGAAGCTTTCCTGGAGAAATGGAGCAAGGAGAGTGGCGGCAGAGTGCGCCTTCTCGCTGTCAAGGGCGAGATGGAGGGGGTCAGACATGAAGACAAAAGCATTTACAGTGCGTGGCTTCACTGATTAGATTTTGCCAAAAGGACCAGTCGTTGAGAATGAGCTGAAGAAGGAGAGAAAAGGCTTTGTCTGCGGTCCGTATTAAGGGCTTAGTCAGCTGCTACAACATGCTTATCAATCGCAACGATAACCAGGTCAATGGCGGGGCAAATTTTTTTATGCTAGAATTTTGGCGATAGGATTATGACGAAACTTTAACAACGACAACCGCCAACATCGCTGTTTGGCCTATTTACCTGAGTTTTAAGCACAAAGAAGCGAAGAAAGCGATAGCAAGATGTCGACGATGGACCTGGACGCGCCAGTCCCTATGGCGTCGTCAGCAGACGATCAAGCCATTGCCACGTGAGTTTGCTTTTGATCCCAGCAAATTAAAAAGATGGAGAGGCGGCAAGGCTGATATGAGGCGACCACAGAATTCTCTGCTACAATTGTGGTGCACCAATAGATGGCACAACATCGTCGGGCGCGCTGTGCTACGACTGCATCAAGATGACGGTGGACATCTCGCAGAACATCCCGCGCGAGGCCAACGTGCAGTTCTGCCGAGACTGCGACCGGTGGTTCCTGCCGCCCAGCCAGTGGGTAGTGGCAGCGCCGGAGTCACGGGAGATGCTGGCGATGTGCCTTAAGCGGCTGCGCGGGCTGAACAAGGTTCGGGTGGTGGATGCGAGCTTCATCTGGACGGAGCCCAACTCGAGACGAGTGCGGGTGAAGCTCACGGTACAGGAGGAGGTGTCGGACGGAGTGCTGCTGAACCAGAGCTTCGAGGTGATGTACACGGTCAGCACACACCAGTGTCCAGAGTGTGCCAAGTCGTACACGCACAATGTGTGGCGGGCGTGCGTGCAGGTGCGGCAGAAGGTACAGCACAAGCGGACCTTTCTCTTCCTTGAGCAGCTCATTCTCAAGCACGGAGCCCATCGCGACACGCTCAACATCAAGGAGGCCAAGGAGGGTCTGGACTTTTTCTTTGCGCAGCGCAACCAGGCGACCAAGTTTGTCGACTTTCTCAAGTCGGTCGTGCCGGTGCACGTCAAGAACTCGCCGGAACTGGTGTCGGAGGACACGCACACGGGCTCCAAGTCGATGAAGTTTGCCTTTTCGGTCGAGCTGGTGCCAATCTGCAAGGACGACCTGGTGGCGCTGCCGCTGGTGCTGGCCAAGCGGATCGGCAACATTGCGCCGGTGGCGCTCTGCTACCGCATCGGCACGGCCATCAACCTGCTGGACCCGGCGACGCTGCAGACGGCCGAGGTGCCGGCATCGATCTACTGGCGTGAGAAGGTGCCGTTCACGCCGCTGACGGACGCGCAGCAGCTGGTCGAGTTTGTTGTGCTGGACATTGAGCCGGTCGGCGTGCGCAAGGGCCGCTGGCAGCTGGCCGAGGCCACCGTGGCCCGGGCTTCCGACCTGGGCAGCAACGACAACACGTACTTTACGCGCACGCATCTGGGCGGCCTGCTGCATCCGGGCGACTCGGCCATGGGCTACCTGCTGAACGGGACCGTGTTCAACAACCAGCAGCTGGACGAGATCGAGCAGTCGCACGCCTACAGCAGCCTGGTCCCGGACGTCGTCCTGGTCAAGAAGCACTACCCGAACCGACGCAAGAACAAGCGGCGGAACTGGAAGCTGCGTCGCATGGCCCGCGAGGAGGGTGACCTGCTGCCGAAGAAGGCCGACCAGGAACGCCTCGACGCCGAGTACGAGATGTTCCTGCAGGATGTCGAGGAGGACGACGAGCTGCGCGCCGCCCTCGCGCTCTACAAGAACCCCGGCCAGACGGCAGCGGCCGACGCGGCACGGAAACAACGCCATGCGGCCGCACAGCAGATGGATGTCGAGGCAGAAGCCGCGGACGATGGCGCCGAGGGCATGGACGAGGACGGCGACGAGGACGAAGGGGACGAAGGGGACGATGGGATCCCCAAGGTCAGCATGGACGAGCTGCTCGACGACCTCGACGACCTGGCCATTCATGACGAGGAGTGAGTGGGATAAGAGAGAAGAACAAAAGAACAAAAGAACAAAAGACAAAAACAAACAGAGCGGTCAGTTCACCGTCTTTAAAGTGCATCGGAGGCTGGGGTCGTTCATTGGGAGAAGGGAAGAGGGAATGGGGGGAGCCAACAAAACAATAGAACATGGACCGGACTGCTTTGCGTTTTGAGGCGATTTCATAGGCTTTCTGTTTGGCTGTTTTGGCAGCTCTGGTCACTACAACGATTCGCTATATCCATTTCTGCCGTCATCTCCTAGAAGATCTTGCTCAAGACCCGCTTCACCTGTTCCGGCTGCTGGTCCTTGTCCTTTCTCGAGACCAACGTGGTCTGCTTGAACGTGAATGTCCGGCTGTTCTTGTGCTCCTTTGTGTCTGCTGCTGGTGCTGGTGCTGGTGGCGCTCTGTCCTCGTGGCCAGCCTCCTTCTGCGTCGTCGACCGCTTCTTCTTCTCGGCCGTCTTGGCCTCGATGCCGTCGAGCATCTTGGCGCGCTCGACGTTGCGGACAAACTCCTTGTTCTCGCGCGTCGACTGGGCGATCTCGGCGCGCATCCGGCCGGCCCGTTCGGCGTTCTCGGTCGTGATCTGCTCGGTCAGATGGTGCCACTTGAAGCCGCGCAGGTAGACCACGTTCCAGAGGTCGTCCCGGTAGTAGCTGCTCTTCTTGCCGCCGATGGCGTGGCCGTTGAGCAGGTCGACGGCCCGCTTGGCATCGCGCTTGCGCACAAACTCGACCCAGCCATCGACAAAGGAGCGCTTCTTGTTGCCGCCACCACGGACACGTCGCGCATGCGATAGCGGGTCCTCGGGCGAGAGGAAGATCCGGTTGATGGTGCCGTAGGGCGACAGCAGCGAGCGCAGCTTGATTGGCTTCATGAACGGCGGCACCCGCGAGAGGTACATCACCCCCGACCGCTGCACCGCCTTCTCCGACGCCACCAGGTTCTTCTTGGTCAGCGGCTTCGACACGCCCGGCAGGTCGTTGCCCGCGCTGTCCAGCCGCTTCCGCTTCTTGCTGCTGCCCTTGTCGGCCTCGTCGTCTTCGTCGGCATCGCCCTCGTCGGCCACGCTCTTCCTCCGCCTCTTCTTGTTCCTGGTGCTGTCCGGACCAGCCTCGTTGGGAAGCCCGTCCTCCTCGCCCGCATCGTCATCTCTGCCGCCAATCGGCTCGTCGTCGTCGTCGTCGTCGTCTCCATCCTTTTGCACCTTTCGCCGCTTGGAACTCCGGTCGTTGCCTTTTCTCAGCTCGTCGGCCTCCGAGTCGTAGCTCTGGTTGTCGTCCTCATCGCTGTCCTCCACATCGAGGTACACGTTCCGCTTGTCGGCTGCCATGGCGTTGGGGGGGAAAGAATACACCAGACAGGGCACAGAAGTGTTGAAGTCGTTGGCTCGAGGCGATGAAGAGGGAAAAAGTTTCTGCCGTATTTCTCGAAAACTCCACTGGACATTAGTGGGCCTTGGCGAATTACGGCACACCGCCAAGGCCCCACTACTTGCATTACCTTATCGACTTACACGCTCCTACTTGTAATAACTACTTTCGGAGGGGCAGGCCGATTTTATCTATCTCGTGGGGCAGTCGCTGCTCGTAAGATACTGTCGTTTCTCTCTCCTTCACCCCAAAGCTCTCAATCGGTCTCGTCTGCAATAGCACGTCTTCCATCTGCCACCATGCCTGTCGAGGTGATCACCACCATCTCTCCGACCACCAATGAGCCGATCCTGACGAGGAACGGCATTTCGGTCTCGGATCTCGAAGCACTGCCCAAGACGTCGGCCGAGGCCTTTCGGTCATGGAGCAAGACAAGTCTGGCTGAGCGGAAGGCCATTGTGCGCAAGGCGCTCGACATTCTGCTCAGCCGGACGGACGAGCTGGCCCAGGAGCTGACCACGCAGATGGGCCGCCCCATCGCGTACACGGGCAAGGAGATTGGCACGGCCGTGAAGCGCAGCGAGTTCTTCCTGAGTGTCTGTGACGACGTGCTGAAAGACACGCCAGGCACCGAGGAGTCTGGTTACACGAGGTACATCCGCAAGGTGCCGGTGGGCCCTGTGCTGGTGATCTTTGCGTGGAATGTATGTCTAGCCCGCTTCCATCTTGCTTCTTCCGACACGAGTCCAGACTGACACGTGCAGTACCCGTATCTCATTCTGGTGAACACGCTGATCCCGGCGCTGCTGGCGGGCAACACGGTCATCATGAAGCCGTCGCCACAGACGCCGACGGTGGTAGAGCAGGTGGCCAAGGCGTTTGACGAGGCTGGTCTGCCGGCGGGCGTGCTGCAGTACTTCCACTGCGGGTCGCCGACGGTGATCGAGACGGTGGTGCGCAATCCGCTGGTGGCGGCCGTGTGCTTCACGGGCTCGGTGGCTGGTGGACTGGCGGTGCAGCGATCGGCAGCCGACCGGACCGTCAGCGTGGGCCTGGAGCTGGGCGGCAAGGACCCGGCCTACGTGCGACCGGACACGGACATTGCCTGGGCGGCCGAGCAGCTCGTCGACGGCTGCGTCTTCAACTCGGGACAGAGCTGCTGTGCCATCGAGCGGGTCTACGTGCACGCCGACGTGCACGATGCCTTTGTCAAGGCGGCACAGGACGTCCTGCGCGGCTACCGGCTCGGCGATCCGGCCGACAAGACCACGCATGTCGGGCCCGTCGTCTCGAAGCGGGCCAAGGACACGATCGAGGGCCACATCCGTGACGCGCTGGCCAAGGGTGCCCACGACGCGACGCCCGCCGACAACACGACGTTTGCGAGCCCGCCGGCCGGTGGCAATTACGTTAAGCCAACGCTGCTGACGGGCGTGACCCACGACATGACCGTCATGACCGAGGAGACCTTTGGCCCCGTCATCCCGGTGATGAAGGTCAAGGATGACCAGGAGGCCGTGGCGCTCATGAACGACAGCGAGTTTGGCCTGACGGCCAGCGTGTGGACCAAGGACAAGGCCGCGGCCCTCCAGCTGATCGACCAGGTGGAGGCCGGCACTGTCTTTGTGAACCGCTGCGACTACCCCAGCCCGGTAAGTGTGCTAGGACAGAGTCCACAGAGCCCAGAGCCCACAGAATCCACAAACCCACAAACCCACCATATTGGCTCACCTGGCTAACCCTCCAGGACCTGGCGTGGACCGGATGGAAGAACTCGGGCAAGGGCCACACCCTCAGCCGTTACGGCTTCGACCAGTTCTTCAAGCTGAAGAGCTACCACATCGCCGACGGCCCGGCTTAGAAGAGCGAGGCGAGCGAGACGAGAGAGGCGAGGAACGGCTTGGCTCTGTTTACCCCCACCAGGATGCGTTGCCGCGGGTCTGGAGGACGTGTCCCTGCGGCAAGGGATGGGGGCATGTGGGGGTCCGCAGGCACAAGGGGGCTGGCATGGAGAACCTAGACAACGCGTGCAATGGGGATCAATGACATAGGCAGCCACCCAATAGAAGGGCTAGCAACATGCCACCGTACCGCGTCTTTATTTTGATCGTCTTGCCATGAAAGGACTGAAAGGCAATCTGATTGCGACGTCCGAATCGAGACGGAATTGGGACTGGAAATCGACCTGGAATCTGGTCCGATTCAGCTGCGGGGGCCGGTGAGCTGAGGAATGCAAGCGCTAGCGTTGCAGCGAGCTGAAAGGTCCTTTTGTGTCTGTTGCCAGCTGTCTCAGCTGGGCCCCGCCCATGGTGACTAATACGCAGGCAAACAGGCCAATCGCGATCACTTCGATGCAAGGTCTGTTTCCAGGCTGTCGGCAGAGAGCAGCCAACGCGCAGGCGTGCACTCTCATCAAGGGAGGCATTGGAGAGTCGGAATTCATCTCAAAAACTGGAATAAAGCCTCCTCGTTTACTTTGTACCATCCAACGGTTCCGACACAACGGCCTCTGGCTGGCATGCAGACAGCCTCCAGACCCGGCCATGTGCTTCAAGTATTGCAAATTTCTGTCATCTGTCCCAGTCGATGACCTGTTCGTGCTGTGATTCGCCGTTTATTCATGTCCGTTCCTCGTCGCCTTTGTCCACATTCCGGTGCCATGGTCAAGGGCCGAAAAAGTACGCTTCCGGCAAATCTGCCAGTCTGCTGTCTGCTGTCTTTGGTCTTCTGTCTCACTGCGACAACATGGCACCGCGTCTGTGGCACCAGACAAGGCTCCCTTTCATCTTATAAAAGCCATGTCTGCAGCTCCTCTTTGCCTCTGCGTCTCGTTGTTGTCGAATCCACCCATTTTCTTGCTTCTTCACAGACAGCTTGCTTTATGCTTCCTTGTTTTGCCGCTGCTTCGCGCCCACCTTCATTTGCACCCACACATTTAAGGACAAGCTTGTTCGTCTCTCTTTCTTCTGCCCGTCATTCTTTCCTATCCCATTTTATACTACATTCTTTGTTTTGGTCAATTTTGGCCCTTTCACTCATTGAACCCGTTTTAGTCGTTTCCTCCCACGCTCACTCTTTTATTCTTTCATTCTTTATTCTTTATTCTTTCATTCTTTCGTCCTTCCATATTACGCTCTTTTCACCCAATTCTGGACACTCGTTTAATACCTCTCTTCCTCCCGTCATTCGTGAGCGTTTTCCACTCGACTACCGTCTCTAGACCACCGCCGTTGCTTTCCACTCGTTTTATAGACAACTCGTGCGGTCCTACAATCTGTCTCCATCTCCAGCTCCCGACGGTTCTCTCGCATACCTGCAGCATGCATACATACAACGCAATCAGAACATGCGTGGCGCGCCTTCATAAGAAGATCAGCTTTCGTCGCAAGAGTGCCAAGGCACGGCCTACCATCGTCAGTTGCACTTCCCCTACCAAACCTGCCGTCAACCTCAACGGGACACGAGTCGTGCTAACATGGATAGTCCCAACCATTTGACTTCAAGAAGGAAGACACTTTGTGCTTCTTGCGAGGCATCTCCAGCGAAGAGTGAGCAAGCCCGTCTCCCACCCCCTTCCATGCCTGCCCTTTTTGTTTGTTTGGACTGACCATCTTTCCACCAGGTTGACCGTGATGCGTGAAAAGGCCGCTGCCAGCATAGTCGGCTCTGCCACGAACAGCCCGTTCCCCGATTCCCCTCCGCTGCCCTCCTCTCAAGCACACGGCGAGAGCGACCACCGCATCGTCCGGACGCACACGGCCAACTCTGCCAGCACGACCGCCACCGGCATGGCCAGGAGGTCGCCACAACCCTGCCGCTCCCATAGCCAACAGTATGACTACCACAACCACTACAACCATCGTGCTGGTGGTCCCATGACTTTCCACTCCGTTGTGCTGGCTTCTGCCGAGGCGTATGCTCCGGCAGGCTTGGCCTCTGCCTCTTGCTCGTCGTCGGCCTCGTCGATCAACTCGTTGGGCCGGGACCGCGACTGAGGTGCCGGTCGATTCGGCACCGCTACGCTTCAGGCACTGTAGTCGCTACGACAAAGAAACTGGCCTCGTGCCCCAAAACTAATAATCGACTTTCCTCTCTTTTGTTCTATATACCAGAGCGGGTGCTTGCTTTGGTGTGTGAGAGGTAATACTGGATCGTTTCGTCTACAGATGCGATTAGTCAAAAATCAAAAGCATTGCGAATTGGCTTTGTGACATGATCTACGCTTGCATGACAATATAACAGTCCAAATGATAGTTCTGATTGAATGACAACAGTACGATGCCAGCCATTCCCATTTAACCAATATTGAACTCCGCCGACGCACTCATTACCGCTTGCATCTTCATCCGCATGCGCTTGGCCGCCTCTTCGTCAGCGGCACCGCCGGCCTTGTCGTCATCGTCGTCGCCACGGCTGGCTGTTCCCCTCGAGGACAGCGTCTTGTTCTTGGCATAGGCCGGGCCGCTGCTGGGCCGCTTGGTGCGCCGCTGGACGCCGCCACCGATGCCGCCGGGTGCCTCCCGGAGCCCGAAGCTCTTGGCCGTGTGTCCCAGGTGCAGCTGCGTGATGTCAAAGTAGACGCGTTCATCGCGGACATGCGTAGCATACGCCCGGATGTGCGAGCGGAAAGCCTGTCGGGCCTCCTCGAGGATCTTGCTGTCCTTGGACATCTCCTTGAACTTGCTCTTGCCCTTGCCTCCCATCTTGCTGTGCTTCCAGGGCGAGGACGAGGACGAAGGTGACAAGCCATCCTGCTCGTCGCCGGTCGTCTGCAGCAGCCGCTGTTCGATGTGCAGCTGCAACGACTCGGCCCGCTTGCTCCAGGACTGCGACTTGGACGGGTCGTGGAAGTAGGTGCCATCGCTGGTGCGCTCGTCGCCGCCGGCAGCCAGCAGCGCCTTGGGCACGTCGACGGTCGTGGCGAAGCCAGCCTGCAGCACGGTGTCGTAGAGCTGGGGAACCAGCGTCGAGGCCGACGACGACTGGAGCAGCGACACGTAACCCTCTTCGCCGCCCGGCTGCAGGAACAGCACTGCCTTGCCCGGCCGGCCAGCACGCGCCGTCCGACCGATCCGGTGCAGATGATCATCCACCGCAAAGGCTGGGTCGTACTCGATCACGAGGTCGACGGCCGGCACGTCCAGACCGCGTGATGCAATGTCCGTCGTCACCAGCACCGCTGGGTTCTTCTCCTGGCTGAAAGCCGCCAGCGTGGCCGTTCGCACCGGCTGTGCCAGCGATCCGTGCAGCTTGTGCAGCACGACCGTGCGGTTGGCCGGCGACGTGATATAGGCTGCCGGTCCGACCGTGTTGACCGTGTGGGGAGACGCTTTTGGCGCGACCATGGCCGGGGCCTTGCTGCTGTCCTTGTCGCTGTCCTTGTCGCTGTCCTTGTCGCTGTCCTCGTCGCCACTCTTGTCCTCGTCGTCGTCATCGTGCGTGAGGTCCTCCGGTGCTCGAAGGAGGTCGTAGTGGAAGTCGACCGAATCAGCACACGATATGAAGATGATGGCCTTCATGACCGACCCCTTCCGCGCAAACGTGGACCGCAGGAGCCCGATCAGGGTGACCAGCCGCAGCTTGGCCGGCACGACAATGTACATCTGCTTGAGCTGTGCCGGGGCCGAGAAGGCCGACTCGGTAGCGGCAACGATCGCTCCACCGCTGCTGGCCGCAGCAGCCGCATCGTCCGCTGCCGTGCCGGCCTGGACGTGGATGGCGTCCTCCAGGCTGATCTCACCCAGCTTCTGCACGTTCATCTTCATCGTGGCCGAGCAGAGCACGGTGACGCGGCGCGACGGCAGCACGCCCTTGGGCAGGACCAAGCCGTCCTTGCTGGTGTCCTTGAGGCCGTGCTTGCGAATCTTGCCAACGATGGTGCGGATGTCCTCCTCGAAGCCCATCTCCATCAGCCGGTCGCCCTCGTCGAGCACCAGCCAGCGCACGGTGCCGACGTCGAGCACCTCCGTGTTGTCCAGGTGGTCGGTCAGCCGGCCGGGCGTGGCGATCAGAATGTTGACGCCCTTGCGGATCCGCGCTTTTTCCGACTTCTTGCTCTCGCCGCCAATCACGGTCGTGCTGACAATCCACGGCGCGCAGCGCAGCAGCTTCTCCAGCACGACCGAGATCTGCTTGCAAAGCTCCCGCGTCGGCGCCAGGATGATGGCAAACAGGCCCGAGTCGCGGTGGATCTTGAGCGGCGCCCGCCCGTCCTTCCGCTTCGACCCGTCCTCGTTCTCGCTCAGCGCCAGGATCCGCTGCATCAGTGGCAGCAGATAGGCCAGCGTCTTGCCGGAGCCCGTCTCCGCCTGGAGAAAGGCGTCGTTGTCCTGCGTGACCAGCTGCGGCACCGCGCTGTGCTGGATCGCCGTCGGCGCCTTGAGACCCAACTTCGTCGACAGGTGCTGGGCAATCCGTCTCGACAGGCCAAGCGCCAGAAAGGTGGATGCGTCGTCGGAGAGTGGTGCGTTGGACGGCTTCACCGGCTCGCCATCGGCCTCACTGGCCGCCGCCGCCTGCGCGCTGCCAAAATCTGTCACCGCCGTCGGGTTCGATGTAAAGAGCCTCGAGGTCACCCCGTTTTGCGGTTCTCGTCGTCCTGTCGCCGGTCTGCCAATATTGGCCCCATGCGGCTTCCAGTTCCGGGCTGCATTTGGATTTGGCTCGCCCACAGACGCGCCATCGCCGCCAGCTTCAGCTGTGCCGCTCCCGTCTACCCTCCGTCGCTTCAGCGGCCTGTCCTTGCTGTTGCTGCTGCTCTCGGCTGCTAGGCCGCCGTGCTCCTCTTCCTGCTGTCTCTTGGCGCTTCTCTGGGCTCGATTCCGGTCGCGCCATTTGCCACCTTTGAACTTGACCTGCTTGCTGACTGCTACGTCGCCGAGGTCAAAGTTGAGGAGCATGCCATCGTCTGCCATCGTTTCACGTCGACTTCTTGCCCGTTCAATGGGCCGTTGTGGTGTTGAGGCAACTCAGTGGGGAATCGAGAGGAAAAAAAAGTTCCCGGCTCCACAGTAACCCAAAATTGTGCCTCCATTATTCGATAAGAGACTGGATAAGCGGGCGGTGAGTAAGGCATAGCACGTGATCGCAAGAAACCAAGCGCCATCTAACGAACATTTGCACATGCTAATATGCAGAACTTCTGCACGTACAACCCATTTTCAGTATTAGTTTTCTGCCGCTCTGAACTGCTCTTATCCGGTGTTCTGTTCCGTCTCCTCTCAGAATGCATCTTTGTCAGTAGGTTCGTCGGGGTCGAAAGAAGTTTGGCTGTAGGTGTTATGATAAGAGCAGCCGCTCACTAAACAAAGCCCTAAAAAAGGCATCCAGAACTTGAGAGTAGAACGCAGATGCAGTTTACAAGAGCACTTCAGAGCAGAGACCTATAAAATGACAAACCTTCTTTAGCTGCCCGCACTAGATATGTCGTAATATCTCACCAAATGGCTTCGTAGCCGGCAAAAAACACCACAAAATCGTGACAAAAGCTAATGCATATATATATTTTAGCGGCCAGTTTCTGCCAAGTTATGGAAACCGTGTTTGTACATAAATCTAGCATCTCATCATGCTCAAATCATAATGGCCTCTCCTACTTCTCCAATCACGTCTCCTACCTTTACTGTGTGTTCTACGCCTATTGACGCTTAATGGCGCGCCACAACCGCTCGCTGCCTTCTTTGTGCTCGTGCCCCAGCTGCTAACATCGAGAAGACGGTTGAGTGTTTAGTCCTGGTAGAACCGGTCGGTTACCTCGATTCTAGCTATAATTATAGGCATCGGCCAGACTAGGCTCCGAGGCCAGCAAACGTACCCGGACTCGTGTAGCGTCTGGGCGATCTAATTGATCTCCCGCGCAGCCGCCTGGGGCTTGTTGTCTGTTCACACCTTTGGTACCACCATGCGCTTTAGTATTTCGTCGTCGGGAGACGCATGGCGGTAGTGACAAGCTGGTGGAACTCAGACCACGTTACGTGCTCTGGTCTCGTCAAATATTCGAGCAGCTCGGAATTCACAACTTTTCTTTCCTACAGAAGTAGAGACGGGTGCAGTGTCAGTAATACAAATGTCGGCTGAACGGGCGTGCAAGCAAAGTCAAAGGAGATTGACATCCAAAGAACTGCTGCCGTCGTCATTATCGTCATTGTCCAAATTGCTTTCGACATCATTTGCACCATCGAAATTTACATTCAGGGTTGAGAGCGCCAAATCCGATTTTGCAAACTGGCCGAGCAGGTCCATGCCAGCGATCGTTGAATCGCCCGGTATGATCTGGCCACTCGAAACAGGACGCGGGCTGTCTGTGAGGAAGGCTCTCCGAAACGGGCTTGGGCTGCTCGTTGCGAGTCCACTTCTGTCTCTGGAGAAGAGATAGGCTGAAAATTGCGCATGAAGAGAGTACAGGTCAGACGAGGCATAGCTTGCGTACTCTTCTATCAGATTGGTCATGTCCAGATTCTGCGAGCTTTAGGGTTGCACTTGCCAGTCGCTTGATACTGCAGTGGCAGGCCTTCCCTCTGTGGTAATGGAGTAGGTAGAACCTGAGCCGGACTTCTCGGAAGGGTGGAATCGGAGATGGCTGGGCCACGCCGTTTTAACAGCCGGTCTATTCATGTTGGTACATCCACCTATGGAATATGAATCATCTGGCTGTCTTCGCTTGTATAACTTCAAGTTGCAGTCAGAAAAAGACGTGCATGTAAGTTGTAGGTGGCGACACGCTTTACATGACGTCTCTCGACTCTAGCATTACACCAGAGTCGGCCATTAGCACAGCCGATGCGACAATGAAGGAAAACTAGGCAATATGACGCTACATTCTGCCGGCGGCATATAAGCAGCCGAATTGCCTGGACACCAGCGGTTACTGGAGCTGGCAGTTTCGGCATGGTGACACGGTAATACGATAAGAGACGAACAGAGGGGCCCGAGAAGTCGACGCATACATAGCTGTCTGTATTTGATTACTAAGCGGATTACAAGCAGTATTCTGCCGACCGTGACCGCCAAATATGCTACGCGCAGGGCGCTCACCTGGCGCTCACCTAGCAATTCCCTTCTCGTCGAACGTCGAGCATGAATGTCGGCTATCAACATCCCACAATAGCATTAAACGAGCCCTTCAAAGAAAGCCCAGGCTTAGACGAAACTCTCTGAACAGCGCTGACGTACGACAACACGAAGAGCAAAAGTCCAAAGATTCTTCACGTTTTCTCGCCGTTGCCACCGATTTTTTTTCACCAGCAAACCAACAACATGCCGTACATTACCAGCGTCCATGAATCTTTACCATGTGAGCCCGCCTCATGTTTCTTCGACAGCAGCTCAAGCCGCCATGTTCTCTGAATAGGCACAAAACACTGACTCGTTGTCTTTTCTATTCTTCAGACATCGACCCGGAACCGAGTGCGGAACAGCGTGCAGCAGCCGAGGCGCTGATCGCCGAGGAGCGAGCACTCGTTCCAGACGACCCTCACCATGCCCTATTGCGACCGCCCTACGAGCCTCGGTTTACGGAGGCTATGCGCGCCGAGATAGACCGCGTGGCTGCAAACCAGAAACTGGACAAGAAGGACCAGAAACCCCTCTCGGCCATCGATCTGTCACGATACGAAGCACAAGAAGAACTGCCCGCCAATGGTTCCGCAGCCAGCCTGCGCTCTGTCCTTGCCAATGCCTACACCAGCCAAGCATATCTGCGCAGCCGGCGCGCGCACCTAGCACTGCTCGACAGCTACGGGAAAAACGCCTGGCTGGTGGGCAATTGGCAGGTAGAAACTGAGCTGCGCGGAGTCGAGGCTGAGCTGGCGCAGACACGCCGCCATATTGACATCACCACACTGCGGCGCCAACGGGCCCAGAACGAGGCCGCGCCCGAGCTGCAAAGCCTCGAAGAGACGTGGCGGACAGGCATTGGGCGCGTCCTCGAAACTGAAGCTGCTGCTGAAGACTTGCGCCAACAGTGTCTGGATGCGCGAAGACGACAGGTCGCGAGCGAGGTCTGAAACTCAGGGAGCTTCGGACGATACATGTGGCAGGCAGATGGCTCGAATTTGTAAGACAAGTGGCGCTTGGCGTTGGGTGAAATGCATACAGGTTGCAGATTGATATAGATTTACTAGTCAGAATTATGCAAACGGCACGATACCATATCATTTACTGTGTCTGCGATATGTGCGGTGCCTACGTACTACGGTGGAAGTCGGAAATGCCAAGCTTTGATGTGTTCGATATCCTGGATCAGCATGTGCAAAATATATAAAGGAAGTCAAAAGAGAACGAAAGCCGGCAACTACCGATACGATTACCCCCCCATAAACGCCACTTAACCACCACCCCTCAGCACAGGAAGCTGTAACAGACATCCTTCCTAAAAACGAGACATTTAAATACGTGCACAGATAACAGGCGCCACTTCAAGTCCAGAGCAGCTGTACACTCTTCTTGAAAGCTCCTCTCTATCTTACGACTCTCTCTGAAGGGGATCCAGATCTTCCACTCCCGTCTTCACTCCCGTATACCTCGTCCTCCGCATAATGCCTTCGACCGGGCCAAGTAGTCTCTGGAAGGCAGGCTTGCCTAGAGTAGCAACCTTGAGCTCGGTTCTTGCCCTGACCGTAGCGGCACGGGGTGCGTCGTTGAGCAGCGCAAGCTCGCCAAAGAAGTCTCCTTTTTGGTAATTTTTGACAGGGTTGTCGGTTCCAACCTTGAAAGCATCGGCCTCGCCGCTTTCTACCAAATAGAACGAGTGGCCGGGGTCGCCCTCTCGGATGATAGTGACGCCAGGCGGGAACTTTTGGGCTTCCAACGCATCCGCAATTTTGGATCGCTCGTATGGGGTAAGCGTTGCTAGCAGGGGCACCTCCTCGAGAAAGCTCTCGTACATACGGCGCCGTGCGAAGGTG
Source organism: Grosmannia clavigera kw1407 (assembly GCF_000143105.1). NCBI lineage: Eukaryota > Fungi > Ascomycota > Sordariomycetes > Ophiostomatales > Ophiostomataceae > Leptographium > Leptographium clavigerum. Next base: position 619,976 of record NW_014040569.1, on the reverse strand, counting down.
GACTCCATTAGAATGCGGCGAAACGTGAGGCGGTCCAATGCCCACAGGGTGCACGCAGCTTCAGCCGACATGACCGTAGCAGCGCGTGGCGCGTTGTACATTAGTGCCAGCTCGCCAAAGGAGCCACCTGCCATAATTGTGTCCACCTTCTGGCCGAGCCCCTCGGGGCCTGCTTGGAGCGAGCCACTGCTGTTGACGTATACATCGAAGCTGCCCTTCTCGACAACATAGAAAAAGTCGCCAGAATCCCCTTGAGTGATGACCTATGGTCGGTTAGATCGTGGAGAATACAGGTTAATGTACAGAGCTTCGCCTACCTTGATGCCTGTTGTCGGGATTGGCTTCTCTACTAAGGCACCGAGAATCTGGGACGACTGCTCATCGTCCAGATGGCTGAAGAGGAAATTGTTCTGGATAGCTCGCTTCAGGCGCTCGAGCTGATCGGTTGACTTGCGATGGACAGGTGGGCTCCAGTTGTCGTATGAGTCGGCCACCGGCTTGAGTGACTCGGCAGAAACGGACGTCCGTCGAGCGAAATTGTACTGCGCGGGATACTCTCCAAAAGGTTGCAAATGGCCAGGCGAAGAGAGATCGGGGGAGGTGTCTTGCGGAAAGAAGCTAGCACCAAAGCCGGAGTCGGTCTTGAGTATGAAGGTCGGCGGTGGGGGCGGCCCAGCATTCTCGTCCTCTTCGATCACCTGCCGCATCATGCCAGATGAGCTGTCTGCCCCTTTTCGTGCATCAGACGAAGACCCAAACGGGTTAGAATTAGCCCCAAAGGGACTTGTAAACCCTCCAGCAGACATGGTGTTGTAAGGTAGCAGTGAAATCCGACGAGTATCAAGCTTGCGCCTTTAGGTGGATGTCGAGATATGTGCTCAGTCGCAGAAAATACACTGGTCTGGTCGTCGGTAATGTGAGATGGCTCGCGCCGCGGCTGGTGGATCGTGCTCTGTGCTTAATTGGTTAGCAATCTCGGTGGAAATATGAGGTGACAACGCGATAATGACATCGGTTTGGCCCATGAAACAAGAGAACGTGTCCAGAAGCCGAGAAAGAATAGAAAGCAATTTGTCAGATGTGCGTTGTCTATGCAGTCTGCGATAGGGAAAGGCGGAAAATAAAGAGGCAAGCGGTATTTAAGTGCACCTTCTAGAAAGGGGGGCTTGGAAAGGCTGAGTCAAGGACAGAACGTATGCCGATAGCACACAGCTGCCCACCCGTTTACGACAGAATAGATAGCAAGCCGGAGCTGTCAAGACAGTATGTAACAGTTGAGGTAAAAGATAAGGTGAGAGGATGCTGGATGATCGTCTGTCGCCGACCATGCGCGAAGCAGTTTGATGAAGATGGCAGGAAGATGGGTGAAAAGAGGCAGACAGGCCGGATAAGGGGAGGCAAGAAATGCTAGAAGTAGAAGGAACTTTACCTGGCGGCTTGCTGAAAATGTTGCCCGGTTCTCGGTGTGTGTCGGTCCAGTGCTCGGGCGTTCAATTTGGAGCGACAGTCGAAATGGCAAAAAAAAGAGAAGAAAGGAGGGAGTGGCCGCGGATCAGTCAACGTAGATGGGTAAGAAGGAGGAGGACACGAACGGGAAGCAGCTTTGGGTAAGGCAAGCGGAACACTAGAAAATCAAGGTGGGGGAAGGGGGGATGGACAGCCTTTGTTTCTTCGAATGAGGTCTGTAGTCGCCCGCTTTGAAGCCGCCAGTCACAACAGCCCCTCACCCAACAAGATCCTCCAAAAGCCGTTCCACCCGCCTAGTCAGAGGTGCTGGAAAAGTTCTAGAAGGAGCACGGACCACCATGCGCCACGCCCTCCCGCGAGCATGCTTCTGGAGCTTCTGTGCAGCGGCCACTGCCTGAATCAGACATGGGAGGGCTGCCTGCTCCTAAGATACAGTGGATATTGGTGTGTCCTTCGCAGCGATAACGGTCGCCAGCTGCAGTTCATTTGCGCAAGATTTCCGTATTATGGGTCCAATTCGTCGCCCTTGCTCAGCGGCTGCCTTCAGACCCGGCTTGATATCAGCGATGCTAAAAGGAGGCTCATCTGGTCGCAGAGGTTCTGGTTGCATGACGCAATCAGTGAACCCGTTTTAATCAATCTACTCTATCAAGGAAGTTTGGGGCGATGCCTACAGCCAGGCAGCCCGAAGGACGACGACTCGGGCGGTAAGCAAAGACTACAACAGGGCAATAGACAGGGCGGGTACAAGAACTTAGACGCTGGTAGAACTAGGAGAGATGCCTGGCCTACCGACCCTTGGAGATTGAATGGCCAACGATGCTGTAGTGTTCATCAACAAGCTTGGCAGGCTCTTTTCTTCTTCGTCGTCGCAAGATTCGCGCCAGATACCTTGAAATCTCACTTCACACCGAACCCACATCACCCCCAGTCGAATATTGTAGCCATTACCAGACAGCGTTCGGCATTCAAAGACTAGGACACTGAAACCCCACCAACATGATCCTACCCCAAGACGTCATCATACTACGAGCTCACAGCGTCCCACAGTTACCGGCAACACCGATTTCAAGTAATACGTAAGGTACTATGTAGCGTCGATAGAATTACGGTTACACGCGACGGACGGCTGTCTCAAGAAAGTGACCCCTTCCAAAAAGGAAGGCGGATAGTCGAATCCAATCTAATTTGCTTTGTGCGTTGAAAGAGCCAAGGTCGACGGGGCTGAACTTATCCGGCAGGGTTATGCATTAAAATCACGTGACTGCGTATGCTGGTCGCAAAGGCACCCTGCCTCTTTTGTGGGTCTACCCTACATATGTATCTACGACGTAAGATCCAAGCAAGATACGGTCACGGTACGATCACGTGCATATGAACGCGTCAGTGGCTGAGCAACGGACATAACATGTCCCGTGAATGCGCCACAGAATCTGACAGTTTGTCTCCTGGCTATACGAAGTCGTCGCAGCGTGTAAGAATCCCGGACGCATTCCTTCATCCTGTTGCATAGTCGCCGAGGGGGAGGATGTGCATTCTCCAACAATCTACCAGCAGATAAACACAGCCCATTGCCGCTCATCGACACGTATTAGGTCCGGCGAAAGCGAAGCGCGACACATTTATCTCACACGATGGCGCTCGAAGACGACAATCCGCATCATGCGGATTCCATCGCATCGAACGAGTCGGACTCGAAACATCCCGAGAAGAAGAAGAACAAGAGACCAGCGAGTAAGTCTGCCGTCCACTTCTGCTGCGCCCAACCACGACACGCAGGTGTCAGAGTCCATGGCTTCCGAGCCTCCGAACCCCAAAGAGCCGTTTGCTAACGCGGTGCTCCTTTTCTTCTTCACCCCTTTTACGCAGACACGGCATTTCGGCAACAGCGGCTGAAGGCATGGCAGTGAGTAGTCCCCCGCGGACACAGATGCCGCTCCGGAGCTGGTCGAGACGGTGCTGACGGGCGTGTGCCACAAACAACAGGCCCATCCTGACGCCCAAGACGGTGCTGCCGCTGTTCTTCGCGATCGGCATCATATTCGCACCTATCGGCGCCGCGCTGCTGTATGCGAGCTCGCGCGTGCAGATGATCAAGCTGGACTACACCGACTGCGCCATGGCGGCACCGACAACCGGCTTCGACAGCATGCCGAAGAGCAAGGTGGACACGCAGTTCAAGTCCTCCAGCAACTCGTCCAAGGTGGCAGCCATGTGGAAGCGCACAAACATCAGCGTGTCCTACGACGGAGTCGAGGTGCCAGGCGGCGTCCAAAAGTGCTCGCTGCAGTTCAACATCCCCGAGTCTATGGGTCCTCCGGTGCTGTTCTACTACCAGCTCACCAACTTCTACCAGAACCATCGGCGCTACGTGAAGAGCTTCTACGACAAGCAGCTCCAGGGCAAAGTCTTTACCAACGACACCGTGCACGACTCGGACTGCGACCCGCTGCGCCTCAATGCCTCTGGTGCGCCGTACTATCCTTGTGGCCTGATTGCCAACTCGCTGTTCAACGACACCTTCACCAGCCCGGTCCTGCTCAACGTGCAGGATGCCAGCAGCGCCAACGAGACGTACATGATGCAGAACTCGTCCAATATCGCTTGGAGCTCTGACAAGACGTTGTACGGCAACTTCCCGTCCTCTATGCAGTACTCTGACGTTGCCCCGCCGCCGAACTGGGTCCATCGCTTCCCCCACGGATACACCGACTCCAATCCGCCGCCCAACCTGGCCGAGGACGAGCCGTTCATGGTCTGGATGCGGACAGCTGGCCTTCCCACCTTTAGCAAGCTGGCCCAGCGAAACGATACCACTGCCATGCGCAGCGGCACGTACCAGGTCGACGTTCTGGACTGTAAGTTGTCATCACCCCTCCGCCTTGGTGCAAGGAGAGTGGAGAGTGACTGCTGACGTAATGCACCCAATAGTTTTCCCTGTCAGCGACTTTGGCGGCACCAAGTCCATTGTACTGTCCACACGGACCGTCATCGGAGGACGCAACCAGTTCCTGGGCATTGCCTATGTCGTAGTCGGTGGCATTTGCATTTTGCTTGGCGCCATCTTCACCGTCACCCATGTCATCCATCCGAGGTGAGTGCTTTCTGCATCTGCCGTCTGCAGAGCTTTTAAACAAGCACATGACTCGGTCTTCTGACACTCGTCTTCTCTCTCTAGGAAACTGGGCGACCACACCTATCTGTCCTGGAACAACGCACCGGCTGCATCCAAGCAGAATGCCGGTGCAGTTGGTGGCAGTGCCTCGATGGCGACGGGCCGTGACATGGGCGGTGCTGCCTAGAATGCGCATCCCTGAAACACTGCCTCGCTTGGACACTGACGTTATCGGCAGCGGTGCAGTGGCACGATGAGACCACTGAACGTGCTCATGACGATCCTGTCTGCCTGTGGATGCTCTAGGCTGCCCTAAATCTTGACTTTGGCTTGATTTCGCGCCATGATATTGTATGAATAAACTCACTGGCACCAAAGCAGCAGATTGTTTCGTTTCTTTCCTATTTTCATCCTGTCTTGTTCTGTTTCTTGTTCTGTAACGCGGTGCCGAATATCTATTCTGTACGAGATATCCTTCTGGGGAATGTGTTTCAAAGATTTGACTGCCTCGCTGTTTGCTCTCGACCTAAATGTATTCCATCGTATACTGCCTCGTTGTTGCTCGTGACTGGAGATACGGCTCCTATCTTCTGGGCATATTGACCAACGGCATCCTGAGCCGACCCCAACGTTTCTTAAATTCTCGGATCCTCACCTGGCAGACAGTCCCATCTCGACAATTTGTCTCCAACCTGCGCCAGTTTGACGCAACAGACGAACGAAATATAATGCGAAGAAACGTGCGAAACAAACAGAACTCATCTGCGCCATCCACCTGCAGGTCTAGCAGTCAGACTTCCATATCTTACCAACCCCGATCCTATCATCCGCCTGCTTAGCGCCGCTTCTGCTTTTTCCCTCCGCGATCCTCGTCTTGATGAGCAGTCTCGCGATCTCGCTTCGCCGCCTTGCGCTCCAGCTCGTCCCAGTCCTCGCCCTCCTCCTCGTCACTGACGTCTTCATCGCTTGCTTCGGCTGACGCATTTGAATCGTACTCGGAGTCTTCTTCGCTCGACTCGGACTCGCCCTCGAGCTCGCTGTCATCAATCTCGAAGGCGCTTTCCTCATCGTCATCGGAACCGCCTTCTTCATCGTCCGAATCAATTTGCAGCACAGCCCACCCACCGTCCGCAAAGAACTGGTGCGTATCCGCGGTCACCGTCTTCATAATCGTCTGCCAGTTCAGGTTCAGGGGACCCTCGGAAAAGGCAATGTCTGATGAGTCCAGGAACTCTTTCACGTCCTCCAGAGACTCGACCGGGATCGTATTGACGTGGAATGGCGGTCGTGAAAAGTCTTTGAAAACGAACACCAAATCAAAGTTCTTGAGACCGAACTGGACACGCTCCAGGTGGGCGATCTCGATGTCCTCCAAGGTAAGAACCATAAAGGGCGGCTCCGTCAACTGAATGAGACAGTCCGTGGTGGGCTGGATGTAAACGTTGCTGCGGAACGGAACACCGTTGAAGCCAATTTCGCGGATAGGCATGTCCACCTCGATTCCTTCACTTCGGCCTGCCTCGGCAATTTTTTCGGCGAAAGATTTGAAGAGCCTGTCAAGCTCGGTGCGCCGGCGGCGTTCCTCTTGCTCGGCCTCAAACTCATCCTCGTCACCATACCTGTACTTGCGCTTCCGATTGCCGGTCTCGTCGAATTGGATATCCGTGGCTTCGCGGTAGAACTGTACATCCTTGGTCTTCTTCTTGTTTCCTATGATGATAGGGTCCTTGAGGTGTATGTGGACGATGACGATGAGCTCGTGCTGGCACGGCTGGAAAAAGAGATGGCGGACGTTGGAAAAGAGAATGTCCACTCTTTGGTGTGTGCTAAGTGGTGACTGGTAGCGAATACCATTTTGATGGATCTCTACCTTGCCCGGAACACGTTTCCCTTCCATAGCAGGACGAATGAAGACGTTGTCCAAGACGGCCGGCCGGCGATCTGAGCGTTGTTAGTGCTGACGCGCGAATTGCATATTTCGGGGGGAATACGCACTCCTAATCTCAATAAGCTTGTCCTGTTCGACAACATCTTCCATATCCTTCTTTTCCTGTTCCTTCTTCGAGGCGTCACGCTTCATCACTGCGATCTGGTTGGCGATATCATCGTAGCGACTGCCATCCATGGAGCGGAACGTCAAGCTGCGAACAAAGTGCGCAGAGGCGTCTTCGAAGGGCTGGTCATCCTTGCGGCCAACACCCTGTCCGGGGGAGAGGAAATTGACGCGCAAAAAGGCCCATTCGCCCTCATCACTCTTACTAGCGTTTTTAATGGTGTTGATGTGAAAAGGCACTGGTCGACCCATGATGGGGAGAACAACGGTCGCGTTCTTTTGGTCCACCACGATGCCCAGATCGCGCACTTTGGCTGGGAATTGGTTGTCTCGCTTGTAGGACTCGAAGCGTTTAAACAGCTTCACCTCCTTACCATTCTGGTCGCCCGTGGCTTCCGCAAAGCGAGCCATGCCCTCCCGCTGTTTCTTGGCAGCGAGAGTCTTCTGATGCGTGCGCCGCTTCTTTTCCACGTCCTCGTCCACCTGTGTGGTACGCTCTGACCGCAGGCGGGTGCTCGTGATGTTCTTAGTGGCCACAGCACCGACTCTCTTGTCCTTCTTTTCTTTCTTCGGAGCCGGCTGCTCCTCCTCCTCATCCTTGAAGAAGAACGAGCTCGCATCAGCATCGCTCGGGGCGTCGCCGGTGAAGACGACCGGCTCGCCCGTGGTGACGCGAATGGTATCCGTGATGACCAATGAATAGAGCTTGTCGCTCTTGTCTCTAGACTGGGTGTTGTCAATGTCGCTGAAGCCGGTTGTGATACAGAGCGTCATGCCGTCCTTGAGGCTGCGAGAGTTCTTCGCATTCAGTACCAGGGTGGAGTCCTTGTTTTCTAGGCCAATTCCGTAGCCGATGTTCTTCACAAAGTGCTTCTCCAGCTCCGGCTTCTTGCTCTTGACATAGGCAAGCGCCTTTGTGTACACCTCCCTGCACGTGGCGCCGTCGCGAACCTCCTTCAGCACCAGACTGTGGACGGCCGAAAGGAGCCGGTAATTGCTCTCCTGGGACTTGTTCGGGTCAACCAGAAACGTCCGCGCGATAGAAGAGCAGTACGACTTGTAGCGGAGACCCAAGGCGGCAATGATGATGCCCGGCTTCAAGTTGTCATTGTTCACCTCCGTCTGCCACCTCAAATCGAACTTGCCGCCACTCTGGACCAGAGGGCCAAGCACCCAGTCCAGCTGATCGGGGTCGAACTCGGTAGGCAGCTTGGACTTGTTTGGAAGCTCGACAGTTTTCCAAAATTTCTTGTCGTCAAGCATTTTCTCCACCTTGTCGGCTAGGGCACTATGGCGGACCTTCTTGTCTTGATCTAAAATGTCGGACATTTCGTCGAGAAAGTAGGGGTGCATGAGGGCGACGCAAGCTCTGGAAGACGTGCGCATGGCGCGCAACTCTGTCTCGTCCTTGACAGCAAACGCGGCCGTGGAAAGGGCCTGGCTGATGTCGACAGACTCTGCCTCCTTCGCGTGTTCGGTGAAATAGCTCTTCCACTCCTCGACAAATGGGCCGCGAGACACATCCTTTGCAAGGACGCCGACCTTTTTCTGCACACGTTTGAAACGTCTATGTTAGAAAATTGTGCGCAATCATAATCAGCTGCGAAGACACATACCCCGGCATTATTGATAGCCTCAATTATTTTGGCAAAAGCCTTTTCATTCTCAACCGCATCTTTGCCGCGAACGAGCACTTCCACGGGAAACCGACCACCCTTGATCTGGTCGAGGTATTTTGCTGAGCTACATTAGCATGCTGCTCACTGCGTCTCTCTCCCGTCTTATTGCACGCTTGACCGCACCTTTCTTTTGCGTCGTCAGGATGTATAGTGTTTCGGTCGTGAGGAGCATTAATGTCGTGGGAAATTCGTAGCCAAGCAACCAGAACTGCAGGATGTGTTAGCAAAAGCTGCCAGTGACCCATTAGGGTTGCGCAATACTCACATGCATAGCATTGCTCTTGTGAAACTCTGGGGTTTCGTCGACCTTTCCCATCATGATCACGATGGACCCAACGCCACCGAAGACGCCATCGTCACTAGAGCGCTTCACATCTGCCTTCCAGGTATTTGTGAGGTCGGAAATACGTTCCTGGAAAAGCTTGGCCTCAATCTTTATGTCGGCCATGGCGAGCTTCGCCGGCGATCGCGAAGGCTAACTGGGAAGTGTCACTTTTCTGACTTTGCAGCCGAAGGCGCCAAATACTGGGCTTGACTAAGTTAGAATGAAAGGATAAAGTATGCGATGGCGGCAGTAGGGGGTCGCGATCAATGATGAAATTTGAGAAAGGGCGTTGTTCATTTTTCGGCGACCCTTATTACTACCTCTTCAGCTACGGGTCATTTTTCGCGTCACATCACGCGTCGGCCTGGCATTGGCTAGCGCTGGTTGATTACTGGAAGAATCAATGCCTGAGGCCTGAATAAAGACGCTTAAGGTGTACGGAGTATCACTTCACTCTTACTTATAGTATTAGCGGGTCTGCACTGCAGGTAACCAATCGGCATTAGCACCTTGCTCGTGATATATCTTACGTTCAACACTCCGTATCTTACCTAGGGCTTCGAGCAAAGTCTTACATGAGAAGCAGCGTTGCAGTGCTGATACTACATATTAAGTAAGCCAGAGAAAATGTAGAAACTAACGTAAAACGGTCTCGACAATAGGTACGATTCTTACTTCTACTTTCCTTATTGAGACCGGGTAACGAGCCTTAGCGTTGGTATTTCTAAGCAACATTAAAAAAAATATGGATAGAGAAGCTAAAAAACCCCGAGATATCGCCCTCTGGCCTATACCGGAGAGAACTTTCCTCTTCTCTGGAAAACGGGCAAATCTGGTGATAACTGTCAGCGCAACGGGAATTGCTTCGAGCCGCCTAACCCTGCCGGAAAAGTCGCATTTCCACGGATCGCCCTGTTCCTTGTCTATCGGCCGTTTCTTTCACCTTATCCCTGCGCCCCTCACCCGCAGCCTCTTACCTTGAAATCCCATTCAGCCAACCACAGACACTATCCATTGCGTTTGTGAATGACGCCATTATCCCACGCTCCCAGGACCATAGACTCTCGATGTTGATTTGACAGACGGTGCTGCATTCTTCACTCGGCAGCAGAACGTGGGGCAAGCAAGTAATAGCTCAACTCGGCTGATCAGCTTGTCGCCAGGTACATTAGTTTGTGCTTTGTTTCGCCTGTCATCCCGTTGGCCATTTGGACAGCAAGGCCAGGCACTCTTTGTTTTGAGACTGGATGCTAGCATATTTACCACGGAGTTTGCAGCCGCTCTCAAAGACGGACTTTCTCACCGTTCTAGTTCGCGCAAACGCCTGCTGTCGCGATGGGACTTCTGTACGTCTGGGAGGTCACATGCGCGTTCCAACACGGGTGACGCTCTAACCGTATGGCATAGTCAACTCGGCACGGCTCTCGATTGGCCTGAAGCCAAGAAGCACGCCGACCAGGTCCGCAAATGGGGAATCTTGGTAGGTGATTTCAAACAGCGTTATTGCTTTCGTGAATCGTCGCTAAGCAAGCGTAGCAATTGTTAGAGATTTGGAACAAGGCCAAATCAAAAGAGAGGGATGCCCTACTATGGGGAGACGAGGTAACTCAACTCTTTACTACCACAGAATTTCCGCTGCAGATCTTTTGACACGGTCTTCGTGCTGCGTAGGTGGAGTACCTCGTCGTCAAATACGACAAGGAGAAGCCCCGTGTTGTCGTGTCTCTGCGGCAGGCAGACATCCTCGACGCGCTGGCGAACGATGCATCTTTAGCTGCCAAAGGTGGCTGTACCCCAGCCGACACAGATGAAACTTACGATCCCAAGCCAAGGCAAGTCCTCACACCAGAACTGCTTTTGTCACCGTTATTAACGGACCCAAAGCAAAGATCCGTTGCCCGTTTTCCACCCGGAGTTTGGACGGTATATGCTGGAATCGACGCCGGGAAAGCCGTGGGGAATCGAATTAAAGGAACTCTTGGACGTGGAACCGAACATGAAGATAAGGTAAGAGGCCCATCCACCGCATATCGACGCATTTTCATTGGGTTATGTTAAGCAGCCTTCCACTTGCATTTAGACGAATCATTGCCAAAGACCACATGAACGCCGACGAATATCCCATAACTTTGACGACATTTCCACGACTGGGCTCTCCGGGCGTCTTTTCCGATCCTCATTATCCCGTGTCTGGACCTCAACTGCGGTCCCAGTTTGTCCCCGATGAGATCGCCAACCCACACATTCGGTTTCCAACGTTGGCGGCCAACATCCGCAGCCGTCGTGGCCGGAAGGTGCAGGTGAATGTCCCTGTATTCCGTGATGTCAACACACCGTGGCCATGGAAGGACCCAACGGTCAACTTTGATCTTCACCAGTGGCCTGAAGACAGCGACGAGCGCAACGGCGCTGCACCGGACAACTTCATCCACATGGACGCGATGGCTTTTGGCATGGGCAGCTGCTGCCTACAGATCACCTTCCAAGCCAAGAACATCACCGAGGGTCGACGTCTTTACGACCAGCTGAGTCCTCTTGGTCCCATCCTCTTGGCCCTGACGGCAGCCACTCCGGTCTACAAGGGCTTCCTTGCAGACACGGACGTGCGATGGAACCAGATCAGCAGTTGTGTCGATGACCGGACGCCGGAAGAGCTGGGAGAGGAGGTGAGTTTGCTCTGGCAAGACGGCGTGAGAAGCCGGCTGCGCTCGTGTATGGGTGGTATTTGTTGCTGACCCATGACATTGCAGCCGCTCAAGAACAGCCGCTGGCAGATTCCCAAGTCCCGGTACGCGTCCAATTCGACATACATTTCGACGGACCCGAACCTACGACCTGAGTATTTTGACCCGGACCTAGTGATTGACGAGGATATCAAGGCCCAATTGATGCAGGGTGGCATGGACGATCTGTTGGCAACGCATTTTGCGCATCTCTTTATTCGAGACCCTATCGTCATCTTCTCTGAGGACCTGCAGACGCTTGACCTGGCGGAGACCAACCACTTTGAGAACATTCAGTCCACCAACTGGCAGCACATGCGCTTCAAGCCACCGCCGCCAGACAACAGCATTGGCTGGCGGGTCGAGTTCCGGCCGATGGAAGTGCAGATCACCGACTTTGAGAACGCTGCCTTCTCAGTCTTCATTGTCCTGATCACGCGTGCCATCCTCTCGTTTGGCCTAAACTTCTACATTCCTATCGTACGGGTGACTGAGAATATGGAGACGGCCCACATTCGAGATGCCGTACTGTCCGAGACGTTCTATTTTCGGAAGAACGTCTTTCAGCAGCAGCGCCAATCGCGCCACGGCCGTCACCGGTCTGCCCGTGGCGATGACAGCGGGAATACAAGTGCCGCAGCGTCTGGTACGACAACGCCAAGTGGACTCAGTCGGCCGCAGTCGCCAGCGCTTGGCCCTGTCGAAGATGAGTATAGGCGCATGTCGATCAACGAGATCATCAATGGCACTGGCTATCCGCAGCACGGCCTTTCCAACAATGGAACCTCGGATGTCAATGGAACCGGTGTCGGATTAGAGCAAAGTTCAGCTGAGGCTGCATTCCCCGGTCTTATTCCCCTGGTGGAAAGCTATCTCGACTCCGTCAATGTTGACGTGCAGACCCGGTGTCAGCTGTCTACATATCTTGATCTTATCCGAAAGCGGGCATCAGGCGAGCTTTGGACCTCTGCTCGGTGGATACGCGCCTTTGTCAAGGAGCATCCGGATTACAAACAAGACAGTGCCGTTCCAGAGTCTGTGACTAAGGACCTTGTGGGTGCTGTTATCGATATCGGAGCTCGCGAGGAGACGGGCGGCGGGTGGAAAGACCTGGACATTCCGGAGATTGAGAAGCTGATGGGATCGTTCAAGGGGTTTTGAAGGCATAATGAGCGCAGCATTTGTTTTCCTGTCGTTTCCCCGCCACGTTATGTCTAAAGCGACTGAAATGGCCTAGTCTTAGTTTTACTCCTCAGCCCAACGGGTCAGCTTCCGGAGCCTACATAGTACACAGTAGATAGTGCCGGCGAGAGCGAGACCCTGGCTTGACGTCTTACTGGCACGGACTCGCCTACGCCTATCTGGACAGCATATCTATGTAGCCCCTGGCCGCGGGTGAATTTGAATACCGAGATCAGCCAATATGGCCTAGACACTTGCCCGTGGTCTTTTGAGCCCCCCCTTACATCGCCGCGACGGACCTTGGATCCTCACATGATGACAGCGTCGCGCGATGTGATCTTCCCGGCTACACGCCGGATTCCCACTCTTATTTTTATGCTTTGTGCTATTTTCGATGCTACAGAATGCCGGACAGGAATGGTCCGTGACAAACAGCTAATGTGTGCTGTTTCACGAGTGGAACGCAAGATGCAGCATGCTATCCTTGCGACAACCTATGGTAACTTGATGATTCATGTCCCACCATGAGCGCACATTTCAGGCGACTGTGTCGGTCTACGACATCACGGCCGGTTGGTGGGTACAGAAAATGCCGTGGGGGGGATCTGTGTGAACTTGTCTCTTTCAGTCTTGTAATGGCAAAAACGTTTTGGCTACTCGTATCGAGAGGCATTTTCAATACGCTTTTTGCTGCACTTGTACTTTGTAGTGCCCATTCCAACATCATATCGAGATGATCAGCAGAGACATTCACGTGCTTTTCTCTTGGGGTTGGCGGTGTGAGGGCTCAGCTACGAGATCGAAAAAGGCAGGTGCGAAGTTGATTAATTCCCTCGGCGGGAATCCCCGAGGGACAGACAATTGTGAGCAGATACCAAGTTTGGCCCCTACTCGTATCTTACATCGCATGAAACAGCAATCTTCTTTGCAATGATAACACAACCATTAGGGCCTGGTGCCGCTCCTGTTGACCATGCGAATAAGCAGCTAGACAAAAGCCCAGAAAATCATGAAGTTTGTGACACAGTGCTCGGTGACGGACAGGGCGAGAAAGAGAGAGAGAGTGGGACTCTTGAGACGGAAGAAGAAAAAAAGAGAAAGTGTGCTGCGATCTGACACCTCGGCCGACCTACTAATATGTGATCCTGGGCGGCCTGCGAACTGCAAGCGCTCCGAGAGGTACAAGATGCGGTCGTGAACACAGCGGCCCACTGTCCCTACAGCTCTCCCAGACAGCCTCTCCAGTCCGGAAGGGATTGTCGATACGGCCAGCGACCTATCTATGTGACAGGTTACTCTACTACTATGTACACCTCGTCTCCTGAGTTCTGCGTTCCAATCGAGGTCTCCACCTCGGCTTATGCTTGCCAGGAAGCGCAATATATCAGGCATGGGGCACGTTGTTACTAGGTTAGGATATCTGCCGCCTCAACCGGACAGCTACAGAGGCGTGGCCGAACACGGGAAGCAACAGCAGTAGTGATAGCCGCGATAGGACGACCGGGAGGGCCGATCTGAAGCACTCGGTGTGCTTGAAACAGAGGACAGCTCCGAAGAGGCTGAAGACGGGTCAGCACGGAAGGCCCTGGTTCATCATCGTTGCTGGTAGGGGTTGGACTTCTTCCAACTTCTCTCACCGACAGGCTTGTCGCTTTTCCCGTCCCTCGTCCCTCGTCTCTCGCTTCTCCTTTGCAGCACAGCAATGACAGGTCGGGAAATGGGCGGATGACTAAGCACATCCGCACATTATAAGGCGCCTTGTACGAGTTGATAGATGTGACAAGAAGCACTGGCCGCCTTATTGTATCAGCCATTTTCGAGGAGGGAAGGACAACCGCAGCAGCAGTGCCTAGCTTTTTATGACTTGTCGCAAAGCCAAGGAAAATATGATTGCAGACGTACCAACCACCAAAATCGAAGATCCCTCTTGCTCTCGCCTTCCTCGTCAACAAAAGAAGCTGCCGAGGATGAGGAGCACGAGAAAAATGTGGGCTATATCCGCCACGGTGCGTGCATATGCCGTTCGGGTGTGATGGCCATGGCAGCAAAAGCAGTATGTCGTGGCACAAGGCCACAGGCATGCCCGTTTTCGCCGACATGTGCTTCCACCTGCTGCTATGGCTAGTCTGTCTCCATTATTGTTTCCGGGGCCCATGAGAGTTAGCTTTGGCTGGAAGGGGAGCAGCCAGAGCTATCAAACAGGCTAGCCAAGTTGCTGGCTGGCGTCTTAGTTAAGACCATGGCAATTCATTCCTGAGCAGCCTTGGACTTGATGGGTCTCAGAAACCATCCGAACCAGCCTGTATGTACCGGACTGCTCGCACAAGGCCAGCAGAAATCGTATTTTTATCCTCCTATTACATGACAGGACTCGTTGGTTATGATCGGTCAGATGCAGGCACTCATGCGCCGGCTAGAGTGTGACCTTTTAAATTGTTGCTCGACCCAAGCTGCCATCGACAGTCCTATCCGACCTGCTCATACGATGTAAGCTCGATGCAGCCAATGCGAATGGTCACAGATGTGCAACACGGATGGCAGGAGAGATGCATGTAGCAAAGAGGCGGATGTCGAATGGCACCAGCGCCAGCTTGTGTGCCTCGCTGATGTGTGTTGGGCCTTCCTGCTTCCAGTCACTCCGGGGATGAAAAGGGAGATGCATAGAACGCCAACCTGTTGGTTGGCCATCTGCCAGAGCGGCTGCCAATCACATGCAGGCGAGGGATGGGGAGTGAGGGTCGAAAGGGAGGGGGGGTTCGGCATATGTTTCCCCGTCCTGCCTCGCTCTCTGTCTGCGACGAGGCATCCTCGTTAGAAGGCAGCCGAGCAAGGCGGCTTGGCACCTCGTGACTGGTAATCAGAACACAGCATATCTCACTATCGAGGTGGGTGGTCCTGGTGACCGCCTCCGGCAGGGAGAATACTTGCTCGAGACCAGAGCAGAGCAGCAGGGCCCATGCAGGCGGCCCTTTAGAGGGGAAGGAGACGGTGGCGGGTGTTCGGGGACCGTCCGCGCGCCTCGTACTCCGTACCTGCTCGTACGTGGTAAGAGACGAGTACTAGCTGCCCAACCACAGGCTGTGCTTCCGGAATCTGGCTGCAAGGGCTTGGCGTGGCCCATGGAGGGTGATGAAGGGTGGGTGGGGTGTGAGATGAACGTATACTAAGATACTACAATGGGATCACAGATCCGGCACAAGGTTTTGCAGAATCTCTCTCCTACCCGGAGCCGCTGGGCAGGGCCATTTTACCCTACATGTACAGGAGCTAATCCGCAGAAAGCCGGCCGGTCTTGCGTGTGGTCGCCTCATATTGTGCCACATGGCCGCTGACCGAACCAGACTCTGCCTGCTCTAGGCCCACTCCCCCCTTCTTCCAACCACCATCACGCTCACACGCACACACCCACCACTGGCTGCAGCTATGGGAATGGGTTGATGCATACGGAGTACATGGTATGTACGAATACGATATGATACGTCTCCGTGAGCGGATTTCTGATCCATTCTTTTCAGAGGAGGCAGGCGGGAGACGGATCCTGGACAGGATGGGCCGGCTGGGCCTGATGAGCTGTTCGAGAAGGAACGTTGGTAGGGCGGGGCCGTGAGCGAGCGAGAGAAGGAA
This sequence comes from Grosmannia clavigera kw1407, assembly GCF_000143105.1. NCBI lineage: Eukaryota > Fungi > Ascomycota > Sordariomycetes > Ophiostomatales > Ophiostomataceae > Leptographium > Leptographium clavigerum. Next base: position 603,808 of record NW_014040569.1, on the reverse strand, counting down.
AGAGAGGCAGGCGCGAGCGAGAGCTGACATGAGACCAGGATGACAGCCGTATTGGGCTCGCGGGCCCTGAGCCTGCTAGCCTGTGCTGTTGCTCTGCACCATCTCCAGCCAGACAGTTGGGTGCGCTGCGCTGCATTTCTCGGCGTGGTCGAATGCCTAATGCAGCTGCTGGCAAGCTGGACTTCCTCGTTGGGAACAGATCCTCGGCCCCGGCTTTGCTGGTGTTCCTCCGACAGGCTACTATGCATGTTTATTATACATCGCCCTTGTACATACGATCTTTGAGATACAAAGCAGACAGCGCTGAAGAGCCCTGTGCTCTCTGCTCCTTTCGGGTGCAGATCTGGCCCCGACATCTCAGTCGCCCTTTGTCACCTGCTTCTTGCATCTCCGTGGAGCTTGTTGCGCTCCAGCTAGTGGCAGCGCCCTATTTGTGCAAAGTGCTACACGTATCGTACTCGTACGGCGTGCGATACTCGTACGGAGCGGTCTGTGGCATTCAGTGCAGAACGCTGGTTTTATCTTACTACGGAGCAGGATGCCTTTGCCGGGCTTGGCTGGTGGCTCCCTGGTACGGAGTACGAACGAGTTCACATGTCCGTCCTGGCAAGATACGAGTACCCGCCATGGCTACCTTGCCGGCTTACGGTTGCATCCAGCATGTGCGAACACAAGACTCTCCGACCCTTTACGAAGCTACAGAGTAGCGAGCACTCGTACTCCGTATATTGCACACCATCTGTTGCTCTGGCCTTGACGGGAGCGCGTGCTGGCTAGGGGGACGTGCGAGAGAGACAAAAAAAAAAAAAAAAAAAAGGGAGCAGTCGCACATTCGGGGAATGGACGGCCAATCGAAGTTCAGGTGCAGTCCAGATCAGCAATGCGATCCATGCGGCAGACCACGCCTGTCCGTCCGCCTGTCCCTCAGCCGTGATCGATGCTTGGGCCTGGCCCCTAGACGAGATGTTTCATGGCGCAGTCCTGTGGGAGACGAGCTGGCATGTGCGCCTGGGCCCTGAAGAAAGTCGAGACACTGTTGGGCCAAGGACTCTTGTCCTACGACAGGGAGACAAAGACATGGTGATGCCGCATACCGAGACCGGGGAGGAGAGGAGAAAATCCAATGTCTTGTCTCTTTTCGGGGTCGGCGATGTTGTGGAGTCAGACACCAGCCGATTTGGCAAAGAATGATCGGTGAAGGAGGGAGAAGAGGGCCGAACTCGTACATACCCGTAATACATAGTAGGCGGTGGATGCTGCGATGCAGTAGCGCGCACTGTGCGTCGGAAAGTCGATTCTGCGGTGTGCACGAGCAAATGTATCGCAAATGCGGATGCAGATGCAGATGCAGAAGCAGGTGCAGAAGCAGAAAAAAGGCGTCCACAGCTGTGCAGCGCAGCGCGAGCTCCTCGCTGCGGCGGGGCCGTGCTCTTGCCGATGCTGACGCTGACGCTGTAGCTGAAGCTGAAGCTGAAGCGGGAGCCAAAGCTGGAGCTCGGAGCTGGAGCTAGGCAGCTCAGCCCAAGACAGCAGAGTCGAGGAGGACGCGATTTGCATTTGGTCGTGGTGTGTCGTGGTGTTGTCATGTGGTGCGTGCCGCAGCCGACATCCCCTTTCCACCGCGTCCGGCTGCTCAATCCAGGTCCAAGGGTGTGGGAAGGGCCCAGGAAGACACCGTGGGGCGCGTAGCAGCAAGGACGGAGTAGATGATGCTACTCGTCTGCTCGTAGATACTAAGCGACCGACGATATCTTGCTATTCCCTACGGAGTACTCAGCCAGCCGGGCTGTGGAAAAACTCGTATGGCAGGCACGGCCCTTCCCCCCTTCCTTCCTCTAGTCGGCAAATGCGCAATCTATGTGACTTCTTCCTTCCGTTTCCCGCGTGTTTCAAAGAAATCTCCCACCTTTTCATACTCGTACATACCATACCTAGTAGTAGTACGCCGCACACCCCCCCTTTCACCTTCCCCTTTTCGCTCTCCCAATTTTCTCGCCAGCGCCATCCTTTCCGCACTGGGAAAATAAGGGGCGTAATGGGCAGGGAGAGGAAAAGTGACAGATCACACACTAGGACAGAGACAGGCATACGTCTCGTTGGCCTGCTGCTCTGGCTGCGTCGCGCGCGCATCCAGCGTTCCTTCATTTCCCGGCCAGCAGACCCATGGGCCGGTGCAGAGCAAAAGGACGAAAGAAGGCAAACTGCGAATCGGATTCCGATGTATAGAAAAAACCCCCCCCCGGACTCTTTTCGTCACCGCCCAGTTCAGCCCAGCACACGGTGCCTGCAAGGCGTACGGGCTGTGGAAGGCGCACGATCACGCATCTACATCTACATTGTAGCGACAGCCAAATCTTGGCCTCCAAGGCCCATATCCCTCGCCATGGCTCAGGGTAATGGCAAAGAGGGGCCTTGGCCACAGAGGGCCGGTTCTTGGATCTCATCATCTCATAGCCTACGAGTCGCAAGCAAGATGAGATGCTGTCGCCGATCTGCCCTCCCTTTTGAAGAAATAACGGACATTTGACCGTATGTTTTGTGGCCATGGGGCGACAGGGATCACCCTTGTACGATACCCGTTATATGTATGAGGTACGGGCGGCGCACACTCGAGCGCGCTCTAGTGGGCCGAAATGAGGAGCTACATACGGAGTAGTAAGATATGTAGCTTTTTGCCGCATCTTGCATGGCCTTTTGCTGGTCCGAGTGGCTCGCGCCTCCACATGTAAATGAGTGCATGGCCCACGTACTCGTACTCGCACATGCCAGCGCAGAGACCTATGGAGTACGCAGTACGGAGTACTCAGGCGAGAGCAGCTCAACGTCGCAGACACATGGCTAGATGGGCATGCTGTCACCAGGAGTCGTAGCGGCTTGGCTGCGGGTATCTTGCCCGCTGACTTGTAAGCCATCCTTTATTTTCTCTCGTGTTACGGAGTACGAGGCACTGCCATGATTGTGATTGCTATTGTTGTGATTCCTATGATCTGGCCGTGCACGAGCACCAAATATCGTACTGGTCCCGTACACGGTTTTATCCCTATTTTTGTGCATGTTTTTTTCCTCGCGCTCACGCCAGCTACAAGCGTATCTCACGATCTTGCTATTTTCGGCAGAGCCCGTCAACAGGGGGTCAGCGTGCGGCGGCCTCCCCGGCCTGACCGACAGCAGTGACAACCATCCGACTGTCGCAATACATACTCGTAGTACTGGCCCTTCGGTTCAGCAAGTGGGACGCCACCGAAGGAATGGGAGCTAACCCGGTCTGTACTCGTGCCAGCTCTCGTTTCCCTCTGCTCCAGATGACGTCCGCTGGCCGATCTGGAGGACAAAGGAGGGGCGATGGTGGCCAGATGCAAGTGCTGTCGGCCAAGACACTCTTGGCTCTGGCTGCGCTGCCCCTTCCGCCGCTCCGGCCGTGCGACCCTGCGCTTGTGGCCATAGTACATGCTACTATGTATGTGGTAGCCACATCGCGGCCGATGCACATGCAATTCCCAGTGGCCGATCTCGATTGGTTCGATGGAGTCCCGCCAGGCGGTGATGCGGGCGGGGCCAGGACGATCTGAGGCAAGAATTGGCGGACGCGAGAAGCGACCCGTTTGGGCGAGACGGACAGAGTACTCCGTAAGACGCACTCCGGGCTCAGCGGTCGTTGTGCAGCGTGCCGAGCTCATTGGAGCGATGTTCTGTGCTGCTCCCTGACATCCAGCACTGAGCAGCTCCCCGGACGCCCTACAAGGCTAGCCGGAATTCGCTGCAGGAGCAGTGCAGCGCATGATCCAGCTGCAAACCCCGTCACAGATACAGAGGAACAGACGGAGTACTAATCGCTGCCTACCTCGTCTTTCTTCGCCTTGTGTCTCCCTCAGTCTTTCCTCCTTTTCCCGTCGCGCTCTACTATGTATCGCACCGGATCTCTAAAGCCACACCCGCCATTTTACACACACACCCACCAATACCACTACGACGTATGTACGACGTATGTACGACGTATGTAGCATACGATCAGCCCATCACCTCTTGGCCTCCTTCTTCTTTGGGCTGCCGATGAGAGGAAAAATAGGTTGTGGAATGGCTACAAAGTATAATCTCCGCAGCTCCGTCTTTATTGGCCGGACGGCTTGACAGCTCTGACCGATCCCACCGAAGGAAAGGCGAACCCTTCTGTCGGAAAGCGGACAGGGGAAACCAACGCTAAAAAAAATTCACCCGGTGCGGTGCGCCACTTTGAAATCGAACGATTAGCATGGGAAGGTCCCCTTCGCTGTGTACTCCGTATCTCCTTGTATTCAGCGGAGTACGGAGTACATATGTAGTAGTGCTTACGGTCAAAGCACGAGCGCCCCGTGCTAGCGACTGCGAGAGTATCTTGGTAGAGGCGCAAAGAAGCAAAGAAAAGAACCTCTCCGGTAAAAGACTGGGGATGGGACGGCACGCCTGCCCCTTTTGCAAGATCATAGTATATACGATGTTTAGATGGAGCAAGAGAGCACGAGTAACTTCGTATACGAGCGGAGACAGCACAAGCAGGCGGTACGAGCAAGATCCTCACTCATAGCAGCTCATAACAGCGGCGCATCTGGCTCCCACAACCGGATTTTACCAATAGAACACAACCAGTACTTGGGATCGGCAGTGGGCTGGGGTTGGTGCCGTAGCCCGCTAGGCAACCAACGCCCAACGGCGGCAGCAAACGGGAAAAAAACGGTTTCCCCCTTTTCTCCTCTTTGCCTCTTGATCTTGCTCGTTGGCGTCAGTGCCGAAAAAAGGCGGTAAACGGCGGAGCCACGTCTTTAGATGCGTCTAGGACCTCTGGACTCCGTACGTGTCTGCTTGCCGGGAATGTCTCTGTGGGACCGTTTGATGAGCGTGAGATGCTCTCTCTCTGAAATAAGCAATACGACGTACGCAGTCTGGCAGAGCAGCCTGGCAGAGCAGCCTGGCTGATAGGCCCTAATTAGCACCTAACGGGACTAGCTGGAACGTTCGCTGCAGGCAGCGGGAGTACCGACGATGGGCCATCTTACACGCAGAGGGCAAGTACTGACCGGGACCACACGGCACATAATGTCATCGGCGTCGCAAACCAGAAAAAAGAACAGGAAAAAAGAATGGGCAAAAAGACAAAAAACGACAGGTCCCCGAGCCTGCACACGATACTCCATACACACCACGTACTCGTACGCACCCCCTGTCTCTTGCTAGGGGGAAATATGCAGGCTCGCTTCGAATAGTCACACATGATGAGGGAAAGAGAGGAGGCAGTCTTCACCGGCGACTGCTCGAAAGGCCCAAGCAGGACACTGCCGGGTGCGAAGGATTCTAGCACTGCCGTTCCCGTCGCCCCTTTTTACACTACTTTATCTCCCCCCCTCTTTCTCGTTCTTTATCCATTTCTCTCTCTCCGGCCATCCCCTCAGCGGCTGTACGGAATTAAACATCAATGGCAGGAGGGAGCGAGGCAACAGTCGGAACAAAATACGGAATGTACATGCGAGGTACAGACAACTGCACAAAGGATGGAAACCTTTTTGCCGCTGGCAGTGCAAGAAGGTTATGCACAAAGCCCGGATGTGCATACTCCATAGTGCGGTAATAGGATAGGACTGACTAGGATGCAGGGAGTGCGGGACTATCAACACCCCAGATGATCGAAGATGGGCTGCGGGGACAGTTGGTCTGATGAATTCAGAGAGCAGATAATTAACCGACCAGTACACACGACCCAGCGGCTCTATCTGTGTCGCTACCAGGCGTCCGGAAAGCGAGCAAGTGTTGCTCTGGCAGTGGACGTAGTGGCAGCAGCAATAACGCAACTGCATGATCCGGGTTGTGGGTTATCTTTCTCCTTCTCATTCCTTTCTTTTCTGCGAGGTTTTTTCTTCAGTCGCTATTTCGCTTTTTTTTTTCCGGGGGGGTTTGGTTACTCTCACACACCTTCCCCCGTCCTCTTTCCCTCTCCCCTCCTTGCAGGACATCAGGCAATCTCGCGCGATACGAGCCGATTATACAAGATGCAGATCTCACGACGGGCTCGCGCCCGGAGATGCGTATCTCACTTGCTACTAAGATACTACTCCGTACTCTCGTTAGGCGGTCGGGTCCCTCGACCTCTCGCACGCCCTTGCAGCCTAGCTGCCATCGCGATGCAGCCGCCTCCCCGATTGTTTCCTCGTGCTTGTCAGCCTTTGAGGCGGAGTCGCACGATTGGATCTACGATGTCACTCCTGCTCGTACGCGTTAGGGGGGAAAGGGGGTGAGAGGGTGGAGGGGGGGTGGTTTGCGTACTATGTACGGAGTATTATACAGCGCATGTCCATTGTGCCCAGTCCTTACGGGATGTATATTTTGTACTGTATACGTCGTACTAGAGCCAGCACAGCGCTCCAGGAGCACCGGCAACGGTCGTCAGTGCGCTATAGAACCCTGCACAGAGCTAGTACTAGCATGCATGTACAGGTACCTTGTACCCAGCCATCGCGACTACCACACAGTACACAGTACATACGAGCAGACCTCTCAGCGGGGGCAGCTCCTTTTGCGGCCCCATCCCCTCATTGCTGGACAAATCAGGCCTAGGGTGGTGGTAGGACGAGCGTAGTCGTACAGGAAGATTCATGGTAAAATACACACCAAAGACATTGTTTTCTGCAATCCAGTTCTGGCTCTGGCTGCTGCGTTCCGAGTTTCGAGCGCCAGAGGCAGGGCAGCTGTGCTGCAGCGAGCACTCAGATGTACGCTGCATAATAGTACATAGTAGCATGCATCTTACGAGAGAGCGACTCGTACGCGTACGCGTACGACCCACGAGCCATCCGTGTACAGCGCGCTCTTACTCGCAGCAATACGATGCGATGCGATGCGATGCGATGTGATGTGATGTGATGTGATGTGATGTGATGTGATGCGATGCGATGCGATGCGATTCGATCGAGCCGTGGTGCACCTCTCTTGTCTTGCCAACGACCACCGCTTGCAGCCCGTCCACGGAGTCATACTAGAGTAGCAGCCAGTAGCCAGCAACCAGCCAAAAGCCAGCCAGCGCCAGCCGTCGCCCCTTTCCCTGCAGTCCACTTTTCGTACCCTCCGCGAATCTCTGGCACTGGACGGCCCCCCCGGCAAGGCCGCCAAATATTACGAGTAGATCGACGCCAAGTACGGCCCTCAGCTACGCGTGCGTCCCAAGTCTTCCCTATTTCGTAAGGACGAGTTGCGTATCTGACAAAATCGTATGTTTCGGAAGCTGGCTGACCTCACCCCCGCCCACCCCCCCCCCCCTCCCCCCTTCCCATTTTTTAATTATTATTTATCCCCGGTCCCATCGATCTCATAATCCAATCCTGGCTCCCCTAATTTTTAGGCGGGGCGTGTATGAGATGTAGAATACCACTCCAGCAGCGACGGCAACAGAGACCCGGCTTCCTTCCATCACCAGCCGTCACCGCATCGCTCCTTCCTCCCTTGCCTCCCTGCGCTGTTCTGCGTTCTGCGTGCTTCGTACCTCCCCAGTGCCCCATAACCCCCCATGTACACGCGCTTTTCACTCACACTCACACACAGGCACATGCATATGCACACCCCCTCTCGCCATACTCCCCCCCCCCTTCCCAACCCAAAAACTCTGTCCACCCACTTGGCCCGTCCCATGCTCTGCTTGTACTCGCACTCTGTACTTCTACATGTCTCCCATCTTCGTTGCTCCCTGTTCAGCCCCGACGACGGTGCATCGTTCCTCTGGCCGCTTTCTCGCTGGCCTTGCACCCGTTCACTGTCTTCTCCCGATGCATACATACATGACCAGGCCACCGCCCACCACACACCGCGACTTTAAAATCCACATTTTCTCTCTCGGTCAATCATCCATAGCTTGGGTTGTCTTACTTGTTCGACTGGCACACTCTCTTGGAGCATCCATCCGTTCCGTATCGCCTTTCAATCCAGAACACACGCACGACGGCACACCCGAGTATAGCTTATTGCCATAGCCGTGCAGACTCTACAACGACCTAAACTATCACGAGGGCTATACTTGGAAACGGCGAGTTGCATCTACCGACTGCATTTTTCCGCCATTCAGGACAACGGCTCTCTTTCCGGTTGCCGCTTCATCTCGTATCTCTCAAATGTCCGCGGGCTCTCGTCTTGTCGAGTAATCTAGCTGGCCAGGACCATCCTGGAAGCTGCTGCACAACCCTCCCGCTATGGAAGCGGGTGAGTCTGGCACCAGGCAGAGGTGTGTTTGCGATCTTCCCATACGACTAGTCTATCGTCTGCCGTCTGTCATCTGCCTTTAATGCATATAATCCAGAGGCCAGATGCGGAGTCCGTGCCCAATTTCTCGATCTTCTTGATCTCTGTCTCTCCCCATACACCCTCACCCCCCCTCCCAAGCTTTCTTCACCTCGTATGCTCTTTTCGCTTCCTCTAACATAACCTTCTCGTTTCTGCCACTAGCTCTTATACCACTGATCGCCCCGATCTTCAGAGAGACTACAACACCAGAACGTCCTTTCATCGTGAGCTTGACTCGGCCTCCTCTAACATGGCGACTGCGACTCTCATCAGTCCCAACACTCCTTACTACCCTCACCATCCGACATCTTTTCCCAGTGGTGGCTATCATGGTGGCCATTCACAGAATCATGGCCCGTCCAGCATGATATCTCCTGTCGAGTCTCGCCGGACACCTGACGATCATGAACCTCCACATCGCCAATCTCTCCCCTCAATACAAGAGGTCATTGGCAAAGGACCTTCCGGTTCGTATTCATCGTCTGCGCAGCCGCCACCACCGACGAGCATCCCTCAGCAGAGTTTGCCTTCTCCTTTCTCAACCAATGTTCCGGCGCGACCCTTTCCGTCAGAACCCATCCTAGACCGGCAACCGTCTCCTCGTATCCTCCACCGTACCGGATCCTCCTCATCTCTCTACGGCGCACGGCCCGATACGTTCCCAAACTCGATGAGATCACACTTCCCCGGGCGCAGTTTGGTTGGAGCACATCCGTCGCCACCACCGAACATTGACACTCAGCCGGGACTGTCGCCAGTGTCCCAACAGCATCACCAGCTGCAGCAAGGCCAGCAACTGCCTCAGCCGATGCACCCCCACAATCACCAGTATCAGTATCCTCCACAACGAGAACGAGACCCAAAGCCAAAGCATGACGACGGTCCATCACACCTAGGCGCATACTCCCACGCCTCAAGCCAAAACCCGTACGCTTCTCAGCAACAACAGCAGCAACAGCCGCCACCACAGCAGCAGCAGCAGCTCCCTCTGCCCTCTGCACAGACACCTGTCTCTGGCTCTTACCCCGTGTCGCCGCGGCATGCTGGTCCGCGTTCTCTCCCATCACCCTTCGAGCCACAACAGCCGCACTGCCTCGCCGATGGTTCGCCGGAATTCAGCCGAAATCGCACCAGTCGCTACGACCAAACTGTGAACAGGCACTTCGAGGCTTGGAGCTACGCCGAGTATCTCTCCAAGGTAGGTTTCGATCTGTGCCTAGCCAATCTACTTTTCTGAAGCCTAACCCCGTTCTAGATCGGGACCAATTCCAGAACCATTTACAACTTCGCCGAAGCCTTCGGTAGCATCGCAAGGGAAGAGCACAGTCCACAGCCAATGCCTGGACGCATGCCGAGCGACCGGGAGGTTTGCGACATGATCAACAACGCCGAATGGCTGAAGACCATGCTTGAGCACCTTCGCAGCATTGTGCAGCAGACAGTTGTCAACGACAGGGGCTCGAACAACAGCGTTAGACAGAAGACCCAAAGCTTTGACGATTCGGATACGCCGATATATGGCGATCCATCGGGAAAGCCTTACAACACATTGAACGAGGTGAAAAAAAGACGCGGAGTATGTGTTTCCCCTGCCATCCAACACTGCTCTCCGGCAGCCGCCAGTCCAGCCAGAGCTAACGTTGTTCAACAGCGTGCCGCCCCACCAGGACGATGCCACAGTTGCAACCGCATTGACACTCCAGAATGGCGACGGGGACCCGACGGCGCTCGCCCACCCTGTGCAACGCCTGTGGTCTTCACTACGCTAAACTGGAACGCAAGAAGCAGTTGGAGAGCCGAGCACATCGTCCCGGCGAGCGCCACTGAAGCATCCTTGGATTTTCTGAACGTGATTGTCGTCAGAAAACGATCAGAACCAGATACTTTTGAACAAGATACGTATCACTTCAGCAATGGCAGAATAAAATCTGGCGACACTTCACCGGCTTGAAGACAATTTACCAGACCGGCCACCATCATGCGGTGTCATGGTCTGCAGCCTGAGTTTGGCCTTCTGGCATTTGTCCAGATGAGCATGCGATCATGGACTCGGACTTTGGATTTGTATTGTGATCGTATCTGTACCTTGGTTGTGAGGAGCTGATGCCTCACCGTCCTCTCGCATTGACAACGGCAGCGTGTATATACCCATCTTATATTTGTTTTTGCTGTTTTGGGAAGGTCTCGTTGGGAAGCGGTGTTTGGAAATGTGGTTTGTAGTCTGTGGTCTGGTTTTCTTTCGGTCTGGCTTTGCTTGTCCACATAATTGATTTGAGCACAATGTCCTCACGGCAGGGGATGGGGATGTTCAGTAGACAGTCAACCCAAGGCACATGTTTCAAATAATTACGTTAAAAAGGAAAAACGAAAAGGATATATGTTCATGAGCATTCACGGATCAGGGCCAAGTGCTAGTTGTGATTCTTTACACTGCGGTCTCTTGCTCATTGCCACCAAGATATTGGGCACACGAGTATGCCTAATCTTCAGCTTGCTGCCCAATATCAGAAGGACGGCGTTGCCTTGTTTTGTAGCAATGCGAGGGTTTGGCAATATACATGTGGAAGTGAGGCCTTTAAAGACCAACAACCATGCAAATTAGCGACGTCGACGATCTATCGTAGTCAGGCCAAGCCATGCCAATCCAACTGCAAATTCACGTATTATAATCTCAACTCACAAGCCAACAAAGTCCCTAAAAAGCACATGACAGACACGAAGCCAAACGGCAAACAAAACGTAAACGGGCTTTATTACGGAGTACATATTTGAGGGAACGAGCCGCCAAAGCAGCAACAATGAATTAATTAAAATACATGCGCTGGAACAAGCGTATGTGCACATCCGGTGGAGAACTTTCCAGTGTAACGAATGCAGCAGATGCTGCTCTCACCGACTTTGCGTTGCATCCAACATTTGTGGCATCATCAGCTCACAGAATGAGCGCTCCACAAAGAGAGAAAAAGAAGACAACAGCCGACACGATAAGCGGGCTCTTGTCCATGGGGCCGATCAGTGTGGAGCCGGCACTCTTCTTGCTGCTTGTAGCAGAAGCTGTAGAGGAGCCCGAGCCGGGGGAGGCATAGCCAGTGCTTGTACCCTGACCGTTCTGGGAGCCAGATCCCGTCAGGCCAGGGCCAGTACCAGCACCGGACTTCATGTAGGCCTCAGCCCCGGCAGGAATCGCAGGGAGGAGAGTGCTGTCGACGAGCCAGTTGGTATCCTTGGTGGGGCAGGCAGCGGTGTTTGTCGTGGACGTGAAGCCGCCATCGCCAGTCGGTGCAGGGTTCTTGCTGAGGGCGCTAGCAAACTTGGTGAACTCGGGAAGCTCGCTGACGCTGGTGCCGCTGATGGAGGCAATGCCAAATTTGTTTGCCTCAAGGGCATACTCGTACAAGAGGCCACCAGAGTAGACTGACGTCATTTCCGAGTTCATCAGGGCGGAAATTTCGCCGAAGTCACGGCCGTTGGTTATGCAGCCGTACTCAGAAAGGAAGATGGGAAGGCCGTATCCCGTGAAGTTCTTAACCTTCTGGTCCCAGCCAGAAGTGGCAAAGTTGGTATTGCACCAAGAGTAATCGTTCTAGACAATGTAAGCTTTCTGCGGAAAGCAGCGTGGAACAGGTGGGTGGTCATCCTACAAAGGCAAAAAAGTCGCTGCGCTCGTCGTCTGTGCCGCAGTTCATGTAGTCAGCCAGCTGCAAACGGTTGGTGGAGACGTCGGCAGCAGAGTAGCCGACGGGGATGCTGCGATAGCCGCGGTTCTTGATGTACTGGCGCATGTCACGGGTGACAGCCTTGACGTACGGGGCCGAAAGGGTGGATTCGGCGGTGGAGTTAATAACCTCGTTGCCGGAAAAGAAAGCGAGCGTGTTTGTGTAGTTGGCAAAAGCATCAACCGTAGCGAACACACTCTGGAGATACTCAGAGTTGTAAGAAGGAGCCGGTGTGTCACGGTTGATGGAGTAGAGCGGGTTGTTGGCATCGAGAATGACGTAAATGCCAGCATCGGCGAGAGCGTTCATGCAGTCGTCGTGGTTCTTGGAGTTGTCGGTGATGTACACCCGGACAGTGTTGACGCCCAGCTTCTTGAACTCTGTGATGTCTCGGTTGCAGACAGACGAATCGGCGAGGGGGTCAGCCATTTCAGACGAGCCACCCGGCTGGTAGTCTATACCGCGGACATAGAAGCGTGTGCTGCCGGCCCAGAATGCTTTAAAAATCGAGATTAGCGAAGGGTTTCCAAAGATCAGACATTCAATGGCTTACCATTGCCGGATGCTGTTACGGCAGGGACAGAGTTGGCACGCTTGGGCAGCTCGGGAACGGTCTTGGATGGCGAGGCGCGGGTAAGCGAGGCGGCGGCCAGCAACGTGACCAAGGTAGGAAGAGAAGCTGAAAACATGATGGTGGTAGTAAAGCAATGTAAACGCTGTTCCAATGAGAGAGAAGAACGAATGTAGAAGCGTGTTGAATGGTGGACTAAGAGCAAGAAAGAGGCACTCCACGATCAAAAGTAACGATTGAATTGGCGAGAGGCGTGAGCGAGAGACTTTGAAAGCTTGAAAATGGAAGGATGAACAGGAGAAAGACAAGTGTGAGAGAGCAGATAATAACGACCAAGAATACGAATCAGGAGAGGGAAGGTAGGGATGAACAACACATCAAGGGAATGCCAGGAACACCCTTATTTTAAAGTGGACCGGCGCGAAGGCTATTTTCATGCTCACGTCTAGTACGAGTTGTGTACGAGCTGTATACGAGCAAAGGTACGGAGTACGCAGTACAATTTGCTTTGTTTGGCTGTTGGACGGCACAGTGTCTTCTGAGACTATGCATCAACGCACGGCGTGCTTGGATGGAAAAGGCAAGTACGGATGTCCGACAGGCTTGGTTTTTCTCGGCTGCAACTTTGCAGTGCTCCCATTTGTTCCAGTCTTTTTAAGCCGAGCAGGTTTTTGGGGGGTTAAGCCGGTGACAATGCTGGCTTATACTCATGCGTGAAATACTTGTGGAATTCTCTCTGTGGCGCAGCGCGCTGGTGCTATTGTGATGTGCAGCCGGACAGCAGGTGCAAAAGGAACAAGTGAGACTGGGGAGGACCGCCAATCAGCCGACCTCGGTGTCGAAACTGATGTGTGCCTTGATTAGACCCTGGTTTGCCACAGGTCAGCGACCCATTTATTATTGTTACGGAGTACATGCTAAGATGTAGTGGGAAAGTCTGGTGGACTTCACTACCCAGTAGTCCATGTGGGTCTAGTACCTTAACACCACCGCCTTGCACTTACGGCTGAAGCGGCTGAATGGTCCAATTGAGGCAACCGCCTGCGGCCACGCTCCATCCTGTCTGCTTTGTGCGCTCCTTCTTCATTTACGGAGTAGAGGAGCCCTGCAATAGTCTCACTGTTGAGAAGCAGGGGCAAGTATTCGCCCGCTATCAGCTGTCCCGTTTCGCCATTGCATTAAGGACAGCGCAGTAAGCCTAGCGGCCTGACTAGCGACTTGCCTAACAGCTGACAGAATGTCTAGTGATTTACCTAACGGCTTTCTTGACGACCTGCTTGACGAGGCTGGCATTAAGCGCCCAGATTTTCAGCTGCTAAACCCCTTCCGGCCTTTGGGAAGGCTGCTCGACTTTGGGATGCATCTAGATCTAGAGCTATATCCCGCGACCATCGGTCTTGAGTGGCTTGCTTAGGGGCGGCCAAAGTCAAAGAAGCCCGGGTATCGAAGGAAGAGGACTTCCAAGCGCCGACGATTCAGCCGCTGTCAGTATGACGACGTGTCACTGGCCGGATTGGATAGTCTTGTCGGCTCCTGGCTCCTGGCGATACCATCATACAAGATATTGCAAGTCTGGAGCCAGCAGGTCCGGACTTGGTCTGTGGGCCAAATGAAGAGGTTGATTTTGGAACTATAAAGCAGCATTACGGGATCGGAAATTCAAGTGATGCCTCTGCAGTCACCTTCGCACCCGGTTCTTCCTGCTCATCAGCCTCCAGCTTTCTACCTTCGTTTCTATTGACCGGCCCGATGTTCATCCTACAACATACGCTCGCTACCAAAACCACTGCTGTACCCATTGTGGTGCCTGTGCCTGTGCCTGTGACGAAGAGATCGAAAGGTTGGCCTCTTGTCCTTTGCTTTCTTCTGATATGTATCCTCTCCTCTCTCTTATACGCCAGTCTTGCCGGAAGTTACTTGAGTGGTAATCTCCCCAATCTCATCCAGGAGTATCGATCACTCGTCCAGGTTTTTGTTCATCTGGTCGCGACTTTACTATCCACGGGACAGCTTTGGATAATCGCCGAGATGATCCGGTCCTGGACGAACCTGAGCCTGCAAACGGAAGCCATCGATGTCGACAGTCTTCAAGTCCTGGCAGCGTTCGTCAACCAGTCACTCGACATCAACTTGCCTTGGTATGCCCTTTTTTTATTGACTATATATCTTGTGTGTCTTCAAGGATTCTCTACCTTGTGGGTGGCAACCATCACTCCGGTCGTAACGACGGCAAATACCACCGGCTTCTTTCCCATTCCGAACTACAGTCAGTCAACGGCTCCATATTGGGGCGGCTTGTGTCCGCCAAAATGGTCCTGTCCAGGTCTTGAAGGCACTACGACGGATATGGGGACGTTTTCCTATATAACGTGGAAATGTAAGTTGACCAGCCTCGTGAAACGTCAAGAGTATTGAGTCCATCTGACGTTGGGATCATGCTTCTTTAGACAAGGTTGGTCTGTTGGCGAACTCTGTCAACCACGCCTCAAGTCGGAACAGTTCTATGCCTCCCCAGTATCCCAAGCTGGACAACACTGGCTTCGTATTCAACGGCCGGTCCTATGGCGTTGCCTCGACTGTTGGCCTTGCATCCCTGACCCAACAAGATGCGCAGGGCGAGGTTGCCGTACAGGGTTTCTCATTCCACGAATATGGCTACTTGTCCAATGTGTTCTGTACCTACAACAGAAAGAGCAAGCTCTCGCTCGAGGTATTGAACCAGGTTACGGTTTCAGGGGGAGACGTATCGCCACCAGACGTTGTCTGGGCTACCGGATCGCTGCCGACCGGCCACTGGCAAGGGTTCCCTTTCTGGGGGGTTGGCACTGACACCATGGTCGCTCTGGCTGCCGTGGGAAACAACGACACGGACCAGTTTGCGTACGGGTTTGTGGCCGGGAATTTCTACGCCGTCCTGAACCAGGCCCAGTGTGCCGTCACCTTCACGCCGACCCTCTTCCACGTGGATGTCGATATGGGGTCCAAAAACATCACTGTCACCCCGGAGATGGCCGGAAGCCGGCCAGTTGTCGACATAGATCCCAGTAGGGCCCTCACCAACGTTTCCTTCCTTGGGATAAGCTACATGTCCGCCACGCTCACCACACTGTACACGTCCGTTTTCGGGGATGGGTTTGTCCAGAACATCGACAACGTCCGGGCCCGGGAAAACCATACGACCAACACGTCGGCAGATGCTCTCGCGAGCATGTCGGAGGGCCTTGAGCTGCTCCTCGACCAGTTCCTCGGCAGCACGGGGGCCGCGCAGCTGATGCTCTGTGGCGACACGCAGAGCGTAGAGGCCAATGTGGCCATTCAAGTTGTCAAGCTCGGCGGTCTGACCTGGGTGATCCTCTCACTGGCTGCCACCTCGCTGATTGCCATCGGGGTGGTTGCGGCAGCACTGTGCACAAGGTATTGGAGAGGGCTGACGGTGTATAATATTTTTGATCTGAAGTCGGCCATCCTAGGCGCCACGACCGACAAAGCAACCAGGCATTGGAACGGCAATGCTAAGAAGCGATGTAGTGTCAAGGTGGAAGGATTGAGCAACAGGCCTATGGAGGCTCTGCTCGCAAACTATTCGCAAAGCACAACTTTCACGTAGAGTCTCCAGGGTGCTTGATACGAACCGGGTTCTAGTCTTGCTTTTGCAAGTCATTAGACATGTAAGATACTCTGTAGCCTGTGTAGAATACAAAGTACACACGACCTGTGCCCCGCTTTTCGTACGGCTGTCATTCCGGGCTTTCGCCAATTCGGCTTAGGCTGGTGACACTTTCCATAGCGCTTCGGCAGCGCGCAGGCACTGGGATACGCCGGAGACCACTAGTGCCTTGGGGGTGGGGTACTGTTCGCTTTCTTCTTTCTGGGGCTCTCGCTGGCGCGGGCCAAAAAAGCCAAAAATAGACCATGTCTACTACATAGGTACAAAAGCATCTTTGACTGCGCTCCAAATATACATGTACATCAAGGCAATTCTGTCGGGCCACTGACGTGCTCGGGAATCGGTGGACGATACAGGGGACGGCCCCGAGCTGTAGCCGATTGCGAGACATGGCATGTCTGCTGGCTCGAAGCCGAAGGGAGAACAGGAGTGGGAACAAAGGGCAGAGGAGGCAGACCTCGGCATGCCGGCTCCTCCTAGATAGCTGGCTGCACATAACTCGCCGGGACGCTCTTTGTCAGGCCACCTTTCTCCACCTCGGCCCAGCCGTCGCCCGGGTCTTCCTTTACCAGCACGAAGCGCTCGCCTTCTTCCATGCTATGTTCTGCGTCGCTCTGGGCTGTGTACGCATACAATGCCTCCACGTACTTGAGCTTCTTGGCTCCTCGTCGCGGCGCCACTGCTGGCCCCTTCTTCTTTGATGCTCCGCCCCCGACTGTGCTGATTGAGGAGCCGCTGTTCGAATACGCCGATGTTGGCCTCGTCGACTGGCCCGCGTTTTGCGCTGTAGCAGGCGCAGCTTCGACGTAGGATGCCGGCACTAGTCCTTCTTTGTAGCCCGCGCGAACCTTGACCCATCCAGAGCCACCTGCTTTCTCGTTAGTGATGAGCCGGAAAGTGTCGGACCACTTGCTTGATACTTACTGTCTGGCTCGAGAATGACCACTTCACGCCCCTCCGGAACAGAGAGCTCTCCGTCGCCACTGGCCTCAAACGAGTACAGCATCCGGCCCTTTGCCGTCTCGGCACTCGGTCCTCCGCCTGGGCTGCTGCCGGGCAGCTCGGTGATGTAAGCTGCCGGTGGAGGAGCCAGAATTCGCGATTTCCGCGTAGTTACGCTCGACGATGAGACCCGTGGGCTTGTCGCCATCTCGACGGCCGGTGGCGCAGCCTCCTCTCCGGCTGTAGGCGATCGTGCGCCTGATATGGACCGATGTGCACTTGTCGCGTAGCCCGAGCTCAGCGAGGTCATCGTGTTGGACCGGCTGAGGTTGGGCAGGTCTGAAACGCTGTCCGATGCGCTTCCGCCGCCGCTGACTCCGGGTTTGAGCAGAGCGTTGGCTGCCTCCTGCCTTTCCTGCTTCAGCTTCTTCCGCTCCTCTTTGTTCTGCTCGCCGGGACACTCGGCCGGCACTTTCATCTCGCACTTGCTGTGGCACGTGTAGCCGCAGTCGCGACAGTCGAACCCCTTCGCAGACAGCCCCCATATACGCTCGCCGCAAAGATCGCAGTTTGTCGGGATCTTGAACGTCTGCGACTTGAAGTTGTGGCTCCGTGCGCCCAGCGTAACGTCTCCTACCGCTGTCGTGATGGTTGCCGTTTCCACCTCTGCCGTGATGCGCTTGCGCTCTACCTGATGCAGCTCTTCCTGCAGCGCAAACATCTGGCTGACCGTGGCCACCTCGTCTTTCTTCTCCGTACCCTCGCGCACTCTTTGTTTCAGCCGCTTTACTGCTTCCACATCTCGGCGCTTTGTGTCCACCTCTCGGCGCAGGTCGCTGAGCTGACCCTTGGACTTGTTGAGCATGTTACGGAGGAAGATCTTGGCGTTGTCGTCTACCACCATCGCATCGTCATCGTGCCAGACCGGGCTTGGCTCAAACACCTTGTCGGCCGGCTCTGCCCAATCGGGGGCATTGTGGCGCATGTACATCATCGAGTCGAGCTGTGGTAGGTTCCGCGGTATCTCCTGTGTCTGGTGGTCGATCAAGGCGACGCTTTGGCGGAGCAGATTCGCCTCGAGCTCCGACGCAAGTGTCCAGATGCCGTTGAGCCGTATGGTCCGAAACTCGGACAGGTCCTGGAGCGAGTCGAGTAGCTCCGGCACGTATTCCTGATAGTACCGCTCCTTCTGCTTGTTTGTCACGTTGATGGCAATCAGATACGTGTTCTTGACGTTGTTCATCTCGACGAGCTGCTGTTGGTAGGCCACCATGGCCTTGGCCTGACCAAACCCTGTCTCTGTCTTTTTGCGCTTGCCCTCCACTTCCTGACAGACCGCATCGTATTTCGTCTTGACCTTGCGCAGTTCCGCATACGACACGTCTCGCTCCTTTTCGATCTTGTCGGCATAGTCGGCATGTCTCTTGCGTAGCTCCTCGAACCGCGTGGCCAATGCCTGCAACGGCTGTGCGACTTGGCCCACGAGGTCGTTTCCGAAGCGGTCGTGTTCATCCGCCCGGGATTCCAGCGTCGTGAGCTGCGTTGTCCATGTTGTCAGAGAAGCACTGTCATGGGGAGCACATGTTAGCATGTCCATCCTTGCAGCAGACAAGTCCGATAAATCCCTCGCCTTTCCAGAGAGCCAGGCGTCATCGACGGCGTTTCGCCGACACTGAGCACCGCCGACTTTTTTGTCTTCTTCTCAAAGTACTTCTTTGCCAGAGCCTTGAGCTTCGCACTGTACTCCTTTTCGATAACGCTTCGCTCGCGGTAGAACTGCTGTATGTCGTCTAGCCAGGCGATGCCGTTGGAGACCCAGGCATTGGCGGGTTTGAAGCCATCCTGAGGGAGATGCGGTTAGGTTGGAAAGGCAAGAGGTGGAGGCGCTGCTGCCAGTGTATGTCCTACCTTCAATTCCGAGCCGAAAGTCGGCGGATTCTCCATGGCGGACAATTCCCGGTGGATGTCTTTCTCCGCGCCCACACAAGCAGTCAAGATCAGCGGGGTCTATGTACAGTCGACATGCAAGGCAGCCAGCGGAGAAAACGCGCCAGAATGAGTCTTCCGATCAGGGTGAGGGAAAAGAGTGTGTATTTGTGGTGGATGCTCACCGAGGACTGGGAATAGAGGTCAGCGGGGATAGGTGTCCCTTTTTAGAAGGATACTAGCCCCTCTAAATCACATAGCCCCAGCCACGATGGATCAACACTACAGAAATGAAGCAGGAGCCGGGCCCCGAAAGTATGGGAGTTCCGGAACGATCAGCAGAAGCCGATGACAACAGGGAAGAAATGACAGGAAGACGGGACGGCTATTTCGCGACTACATGCGCGATTAGGCAGCATAACATATTTAGGGAAGCAGGCTGCCTTGTACTGCCTGTAGACACCGCCTTCTCACGTGCCCCTGACAGCTAAAGCTCGAGGGAGAAAGCTCCAATACCCCACCATCGATTACAGGCTGTGCGCCCATGAATTTTCCTGTTTTCATTATTGACCGTTTATGCTTCTGGTACCTTCTAGTAAACCAGCAGCTCCGTTCGAAACAGCAGCTGGGAAATCGTTGAGTTTCTCTTGTCCGAGGAAACTCCGGTCTGCGAATCTACATCCCCACCATCCTCTACATCGACCCCTGCAACCATGGCCGACCTCGCAAGCCGGATCACTCGACCAGATGCGGCCGCGTCGGCTGACAATGGTGCTGCGAACGATACCAAGCCTCCTGTCGAAGACGACGGCACCGGTCTTCTGGAGTCGAAATACGAGGTTGAGGTCAAGCTGAGTGACCTGCAGGGCGACTCTGACAACCCTCTTTCTTCAGTCTCTTCGTTCGAGGAGCTCGGCCTGTTCGTAATTGTGGTTCCTCCTTCTTGCCAAGCTCTCCGCGCTGACATGTTGCAATTGACAGGAAACCGTCGATTATCGAAGGTCTTCGCAGCCTGAGCTTCATCAAGCCGTCCAAGATTCAGGAGCGGGCCCTGCCGCTGATGCTGTCTGACCCCCCCCGGAACATGATTGCGCAGTCCCAGTCCGGCACTGGAAAGACTGCTGCCTTTGTCGTCACGGTTCTTTCTCGGGTGGACTTTTCCATTCCGCATACGCCGCAGGCGCTCGTTCTTGCTCCCAGCCGCGAGCTTGCCCGCCAGATCGAATCGGTCATCAACTCCATCGGCCAGTTCTGTGAAGGCCTGCAGGTGGCGGCCGCCATCCCAGGTGTCATCGGCCGGGGAAGTGCCGTTCAGGCTAACGTTGTTGTGGGCACCCCCGGAACGGTGATGGATCTGATGCGGCGCAGGCAGCTCGACCCTGCCGGCCTGAAGGTTCTCGTTATCGACGAGGCCGACAACATGCTCGACCAGCAGGGACTCGGCGAGCAGTGTGTCCGGGTGAAGGAGTAGGTCACAACGGCCGTGTGCTTCTCCAATTCTCTTACGGATGCTAATATTCTGATGTCGCACGCAGGAAGCTTCCAAAGACCATCCAAGTGCTGCTCTTCTCTGCTACCTTCCCGGAGAAGGTGATGCGATATGCTGAGAAGTTTGCGTCCAACGCCAACCAGATGAGACTACGCCAGCAGGAATTGACTATCAAGGGCATTTCGCAAATGTACATGGATTGCCCCTCCGAGAACGACAAGTACGAGATCCTCTGCAAGCTGTACGGTCTTATGACCATCGGATCGTCGGTTATCTTTGTCAAGGTTGGTGCCCCAGTTGACGGCCTCTCCGATGAGTATTGCAAGAATTCCAGCTGATCATACAACTTTCTCAAGACCCGCAACAGCGCGACTGAGATCCAGCGGCGGATGGAGGCAGACGGGCACCAAGTCGCAGCCCTCCACGGCGCATACGAGGGAGAAGCTCGCGACGTGCTTTTGAACGACTTCCGGTCCGGAAAGTACAAGGTTCTCATCACGACCAATGTGCTAGCCCGTGGCATTGACGTGTCCAGCGTCTCGATGGTAATCAACTACGACATTCCGATGAAGGGCGTCGGAGACCGCGAGCCAGATGCCGAGACATACCTCCACCGCATTGGCCGGACCGGCAGATTCGGACGTGTGGGTGTGAGCATCAGCTTCGTATACGACAAGAAGAGCTTCAACGCGCTTGCCGAGATCGCGAACCATTACAGCATCGATCTCATCCAGCTGGACCCCGACGACCCGGACGCAACTGAGAAGAAGGTGCGGGAGATCTTGATGTCGTCCCGGGCGCAGCCGAATTATGCGCCGACGGCTCTTCCGAGCTCATGGTATGTTTCTGCTGTGCAGCAGTCTCTCCCCTGCTGCTTTCGACGTTTCATCTCATGGCTAACAATAACGCAGAGAGGCCAGGCAGCCCGGTCGGTCAGGAATTGTTTGGGGCAAGGAGAATTGGTGTTATGTGAAAAAAGATAGATACCAGGGACCGCAATGAGGAAAAGAAGACACTCGACGTGGCAGAGCACGAGATACAGCACAACGATCAAGTAATTTACCATGCGGCTTGATTTACGCCGTGATTTTAGCCAACTACTATTAAGCGACGTCACATGTTCCTGCAGGAGTGCAATGGCGGCAATTGACTGGGCGCGTACTCCGTAGAAAGGGGCCAACTGGTTTGGTTTGGCGCCCAGCATTTGCAACCAGGGGGTGGAATTTTATTGACTCGGCGTCTCGCCTTCCGACTCGACCACTGGTAAATGACCGATTCGATTGCTGACATCCGCAACGGACCCGGACGCGGCCAATTCTCTGGCTGTCCCGTATTCCCACCCGTTTCGATGAGGAAATACCGCAGACTGGCTGCCTCATCGAAGCGGAGACGGGCTTCTGCAGCCAATGATGCGACTGCATGATCCGAGTGGCGAGATGGGCAAGGCTTCGATCTGACAAGAACAGGATCCCTGCCACGATGGTCTCTCGAGTTGCTGTCGGTATATGGCCGACAGCGGCTAACGAATGGCTAAGCGGCTTCGCCAGCGAGAGAGAGGCTCCGTAAAAAGAAATGCGTGCAGAGAGACAAAACGGGAAGGAGGCCCGGGGAAGAAGGCGACAGGAAGGCTGAACTGGTCTAGTGCTCTTTGGCTCGCGCTTCGCTTCTCATAGCTTTTCTCTTTATCTTATTTTATTTTCATCTTCTAGGCTTCAGTTATTGTTGCATGTCTTAGTATTGCTTTTATTTGCATTTATTTCTTTTTATTTCCTCTTTACCCTCGTCTTAGGGCAGCAGACGTTGAAATGCCGGCAGTCTAGTGCCTTCCAAGAGAAGACGAAGACACTTGGCCGGGCCCAGCTCTGCTTGCAGCATTCTTTCCCAGATGTCCCTCAATCTAGCCACGAAGGCGATCCTGTTGCTTACCGTGCCGCTCTTCTCGACCTCTTATCCACAACACGCAAGTGCCAGCACCATCGACCTGCCCAGCGATGTGGCCGACCTCATTCCGGCGTGTGTCACGGGCTGCCTCTCCTCCTTTGTGAAGGAGAACTTTGCCAACAGCAGCTGCGGTGACCAGCCGACGCTGCAGTGTCTGTGTGCACATACCGGGGAGAATGGCTACACCGTTGGAGAGGGCGCCCTTGCCTGTGTTGCCATCGAAGACAGGAGCGGCTACTGCAGTGGTGAAAATGCAACCGGTAAGCATGTCGCGACGTCCAGCAGCCAAACAGAAAATGAACTGTACTCATTGTGTCGTGCAATATTAGCCAGCGTTTCCACAAGAGCATACAACTTGTGCTCAGGACAGATCAGTGCTGCTCTAAAAACCCACTCAACCCTGATCGCAACTCTGGTTGTTCAAACAACTGCCACAGCATCGGCCTCGACCACATTTTCACTGTCGGCACTGTCGAGGTCATCTACAGCTCGGGAGACAGCCACTACGCTGATCACTGCTTCTCCTACGGAACCGTTTACCACATCGCCGACAGCATTGATCACGGCATCATCCACCATATCCAACACAGCATCAAGTGCAACAGGGACGCCTACCAGCTCTCAGAAAAAAAGCCTTAGCACAGCAGCAATCATAGGAATATCGATTGGGGCGACAGCTGCATTCATCCTTCTTGCCGGCTTATATTTGCTCGCCCGCAGAACGCGTCGTCGTCGTCTCGAAGGAGCTGAGCCTCCCGTTGACATCGGCTTTCTCGAGGCGCGGGAAGCGTCTGGTCCCAAGCGCCGTCGTGATACCCACCCACACGAGCTGGAGATCTCGCTGCCGCTCAATCTGGATCCACGGGGACTAGGACTGGCAGGCCAGATAGCAGCCCAAAGAGACGGCGGCCGATTCGAGAATGCCAGACATCCGCCAGCACCTACACAGGAAGCGAGCAGCCCGCGGCCACAGTCAGGACCACAGTCATGGCGCGGTGTCGCTTCTCCGCAAGCCCAGGCCATGGCTGTGCGCTCCGAAAGCACAAACGTGAGGAGCCAGTATCAGCAGCCGGTGACACTGCTGCAACGGGCTCTGCCACCGTCTCAGGAGCGAGAGAGCGTCATCACCGAGTTTGCCGAGGACGGAGAGCCTGAAAGCGCAATTGATCCGATGCCGGCGAGGCGGAGCGAGCTTTTCTGGTCACGCCGATCCTCTCCACAGACAAGGTCGGTTGTATCTGGCATGCTGGACGGCTATGGTTCCGGGCGGACCAGTGAGGACCGGCTTCAATCCAGGAGAGCAGTCCCTAGCTATGCCAACAGCACTCGGGCTGGCAGTTTGAATGTCCAGAACCCATTTTCTGATACAAATCGCCGACCTCCTCGGCAGGCGAGACAGCAATACCAGTCTAGGCCTGTCCTACAACCTCAGGATTATCTGGAGCGGAGCCGGAACAATATCTACAATGTCCAGAATATGCCGATGCAGTATCCGTCGGCGTACTACAACAGACAGAGACCTGGCTTGGTTCCCGAAGGAGCTTACCGGCAGCCAGGGGACCACAGAACAAGGTGGCAGCTCTCTGATGGCCCGACTATGGAGGAGCGCAATCCAGCCGGCTTTCACAACAGCCCCTTGGTGAACATGGCGCCATGGCCAAGTCCTGCGCCAGTCCCTCCTCTGAAAGTTCCCAGAAGGGCAAGCCAACAGATGCGACGATAGAACCTTGGGGACTATGGGGAGCCGTGTGCCTTTTGTGCGTGCGCTAATAGAATATCCGGACCAGCATGACGGCTATGTGAAGATATGATGTGGGGGCTTACCGGAAAGGGTTATTTTATCAAGTTCATCCATTCCCTGTATTTTAGATTTCGTCTTCTTTTTACTTCTTCATCTTACTGTCTTACTATTTGCGCGAAACAAAACTTGCTAATTTCTGGTTAAGAGATGGGCATTCAGCCTGAAAAAGGCTTTCATATGTATAAAATATCTTTGATTGCTTAAGAGCCATAGCCTAGATCATGGCCAGTCACAGCTGGAAGCAGTCAGTGCCGCCAACCTCTCCAAATACGTCTGATCAACCTGGTCAAATCCATTCAGGACGGCGCAGTCGATGTCAATAATGGCAACTAGCTTTGTCTCGGATGCTCCCCCTATTCCATTCTCCACCGTTGCTATCACCGGGACCACAATCTCGCTGCGGCTTTCGCTATCACAGGCTATGTGACCCGGGAAGGCGTCCACGTCGTCGACCCTTACGGTCTGTAACTGCTTTGCCGCGGCTCCACAAACCCCGCGACCTATTGGGATTGTCTGGCATGCGACTTTTCCCTGGAACGGACCCAGTATGAGCTGGTCTTTCTTGAGGGTATCGACAGTGTAGAAGCCTTTGGCATTGCGGGGTGAGCGGGACGCAGAGAATGCAGCACGAGAATACGACAGAAGCAGCTTACCAGCCCAGTTCACCTCATTGCTTGGCGCTTCAAGAGACTTAAAAGCGTGCCAGAGGAGAGAAGCGACATTGGCCAGGTTGCTGCACCCAAGAATTCAAGGCTTTAGCTCCTTCATCCGTCCTACACTTAGACACCGACGTTCGTCTGAGCCATTCCTGTGGTGCTTTACGTAGTCGTATGGACAGGAGATGCAACTTACCAGACCTGCACGTATGAGCAGATCAGTGACCGAAATGAACGCAAGATTACCGGTCCTCGTTGTTAAACATACCCAGTTTCTTTGGCCTTCAAACAGCCCTTGCGCTTGTAGAAGCACTTGTTCGTATGCTTCTTCTTTAGTTATGCCATTGGCAAAGTTGGAGGCGTCTGCGTGAACCTGTAACACCAATTAGAGATTGGATAGCCGCCAAACATTCCAATATACCGAATAAAAGTAAGTGAAAATAGAAAAAATAATAGAAAACAAGCTGACGTACCATTTTGCCCTGGAAAACAGCTGTAGATGCTGTGCCTTAAACGTGATTGGAAAGCCGGAAAAACGCCATCACGAACAAGCTCTGCAATCCAAAGAGAATTTGGCAGTAATCGTTTACTTGCACATACTTCAAGCGTGGAGCTATGCATTTATCCAATCGGGCAGCTACATTCTGTTAGAGGCTTCAAGTCATCTGGAACCTGAACCGGAACCTTGCACGTTACATCACTTTTTCTCTGTTGTCCAATTGCAGTTTTTGTATAATTGACGGTCATCGGTTATGGTATCCTAACGTTCCCTTACTCTACTCAGGCCGGATATCCGCCTTTCTACAGTATCCACCACAATAACGATGGGCGCGTCTCATCACAGCTGGGTTACAAGCTCAAACAGGGGCAGAGGCTTATACGCGATTATTTTTCTGCTGTTTGCCGCTACATTGCTGAGGCTGCTTGTACCGTGGCAGAATGTAGCTGACTGGACATATCAGCAGGGCAGATGGGGATTATGCAAATGCGCAGGCTTGGGTTGCGACGTTGCTACTGGGCACGGCAACAGCATCACAGCCGACGATAATGCTGAACCGTACCTAATCGGTGTGGGAAAGGCCGACATTACCGGTCCTGTGGTTGAGGTGAACCTGATGGGCTATGCAGACCCAAAACAGGTGGGTAGCGGATTACGTCATCGCCTCTTTTCACGGGCTTTCATCGTGGGCGATCCGAAAGTACCGGCCGACCGGTTTGTGTATTTGGTGCTGGACACCCAGTCGGGCGATACGGCGGTGCGATATGGAATCCTGGAGAAGCTGCGGAGCCTGGGGCCCGAGTATTCCGTGTATGGCCAGCATAACATCGCGGTCACTGGTACTCATTCGCACTCTGGCCCCGGAGGCTGGCTGAACTATCTACTGCCACAGATTACCAGCAAAGGGTTCGACCATCAAGGCTTTCAAGCAATAGTTGACGGTGCGACTCTGTCCATTCAGCGTGCGCATGAGAGCATCCAGCCGGGTTACCTTGACGTCGGTTCGACGACAGTTCGAGGCGCAAACATCAACCGCAGCCTGTTTGCCTATTTAGCCAACCCCGAGTCCGAGCGAGCGCGTTACAACCAGAGCAGTACCTCGGACGGGACGGGAGATGATGGCTCGGTCGACAAGGAGCTAACGCTGCTCAAGTTCCAGCGGGCTTCGGACGGGAGAAACATCGGCGTGTTGACCTGGTTTCCAACGCATGGCACCTCTATGTTGGGCAACAACACTCTGATTACCGGCGACAACAAAGGGGTGGCTGCGTATCTCTTCGAGAAGAGCGTCCACAAAAGCGACATTGCAGCCCCGGGCTTTGTTGCCGGCTTTTCCCAAGCCAATGTTGGCGATACGAGTCCCAATGTTGGCGGTGCCTGGTGTGAGGATGGCTCCGGGCTGCCGTGCAGCTTCGAGAACAGCACCTGCAGAGATGGAAAAGCCCAGCAATGCCACGCCCGCGGGCCTCGCTTCCGTGACGACGACACCGGAACAGTGTCGTGCTTTGAGATTGGCCGGCGACAATTTGAGTCGGCTCGCGCGTTGTATGACCAGCTAGTGAAGGATCCACGACGTGTGCTTAGAGGCTCGGTCAAGTCGTTTCACACCTTCCACAACATGTCTGACTTTACGTTTGTGCTCGCCAATGGCAGCTTGGCCTCGACGTGTCCTGCTGCTCTCGGATATTCCTTTGCTGCCGGCACATCCGACGGCCCTGGCGCTGTCAATTTCACCCAACACGACTCCGATCCATCCAACACTTCGCCGGTCTGGCGTGCCGTATCGTACCTCGTCAAAGCTCCGTCCAAGGAGCAGCGCCGCTGTCATGAGCCGAAGCCGGTCCTGCTCGATGTTGGCGAGCTGCACACGCCGTACCAGTGGACGCCGAATGTTGTCGATGTGCAGGTCTTGCGAGTCGGACAGCTCGTTATCATCGTCAGCCCCGGCGAGGCCACCACGATGGCCGGACGTCGCTGGAGAGGCGCAGTAGCCGATGCTTGTGCGGCCTTATTCAGAGAAGAAGAAGAAGACGAGATGCAGCCCGATGGAAAGAAGAGGTCTTCCCCTGTCGTTGTTCTCGGCGGGCCGGCTAACAGCTATACGCACTACATCACGACCGAGGAAGAATACGGCGTGCAGCGCTATGAAGGTGCGTCCACGCTGTACGGACCGCACACCTTGGAGGCGTTTATCAACGTCACCCTCTCTTTCCTGCCATACCTCTCGGCTTCATCCGAGGGACCACCGCCGCATGACGTCGATTCGTACCCGCCGGACAATAGGAACAGGTCGCTGTCGTTTATCACAGGCGTAATCCGGGATGCCCCACCTCTATTTAAGGCATTCGGCGACGTGACCCATGACGTGGGCCGTTTCTATGGCCGTGGAGCTTGGGTTCAGAGCAAGTTCGTCGGCGCCAATCCTCGCAATAATCTTCATCTCGAAGGGTCTTTTGCAACTGTCGAAAGGAACACGGGTGTTCCCGGTGCCGAAAAGTGGGTAACGGTGCGCGACGACAGCGACTGGAGTCTGGTGTACAATTGGCGACGGACCAGCGAGATCCTTGCGACGAGCGAGGTCGAGATTGTCTGGGAGACTGAAGACTGGGCAGAGCCTGGAACCTACCGGATCCGTTACCGAGGCGATGCAAAGGCTTTGGGCGGGACGATTACTCCTTTCGAAGGAGTGACGAGCCCTTTTATTTTGCTGTAATTGCGCGTTTGTTCTAGGGTTTATTATTGGATTTATTGGGTTTATTTATGTCATGGACTCAATCATTTGGCATACGAAATTGCATGTACCGGTGAATGAAACGACTGGATCAGGAAATAATACAAACGGTCTTATGGAGTACGGAGTATGGAGTACGGAGCAAGTCAAGCATAAATCTGATATCCTTGTTAATTGGGAAGTGCAATAGTTGTATGTGTGCCTGAAATTCAAGGCGCCAATTCCAATCCACACCTCCTTGGACAAGCTAACCGCAGAAGCGCCCAAAAAGGACACGGAACATCGACGACGACGACGACCAGAATTCGAGAACCAGCGCAGCAACAAGACTCTAGACAAACGATAAGCGACAGTTTATTTCCCAAGATGGACCCATACTCCGCCGAGGGCGAATTGATCAGTATTCACAACCACTTCCACCAGGGCCAATTCCAAGATGTCGTCGACTACGACATCTCGACGCTGTCACCCGAGAATGCCCTCGCAGCCCGGGTGCTGGTGCTGCGGGCGCGCATCGAGCTTGGCGAGGTTGCCGGTGTCCTGGAAGAGGTCAAGTCGGAGAGCGACCTGGCTCTGCAGGCGGTCCGAGCTCTCGCCGACCAGAAAGCTGGCCGTTCCGATGCGGCACTCGCCGTGATAGAAAAGCTCACTACGACTGCCAGCGACAATGCCGCGGTGCAGATCATTGGCGGGACCGTTCTCCAGGCAGCCGGGAAGTCGGAAGAGGCGCTGGCCCTCCTCTCACAGCACGACAGCAACCGTATGGCCCCCTTCTGACGGCCGAACGCGTGGGATGCACGGCTGACACTGACCTTGCCGTATCACAGTCGATGCGGTCGCGCTGATCGTCCAGATCCACCTACAACAAAACCGGAACGACCTTGCCCTGAAGGAGGTTGCTGCAGCCCGGCGATGGGCGCAGGACTCGCTGCTGGTGAACCTGGCCGAGTCCTGGGTGGGCGTGCGTCTGGGCGGCGAGCGGTATCAACAGTCGTTTTACGTATTTGAAGAGCTGGCGCAGTCTCCGGTGTCATCGTCGGCCCGCACGCTGGTGGCACAGGCCGTCTCGGAGATGCACCTCGGCCGCACCGAAGAGGCACAGACGGCGCTGGAGGCGGCCCTGAAGGCGAGCCCGGACAGCGCGGATGCCATTGCCAATCTGCTGGTCCTCAACATTCTCGCTGGCAAGAACCAAACAGAGCTGGCCACGTACGCAACTCTCTTTGTCCCACATCCTGGCCCCTTTTCTCCTACTTTCCCATCCGTCCTGCCTGCCTGCGAGCGCGCGCGCGCGCAACAGATACTGTTTACTGACTTTGCGAGATAGTGCGCTGAAAAAGGCAGACCCCCACCACGCCTTCCTAACAGACTATGAGGAAAAGAGCGGTCTGTTCGACAAGGCTGCAGCCAAATACCAGCCTAAGGTGGCTACGTGACTTTGATGGTGGAGATGAGCGTGAATATCGGGTCTAAAAATACTATAATGCTACAAGCGCCATGTCCAGCTACTCAGTTCCTGGTTGAAAGAAGAAAAACTCATCTGCCGGCCAGCTGCAGCAGAAGTTGGGACCGTCAAAGCAAATGAACCATTAATATCCGACAACATCTGACAATCCATGCACCAGAAAGGCTTAGTAAGCCCAGTATATTTGGGGGTGATTGCGGGGTTCGCAGTCGTCGAGTAATACGATTAATACTTTTAGTACTCCGTAGCCTTTGTTCTGGAGCTCCTTGCCCCCTCCAACGTAGCTCAGCCCCATAAGAAGATCGGTATTATTATTTATTTCCCCCCCTATTATCAGCGAGACGGTCTTCTTGCGGTCCTGCCGACACCTACTCCGTACGTATCTTGCCATTGCTCCCTCTGGCGCCGTCTGGGACTGATGTGGAGGAAGCACCGAGAACAGGATATGTACGCGAATGCCGCTATCGT
Source organism: Grosmannia clavigera kw1407 (assembly GCF_000143105.1). NCBI lineage: Eukaryota > Fungi > Ascomycota > Sordariomycetes > Ophiostomatales > Ophiostomataceae > Leptographium > Leptographium clavigerum. The sequence continues at coordinate 573,641 of NW_014040569.1, read as the reverse complement.
CGATCGAAAGTGCCACACCGACCTGAACAGTCGATTTCCCGCCCGCTCTGGTTGGCAGCTCGCATGAGCCAACGGCTGAGGTGTGTTGCATCTTGCCGGCATTGCTGGAGGATTTCGTGTTTCGTGTCTAACGGAATGGCTTAGCAGGAATTAGAACAAAACCTATGACGTTCATTCGCTGATCGATCGACAAGTCGACGCTTGCATTTTAGCCCCTCTTCGCTCCTATTCCCGCATTGACTGCGATCTCGAGACCCAGGTGAGATTCCGGCCTCGGCACACACCACGACGCAGCATCGACGCAGAGAGTCATCTTCTTACACAGCATTCTACACATCCGCACTCACCGACGGCCCGCGACTCTCCTTCTTGGCGTGTCGAGCGACACACATCATTCTTTACGACGGACAAACCGGGCAGTGCCAGCAAGCAGTAAAAGTAGCCCACCAGCTCCCCTATATATTTCCCAGCATTTTTCGCGTGATTTGGAGCTACCGGACCTTGCGCCACGTTGGCTGATGCGCTCTCAACATGGTTCGAATCATTCCCAACCGTCTGAAACCGTCTGGAACGTCCACGGCCAACTCGGCAGCGAACAGCCGTAGCGCGAGCCCGTTACGGAGCAAGACCGAACCGACAGGCACTGAGGGACCCCTGGACACGGGGCTCGCCCTCAGTGTCGCGATATTAAAGGTAAGCCCATTGTCGCGCAGCAGGAAATCCAATTACGGCTGCAGCCAGGCCTGTTGCTCATCCGCTGACTTCCGTTTCAGGCCCAAGATCTTGCTGCGAAGGATCGTGGCGGCACTTCTGACCCGGTATGTTCTGTCTGCTACCACTGAAAACGGGAGAAGGAGGCGGTCGGAGGAGGCGGCCGGAGGAGGCGGCCGGAGGTTGAGGCGAAGCAGCATGGAGGGGACATGCATGCATGCTAAACAAGCATACCTTTTGCTGACAGCTTCTCCCTCCTAGTATCTGGTCCTCACTCTTGGTGATGCGAAGCATGTGACCCATTCAGTACCAAAAACATTGAATCCAGAATGGAACGAAACATGTCGCCTGCCAATCAACGGGATTCCAAGTCTGATTCTCGATGTCTGTTGCTGGGATAAGGACCGCTTTGGCAAAGACTACCTCGGGGAGTTCGATCTCGCCCTTGAAGAGATTTTTGTCAATGAGAAAACGGAACAGGAGCCCCGTTGGTTTCCTCTTAAGAGCAAGCGCCCGGGCAAGAAGACGAGCGTTGTCTCTGGCCAGGTCCTTCTTCAATTCACCCTCCTGGATGCTTCTGAAAGGGGCCTCACCGACCGGCAGGTGATAGAGACGTTTAACAAGTTCGTGAAGACTGCATCCGAAGCTGAGCTTTCGCTGCCGCGCTCTGCTTCAATGAACGCACTTTCTGCATCGTCAAGGTCTTCTTTCAAGGCGGGCGCAGCCCCGGCAGCTCTGGCACCACCGTTGAGCCGACGGCCGACGGACAATTACGAAGACGAGGACGAAGATGCGTATGACGACGAGATTCCGGCCGAGGACGAGGATTTGAGCAAGCCCGAGGCGGCCGAGAAGAGAAAACGGCGTCTGCGCATCAAGGGCCTGAAGCGAAAGCGCCGGGACAATCCCTATGAGTTTACCAATCTGGCTGGCGATGTAGTCGGAATTGTCTTTGTGGAAATCAAAAACATCACGGACTTGCCCCCAGAGTCCAACTTCACAAAGACGAGCTTTGACATGGACCCGTTCGTGGTGGCCTCCCTGGGGAGAAAGACGTTCCGGACGAAGAAAATGCACCATAATCTCAACCCTGTCTTCAATGAGAAGATGATCTTCCAGGTCCAGGGTCATGAGCAGTCGTATTCTTTCGCGTTTACAGTCATCGACCACGACAAATACTCGGGCAATGACTTTATCGCTTCTGCATCGCTTCCTATCAAACAGTTCATTGATAAGGCTCCCAAAGCGGACCCCGAGACTGGGCTGTATGAATTGGGGGATCTTCCAGAGTACGTCCCTGTTTTCCAGCGGAATCGTTTTAAGCGTCTTGGATTATCACGCTCATCGTCGGCTCATAGCCTTGCCAGGCCCGGCCGAAGAACCCCAACCAAGACAGGAGCCGGTTCGATCCTGCCGGCGACTGGCTCAACAAGCACAAGCACAAGCGCAAGCAGAGTAGAGCTTGACAGCCCAGTGCCAGCCGCAGCCAGTGCCGGAGAGGTGCCTGTGTTGTTAAACGAGGCGGGCGCGGCGTTGGCAGCTGTTGCCTCCAACGACCGCTTTCTATCGGCAACGCCGTCTGCCGGCTCTGCTCCAGTGGAGGCTGCTGGCAGTATCGGGACGCCTGGCGTCAGTCCGACGGCCACGACAGGGGAGTCTCCTCTAGATGACGAGCAGGAGTTTACGACGGTCACTTTCCCGTTGAAGATGAAGAACCTGGAAAAGTGGGAGGACAAGCACAATCCGATGCTCACAATACGGGCCAAATACATGCCGTATGCTGCCCTTCGCCAACAGTTCTGGCGAGCCATGCTGAAGCAATACGACGCGGACGAGAGTGGCCGTATCAGCAAGGTGGAGCTAATGACGATGCTGGATACGCTTGGCTCGACCCTGCGAGAGTCCACTATCGACAGCTTTTTCCAGCGGTTCGCCAGCAAGACGTCTGGTGCCGGTGGCGTTGACGATGAGTTCTGCGACCTGACAGTGGACGAGGTTGTCATCTGCCTGGAAGAACAGCTCGATGCGAAATCGAAGCCTCAAGCGGCAGGTCCGCTCGGTTCAGGAGAAAGGACTTCGGGCCTTTTGTCGGTGCCCTCCAAGCTGAAGCTGGCCGTGGATGATGCCGCCGTGTCGCCTTTCGCATCACGATCTGCACCGCCTTCCGAAACGTCAGAGACTCCGGAGACACCCGCTCTCGGAGACGAAGCAGACCTGATTGGCCGGGACGACTTGAGTGATCGTGGCGAAGAGCACGTGGTCGAGATCCGCGAATGCCCCATCTGTCACCAGCCGCGGCTGAACAAGCGGAAGGACACGGACATTGTGACGCACATTGCAACGTGTGCCAGCCAAGACTGGCGCCAGGTCAACAACCTGGTCATGGGCGGGTTTGTCACGGCCAGCCAGGCGCAGAGGAAGTGGTATTCCAAAATCATAACAAAGATATCGTACGGTGGCTACCGCATCGGTGCCAACTCGGCCAACATTTTGGTCCAAGATCGAATTACCGGGCAGATCAACGAGGAGAAGATGGGCGTCTACGTCCGTCTTGGAATCCGACTTCTGTACAAGGGACTGCGATCCAACAACATGGAGAACAAGAGAAGTGAGTGCGGCAGAATGTCTTCCGGCCATCCTTCCCTTTCAATGCTGACCTGGCTCTTCACCTGTCTTCTTCGGTAGTTCGGAAAATGCTCAAAGGCCTCAGCGTCAAGCAGGGAAGAAAGTACGACGACTCGGCATCAAAGGCAGAGATTCAAAAATTTATCGATTTCCATCAGCTTGACATGTCGGAAGTGCTGTTGCCGGTGGAAGAGTTCAAGAATTTCAACGAGTTCTTCTACCGGGCATTGAAGCCTGGAGCACGGCCTTCATCGGCACCCAACAACCCGAAGATCATCGTGTCGCCGGCAGACTGCAGATCTGTGGTGTTCAATCGCATCAGCGCAGCCACCAGAATTTGGATCAAGGGCCGCGAGTTTTCGGTCCGACGTCTTCTGGGAGCCAGCGCATCCGACGACGTGAGCCGGTACGAAAACGGATCGCTTGGCATCTTCCGCCTGGCACCACAAGACTATCACCGGTTCCATATTCCGGTCGACGGCGTGCTCGGCCAGCAGAAGAAAATTGCCGGGGAATACTACACGGTCAACCCGATGGCCATCCGGTCGGCACTCGACGTGTATGGCGAGAACGTGCGGGTGATTGTACCGATTGAGAGCGACATCTTTGGCCGGGTCATGGTGGTATGCGTGGGTGCCATGATGGTGGGCAGCACGGTCATCACGCGACAGGAGGGAGAGCGTGTCGAGCGAGCAGAGGAGCTGGGCTACTTCAAGTTTGGCGGTAGCACGATTGTGCTTCTGTTCGAGGAGGGCCGGATGAAGTTTGACGACGATCTCGTGGAGAACTCGAACGGTGCACTCGAGACACTGGTAAGAAAGGGTCGACTCACTGAACAAGGCCACGGTCAGATTGGATCCCAGATAAAAACAGCTAACTCGAGCAGGTTCGCGCGGGAATGTCTGTCGGCCACTCACCCAGTGAGCCACACTGGAAGGCAGACATGCCCAAAGCAGAGACGGAGGTCACGGAGCAGGAGAAGCAGGAAGCCAAGCGACGCATACAAGGAAGCTCCTCGGCCGAGGACACGCCAGAAGATAGCGGCGGCGACGAGATCCTGGCTGCCGTCGAATAGAACAACAGAATAAACAGAACGGCCTTCAAGGTGTATTGAGATATTAAATAATGCTACTATGGCAGGCAACAAGATTGATTTGTATCTTGGTTGCACGACATCAGCCCGTAGCCAAAGAGAAAAAGAACGAATCGAGGAAACGAGACAGAAATCCCAAACAAAGGCCATAGGCCAGACTCCTAGCGCCAGGCTCAGTCCCAAGCCAAGAAACCCAACAGCCGCCGCGGCAATCCAGCCAGCGAAGGCCCTCCGTCCCAAAAGAAAACGCGTCAAAATCGTGGAGTTAGACAAGAGAAGAGAAGCAGACGGACGCAAAACTGGCTTAATCGCTGCTGTCCGAACTGCGGTCGCTGTCCATGGAGTGCTTCTGCGAGACTGAGCGGTGCAGGGCTGGCGGCTGGCAGCTGGGCAGCACAGACGAGGAGACTTGATAGTAGTATCGATCGGCTGCAATTCTGCTTTCGGCGTCGGGTGCCCGCTGCGGCTTCTTCATTTCGATGGAGGCGTCGGCCGGGGAGTGAGATTGGCGCCAGGACGCGTAGATCTGCTTGCACAGGTGTGCGGACATGGTGTAGGTGGGAGACATTGGAAGGAGGCGAGTTTGTTCGATCCGGAATTCGTCGAGTTGACGCGGCTTGAAAGTGACAACGCGATTTTGGCGAGCTGTGAGTTTTTGTTTTGGTGCCTGTGTCTGCGAGTTGTCTGGGGCCGATCGGGCTTCTGTGTAGCTTCTTGAAGGCTCTCTTTGACGTTTTGGACGGCCTTCTCTCTGCAATGCGGTCTTTGTCTGTGTCTCGACGTTGGGGACAGGTCCCATTAAGAGAAGCGTCACAGAGGGGTTGACTGCTAACGCCACTAATATGGTTGCGCGCGCCATAGCGCCTCGGCCACTGATTGGCTGCCGCGCACGCGCAGATTTGGGGAACAGGCCATTTCGGGATGGCGCACCACCGGGGCCTCCACCTTTGGCGGGGAGTGGAACGAGGTTGCACCGCCACAGCTGCGAAGTGGCATGATCCAAGGCGCACATCTCGAACCGGCTGTTGCCCAGAACAGGGCAGGTGGGGCTCTGCGCTTGCGACCGGTCAAGAACAGGACGACTTGTTCCGACTTTGTCGGAACAAGCAGGAAGCAGCCGTGGACAGCACAGGCGGCCCGTATAAAACCAGCCCATTGTCCACGTCCAGGGGTCATTTGGTGGGTTGGCGTCCGAAGAAGGACGTGATCTTCTGGCTGCCGGCGACCCCCTTTTGTCTTTTCGGCCTGCTCACCGTACGAGTACCTGGCGGGCTTGTTGGGGCAGCCCTCTTTCGGGGTCGATCCTGCTCCACTGCCGCTGGAGCGGTTTCTTTCCGAGGTCTAGGCCCAGCCAGATTTGGTAGGGCGTCGAATGGGCGCTTTTTCGGAACCGTCATCGCGATCGCTTTCGCGTCTGCATCAGCGTCTGTCTCGTGCTTCATGAGCGGCGGCTTCAGCTCTTTTTTGCCGTCGACGTGGAAGAAGTTGGCAATGTTGGCCTTGTTGGCACTGCTGGCCACCGGCACAACAAAGCTCGGCGAGCTGCGGCCGACCTTGTTAACGTCCTTGCTGACGACGTCAAATTCCAGGGCAGCGTCACCGTCGGCGTGTGGCCACGGCCGGAGAAGCGTCTGGAGCTCGTCGGACCAGTCGGTGCGCAACGGGTCCAGCCAGATCCGCAGGGCGGCCGAGTTGGGGTCGAAGATCACCGGCATGCGGTCGTGCAGAAAGCGCATCGGCTTGCTGGCGTCTGTCGTGATGACAGTATAGGAGTACGTCTTCTGCTCTGGGCTGCCGTCCGTTCCACCGCCGGTAGAAACGCAGTCCCAGAGACCGGCAAACAACAGCGGCCGGCCGTCGTGTCGCCGGATGTAGTACGGCACCCGCTCTTTCGGTCCGGCTTTGAGCCACTCGAAAAAGCCCTGGGCCACGACGACACAGCGCTTGCGGCTGCGCATCGAAGCCCACATGCCGCCGCGGGCAAGGGAGTCCGACCGGCAGTTGATCGTCTTCAGCACCGTCCCGTAGTCTGGCCGTTCTTTGGACCACGATGGGACGAGCCCCCATCGCATAATCTGCAGCCTGTAGCACAGCTGGTCCGGGACGTCATGGCAAGCTGCCGGACTGCTCTGGGAGGGCTCCGAAGCATGGTCAACCTTGTGCGTGCCCTCTGTATCTGGTGATTCCTGTGGCTTCTGATCATCGCGAGTCACTGCCCGGCAAACGATGCCCTGATACTGTGGAGCAAAGTTGTACGTGGGACGAAACTAGTTGTTGCCAGGTGCCTCCTCTTCATTAACGTCAGAAGTCTCGCCCTCATCGTCCTCCTCCTCATCTGGGACATTGTAGATGCGCATCCCAATCTCTTCGAGCATGGTACGGACTTGGCCGTAACGCTGAGGCAAGCATGTCAGCAAGTTGTCACAAGTTGGGGATGCTGCTCATTTCAGGCTGACCAGCGCTAGAACATATCGTCCGCACATATTATCTTCACGTATCGATGCTTGCAACCAGCTGGAAATAAGGTCATGTAATGACAGAAGTTCGCCATTCTTGATCACATGTCACGGGATCGACGTCAGAGCCACACCGCCTTTCAGGTTTCGGCAGAAAGTAGTCGTCGTTATCTCCGTTTCGTCGAAATTCCGGGTTGCGTCCAGGCTCGTGGCCGGCTGACCGGACGCTTTCACGATCTCCGGCTGTTTCATCATTTCTGTATCCGTTGAGCAAACATTAGGGCGGGTGGCGACACCGGGCCAAACTGGGAGTGCGGAAGAAGGGAGGAAAGTTGATTAAGTATAGTTGGCTCTGATATGTGGGCAAATCCAACACCAGCACTTACTGTAGGGTCGACCACAGCCTTGACGAAATAGCCGGGTAGCTAGCGGAATGGACGTACAGTACAGAGTACACCGGGATGTCTTGAGCACAGTTTTTCCAACGGCGCGCTGGTCGATCCTCGATGTGCGGATTTCCACTGTTTGGGCCTCCTCGGGGCGTCTGCAAGTACGGCGTGCTGCCGGAGATGGACCTGCCCAGGAGAGACTGCATGTTGCAGAACGACCAAGATATTGTCTTGATCACTGGCGACAACACTAGATCACGCTCCTTGGCCGGACTGCATCTGACGCAGCTTCTGGCTAGATGACGTATAGAGAAGACTCTCGCACATGCTCAGCGGTATTGGAGTGCGGCACCGGACCTGCCTCTTCGGCGTCTGATCATCTGCTTCGGCATCTGTCCGACCTGCCTGTTCGACATCCGATCAGCCTGTCTAGCTAGTTTGTCCGCATTCTCTGAGACGTCAGCGGTGGCATTCCCAAACCTCAGTGGCAAATCGAGAGGCCCGAAGCTGATCATGAGCCTAGCTCGGCTCTCGACCTGCCCGTTTTGGCATCCACACCCAGCAGGACCTTCCGCTTTCGACTACTGCCGGCTTGCTGTCTATCCGGTGCTCATTACACCACCGTAGTATCAGACGTGGCGTAATACCTTGCCAAAATGGTCCCTGATCGCTTTAGCACTGCGGCTACTCCCGTGGCCAATTGCGAGAACACCTCGAGCAGCCTATGGGAACAAAGGCTTGGCCGATCGCCCCCATCGGCCGCTATGTATCTGCATGGTCCTAACTAACCCTATGATCCGGCTGTCGATCCGTCCAGGCTAAGCTTTTCGACTTTCCTAATCCGGCCCCTCCTTCCGGCATCTCTCTCGAGGCTCATTGATGCTGTGATCGAGCCGTGAGAGTGCTGCTTGGACGGCAGTCCGGCCAAGCACGGCATGATGGGTATAAATCGGCCCCCTTCCCTCTCCTGTCTGGGATGGTGAGAAGTGTAAACCATCAGCAATAACATCAACACACACAGACTACTCAGCTCTCTCTACCACCAATTCAGACCAACGACCCCCTTTACTCCATCATGAAGCTCATCTCTGTCACGAGCGCCCTGCTCGTTGCCAACGTCGCTCTTGGAGCCCGCTTCACGGAAAAACGCCGCAACAGAGCTGTCGAGCGTGGTGCTACCGTCCGTCCCGGCCAGAGCCTCCCCAAGATCCCCTCGGATGGCCCTGCCGCTCAGATCGCCAAGCAGAACAACTCGGCCAACGTGGAGTACAGTAACAACTGGGCTGGCGCTGTTCTCATCGGCACCGACTACACGTCCGTCACCGGCACCTTTGTCGTTCCCACGCCCAAGGAGCCCACCGGCGCCAGCAGCGACACGCAGTACTCTGCTTCGGCCTGGGTCGGCATCGACGGCAATACCGCTCAAAACTCCATTCTCCAGACCGGCGTCGACTTTTATGTCGAGGACGGCCAGACCTCGTTCGACGCCTGGTACGAATGGTATCCCGAGAGTGCCTACACCTTTTCTGGCTTCGGCATCTCGGCTGGTGACACCATCAAGCTCACGTAAGTCACACACAACCCCTACGTCCTTGGCCGGTGGCTAATTCGCTTCGAACAGGATCACGGCCACGAGCTTGACTTCCGGTACAGCTCTTATCGAGAACGAGTCCAGTGGTAAGTCGGTCTCGCACTCGTTCTCCAGCGAGGAATACGCCCTGGAGGAGCTCAATGCCGAGTGGATCGTCGAGGACTATGAGAGCAACTTCGGCCAGGTGCCCCTTGCCAACTTCGGCACCGTGATCTTTACCGACACCAAGGCCATCTCTGGCAGCAGCTCCGTTGGGCCTTCTGGTGCCACCCTGATTGATCTGGAGCAGAACGGCGAGGTCCTGACTTCCGTGTCTGTGTCTGGCGATGAAGTCATCATCAAATATATCTAAGAGTGTGAAGAGGCCGCTTTGCTCTGATCTGGTTGTCTCCCGCTGGCAGCTGTGTACATTTTATTGTGCATATAGCCACTGGACTTTCGCCTGCATTTCACGCCAGACACGGATCTACTTTTGGACACACGAGTGGCTGAGGTGGCAGAATCTCGCACATTGTCAATAGGACCACCCTCGATGTTGAAAGATGAATAGCAAAGTATTGCACACATATTTCCATGACTACTACTTGGCTTGTTATAGTTGCAAGATTAGTCATGCTAAGTCTTAAACGTACTAAAAGTTGATAATGATGGCTTACGCCGACTGTAAAGCCTAAAGTGTACCTTGGTGTACACAGAGGATTTAGCCTTCATATGAACGAAACGTGCTATTAAACAGAATCGTTTTATACATCGCACGAAATGGTGGTTTGATGCGTATGATGTTTTAACAGTTTAGTATCTAGCTCTCTGTTGTTTTGTTTTCTGACTCTGTTAGGCATACAGTCACTATGAACATGTTAACGGGTTACACGTCGCGCTCATAATCACAAAGCATTACTCCGTTGCTATGTGACCAAGCGTAGAATAATGTAGAGAGAAGAACATAAAGAAAAGAAGACACTATGTGTGGAAAGGCCTAGGTGGAGCAGCGGTCAATTATTAATGTAAGAACTGAAGGGGTTGGCTGATCAAGTTCAACTATAGTGATCAATTGATATACGATTCGCCCCCTTACTCATACATCTTGCAAAAAATTCAATGCGAGAGCATGCCAAAATATACACGGTTAATACTGGTGCATAATCTCCTTATGATCAGTAAGTAAAACACTGTAAGCCTGGTAACGCTGAAGAGTTTTTACAATTTTTCTTCAACAACGTAATGAACTTCTCCCCTCTCTTTGTATTTTATATTTGTCGTCTTTTTTTCACCATTTCGCGCAGCTTGTCAGCTACAGTACCGACAAAATGCAATTCAAGATATGGAAGAATCTCCGGTTGAAACGGAATGCTTCAGCAACTGGGACTTCTACCTCTGCAGTGCCATCCAGGCCGGTCTGCAACCTTATCCAGTTGCCGGCAGAGTTGGTCCTCATGATCAGTGACTTTCTCTCGCCCTCATCCCGCATTTGCCTCCTGCGCACCTGTCGCGCTCTGCGGGCGCTGCTGGGGTCTCAAGGCAAGAAAGATCTCTTTGAGATCGCGGGCCGCTCTCAATGTGGCCGTGCTACGTTTCTTGCGATTGTTTCTCGCGACCTCCCCGACAAATGGCTTTGTGCCAAGTGCATGGTGTTGCATCCTGCAAAGGTGGAAGACGTTCCTCAAGCAGCCAGTATGACCCTCTTCAGATTATATGGGCGTGATCACCAGAGCAATGATTATTCATTAAAAGGGCCTGTTCTCTCGAAGCTAAGCTATCAACATGTAAACCTGGCTCTCAAATACACACGCCTGCGAGACACCTGCTCTTCTTCCCAACTGTCCCACCTGTCTAATTTGACAAAACCCTTCCACCGATACGTTTCCGCCAAGCTAGAACAGATCAACAAAGAGCGCAACATCCGCTGCTCGTTCTACCCCAAGATCGTCCAGGACGCTAGCGGACGACACCGTTACCTCCTGCTCTCTGTCATTTCCTTGCCAAAGCCGCGGAACGTCAAGAACGCGTTTGGAAGGTTGGGAAAGATTGACATTTGCCCGCACCAGGGTGCAGACCGCTGCACCGAGGAGTATCTGCTGTCTCGGGCGCGCAGAACACAGCTCGTCAAGCAGGATGCACACAACGAGGTCGATACGCAGATCTTCAATGCATTTCAGGAGGACCTGCTGCGCAATGAGGTTGAGGGCGTTCTCGACAAATACGACGCAGGCGAGCTGTTTACTGGCTCATGCCATAAATGTCCGCTGGACTTTTCCGTGCAGGTGGGATCGCACAATGTCGAGCTCTGTGTATACCAAGATTTTGGGGTGGAAAGCTCCGCTATGGAACTGTCATGGTTGCTCTGCACGCTGGCAGACGGAGATCTGAGGATCGAACCCATAGGCCATTCTGCTGGGAACGTTTGTAGGCTTTATGGGGATGCAGATGCAGCACTACGGATGCACAGGAAAGAGGTGGCAGAAAATGCATAGGAGCCTTTTGACCTAACAAATCGGGTGTGGTGGATTACCTATAGACGACTTATACATGCAGAATTCATTGATAGATGGTATCTGCCATTTTTTTTAGAAGCAAGCGAGCCTATTTTGGGGGGGATCTCGGGGACAAATTCAACAATAAGCGGCACTTAGTGATTGGCAGCGTTAATGAGTGTTTGCTTCGTGCCTCGCCTTTTTAGGGGCGGAAAGCAGCAAAAAAACGTACAGCAGCGGGTATTCGCTGGTCGTCACCGACCCAACTACTAATCCCGCCGATTACTGGTTTAACTAGGGGAGAGCGGACGGGATCCCGTGCTTTCCAGTATCTATGGCCGTACGTGAAAGAGACTGCTGTTTTCTAGAATATATAGGCAGGGTATAGGCGCTGTGATGAGCCTTTTATCGTATATTGAATTTAACGAACAGCGGGCCTTGAAGTCTGACAGCCCAATATTAAGACGACACATAGTTGATAATTTCCCTCTTCACATGTGCCACTGTGTTATCGCTCACACTGCAAGCATTCCGTCCAAACTCGCACAGCCAGCCAAGAAAGGTGACTTTGCACCACCAGTCTGCATTAGGAGACTAGGATGCCATTCTTGAGACGGATACTGATGCTAGTCGATGAAAGTGGGTAGAGATGAGCAACAGGAAAAGAATTTGTAAAGACGCTTTTATATAGAATCGACGTCTAGATGCAGGACGTTGGAATACACAGAAAATAACCGTAATGAACCGCAGTAGCCTTTGCTAACCATAAGCGGACAACAATAAGATAGCAGAGATTTCCTAAAACGAGCTTTTTGCCTGGCTATTAGCTCGGACGAAACGTTGATCTGAAAACCTACAGCATTGAAGCTCTGCAATGTAAATTACCTGCGTCGCATGCAAAGTAGGGACCCCCATACTTTGTAGAATAGTAGGCAGGGTATATATAACTACTTCTGATCTAAACGGTATTCTCCGTAAGACCACAAGTATCTTTTGGCACACGGAGAGAGCTATTAGAACGAAAGTCAGCAGCTAGGCAAAAACCAACACCCAAAACCAATATCACCCAGGAGAAGCCCAGCAGACGGGTGCACGTGACTCGCAGCTTTTTACTGCCGCAGTTGCTTCTTATGCAGTATAGAAGCGTAGCAACACGGTCTTCAGCACTGGCGGCACGTACAGCGCAGCAGCACGCTCGTTAACAGCAAGAATTGCTTGACAGCTGCGGCGTTACGTTTTCGGTATAGCATGGATATTTTTCTTTCGTAGCTCTGGCAGCGGAGAGTCGTTTGCATCTTTGCTTTGGAGATGTGCGTTCTATGCGGTAACCTGGCCGAATAGAGGTCCTAGGCCCGGCCGCATTGTTAGTAGCATCACAGTTTTTATCCGAGCAGAAGATGACTATAAGGGATAACGACGGTAATTCACGAGGGCACAACATTGCGAAACCTGCTTTCTGTTCTCCTTTATCAACAACTTGGTGCCACCCGACAAAACTTGGCGCCAAAAAGCCCTAAAGATTTGTAATACAGTCTACAAGACTCAGAGAATGGCAAAAAGACGCCTTCGGGACACAAAGTGCATAAAGCTGATGAGGCCCGTCCTACAGGACGGAGACCAAGGACCTCCAGACACATCACGTGACCGGGTCAACTTGCAATCTGCCCCACAAGATATCAAGGATTTCGGCCGCAATGCTCGGTTCCGACTTTCTGGTCAACGACCGACAGTCATGGATCAGCACCGGCGGCGGCAGCAGCGAAAGGCGTGTGATGTGTGTCGTCGTCGCAAGGTGCGCTGCGACATTGAGTTGCAGCCGGGCGGACGCTGCTCGGTGTGCAGCAAGGCGGACATTGAGTGCCGGTCAGTCGGTTTGCGCTGCCATCGGTTCCGAAGCAGAAGCCAGACGAACTGATACATGTCTTGTCAGATCCACCACGCAATGGGCGAAGCCCAGACGGCGCACAACGGGCGCTGCCGATGCAGGTGCAGGTGCAGACGTTCCCATTGCTGTTGCTCCGCCCAAGACGGGCAACGATGCACCGTTGCAGGACATGGGCAGCCGACATGCCGTTGAGGCCTCTCCCGAAAGCGGACCACGCGCCCAGGGAAGCGTGTCGGGCGCGGCATCGACGGCGGACGGCGATGGCGGTTCGTCGCGGTGGGCTGCACGGACGCTGTCGACGGGCTCCAGCACGGCCACGAAGCCACAACAGCAGGCCAATGGTGACGGCGAAGCAGGGAGCGACAAGAGGTCATCAGGCTGTCGACAGGAGCAGCTGGCACGCAGCGGGCTCGCACGGTTCTTCAAGCAAGGCATCGGGGCGGGGATCTGGAAGGTGTTTGACCCGACGGACTTTCGGATCGCATACGTGGGCACGGCAGCATCCAACATGGCGCACCTAGTGGACCTGCACGCATCACACCGACAGCAGCCGCTGTCTCCTGCAGGAACGGCGACGGCAGCCGATCCAGGCGGGCTCGGACGGGCGCTGCACTACCCCTACCCGCCGATCCGACCGCCCAAGTCGTGGAAGCCGAGCGTGCAGGACTGGGGCTTCTCTCTGCCACAGGATCTGGCGTCGGACGTGTCGTCGTTCCCGGTGCCCGAGGTGCGTGATGCTCTGGTGGCGGCATACTTTCGGCACATCCACCCGATCCTGCCGGTGGTGTCGATGCCCGAGTTCCTGGCGGCCTACAGCGATGCCAGCCGGTCTCCGCCACCGCTGCTGCTCTTCCAGGCCGTGCTGATGGCCGGGGCCCATGCGTGCGACCACCCACTCGTGGCGGCCGACCGTCATGCCGTCAAGAGCGTGCTCTTCCGCCGTGCTGCTCTGCTGTACCACACGCGACACGAGACAGACAGGATCCACTTGATGCAGGCCGCCCTGCTGTTCACATGGCACGTTGGCGACGGCGACACCATCTCGGGCGGCCCGTGGTATTGGGCCGGCATTGCCGTGCGCATTGGCTGCGGCATGGGTGCTCACCGTCACAACGCTGCTCTGCCGACACCCGAGGCCGCTCAGTACTGCCGCTGCTGGTGGACTGCCTTTGTGTGCGAGGTCCTATCGGCCCTCGAGACCGGCCGGCCGTGTGCGGTGCGTGCTGAGGATATGGACCAGATGCTGCCGACCGATGCCGTCCTGACCGATGCTCCGGCTGCTGGGGCTGATGTTCGCGGCGGTGCCAGTGCTGCTTTTCTTAGCCGCATCGTCGAGCTGTGTTACATCGGCCTCGACATCCTCTCGGCCAACGCACCCTCACGCCGGCTTATCGTCGACATGGATGGCATCGACAACCGTCTCGGTCTGTGGTCTCTGCGAGCCGGCATCGCGTCGACGCTCAGCCGTGGCGACGGGTCTGCTGCTGCTGCTGCTGTTGCAACCACAGATGCCGTCAGCTATACCGCTGCCGAGCAGTGCCAGCTCCGGATGCACTACGGACTCATGCTGTTGCACCTGCACCGCAGCTGCCGGTCGCAGACGCCGGCGACGCCGGCCAGCCCGTCCGTCTGCTCAGCGGCTGCGCGCGCCGTCATCACGTCGCTCGAGACGCTCGCCACCCTGGACGGCGGCCTTGCGGGCTGCCACTTTGCCAGCGTCAGCGCCGTCACGGCCGCGGCCATCCAGACGGCCCACGAGGTGCATGAGGCTGCGCTGGCTCGCTCCTTTCTCATCGTCATCACGGCACTCGAACAGCTCGCCCGGCTTCTGCGCGTGGCCGAGCTGCTGGCCAAGCACTGGCCCAATGCTCAGGCCATCTGCGACGTCTTCCAGGAACTGCATCAGGAATACGAGACCTACGTGGCCCAGGACCTTCGCGGAGAGCAGGCCATCATCCCCGAGAGCCAGCCCGACTGGAATCTGCTGCTGGCTGGCGTCCAGATGTCCCGTCTGAGCGGCGGCCTGGCCTCGGAGCAGGACTGGATGAACATGCCGAACATGCCCTGAGATCCATTGCGGATGCTGTCACGCACTGGCGCTACCTCTCGCCACAACCCACAGAAACTTGACCCCATAATCTGGATCGCTCTCGGCCAGGTGTCCGTCGCCTGCTTCCAGCACCTCGGCCGCCACCAGGTCCATGCCGGCCGCCTCGAGCATTGCCTTGTTCTCTCCGACCCCATAGCTGCTCCAGAACATGCCGTGGCCGAGGAACTCGCCGTGGATCTCCTCGGCGTCAAAGGTCGCCAGATTGCACGCAAACAGGCCGCCGGGCCGGAGCCACGAGCTGATCTTGCAGAGCATTGCCCGCTGCTCGGCGCGCGGCAGGTGGAAGATGGTGTAGAAGCTGATGATGCCGTCGAAGCTCAGCGGCGCAAACACGAGCGCGGCCATGTCGCCCTGCACAAACGTCGCCTGCGGACACCGGGCGCGCGCCATGACGAGCTGCCGGGCTGAAATGTCGTTGGCCACCACCTGCGCACCGCGTTTCAGCAGCCGCTGCGTGATGGGAACGCCGGGACCACAGCCCAGCTCAAGGATCCGGGGCGAGGGCGGCGCATTTTCGAGCACCATGTCTGTGTACCGCTCGCGGGGCGAATCCTGGCCCTTGACCCAGTCGAGATACCATTCTGCAATGTCGTCGTATGTTTGCTCGACTATTTCTTTGGGCTTGTCGTGCATCACAGGATTGACCGGCTCTGGCGTTGTGCGGGAGAAGAACGTTGACCGATTCACCAAGAACGACAGGGCAAGCTAGAGTACGTTGGCTTACGTAATGATGACTGTCGGTGACGAATAATGGGGCGAATGGCTGCACTGTACGGAGTAGTCTACAGAATATACAAAGTACATACTAGTATATTCTCGCCAGCAAGGTGTAGTCGATGCAGAACCACTTGATCCCAAACGAAGACAAGACGTCGTAGAGGATCATGATGCCGATGCAGATGGCCGACCGACAAAGAACGGGCCCAGGCGCCATTTGAAGCTTTGGAACCTATTTTCCATCTATGTTAAGGTGAAGAAGAACATATCTTACCTTACAGTTTAGTAAACTTATTACAAGTTAAGTGCTACCTTTGCTAAATTACGATGAAAGTAGAGTCCTAAAGGTGAGGGGAGAAACTATTCGCCTATACCGTCGTGGCGATTAAGGTGTTACAGCGTTGTTAGCTGCCTCTAATGTATGATTTCCGCGAAAATAAAGGTGCACCGTCATTCGATAGTAAGGGACGTCAGTCTGTAGGATTTGACAGTGAGACGTGATCTCCTAGCTCAACAGGCAAGGATTGACGAGTGTAGATTGGCTACACTTGACACGTGATATTGTATCGCGGGGCGGCCCTTTAGGCCCTTTTGCAGAAATGCTGGCGAGTTTAAGATCAAGTGCAAGCTCGAGCACCATGGGGCAAGTAACCGATGAGGCTTGTCAGAGATGCGGCGTGTATGGACTGACGACAGAGAGCTGGTACGAGTCCTCGATGATGAGCCGACCAAGCCTCGCATCCCTCAGAATAGGGGCCGAAGAAGGATGTCCCTGCTGCCGTATTGTGGTGGATGCGTTGGACACGAGGAAGCCGCGATGGATAGTTGGCGATGGAGGTACTATTGGTTTGGACTGGTTACCCGGAATCGGGACTCTGCGTGTTCGCGAGTCCGACGACGTCCAGGATAGTATCTACATCTGCCGCCATATTGACAGGTACGTATCCTTCGGTTGACCACGCAATTCCTTTTACCCCTGGCGTCTCATTCAAGATGCGCCAAACAGCACACGGGGCCGAGAAGACAGCGAGGACCTGTTTCTGGGCACGCGCTTCTCTGCCAGACCAGAGGTTGTATCGGACACAACGAGCAGTCTGTCTTTGGATTGCGCCGCTGCTTGGCTTGCAGACTGTGATGCGAAGCACCCAGCCTGTGCCGAGCCGTTCTTCCGATCGCCAGGCTTGACCAGAAGCAACATCGCCGAGGGAGATACGTCGGCCAAGCATATGCCAAGCCGCGTCCTTGATGTGCAAGCAAATGGTGAGCAAGGTGCCAGTGACAGCATTCGCCTTGTTGAAGGCCTCACGCCACCCCATCCCTACGTGGCTCTCAGCTACTGCTGGGGCAGCGACCTAGACAGCGTCTGCAAGACCACGGTGGTCACGAGACAGGCGCACCTGCAGTCCATCACCGTGGCGGATCTTCCCCAGACCATCCAGGATGCCATTCTGGTGTGTCGGCGGCTGCATGTGCGTTACCTTTGGGTGGACTCGCTTTGCATTGTGCAGGACGACATGGACGACTGGTCGCGCGAGGCAGCTGACATGTGCAATGTCTACCAGTGGTCGTATGTCACGATCGCCGTGCATTCGGCCACGTCCTGTAAGCAGGGCTTTCTTGGGAAACAGCGGTTCGGGCAGCCTGAGTGCCAGGAGGTCTTTTGGACAGATGCAAGCAGCGCGACTGATGGAGGGGGACCCGGCAAGACGAAAACAAAGATGCTGCTCCGCGTCCGTGACAAGGCATACGAAGAGACAGAAACGGCATTGGACAAACGTGCCTGGACCTTGCAAGAGGCGGTTCTTCCCCGGCGCGTGCTGCGCTTCTTTGGCTATGAGATGGCGTGGGAGTGCCAGACGACAAACCAGTGCGAGTGTGGTGGCGATCTGGACAACTTCGCGTCGCATTTGCCGTTGCTGGGGCTCGAATTCCGCCAGCTCGAGGACACCGACAGCGACACAGGGCCTGCATCACGGAGCGACAATGCTGGCTTGTCTGCGTATGGTGACAGCGAGGACTCCGATGGCACGCCGTCGCTTCCCGGCGATGTTGCTTCCAGCAATGGGGGCGATGCAGTGGAAGCGCCAACCGACTCTCGATACGACGATACATCTCCGCCCACAAACGCATTGGCTGGCCGCAATTGGATGCGCCTGGTGGAGCAGTACTCACAGCGTAGCCTCACCCAGCTGTCGGACAAGCTCATCGCCATTGACGGCCTAGCACGACTGGTAACATTGGCCACAACGGGCCTGGAGGATGCGGTAGCCAGTTCGCCGGCCGGGGACCACACAGTGATCCGCCCTGCGTACGTCGAAGGACTGTTCCGTGCCCATTTCCCGTCGCAGCTCCTGTGGCGTGTCAGGCACACAGATACACCCAACCAAAAAGAGGCTGTTTTCGCACCGGAGGAGGATGCTGTGTCTCCCTCACAGGACGACAGCGAGGGCGAGCATCAGGAGCCCGCAACGTGGCCTGTGGATGGCGCAGAGCCGCTATGGGTGCCGTCTGCGACCTGCCGGCCTGACACGCTCGAGGCTCCTTCGTGGTCTTGGGCGTCGGTAGAGGCTCCTGTCGAGTATCCGTTTGGCTTTCTCGAACAGACCGACAGCCTGTTGGAGGTCAGAGATTTTGCACCCCGGCCGTTCACGGCGCCCGCAGGCACCGGCCGCAACATAACCGTGTTGCAAGCACGGACGCGAGCTGTTCCTGTCTCTATGCGTGTGGCATCGTGGACGCTGAGTGAAACACAGCTGGTCCGCCTGCATATCGTGCGGTCCATGAGCGGCGTAGCGTTCACCTTTTCACCCGATGAGGAACGGCAGCCGGATCTACACCTCGACGATCCCGCATTGCCATGCTGGGTGGCCCATGGGAACTTTTCCGACCGCGCTCTTCGCCGAGAGTGGTGTGCACGGCGAGCTAAGGCCGCCCAAGCTGTGGGCAGTGGTGCGATCTCCTGGCGAGAAGGCTGTCAGCACAGGCCACGAAGCTCTAGCTCCAGGTGGTGTCCAACGTGCCGCTTCCCCGACAAGGGGTGGGGGTGGAACGAGAGGGGCCCGGATAGGCAGTACTCCTGGTCAATGTGCTGCGTGGAGGTCTTGGGCCGAAAATATCCAGGCTCTACGGGCATCCACTTTCTCGTACTTGGTCCGTCAACGCGCGTGAAGGGAGCCTGGACGCGCATCGGGGCCGGCAACTACATTCGGTGGGATCATCACCCTCTGCAGAACGACTTGTTTTGGAGAGGCAGAGTAGAGCATCTTTCCATCGTTTAACGCAAGGTTTGTGTTGGAATTAAAATAGCTCACGCGTTAAACATATAATCTGTGAAGCTCTGGAATGGAGCGCACTGTGACCGTTCTGACTAATGTCAGAAAAGCGGCATCTCATTGGTCAGAATAGGTAAAAATGGGGAATAGCCCGAATCTCTGCACCATGGAAGGTGCGCCATGTACTCCTTTCTAGTCAATACATCACGCATATCATCAGCCACACCAAGCAGACCCATACAGTGCTTCGTATCCCCTGCCATTAGCATCAGTTGTGTATAAACGAATAGAGAGCGAGCACGCTAAATGATTACATACGCCTGTATGGTGCTGTGACATCGAAGTTTGTATGTAATCCCTCTCTGTATTCACAGGTACTCATCCGGCATCGGGATCAGAGTCTCGTTTCCTGCTGCACACATAGCCGGATGCTCCTCCGGGAGAGCCTCAATGTTCTCCATCCTGACATCGGAGCACTATCCTTTAGATTAGTCTCAACGATACTACTTTTAAGCCCAAGCAAGGACCAGCTGGGAGAAACGAACATGGTATTGCACTTCCCCCGTTTTCGGGTCCTTCGCCTCAAAGTACATGACGCCCATCTCGTGGGGTACAGTCTCGAATGGTATCGTAACATTTACGCACAGTTGGCCAGAAGGATGGATGGGCTCATTCTGCAGAATTACTTTGGAGAAGTCATATCTTTTCTTCGGCACTCTGCTCTGTGTATAGAGGACTGTCACCAGATCCCCAGGATGGCCGGAGAACGAGAGGAAGGTGCGTGATTGCCGGGCGTATTGTTGGGGATTAAGCGTTATTTCTCCTGCTCCGTATCAGTTCATGCCCCAAAGGAAGAAAAAGTGCCAATGGCAACGTACGACAGAAAGGGCTGTACGAAGCCAACTCATCCCGGGTCTTGGGATTTCGACCGCGGGACATCCATGGGTACTGAACGTGAAAGCCAGCGTGAGCGGCAGATGTGAGGTTGATACAAATTCCAAGGGTGAGGAAAAACGTGATTGCAGCGAGGAGAGAAGACATGGTCGGCAGTTTCCAATGGACAGAGGTCAAGTTGAATGCCGAGAGCGAGCAGACAGCCGGAGCAAGATGAAGTACGGAGCACGTGCGGAGCACTTCATCCTCCGGCGGGCTATTCTGGATTTAGCAAGTCCCTTCGGATCTTTCCTACCTGCCAAAAAGGGCTGGCGTTGGCCCGCAGAAGGATGCGCTTTTGCCATCCGGTCGCCGAAAGGCAGAACATGGCGTATTAGCGTGATCCTTTACTCCGCCGACCTCCACTTTTATTGATCGGTGTAAATTCGTCCGTAGAGTCTCCACATTCCCTTTTGGGCTGGTTGTCTTACACGTGTCCATCGTCTGTTTCAACCTCAACTTCGACTACGGCCACGACGTGACCCTCGCCCTCGTCTCTCGCACTCGCCCTGCTCTTCTCCTCTTTAATCTGTACTGCACTGCTGTTATACCGCACCCACAATCATGTTTTCTCCCAAAGAAACGCCCGTCTCCTCCGCTGCGTATGCACCCCTTGCGCTACACGACGATGGCGAGCGCTCCAACTCAACTCTCTCTCTGGAGAAGGGCTCATCCTCCGCAGACGAAAAGGAGCACTCTGGTTTATTGACGGAGGCCTCTGACGACGATTTCTCTGCCCTTGCATCATCCAAACCCTCCCAGCTAGCTCTGCCCAAGCTTATCCTCTACTTCTCCGTTGCTGTAGCGTTGCTATCCGTCGTGAACATTGCTCTACTTCCCAGTACGCTTGCAAAGCACTATGCCTACCCCTACTCGGAATCAGAAGTTCAAGCTCTCCCTCATGGCGACTTTAGGCTGGGATTGGACAGGGCAGCAAAACTTGTCCCTCGTCCCTTGGCTTACCACCGTGCTTGGCCGGACAAAATTGCACGCGTGAGCCGGAAGTTGAAGAATTCCGTCTATGGCAATGGAGTCCAGGTCTATATTACTGTCGAGGTTCGTGTCAAATCCTTGATTCTACATGAGCCTTCGTACTGACATATAAGGACTCGACAATCCTGCGCTTTCCCATCCCCAAAGAAGGCGCCAAGACGTGTGCCATTTCCTGGACACCGCCTCCTGAGCTCTCTGCACGTGCCAAGGACCTTACAACAAAGGGAGATATCACGGAGATTGAAGTCTGGAATCTGATCGCGCCATCGGTCAAGGCCACCAAGGACACCGAGGCCACTGTGGACAAGGTCGACTACGATACCTTGTCGTATTCGACCATTCCCGTGCGTGGTGAGCTGCTCGGCACGCTCAATCTGACAGTCAAGCCCAACAGCACAACTGTGGAGTTTGCTTGTCCAAGCGACACAAATAGTCTCGTGGTGGAGATGACGTGCCAGCGCGTGGCATGCCATGTAAGCTATCTGCAGATCGATACGGTGCCGAAACTTGGGATGGAGTTGGTCAGGAAGACGGATTAGTTAATCAAACATTTTATAATTGAAGCTCTTTTTAGATTACGAAGGAATGGGGCGAGTTTGGGGTAGAAACTGTTCTACATGCAAAAACTTGTTTCACTCCTTGGTTCGTATTATACCTATCGGATAGGCACGAAATATAATAGCAATGCTAGCTAGGACAACATAACTACTCAGAACACGCTGTTTGTGATGCGCCTCAATTAAAGATCAAGTCTTCGCCCCAGCCCTAGCCGCTGTACAAGATTCAAGGAAGAGATACTCGGGTAGTACGCACGTATATGCAGAAACAATACTGGAGATACGGCTTTGCGTGCTATTGTCCAATACATACAGGTGTGGTTGGATTGTTCATCTATGGATATAAATGTGTGTGCATGTATCTCTGAACCTTTTAAACATCCTTGAACTTGAGACTCTAGTCTTCATAGGCATCCTCATCTGCAGCTCCTTTGGCGTACTGGTGACGCTTCTCCAAAGCATCCTCATCAGCTGCTCCTTTGGCGTACTGGTGGCGCTTCTCCAAGGCGTCCTCGTCTGCGGCTCCTTTGGCGTACTGATGACGCTTTTCCAAGGCGTCCTCATCAGCGGCTCCTTTAGCGTACTGGTGGCGCTTCTCCAAAGCATCCTCATCAGCTGCTCCTTTGGCGTACTGGTGGCGCTTCTCCAAGGCGTCCTCGTCTGCGGCTCCATGGGCGTACTGGTGACGCTTCGCCAGTTCATCCCCGCCACCGCGAGACAAAGCCATGGCAGGAAGTGCCACGGCCTGAACGGGGAGGATATTCAGGCCGAGGCTAGCGAGGCCGAGAAGAGCAGTAGCGAAATGCATTGTTTTTGAGAGTTTGGTAGTTTGGAGATGAGGTTAAGTGTATGAGTTCTTTCTTAGAGGGAATGAAGAAGTGGCTTGATGATCGGATGTTTTTGTTACAGCTGGGAATACCCTTGTGACCTTTTATCTGTCGAGAAATCACAATCCGAAGATAACCAATTTCTTTCGAGAATGATCCGTTCACCCGTAGGATTATCAGTGCCTGCTATTGTCTCGCTTGACGTTGTCCGAGTCGGCTTAAACCTTGTGCCTACCTACTCGAATCCTATACATTGCCCCACAACGAACCCCCGGGATAATCTTTTTAGCGTCTCTTCGGCAACATACCCCTGCAAGATAGTCTCAACGCTACACCGTCTTTCGCGATCGGCAGCAGCCAGTAAGCTCCGGACGTTCCTTCCATACGACGTATGCCCCTGGCTGCAGTAGTCCAGATCCTTTCAGCCCGAGACAAACTATGTGCTCACATTAGCGCATCGTTTTCTCCAACGCTTGCGCTTTGTCTTCTATACACCTCCTTCTTTGGTCTTAAGTTCTGCTTACTCGGCGATGTAAAGCCGAGGATCACGATCCTCATTGACTCAGCTGTTCGAGACCTACCTCTTATCTTCTTGCTAGTATCGTACCACCTACCGGTTTCGATCCTGATCGTAAGGTCTTCACGGAAGTCTGTATCCTCGGTTTCTCCAAAGGCATCGACTGCAATCTAGCGAGTTTACTAGTGATCTAGACGGAGTCGACATAATCCCCAACTGAAAATCTTGACAGGTACCCCTCCTTGTCTCCTGCGCTCACCTCTCTCTGCTTCGTCAAAGCACATTCTGTCACCACTGCCATGATTTTTCTCAAGTCTCTGCCCCCTCAAGCACGTGGCCTGTCTCTCGGCCTGCTCGCCGTGCTGAGCATATGCCTTGTCCTGAATCTGGGCGCCTTCGTCTTCCACCTCCGCATCTTGACGCGTGGAACGCGGAAACACAGTATGTCGTATCCTATGTCCCAGACTGTCTCCTTTTCCCTGACACACTGCAGCGTATCTCGAGGGCGATCGACCCCACGCGCTCCAGCTCAGGCTTCGGACCCTCCAAGCTCACTTCCACGACGACGATGAGCACTACGAGATAGACGGAGCCGCGGCTAAGTTTGAATGGAGATCGATCCGGCCGCCTGGCAGGGGATTTGTCTTTTTAGGAGAGGAGCGCTTGCCGTTCGGTGTGTCGATGTGGCACCAAATTCACTGCCTCGACCACATCCGCGGGGTGCTGGTAAACGGTGACGATGGATCGGATCATACGGCGCACTGCTTCCATTACTTACGGCAAGCCATTCTTTGTGCAGCTGACACAACCCTAGAGCCAGGAGGTAGGGCCATGAAATTGCCCAACGGGGATATAGTTGCACCGGACCACGGAGATGTGCATATGTGCCGGGACTGGAGACAGGTCTATGACTGGATGGCAGATCAGTACAAGTTGTGGACGCCGGACATGTTTGAAAGGTTCAATGAGACTAGCTAAGTCAATATACGGAGATTATGAGGATATAGGATGAGGATACGAATAATGTGATGGCGATGTATAGAACATGCGTCGTATGAGACGTATTAGAAGTGAACATTATCGTGGAAATCGTATTTTCGTATATCTATAATCAATCTAGTCGTCCTCGTTTGTATATTGATAACACAAAGGCCAACTCTTAGTATCGAAAACCATACTCGGCGTCACTGGCACACTCTGCACGTCGAAAGACATCCGATGATCTGCATGTGCGTTGGGGTCGTAGCGTTCATCAGTCATATTGTGCGGACGTGTGGGCATGCCAGAAAAGGCGGCAAAGTTGGACGGGTGGTGGTGTTGCCACTGCAGTGCGGTTCAGTAAGTCAACGCTTTTACTTTTCTCGAATGCAATCATGGGCTCAGGCTCACCTCGTTCCACAGCCGGTCGAGCTGCGCATGATGCAGCCAAAAGAGCGGATCGTTCGGCGTGAAGCTAGCCGTCATTCCCTGGCATTTCTCTTCCGGCAGAGCTTTGGGACAGTCTCCGGCCATGTCGCCCCCCACGAAATTGTGTACGTGGTCGTGCATGCGTTCCATAGCGTCCTGGAACCGGAAAAAGTCGCCCGTCGTCTTCTCGGTCGCGTTGCGCACAAAGTCTGGGCTGAGTGTGCTGTTTTGCGGGCGCTCACCTTCAAACCAGCCGGTGATGAGCGTGAGATTCCTCCTCAGCGGATGGGGGATCGGCCACGAAAGCGAGAAGTCCCCCTTCTCGCTGGACGAGGCAAAAGCACCGGTGGTGACGGTACAATCCGCCTCGGGCGAGGAAGCACAGTCCCCCGTGCCGCCGAGTCCGTACTCTGGTGAGTCCTCAAACACGGGCGAACTGAACAGATCAGCATGATCTCGCGACCAATCCCAGTAGGGTGTTGGCCCTCTGTATCCGCAAGTCTCACGAAGGGAAGTGTCGAATAGGTATGTGAACCAGCGGTCTGTGTGAATGGTAAGCACTCTATACACGTTCTGGGGAAGGGAAAGAACGTAACGCACGCCACGGCAAGAAGTAGGCATTCCCGTGGGCGCTGTGCTCGAGGGATGCGTGTGCGTAAGAGAAGTCGTCGTACAGGCTCCTCTTTCCTTCGAGAACCGTCCGGTTCGTCGTGAAGGAAAGCCGTTCGTGATGTATGCTTGTCAAGCACTACCCAGATTAGCAACGTAGGTGTTGTCTTGGGGCTTCTCGGGGAATAGGATGCACCTTGACAGCTCCCACCCATTTGGCTTTCTCGTCATTTGTCAACGTCCGCCATTCTTTGCGTATCTGCAGCTTTCTACACTTTATCGGGTTTCCCTCGCCCCATGGGAGGACGGCGACGATGGCCAGCATGCACGTGAACCAGTTCGAAATCCCCATGACTATCGCTGAACCAGGAAGCGGAAAAAAGCAGTTACGGAAGAGAGACAAGAGGACGCCGTAGATGCAGTAGTACACGAAGCCCGAATAGGCAGTTCATTACGGAGTGATTAGTACAAATAGGTGCCCCACCGCATTTTCGCCAACTTTCAGCTAGCCGTTATGTCTTGCTTTGCGGCAGCTAACTCTGCTCCTTCACGATGCCCGCAATCCTATGCTTACACAAGTGGAGCCCTTGCACTTTCTGATCGTGCCATTCCCCTCTCTCTTCTCCTATTGTGATAGCAATAGCAAGGACCAACCTTTCCACTGTTAGTACTTCTTCCCTCTCCACCCTCGTCGCTTTTCTCTCACGTCCACCTTGAAGTCACAATTACCACGCCACAGACATGCGTTCCTCAATCTGCCTCTCCGCAGTTTCTCTCCTCTGCATCGTCTCGGCATCTTTGTCCGATATCCCAATTCTCTCCCCAATCTCTGGGAGTACGGATGCAATACAGGTCGCGATCAGCCCTCCACTTAATGACACTCTCATTCCTATCTCCCGAGAAACAGTCGAAGCTTCTCCCGAGGCCGCGAAGCCCATCAAGCCTGTCCAGGCACTCGGAGGCAGGAAAGTAGAGAAAACGCGTCTCCCAAAAGGATTGGCGCACGCCATCAACTCCTTCGAGCAGTATCCGTACCTTGCCGAGCGCGGGCTGCAGCGGAAGTATGCTCGGTATGCCAAGCAGCTGCCTATACAGAGGGCAGTCAGCAACAAGCTGGGCTATCCTTCCCATTTTGAGGCTGCCCGGAAGGGCATCGAGGTAAACACGCAGGTCTTGGACCAGATCGCGCTGATTGCGCGAGAGGATTATCAAACCGGCCAGGCACTGCTGGAAGACCAAGACAATGCCGAGTTTGGCTTAGTCAGCGGGGTGTTTGCGCACCTCTCGCGCGACTGGAGCTCACAGGGCGCCAAGGAGAGAGGGGCCGTTTTCCCGCCTATTTTGGAGGGACTTGCGCAACATTTTGGCACAAATGCGCAAGGGAAAAAGATTCTCGTCCCTGGAAGCGGCATGGGAAGACTGGCAAGCGATCTAGCTGATCTCGGTGCGTCTTGCATTACCTGAATTGGAATTGCAACCTCTAACACTGTCTTTCAGGATATGATGTTACAGCTAACGAGATGGATTACGGCGCCATCTTGGCCTATCACTTGCTGGCAAACCATACTACTGAGCTGCACCAGCATACACTGCAGCCCTTTGTAAGCGACTGGGCGCTGCAGACCAAGTCCTCCGCACGCTACGCCTCTATGACTGTGCCAGATCACCTGCCCAATCCGGCCGTTAAGCTCGTCGAGGGAGACTTCCTGGAGATGTTCCCGGAGGACGGAGAATTTGACGCTGTCGTTACACTCTTCTTCATCGACATGGCCGACAACGTGATCAACTTCCTAAGCAATATCCATCGTCTTCTCAAGCCAGGCGGCGTATGGATCAACCTTGGACGTACGTTTCCGTGCCTTTCTCCTGTTGTGTTTACTGAACGAAACTGACACACAAAGCACTGAAATGGGGATCCTATGCTGCTCTTCAACTTTCCACTGAGGAAGTGCTCCAGCTGGCAGATCTGCTCGGCTTCGATGTGGACCATACGTCCAGGAAAAACGTCGACAGCTTGTATGGTGCCCAACAGGACACATTGCTGAAGTTTACTTATGGTAAGTTCCGCCGTTACTTTGCTTCCCCTTTTTAAAGAGGTTCACGGTAGGTTGCTAATACAGGCAGTTACGGAATTTTGGTCTGCGTTAAAAGTGTAACTCGCTATGGTGTCACCGCTGTGCCGATGCGATCCGCTGATGGGTACCTGATAACCCCGCTTATAGTATCCAATCAGAGCCCACTGAATTGTTGCGCGGTGGTGCACGGACCACCTCTAGTGCAGAGTTTTCAGCCCAGACTTCCTCTAGCTTCAGATCTGTCTTCCTTCTGAATACAACGATCTTCGCCTCATCACATTGCGACTAAAGAAAGTCTACCGATAATATGATTTTAGAGTTAACAGCTCCAAGGATCGCAAGTAGAATCAATATCATAAATTTCCATGGAACTAATCTAATAAAGGCTAGGGCCGGACTCTAGAGACTGTGTGCTATGGCATATAAGTAGGCAGAGGCCAGTGTGCATCCTACCCCGAGCACTAAAACGAGTGAGCAAATCTAAGGCGTTCCCTAGAAAACTCGATACAGCCGAGGCAGTGTGCGGTCAAGGTCGGCTGTGTAGCGTTGTCGTAGAGGGTTTTGGTAATACTTATATACATAGTTACGTTAAGCTATTCACAAAACGCAGTTAGATACCAGGCTTAGAAGAGGGCTAGGCCACGTTGTTCGTCTGATCAGACGAAACTAGCCACCCAAACATCCATACAACGGACTCCTTTCCGACCCCCCACACTCTCTAAACTCGCCTTGCACGCGTCTCGTAACGCAAGAACCACAGCTCGTTCCCGTTCATCTTCCACTTTCTCCTCTACTTGCTTTTCGAAAGAGGAAGAAAGGCACATGGAAACTTCCCATAGTCCATCCAGCAACCCGTCACCGGGTTGCACGCGGGTCTCATTCTCTAGCTTCCAACCGGCAGCCACTGCCAAGTCAGCTATCCGCGTTGGTCCTAGTACCGTGCGGACGTTCGATTCACTCTTTGGTTTATGGCACTCTAGCGCTGCCTGGGTAAGCGCAGCCAATACATGAGGCTGAGCAGACTGATTCGTCGCTCCCAACGACCATTCCGCAAGGAGGAGACGTTTGCTGTGCTGCTTGAGAGCACGGAAGGTGGAAAGAATAAGCGACGGAGAGGAAAAGTACCAAAGACTGTGGGTTAGTACTGTTACGTCGAACTCTTTGCTCTCGCTAGATAAAGGGAGAGAGGCGAGGTAATCTTCAGGTGCTTGTTGCACCCATGTAATTCGTCCACCTAGCGGACCTTTTGAGATATGACCTTGTGCTTGGCCGAGCGTATACGGAGAACCTGTAAGGGCCGTTAGCTGGCTAACTTGCACAGTTGCAGCTTGCTGCGTTTATAAGAAAAGGAGAGAGCCCCACCATAGTCCAAGTCCGCTGGATCAACGGCCACGACCTTTCCTTGCTCGCCTACAGCAGATGCAAGGACAGTTGTGCAGTCACCCTGCCCACATCCTATTTCCAGCACTTTGAAGCCATCGGCGATGCTCCAATGCTTTAGGAGATCCAGGCGGTGAATGGTTTGGGAGTGCTGAATTTTAAAATCAGCTGGATCAGGGTTATGTAGAGAGAGACGGGCGATAACCTCAGCGTCGAGTTGAGAAGCCATGTCGTAGATAGATACTGGTATAAGACGGTTGAGTGGGTTGCCTAGCTATGTATTGTAGCCTGGGGCTCGGAGTTTTAGCTTTGATTGTAGTTACTAAGGGACAGAAGATAGGGTTCTTTATACCGGACGCCGTAGCATTGCTCCGTAGACTCGTTGGTGCAAATGCATGTTTAGCTTGGTGTCGAATCAAGTGGGTTGAAAGTTGTAACTCTAGGTCATGGTGAAGGGAGAGCTCCACTCTACTACATGGCAGAGTGCGACATGACTCATTTTGAACTGACTCATTCTAATCAGCTGCTTTGAACAGGTATCAGACATCTTCTTATTCGCAGATAGGCCTTGCCCACTACGGAGAAGTCTTTAAGATGTTGGTTATATGCCCGTCCCTCTTGGCGCTGTGGCCGATTCGATGACAAAGATGGAACCCATTCTACGTTTAATCCAGCCCCGCTCATTCCTTACGGCCATGTTTCCCACCTACCCGTTTAGTCTTCAATCCTGCAGCGCTACCCCATTAAAATGCCCAGGATTCTGGTCAACTTCAGCTGAGCTTGTCTCGGCCTTCTTATCTCTAAAGCACCTACCTCTTTGGTCCTGGTTGTAAGACAGTAGGACCACAGGATTACTACGCCGTATACGGATGCACTGATTTGAGCAGGTGTGTATGGACAAAGGGAACCTTGAGTGACAGGGTGCGTCTTTTACATTGAACAGCTGTAGAACAGCGGATGTCTGCTAGAAGAGAACCCCTTGCTTATATAGCTGTTGCCTCAATGATGAGGTATATAGAAAAGCGTATTCCCTTTAGCTCCGCTCTTTTATCATCACTGGTATAGCATCTCATGTCCCTATGCCATTTTAGCCTCGTAGAGATGCTTCCTCAAACCCATGATCATAATCCTCGCCGACAGTCGTGTCAGCAGTCTTCACCTCCGTGTCGAGCTCAATATTGTCGCCTTGCAAGCGAGTGTAGCCTGTACGCCGCCGCCACATATAAGCACCCACCCCTCCCGTCAGCACGACAACTGCCGCAGCTCCAACACCCAGCACTATCAGAGTTGTATCTGCCCCGGCTGACTGCAAGCCCACCACATTGGATGCCCGCAGCACGTTGCCATCCTTGTCTAGAGCTTCCGCCCAGGCATACCGCCGATTGGTGGCAACCAGCATCATGGCCGTCTCAAAGCCGGTTCGCGGTGATCTCACAAGCAGATCCCCAGTGCCTATCCTGGTGGTGGCGGTGGTGTTCGTATGGGCGACGCGGATCAGCCACTCCTTCACTTCGGTCGCTCCATTCCAGCTGACATATGCGGCCAGCTGGCCGTGCTCGTCCCGCTTGATAGCCATGGCCGGATCCCAGTACGGCGTGGCCGTCCAGTCCATCTTGTAGGCGCGGTAGTTGCTGAGCGCGTCTTGGATCTTGCTCGTGTGCCACGGCGAGAACTGCACGTCAAGCACGATGTCGCCCGAGGCCGTGTGCTCCGTGAAGCTGGGGCAATGGCCCCAGCCAACGAAGACGTTGCCAATGTCGTGGCCAGGCCCGGACACGGGATCGATCACCTGGACGCTGCCCTGGCTCAGGGACTGGATGCGCGCTGGATGAAGGTACTCGCTCAGCAGCTGCACCGTCGGCGGCGAGGCGGTCTCGTTAATGGTAATGTGCAGTCCGCGCGAGCAGTCCTCGACGCAGGTTCCGCGGCTACTCCGCTTCGAGTGGTAGTTGTCGAATATGGTCATCTGTGTCTCGTTGGTCCCGGCCACATAGTGCGCGTGGTGCTGCCAGCGCATGTGGTTTAGCAGAGGCCGGCTGAGGCTGATGCCTTTGGGCGGCGGCAGCTCGCTGAAAACGTTCTTTCGGCCACCCAGCTTCCATATGATCTCACCCGTCCGCCCGTCGATTAGAAGGAGCGAATACAAATGGCGCATCGACAGCAAATAGTTGCCTGCTTTCGTCTACTTTTGTCAACACAACGTCCCTAAACCTTGGAAACAAAACGGATCTAAACAGCCTACCTTTTGGATGCTGTTCAGGTGGTATGGGTCCCAGAGTCGGGTCTGCCGCTCCATAGACTCTGCCGGGTCGATGTGGTCCGAGGCCCGCCAGTCGAACAGCACCTTGTTCGTCTCGAGCTCGATCTCCTGGAAGCGCGAGTCGCGGATGCTGGCATCTTCTAGGCGGCTTAGGACCGGCCAGCTCAGCGACTCGGCCGGTAGCCACTCGACCGTGGTCACCAGTGCAGACCCGTCGCCGGTAAAGGCAAACTCGTGCAGGTCCATATTGTTCGGGTTGTCGGCCGTGATATTGTAGGCTAGGCGGTAGCTGTCGTCGTAGGCAAGCCCAAACCCATTGCCAAAGCCGCCATTGTTCTGCCCCTCCCAAAAGGTAAGGTAATTCCGGCCAAAGTTCTGCTGGATGCGCGTCCCAAAGACGTTTGCGAAGCTGCGGTTGACAAACACGGTGCTTAAATCGTGGGCGTCGATGATGAGCGGCGACGAGAGCTGTGATCCATCGTGGCCATCATGGCGCATGAAGATGTGCGATCCGGTCTGCGACACCGCCGCCTTGTTCCATGTAGTCACCTGCAGCACTGGAGCAAACTGGTCGATGGAGTGGAACTGCTGGAACGGCCGGTGTCCTAACTTGCCGGCGTTGTACTCGGCATAGTCAGTCGACGTGAGCTGGCCAAGGGCAACGTGCACGAGAGCGACGGTCAAAGTGGCGATGCACCCATATACTCTGGAAAACGATACATTCATGGTCTAATTGTGTATCCAGACGGCGACATGCTGAACCGAGCCTTGTCGAAGAGGGCTGACAGGTGTTTTTGACTCTAACATGGCATTACTCTCTAAAGATGATGGAAATAATATAGTGGATAGGAGGTGGCCACGGCGCGAACAAGAAAAAGGAGAAGCTCTGTGGTTCCTAACCCTCATATTTACACGTCAGTGGTGACGACGCAGTACGGAGCCCTCATTTGCCACGTGGAGAAACACGTGACGTTCAAAAGTCCAGCAGAGGTCCTCATAATCTCGCTGAGATTACGTAGTACAATCCCGTACTTCGTACTCCGCTCATGCGATGTAACGGCGGAAGTGAGATCGACATGGTACGGTCAAAGCAGATCAAGCCGATAGGGCAATTAAGGACTGAGATGTGCTTGTATAAGTACGAAAGAGGACAGGCATTAAGGCCAGGAGCCGGCGAGCTTGAGTGCGAATTCAGCCTTGAAAACGAACATAACTTTACTGCGTCAGATTCTTGTACAAGTAGTGTGTATTCCCGGAACTTGAACGGAGTAGAAGACTGCAAACAAGAATTCACTGAGTCGTAAGATGCAATTCAATCTTCTGTCAACCAAAGGCCGTACATGGTCACGTGACATGTGCTCATCTTCGCGGGTGAGTTTTTCCGACCCGTCCACACAGTTCACGATAAGCGCCCCAAAGCCGGTCGATTCGACCTGTTCCGATCTCCAGACTGTTTGTCTCGCAACCGCACCCGCTGACAAAAGTGGAATTAGTGACAACATGCAGCCTCGCGTATCGCAGCGCCCTTCGCTTGCATGTCGTGGTATGTGGTTTAAGACTGTGCTGCAGTGTGTTGTACCTTGCGACCCTGACGAGGATTTCTGCAGAATGCACGCGTAGGAAGCGGAAATGCGACAAGAAGATCCCCTGCTCGCGCTGTGTGCGCTTGAGCCTGCAATGTGACCGCGAGGTCATATATCTCCGGCGCCACATCAGCCAGAACGGCTCGGAGATAGCCTTCCTCACATCGTTGCGCGAGGAGCTCCAGAGCCCTAATCCCAGCAAAGTCGCAAAGGCCGTGCAGAAAATCACCGAGAGGATCGGCCTTCTCCACTCGGGTCAAGCCAAGGAATCGCCCAGCAGATCAGACGTCGGCTGTGACATTCTCCAGGAGCTGCCCAGCCCAGACAAAAAGGCCCAGTCGGAGCTGTCGGATGTCCCAGACTCGCAAGCCGAACCCCAGATCGACCCTGACGGCCAGGATTCTCTCATCGTGACAGCTCTGGAGCAGATCGCATGGGGCCGGAACTACGGCAACTGCTACCCGCATCGCCGTTGTGCTTGTCATCACAACCGCAGCTGGTCCGAGCTGTCGTCTATCGACAGCCAGTCCTTTCAGTTTGCCCGCTCCCCGTTTGCCGCCACGCTCAATCTTCCCCACCGCGATCTAGCGAATGTCCTCATCTCCTTCCACACGGACAATGTTGCCTGGCACCACAATTGCCTGCACTCGCCGACTTTTCTGCAGCAGTGCAACATCTTCTGGAACACGGGAGAATGCGACCAGCTCCAGTGGATCGCGCTCTACTGCTCCGTCCTTGCCACGTCGCTGTTCTGCCTTCAGCATAGCCCAAAGTATCACGATAAATACGGATACGCTCTGGGATCTGTGCCTTATTCGGCGCAAGAGCTGTTCAAAACAATGCTGGACATACTCTACGAAAGCAACTTCTTGCAGAACCTATCGCTGTATTCCGTACAGGCCATTGTCATCTCCACGGAAGTTGCCCACAACCTTGGCCACAGCCAGCTCAATGCGACCCTTTTCAGTGCAGCGATCAGGATAGCCGAGTGCCTAGGAGTGCACAAGATCGGAGATCCGAAACCGGACATTCTGGCCTCTGACGTTCCGCTGCCTCGGGAAGAATGGTATGCCATGTTAGAGAGAGAGGTTGGGCGCCGGGTCTGGCTGCAAATGGTCATCCAAGATCACTTTGCAATCCCGTTTACAGATTCCTACGGCATCTATCCTGCGCAGTACTCTACCAAAATACCCAGCAACGCCAACGACGCCAACCTCAAAGCCATGCCCGATAACATACCGACCGTCAGCACGTATACACGTGTCCTATCATCGATTGCCGATCTCATGCCTGAGCTAGCCGACGGCATGGGCCCCTTGAAGGAGCGAAAGTCAGTACGTAGGCAGTACGAACATGTGTTGGCAATGGACCAGAAGATGAGACATGTTGTGCGGGCCATCCCTCAGTTTCTTCTGCAGGCCAACCCGCTTCTCGAGGCCCAGATACCTTGGCTTGGCATAGCTCGCCAGAGTCTTGCCGTCACGGCCGCCGAAAAGGTACGCATGTTGTCTCCAGTCTGGATATAATGAGGCTTGTGACTAACCATTCAGATCATCATGATTCACCGGCCGTTCATGTTTCGGTCCTTTCAGTCACCGGCGTATGCGCCTACCCGGCGAACGTGCGTCTCGGCATCCATGACAATCTTGCGCAACCACAGGAGCATTACCGAATCGGGCGAAGTTTCGCTGTGGACCCATACGGCCTTCTGTATCACGGCAGCCTTGATTCTCTGCTTTGAAATCATCTGCAATCGGGGAGAAGACCACGCAGACGACCTGCATAGTCAAAGAGCCATGTACGGAAATGCAATTGATCACGCGCGCCAGTACTTGACAAGTCGTACTGGCGACGTGCTGGCCCAGCGTGGTGTGCTGCTGATCAATGCCATCTTCTCGGGAGTTCCTGGAGAAGCCCAGGCACCGGCCTCAATCAGCTTTGCCGATGTTGTCTCTCGTTTCACCTTGGACTGGGCTATCTTGGGCCTGAATAGC
Organism: Grosmannia clavigera kw1407; assembly: GCF_000143105.1. NCBI lineage: Eukaryota > Fungi > Ascomycota > Sordariomycetes > Ophiostomatales > Ophiostomataceae > Leptographium > Leptographium clavigerum. Next base: position 539,186 of record NW_014040569.1, on the reverse strand, counting down.
GAAATTCAACAGCAATCGGCGGAATCTCCGGTTGACTTGCGGCCTACACTTCGAGGATCACCTAGTGTGCATGGGGCTGGCTTCAGTCCAGAGTTTGAAGACTTTGATGCCTGGTTCCAGCATATCTTCTCCACCGGTGCCGAAGCGTTTGAGTAGAGAGAGTTGAACCGCCACGGATCGTCAGTGGTGGATGGACGAAGACACGACGTGCAATACCTTAAATCTATTTTTGCTCGGATGACCTGGATTGTGCCCTTGACGCTTACTAAGCAGAAACATGTCATATTCTACATGTTTTCGGCAAACCCCAAGGAGACTCTCCGATGTTACATTGTGCAGCACTCCGCAGTCGCACTCAGCCTTGCGCGGGGGAGACAGCTCCGAGGGTGTCATCCGTTATGTATGTCCTCGAACCCCACCAGCTCCAACCGTGCCTGTTCTTTTGGAGCATTTTCCTTTGCGGCAACACAACGGTCGAATCTAGTGGCATTTATACAGCGGTCCTGTATCGAGTGAACAAGGATGCTGGGCGACTTGCATTCTTTGCTGGTGTTTGCCAGCGAGGTATACGACCAGTACAAGACTCTAGGCAGAGAAGCCACGGAATTGAAGCGCCGTGTCAAAATATTGACACGGCTGCTGAAATCGTACAACGTTATGGTCGGAAACGCAGACAGATCGAATCTACTCGGCCCTGGTGAAATCGCCACCATGCGCACCATGTGCCGCAGCCTTCGGAAAGCTCTCGAACAAGCTGATGAGTTTGTCAAGCGGCTGAAAAGACATGTGAAGGCGATGATGGCGCTCATCAACTCGCCTGCATGCAGGATATTGCTCGAAACGCTGACGACGCGAAGTACCGAGCTGACTGGTTTTGCCGTGATTCTCAACTTGTGAGTATACCTTACACCCGCCTCTGGTGCTCTGCCTCCATCGCTAACGCAACCAGATGTATTCTGTTGGAGTCGAAAAAAGAAAGCCGTGTGTACGAACGCGTCAAAGCCGCAAATATACCTTCATCAGCCCTGGACTTCACCCGTGATCTGCTGATGTCAGGAAAATACATCGACTTGACCTTTCCCAACGGTAACACATCTCTCCATTACGCGTGCAGGGCCGGTGACCTGCCCCTGGTCCGACTGCTTCTCCGCAATCAGGCAGACCCGGGCAAGATGACCAACGATTTGCAGAATTCACTACACCTGGCCGCAGCCAAGGGGCGCATCGACATTCTTACCGCGATCCTCGCCCACGTGGCCGATTACCGGCCGACAGAGATGACCGTCCTATTAGAGCAGGTGGATGGCCATCAGAATACGCTGCTGCACGCGGCATTGCAAGCCAAGTCGCTTTCGACAATCGAATTTGTTACCAAGCAGCTGGCCGATGCCGGCTGCACCAACACCATCAATGCGTGCAACAAAGACGGCTCCCTACGGCGCTACATCTTGCGCTGGGACTGTCTAACAGCCTTGACAGTGGCGGCTGGATCGCCCGGCGTCTTCTCCGGACGGCTAAGCAAGTCAAGATTGCGAAAATTTTGGCGATCCTGCTAGAGGCCAAGGCATCCATTATAGACAATCGCGGTGAAGGGGCCGTCACCGGCCGGACGGTGCTGCACACGGCCGTCAAGGAGCAGAAGCCATATGCAGTCAAGGCACTTCTGGTAGCAGTGCCCAGCCTCAAGGACGCCCGTGACAGCGCAGGCCAGACGGCCCTGGAGTTGGCGGTGGAAAGCGGCCAGGTGGCCATTACCAAGGCACTGCTAAAGGCCGGATCACCGATCCAGACGCACAAGAAGGCGGACACAACACTGCTACACATGGCAGCCAAGACGGGCAACGAGCGTGCTGCGCTCACGCTGCTACATGCCGGCTTTCCAGGCCTCAACGCGCAAGACAGCACCGGCCGAACGGCGCTGTATATGGCAGCGGAAAGGGGCCACGTGGAGGTCGAGCGTGCCTTGCTGGAGCATCGGGCATCGATCCGCATCGGACGCTTTGAGGACAGCAAGACGGCCCTGCACGTGGCGGTGGAAAATAATCATGTGGACGCGGTTCGGGCGCTCATCACGAGGCGGGCGACCATTATCGACATCTGCGACAACTCTGAAAAGACGGCTCTGCATGTGGCCGCAGCTCGGGGCTTCGTCAGAATCGCCAAGCTCCTCGTTGCCGGGAGGTCGACGGTGGTGAACGCCCGCACCGCCACCGGAAAGACGGCTCTGCACATTGCCGCGGCCAAGGACAGGCCTGGCGTCATCGATGTCCTGGTTGATGCCGGAGCCTCTTTGAAGCTACTGGACGAAAATGGCCGCTCAGCCAAAGACATGGCTAAGAACAAGAATAACTGGGCGGCTATGGCAGCGCTGGCCAAGGCTAAGCAGGAGCGGGAAAAGGAGAGAAAGGAGAGAGCAAGGAGCAGCCATAGCTAGATAGCTGGTTTGCCTTTGCATGTCGTTCTACGATCGTTGTGGCTGTGGTCAGGTTTACTATATTCCCGTTGCCAACCGAAGATGTGGTCCTAACATTGCATATTCATGGGCATAAAGGTTGTAAAAAGTGCATTTACGCTCGGTTATAAAGTAATGGGTAGAGTATATCACGTATTGTACCGTTACGCTATCCTGTCAATACCGCTATTTCTCAGAAAACAAAATAACCAGTTAGTTTCCCCTTGCAAAGCCCGTCTCGTTCACTCCGGGATACTTGCGGAAAGCCTTGGGGGCAGTGCCGCTCGTCATCGTGCACTGCCACATGAGCCGCTTCTTGGCCTCGTCTTCCTTGTACTGGGCCAGCTGCCCGGTGATGCTGTGCATGACGCCCCTATTGTGAAACACGACCAGATCACCGGCTTCCCACCGATGGGCATAGATATTCTCCGCTGCCCAGATGCGCTTCTGGAACCCGTACACAACGTTGCGGACCTCCTCGACGTCGTCAATCACCGACTCTGCGCCCGTGGCCGGATCTCTCGTCGTGAGCTTGTAGACACAGCATCCGTGCACCTGCAGGAACGGCCGATCAGGGTTCAGCGGGTTGCGCCACACCATCTGCGTGCAAGTGTCAGACACAGTTATTTGAATCGTCGCCGTTTCAGGGTTGCTCGAAACTTACCGGGTGCTCAGCCACCTTGTCCCAAGACCAATCAGACAAGGCTTCGATCGAGGTCTCCTTCCCCATAGTAGGAATCGTCAGGCCATCCTCAGAAGACTTGCAGTGCCGGATGAACTCGTAAGCCTGTGGGGCGTATGTCACTGTAGTGTTCAGGGCAAACTCCTTCTCTTCAGGCGTGAGCAGCTCAAAGGCTCTCGCTCCGGAAAAAACTAAGACGTTCGGTCAGCGGTGTGGCACGAAAGGAAAACAGGAAGCGTCTGTCAACATACAGGCTGTAGCACCGGCAGCGATTTCCTTTTCCTTCCCATCGGGAAACTTGAGCTTCTGGTCCGGCAGCTCTGGAACCTTGACAGCATGAAGAATGGTCACTTCACCCGGCAGGCGCTCGTAGAAAGGCGTGTCCATGTGCCATCGGTATGGACGGGTATAGCCATCATCCAGCTCCTGCTTGGACAACGGTTCTTCATGGAAAGTGGTATGATCCTTGCACTTGTTAGCAGAACAGATACTTTCAAAAAGCGCGTTGCTTTGTCGCTTGGCTCTTACCAGATGAATCACCTCCAGATCGTCGAGGCCCTCGTAGTTCTGAAACTTGCCACTTCCGATGATTCCCACCTGTGGTGCTCTCGGGATTCTTCCCGCCTTGTACGCCGACAGAATGTTTCTCGGGTCACTGACCGCCTTCTCGCCGGCCGAGTGAATGTCGGATGCAGAGGGGTCAAAGACCTTTGTCAGCTGAGGGAGCGTCTTGGGATCAATGCCGGTCTGGTTGCGAATCACAATGACTTGATTCTCAAACAAGGCTTGCCGAAGCACATCCTTGTCCTCCTCAGTAAGAGACTCGACGTCAATGATGGGCACGGTTGAAGACAAATGGACTTCTGCTCCAATAGCAGAAGACTGACGAACATCGGCTGGGAGCTTCTCGAACCACAGCCCTGCGGAGGATGTCTCACGTCCCGGCATTGTGCACGTTTAGGATTGGTAGGTGATGTTGGCGAGATGAGGGCAAGACTTGTCTGGAGTGGTAAACTTTTGAATTCAACAAACTTGAAATTCCAGCAAACATTGACGTCCATATATACCCTTCCAGTCCAAGAAATCCGGCTTCTCCGGTGGACTAGTTTTGCAGTCTCGCCCGCTGTGATAGTTGCCTTGCGTACATGCGTACAAAACAGGGGCGGATAAGTCCAAAATCTCGCCCGCCACCCATTAAAACGGCGGGTGGCCGCGTATTTCTCATCCGCACATATGCAGATCCTCTGTTGTATAAGAGCAATAACAGAAGCTGCGGTTTAGAGTGCCGCAGACGAATCTGGCAAGACAAACTCGCAACCGAAATAAAAATGGGGTCCGTTGGAATTGAAATGACACCTCTTCCCAAGCCTTTCCCTGGATCGGCCGTCGACTTTGGAGTCGAGCTATCCGGAATCGACGTTGGAAATCTCACTGGTATGGGTTTCTATTCCCTCTTTGGTTGTTTCTATGGTACTAATGTCCTTGCAGATGACACATTTGCCATTATTCGCTCCGCTCTGTACCAACACAATGTAGTCTTGATCAAGAACCAGCACTCACTGTCTTCGCGTGTTCAGTGCGAATTGACCTCTCGATTTGACCCAGACGCCAACGTTTACAGCCATGGAAAGAGCATCGACAAGCGGAGTGTCCTGCACAAAGACTTGACGACCATCCCGTCTGAGCCCAAGGTCCAGGTGATCGGACACGGCTCTGTCAAGTCATTTGAAGGGCTGGAGGATCTCAAGCTCACGCATCCGCATCACAAGAACTTTCACAGGCATCCGATCCCGGCCGAGGACGATCTCCAGTACACACACTTTTACCGCTGGCATATCGACTCGGCCATGTATGATCTTGACCCTCCTCTGGTCACTTCGCTGTTCGCAGCTAGCGTTCCCAAGGGAAGGCGCCAGATCTGTCGCTATGATGACGGCAGTGGAGAAGAGATGGAGCTTCCACTGGGCACAACGGCATTTGTCAGCGGCTACAGGATGTACGACTTGTTGTCCGAAGCAGACAAGGAGTTTGTCCGAACCAGCACAATCGAATACGGGGCGCATCCATACATTTGGATGAGCAGGGCTAAATCCAGATCCAACGGACTCGGACTGCTGTCAGAAGGTCTAGAGCTTCCCGATGACGAGCTCCCAGCCATCGAGTGGTCGAAGATCAGGCGGTATCCCATGGTCTGGAAGAATCCAGAGACTGGAAAACTTGCTATGATGGTGTACCCAACACCAGTCCGCAAGATTCATCTGCAGGATGGAACTGTGATGGATGAGCTGGAACAGGTCAGAGAGACCATCTACCGTCTTCAGCGACCAGCCATCAGCCCCCAGTTTGTGCAGACAGTAGACTGGCAGGAGGGCGACTTGGTGCTGTTCAACAACCACGGGCTTCTGCATTCTATCACTGGCGCGTTTGCAGAGAACGAGGTCCGTCTCTTCCGGCAGTGCAACATGGCAGCAAGCAGGCCTCCTCTGGGCCCATAGGGAGCTTACAAGATACTGGATTGAAGAATGTTGGGAAATAGTAATAAAGAGGGGTCAACCCTACATAAGAAGTGAATCTGCTCAAAGTAGAAAGGTGTACAAGGGAAACGAATTGGGTATAATTAACGAGGAGAAAAAGTCCAGCTTTTCTCTCCAAAAGTCTAGAATAGCTTGTAATCACAAGAAAAAGCCGGCAGTGATGATGGAAAATATGGCAGTAATAACGGAGTAATGAGCGGGCCAAGCAGCGGCAGCATGGCATCCGGCACTCTTCTTCTTCGTCGTCGGAGAGCTGCTGGCAGCAGAGGCAGAGGCAGTTGCCGTCAGGTTGCCGCTGGCATCGAGCCTGACAATGGAGGCCTCGACCTGATCCCAGAAATCACAGCTGCTGTAGTTGATGTATCCGGTAGAGACCTGGCCAGCGCCGACCAGCAGCCCTGTACCGATGCCCTCGTTCCAAGCAGGCCACCTGCTGCTATCCTTGTCGGTCGTGGGCTGGCGGGTAGCAGCCATCCTTGTCCAGGCACCGAGCATGAAGGATGCGATGTCGTCCTCGGCCGTCGTGAGATTGCAGTGGCCGGAAGGCGGTGGCAAGTTTCTCGTCAGACCCAAGACAAAGGGGATTTCGGCCGTGTGGGTAGGGCCGAGAATTTCCGTGTCGGACATGCCGGGAAACCAGGCACACGATGGTGTGTGATCGAAGAGGTAACCGTACGCCTTGATGCCACGCGAAGCCGCCGAGATGAGGGCACGACGGGCCGGACAGGTGTACCGGACGTGGGACATGATGCTGACCATGGCGAAGTAGGCAGTGGTGGCATTGAGGGCCTGCAGGTCTGCCGGGATGGAGCTTTCAAAGGAAGCCAGCGGAAAGGTCTTTTCGATAGAGTCAGCCAGGGCGCCGAAGTTGCTCGTCAGGAACTGTTCGTAGCTGTCGGAGCCGAGCTGCAGGGCATGGGGGCCGTACTGGTCGACGACAAAGAGGGAGCCGTCCTGGGTGTTGCTGCCGAGAATGCTGGGCACCTGCACGCCCGCTTCGGCCGGCTGTCGGGGCACGATCGTGCCGTCGACCACGGGGCCCCAGGTGGCTCCCTTGCCGGCGTTCTGCAGCAGGGTGTTGGCGGTGGGCGGAGCCGAGGCACCATCAACAGCGAGCTCGACAGTCACGCCGGCTGAATGGAGTGTTGCCAGAGGAAGACCGCGCAGACAGGCCACATCGGACGGCGTGCAGCCGACAGCGGCGGCGAACTTTCGGTTCCAGTCGACGACCTCGCTGATGTTGGGAATGTTGCGGCCACCACCCGACTCCATGGCGGCAGCAGACATCAGGGTTGTGGCCTGGGGCAGCGTGCTGAGCACAAAGGTGTCCAGCGCGCCGGCTGACTGGCCAAACACCATCACGCGAGCTGGGTCGCCACCAAAGGCGGCAATGTTGTCTTGCACCCATCGGAGGGCGGTCAGCTGGTCGAGCGTGCCGTAGTTGCCGGTGAGGTTCGCCTCCGGGAGGGCCAGGAAGCCAAGAGGCCCGACACGGTAGTTGATGCTGACCATGAGCGAGTCCACGGCAGCCAGACAGCCCGTGTACGTCGGCTGGGAAATGCTTCCGCCCTCGTTGCTTCCGCCGTAGATCCAGACCTTTACCGGCAGCTTGGACGAGTCCGTGGCGTTGGCGGGAGCGTATACGTCCAGGAAGAGACTGCATGCGGCAGTGCGCCGGTCAGCAAGGCCGTCTAGAAGCCCGTAGCAGATTTGCTTACCAGTCCTCCTGTCCTCCTGCGCCGCTGAACTGGGGACAGCTGGGGGCGCCTGTCTTTGCTATGAGAAGACCGCTGCCATTGTACTTTGCGTCGTACGGTTTGGGGACAGAGAAGCGTTGCGGGGAGGCAGCGTAGGGAATAGATAGAAACGAGACCACATCTGAGCGGACACACGTGAGGCCCTCGATGGTGCCGTTGGCGACAGTGACTTGGGTTCTCTGGGCCGACGCAGCGGCCGCCAAGAGCACGAGAGACAAGAAGAAGATGAACATTGGGAAAAAACGGCTGGCGGCTGGATGGGGAGACGATACAGGGATCAACTGGAAGAGGAAGGCGGCAAGCGCCCGAGCTGGCTTTTGTACGTGGAAATCAGACGACGAAGGCTATGCTGGTTTTGGCCAGCAACAGCTGCTCGTATCGTGAGAAAGCGGGACGGGGCAGTGCTGCCGACAGGGCAGTGCTGGAGAGACGGGACTGCCAATCGGAGACAAGGGAATTCGGCAGAGGTCGAAGCCATTAAGCATGTTCGTGAAATTGGGACTCTAGGCTTATGAGTATGGAGTCTGGACTGTTCCGTTTCCATCCAAAATCTCTTTTAGTGTCTTTTGGCTAATCACCCGTCAGTCTAGCTTCTTCCTACTAGTGCGACACTACTCCATGAGCTCGTATTCCCCAGTGACTTTGTCAGGGGCAGCGAGTGGGAACGAACGGAGTACGGAGTATACTACCCCTTTTTCAGAGCCATGGGCCGCTATCCTACACTAACGACTGATGCGTCAGCAATGGCTCGAGGGCTGTTTGACGGCAAATAATGGGCCAAATATGCGGGACCTAACTGACGAGTTGCTTTGAAGATGAAGAGAAGAATTACAAGAGAGATAAGAGAGAAGAGAACTCTTTGAACACAAAAATGGTATTGTTTACGATGCTACTCACGCAGTATAGGCTGCCATGAAGCTTCTCTCAGGCCATCTGTATACAGACGAGTATATGCAGAATGTTCCTTCGGCCGGAGAGCGTGCCCCGGATGGGCAGAGTCTTGCCCCAGTCACTTAGCACCAGACTCTGAGAAACAACCGGCTCCAACATGGACCGCCACTGACGAGAGACAGCAGCACAATAGGAAGCCGCCATGGCACTTTCCGTGCAGTCTTCTTCCGCCCGGGCTGCACCATAAGCTGCTATAAGGTGAAGTCTAGATGGGGGTGTTAGGCAGGATAATGTGGCAAACCATAAAGAAGTGGGCGATAATGATAAAAGCTACAACTTTGCGATGAGACTTTAAAGAGCATAAAAAGGAAGGGAAAAAATATGGGACAAAAGAACAAAGGAACAACAGAACAAAAAAAACATATTATAATCAAAGTCACGGGGTCCCTGTTATTGCCACTCGTGCAGTGGTCTGAATAATTTAACTGTAGGCCAACCCACATTGTGGTGTCGGTCCAAGCCGACTACTGCACTTCTATCAAAAGAGATTATGGGATGGCCAAAGAAGGAGAGACAGACGACCTGAATCTCCAAGTTGTTACGGGTTGTTATTCTGTCGAGCAGAAACAGTGATAAAAGTGCGTTGTCATCGCCTTCAACGTACATTTAATTGTCATTACCACTGTAACCTATAGTAAGCATGATTATATAACTTACTCAGTTGTCAACCGAGTAGAAGCCTGTGGCGAGTGCTTTGCGATGTCTTCAAGATAAGACCAGGTGCCCCCATCTTGCATCAGCTACTTGAACTTGAATGGGTTGCAGTACTATTACTATCAGAAACACCACACGGTCTTCATGGTGAGCCTGTAACTCCATGCTGTACTGTATACGATGTACACAGGCATGCAAATGGTGGCCGCCTCTATACCAGGCCAAATAGCAACGCTGTCAAACAACAGCGACGGGGAGTCTGCACAACTGCAACCCATTCCGATACTCCAGCGAGCTGGACGCTCGTCATGGCCATCTTACGAACTGCTACCTTTCATGTGGTGGGCAGGTGGACCGTATTATGGAATATCCGGCCCGCTATTTGTTTTTACAGCTCGTGACTCCGACAAGATTCCCGAATGGCTTCGGGCGCGAAGACAGAACACAAAGAACTGCAAGTTCCATCGGCTGCCAGATGAAATTCTGGACATCATCTGTGCTCGAACAGACGCCAAGACACGATACCTGCTCCGACAGCTATGCGTTCTATTTCTCCGGATCGTTTCCAACTGGACCGGCAGGCACAAGAGTCGAAAGTGCCGGAAGTGGACAATCACCATCGAGACCCGGATTTTCAGACAGTTGTCCTGGCCGGTCTACTACCCGTTTCACCACTGTGATGATTACCTTGGCCGCTATATGGGCCCTTTCATGGCAAGGCGTTACAATGCCCTCTCCTACTGCCGCGAATGCCGCGACTTTTGGTCGAGCGACTACTTTATCGGAATACTGCACAGAGCTTACCAGCGGCTGTATTGCTCCGGCTGCGATACCAGACACTTCAAGCTGTTGTTCTCGGCGGCCCAGCGCGTCACTGACAGCAAAACCCGCATCTGTATCGGCCGGGAAGGCAGTGTCCGATTGTGCGCCCACTTGGCACTGAGATGGGATGCCTTTTTCATGCGCAAGTCAGATGCGAGGGCAAAAATAGAGGCCCTGATCAAGAACAAACCACCAAAAACTTTGTCCCAGTATGTGCCAGCCAATCGCCTGCTTTGCAGGCATGGATCTCACGGGGCTAGATTCAAACCCGCTCGGTATCCGATAGACGGCCCAGTTCGGCTAATCATCTACATGAACCGCTCTTTGCAACAAACGGCCAGGCTGACCTGGGTTGCTGCGGCATTCGATCTTGATCCGGCCATCCCGGTCACCCGGCAGCAATTGCGCGATTTTCTCACCTCGCGGAGGAGCCTCTTCGACCACACCCTTTGTCCACACGTCTGCCTGGTCGATCTTCTTATCGTCTTTGAGCCCGGCCGGTGTGCGTGCTTTGACGACCCAAACGTCTCTCCCTGCCAGTCCATAGCACAGTATCACCAATGCAGAGGGAACCAGAACTTGGGCATGTGCTGTCGATGCCGATCGCTCGAAAATAGCTCGTTTGTTGGCCGGTTTTCGCTCGATGACTTCTCTACTTCTCGCCATCATACTCGGTATCAATGCTTCCACCAATACAACTGCGGACAATGCGACGCACACTATTCATGGGTCTGGGATCGGGACCGTCGCGTGTATCTGCGGCACAGCCGGGCTATCACAAATATTTCGCCATGTGACAAGTTCTGGCTTTCAAACCTAGATCCGGCATCGTGGAACTTTCAGCAAGACGAGCAACTACGGCACACCACGTGGTGCCACAATGATGGCTGCCGGACAACAATATGCTGGACGTCCTTGGTGTCTGAGCAAAAATGATTACTATACCATTCTGCTCTACGTATCGTTAGAACAATTCTATAAGGGTTGGACAGTTCCTGCTTTTTAGGGCACGTGGGGATTGAACGAATGTGCATCATAGCATAGAGTTGAAATTGCTATATATCAGCGTCATTGTTTATATACAGATATTCCGCACTATAATTAACTTATGCCCTTTCTGTCTCTACGACCTGGTGTCCCTTTTATCCACGCAATTTTAGGTCAATACGAAATATTGCATACTAAATCTGGTCTCGAACCCAGCCTAGAGCACAATTGTAACGTCTTGATTGCCCGAATCCGCTAGACCCGTGCTGCCAGGGTAGCATGGACTGTATAACTCCAACTTGCGCTATATTTTCACGGTCCACCTTCACATAGCTGCTCTGAAAGACGACAAGTAAGCCCAAGAATGTGCCGAGGTCCTCTATTGCCACCCTGTGCGACTCGGCCGGCTAGAGGCCAATACCGGCACATTCGAGACGAGGTAGATGCCGGGAGATTCCACACAGGCGAATGCGTCTTCCGCTGCGTTTGAAAAGACGTTATGTGATCGTCATGTTCGCGAACTCTTGGCTTAGAGGTACCACACGACTGCGGAAACTCAAGCTAGAGCTGTCGTCGAGATATCTTCATGGAATGCGTAGCTTTAGGTCCTTGTATGTCTTGACCTCTTCTAATAAGGTCTCTTGCTTTAATAACGTCGATATTTAAGCCGTTCTTCCTCATGGTAGCAGAAGTAAGCTGCTGCTATGCTAATGTGTTGTCAAAGATCGTGGCGGTATTTAATAAAGCCACGAATAAAACTTGCGGCCCTTTCGCTAACTTTATAATAGCTGGTTCGATTGCATGCACACACAATAAAACAGCCTAAGCGACTCAAGCTGTTATTAGAGCTATTCTGCCAAAAATATTGCATTCTATATCTTATGGGTCTTGTGCCTTCTGCCACCTTACCGGGGTGCTCGTTTTCCATTAATAGCAAACGCCATATTTCCCTTACACTTATTCCAATTCTATGTTTGGATATTGGCCCTTGTATTCCAGGCTTTTTCTCGCTTGTAAAGCGACACCCGTCTCGATACGAAGAGTCAACCCTTCTTAGCAGCCTTCTCGCCTCCCTCAAAGAAACTCACAGCCATCGGAACAGGCCAGGCAAAAGATGTTGTAGAGCTGGTGATAGCCTCATCCGAAGTGACCGCATCAAGAGTGGCGACAGCCGTGTAGCCTCCAATAGCAGTCAGAACATGCCACCTAATGAAAGTTGTTAGAAACTCAGCCGGGTTGTGTATGATGCCAGGAGGAGTCTGCCTACCATCCATGAAACTCAAACAGGAAAGCCCAAGGCAGGCCGACCGACTCTCGCATCCGGGTCAAGGTCAAGCAGGCAAACGAGTCGATCAGCCAGGCTAGATACCCGATGACGAAATTCACTTGTCGCATTAGCAATGTTATTGTCCGACACATGCAGGCGCAGGGGGACTCACACAGGCCAAACATGACCAGCTTTCGGCGAATTCCCTTGACGCTTTCGTCCGTGCCTTTTGAAATAATCTTTAGGGACCCGGCGGCGAGAAGATAGACGGCCAAGCCAAAGCTCGTAGCGTGAAGTAGAAACTCGTCCATGACCATGTGGGTGGTGATGACAATTGCAAACAGTGCAGAGAGAATGATTCCAACCCGACGAGTGTATGCCGCGTCAGTCTTGTAGGTCATGACCCTATACAGGAGAGGCGTCGTCAATAGGTGCATAGAGAACTCATCCGCTAGACATATCCAGTTAGATTATGCCGATCACACACAGAAAGAATCTCTCGACGGCGACATACACATTTGGGTGTGGTATTTCAAGGTCATGTGGTATCCAGTAGAGCAGATGCCGACACCAATCAACCCAAAGTACGGAATAGAACGAGAGGCGGCATTTGCCTTGTGACGGATCTGCCATAACCCCCACATACCGTACGCAGCTAAAAGAGCTTGTTAGCCGAGGCCCCATGACCGAGATGGGCCTTTTAGAGCTGCCAAGCCATCATACCAAACACAAGGCTGCTGAGGGTGTTGATGAACTCGGCGATATACTGTGTGATCACATAATCCTTCACCTGTTAGATCCAACTACTCGGTTAGGGCGGATGCAGGCACGCGTAGAGAGATACCTCTTCACAGAAGCTAGGGGTTGTTAACCGGTTGTGCATGTATAATAAGCAGCGGGTAAAACCAACTTTAAATAAGAAGTCTTGGCACCCCAAAACCCAGCTATTTCGGGAGCGTCCATGGCAATGGTCGTTGGCAAGTACAGATCCGCGAGTAGGGGCTGTTGGGAATAAGCAAGAAACGCAAACGCAATTGCTCTTCTCAGGCGGGAGAACTGAAGAATGGCGGAAACGAGGGGAAAGAGAACAAATCCAAGCGAGTGGACGCCTGCGGCGAGTACCTTTGTAGTGTCTTTAAATATGAGACTGGGCGGCCCCCATCCTTCATTAGCTAATCCGACATCCTCGGCTTGGCTCCTGCATGTAAGATACGAGTATTGGGTGCGTTTGGCCCCAAAACAGGTGGCCGTCAATGAGCAGTTGCATCACGTCAGCAATTAGCAGCCAGAGTGTCCTCACGAACGAGGAGCCACCGCATGCAGGGTTCCCAGAGACAGGCAGAGCGCTGTCGGGCCCGGGTTCTTGAGTCCACAGACGCGTCTTTTTGTGTCGCCCTAGCCTCCAAAACGTCCTCCAGCTCCGATGCTTCCGGGTTTCAAATGCCACCTCTCCCAGTTGCTTTTGCGGCGCGGCCATGTCACGTGAGCAGGATTACGTCTTTTACAGTGTGAAAGTGTATGGGCGTGACAACCAATCACACCACTGTATTGAGACGCCCCGACCGTGCGCGTCCTGATTGGCTCCTGTGCGAAATGGTGGCTGGGGAATGGGCTTACGAAAGCGAGCTCGCGCCGACCACAGGCTAGCTCACGTGTTTTGTGTTCCCTGTTCGCGCTCGCTTTCCGCTGTAATACAGCGCTTGGCCGCAGGAGGCAAGTCTAACGTGATCTTCTGGAACACGTCTGGCCGTCCGTGGAAAAGGAGAGGAAAGCGCAGCATTTTCCGTGGCTGCACTGGTGTCTTATGAATGGATGTCCTGGTCATGTTCCTGCCCCTCCCTTCCGCCATTCCCGACACAAAAGCAAGGTTGCGAGCACGAATGCCTCACGTCGGCCAACGGAGTAATAATAATAACTGGCGCCACCAAAATAGGCCCGCCCAGCCCCGCCTTTGTATTTTCCCTTATTAATGCGCGAGACCCCGTGCCATCCACGTGCTCTATTTTTCGCTTCCTCTCGCTCCCCTTCCTCTCCCACTCAACAAAATCTCGTGAAGCATCACCTGACATTGAATTTCTGCAGCCAAATCGCAGCAACGGCCGTTCATCACCAGCAAAGATACGCTCAAAAGGTACGTGCAGCTTTTCGGCCTTTTTTTTCACCACGAACGATGCCTCTGCTTTCTTTTGGTCGCGTCCATAGTCGTCGCCTGCCTTCATTCACGCTGTCGCGAACAAAAAGCACAAAACCAGCCCATCTCGCGCATCGTCTCTGTGCATCGGTCGTTATCGATTTGACCCACCTTTCATCATCAATATGATCACTGCCTCATTTCCCCGTCTTGCCGCAGAACGGCGCGAGCGTCGCACGAGGACGATGTCTGTCGCCCGTGTGGCTGTCGCGAAAGACAACAACGACGGACATCGTCGCGAGAAGCACGTCCTTCCTCTTTCATCATCCCCCCGTCTTGTATCTCTCCATCGCGTCACACTATCGCTATCGCGCAAGTCGCGCTCAGACCTAGCGCGTCGACTAGGGGCAAATGAAGAAAAGTAGATGAGAATGCGGTGCAAATCTGACACGCGAAAATGAGCAGTCTGCTATGGCTGAAACTGCTGAGCAGCAGCCCGATCTCCTCACCGGCAGCCCGCCACAGAAAAGGAAGCGCGGCGGCGAGTCGGCCTCGCCAGACACACGTCGGTCGAAGCGGGGAGCGTCAACGTCCAGCACGACAGGTCTGACGCAGGGCATCGAGCCTGCAGCCACTGCCTTTATGGAGGCGACCGGAACAGGCTCAGCGGACGGACTGACGGCAGCCGAGTTCAGCGTGATCCAGGGCACCGGCGGTGTAGAGCACACGGACGCGACGAGCGCGGCGCTGGCCTCGTCAACGGCAGCAGCGGCTCTGGGCTCGATGTACCCGACGCTGCACGTACCGCAGTCGACGGAGGAGACGTTTGCCAGCCAGCAGATCGACGTAGGCGGCGATCCCCAGCAGCAGCAGCACCATCACGACCATCACGATCACCACGATCCGTCAGCCTATGGCACAGACGTGACGGGCGTGCAGTCGGACGGGCTATCGGCCCTAGAAGCGAGCACAGCGGGCAGCAATGGCATGGGGCCTAAACGACCAATCTCGGGCATTCAGGTGAAGCCAGCCGTCGGGACGGACGAGTGGCACAAGATGCGCAAGGACAACCACAAGGAAGGTGTGTGTGTGTGTGTGCCTGTGTGTGTGTGTTAAAAGTATACGCCGACTGACAATATAGTGGAACGCCGACGTCGGGAGACGATCAACGAGGGCATCAACGAGCTGGCCAAGATTGTGCCAGGCTGCGAGAAGAACAAGGGGTCAATCTTGCAGCGGGCGGTGGTCTTCATCACGCAGCTTAAGGAGAACGAGACGCAGAACATTGAGAAATGGACGCTGGAGAAGCTGCTGACGGAGCAAGCGATCGCAGAGCTGTCGGCCTCCAATGATAAGCTCAAGGCCGAGGTGGAGCGACTGTATCGCGAGCTGGAGACATGGAAGCGCGTGGCCCAGAACGCCGGCCTGCAGCCGCCGGAGGAGAAGTCGGAGCCGCCTAGCTAAAGACGGCGCCGGCTGTCTATGTTTGGTGCTCTGTGCTCTGGGTTCTACCATTTTGCGCTCTTCGTCATCCTCGTCCGCTTCGGTCTATATCTCCATTTTCGCGGCCCTTTTCTAGCTTCGCCAGCCCAACTGTCCTCTTCTCTCTCTCTTCCACTTTGGCATAGCACGAGGAGGGCGCGTATCTACTATTTCCTTTTTTTCGGCCCTCAGCCGGGTCCTTGTCATTATTGTCATATTCCTATTCGGAGAGGTTTTGATCGGTGCGCCACGAACGGCCCGGACTGCTGGCGAGAATGAGCGGTCCGGGCTTTCAACAAGGCGCCTTGATACGGGCGTGTTTTTGTCTTGTCTTTTCTTTGTCAGGCTTGGGCAACACATGGGGAAAACGTGCTGGGGTCCAGGTCGTGGTCTTTGTCTGCGTGCGCGCGCGCGTGTGTGTTTTGCGTGTGGAGGGTGGGACGGTGGAGGAACGGTGTTTTTTCGTCTAGACGGCCTTCGGCTCGTCTCTGCTCTTTCATCTTTTTGTCATTTTATTTGTTCGCAGTTTAGCAGCCAGGCTAGTGGGCAATGCGATATGGATTCTATGCCTGGTGGCTTTTTGGGGTTTATTT
The DNA here is from genome assembly GCF_000143105.1 of Grosmannia clavigera kw1407. Classification (NCBI taxonomy): domain Eukaryota; kingdom Fungi; phylum Ascomycota; class Sordariomycetes; order Ophiostomatales; family Ophiostomataceae; genus Leptographium; species Leptographium clavigerum. The sequence goes on along the minus strand of NW_014040569.1, from coordinate 522,874 downwards.
TATTTTTTTGGTGGGTTGAGCGATGTCGGCGAGATTGGGTCTGAATGCCGGCCCGGTCACGGTGATCAGGCAGGCGATGCGCATCGAGCAGCCAGATCCGGTGTGAGGCCCAGATGAGACGATGTCGAGAGTTGGCAAGACTTTTTAGATGGGTTGGTCGCGTGGAACTGCCCAAACGGCATGGAGGTGCGACCATGTTGACGGCAGCGGTGGCGGTGTTCGGAACCGAAGGCAGGAAATCGCAGGGAGGCACCAATGGCACGAATTGACCCCAATTGGGCTGCCGATAAGAAAGGCCGGCGTCGCGATGGACTAAGACGCCGTCGGAAGCGGACAATGGCGTCGACAGGCCCAAAGGGGCAGGTGCATGCGGCGAGGCGAGTAAATTCGCCGCCGCACAGCGCTGCAACCCACCGCAGCATCGCTCTTCTCCGCATCGACGAAGAACCCCTCAGCCCCTCTTCTGGACCATGGACAGGCGTCGGGCAGCCAATGAGAGCGACTGGCTAGCCGGCGAGTCACGGCCAGTGGAGGCAGGTGCTGCCGGTCGCTGTCCACAGCTGGGGCAGGTGCTACTGTCTACACCCCTCCGGCCGTTAAAAACGACAGAGCCCCCTCGCTTCGCCCTTCTTCTTGGGTGACCAAGAGAAAGGACAGAACAGGAAAAAGCCAAGCACGCACCAGAAAAGTCGACGGCTGTCTCGGTCTCTCTGACCCGTCATCGTCCCGGCGAGGTTCCACTCCCTGCCTCTCTGCTGCTCGCGTCTTCGTCCCTTCTCGCCATCCTCTCGTGACTGGATTGATTTTTCAGACCCTCCTCACGCTTCTACCTTCCCTTTGCCGGTTCCGAAGAGGAGGCCGATCTGTATAAAGAGATGGCCATCGCCGCTTTGCGAGGCTCCAGCGGCCGTCTGGCTCTGCGTGCTCTCAAACCATTCGTCATCGGCCCGCGTGCTTCTTCTCTGCTCCAGGCTTCTGCTTCTTCTACATCCTCTTTGTGCTCAATTCGGTTCAATCGCACCATGGGTTCTGCTCCGTTCTCTTCGGCAGCGGCCTCGCAGCTGTCGACGCTGCTGGCCGTCGAGCCGGCTGGCCCTGTGGTCAAGTCGGTGCCGTTCCCTGGTCCCAAGGCCAAGGCGATTGCGGCCGACCTGGATGAGGTGTTTGACACGCGGGCGCTCAACATGGTGGCCAACTACTACGAGTCGCGCGGCAACTACATTGTGGACCCCGATGGCAACACGCTGTTGGATGTGTACGCACAGATTGCATCGATCCCGGTGGGCTACAACAATCCGGCGCTGCGGGCAGCTGCCGAGAGCGAGGCCATGATCAACGCGCTGATCAACCGGCCGGCCTTGGGCAACTTCCCGTCGCACGACTACGCCGAGACGCTGCGCAGCGGCATGCTCAAGGTGGCTCCGCCAGGCTGCAACCAGGTGTTTACGGCTCTGGCTGGCTCGGACGCCAACGAGACGGCCTTCAAGGCTGCCTTTATGTACCGTCGCCAGCGCGAGCGTGGTGGCCCCGACGTCGAGTTCACGCAGGAGGAGATGGACAGCGTGATGAACAACGCATCGCCCGGCGCGTCGCAGCTGTCGATCTTGTCGTTCCGCACTGCCTTCCACGGCCGCCTGTTTGGCTCGCTGTCGACAACGCGGTCCAAGCCGATCCACAAGCTCGACATCCCCGCTTTCGACTGGCCCCAGGCTACCTTCCCCCAGCTCAAGTACCCGCTCGAGGCCCATGCGGCTGAGAATGCGGCAGCTGAGGCGGCCTCGCTGGCTGAGGTCGAGGATCTGATCCTGCACTTCCACGCGCCCCCGGCTGCCGTCATTGTTGAGCCGATCCAGTCCGAGGGCGGTGACAACCACGCGTCGCCGGCCTTCTTCCAGGGCCTGCGCGCCCTCACGCGCAAACACGGCGTTCTGCTCATCGCTGACGAGGTTCAGACTGGTGTTGGTGCCACTGGCAAGTTCTGGGCCCACGAGCACTGGGGCCTGACCGATGCGCCCGACATGGTGACCTTTTCGAAGAAGGCCCAGACGGCTGGCTACTACTTCAGCGACCCGGCTCTGCGGCCCAACAAGCCGTACCGCCAGTTCAACACCTGGATGGGCGACCCGGCTCGCGCGCTGCTCTTCCGTGCCATCATCGACTACATCCAGGCCAACGACCTGGTCAAGCGCACGGCTGAGGTCGGCGATTACCTCTACGGCAAGCTCGAAGCTCTGGCTGCCAAGTACCCCGGCGAGTTCAACAACCTGCGCGGCAAGGGCCAGGGCACCTTTATTGCCTTTGACACCCCGCGCCGCGACGAGTTCCTCAAGCGGGCCAAGAACTTTGGCGTCAACATTGGTGGCTGCGGTGCCAGCGCCGTGCGTCTGCGGCCCATGCTGATCTTCCAGGAGAAGCACGCCGACATCCTGGTCGACGCATTTGAGAAGCTGGTCACGTCGTGGGACAAATAGACGATGGAGAGACAGGCGAGAGAGAGCGTTATGAGTTTTTTTTTTATGAGAGCTGTAAGAGGGTTGCTTACGTAAATTATTGGGACCAACAGGTGGAGGATGGCCGGGCTTATCCCAGGAAGGAGAAACAAGACAGAATAAAACGGGAATCTTTTCAAGCTCTGGCCGCGGAGGAAGATGGTGGTGACTGAACGCCCCAGTGCTGGAAGGAGACGAAAGAAAGAAGACGAAGTAACAGGAAGGAAAGCGCAAAGACAGGAGGAACAGGGAGCACGTGCTCGGCCCACATGCAAGTGTGGCTAGTGACCGACGACCTCTCGCTTTCGTGGCTGAGTCTCGCGCTGCAGCTGTTCGAGGCTGCTGCCGTTGCTGCTGTCGAGCGTCGAGACGCCGTTGGTCGTGAGGACGAGCCCGGGTTGTTCCTTTTGTTCTGTCTGGCCCGTCTGGCCGGTTTCTTCCTGCTGCCCCTTTTCCTGCTCAAACGCCCGCATGGCCTCCTCGTTCTCCCGCATCAGCTCTTCCTCCTGCTCGCGCATCTGCCGGAGCTGTTCGTCCGCCTCGTCGCCGTCCTCGTCCGTGTCTTCGGGCGGTGGTGGTGGTGGTGGCGGTGGTGGTGGTGGCGTCCCGTCCACGTCCACGTCCACGTCCACGTCGTCCTCACGAAGCCGCTTGTGCAGCGACGGCGGTGTCTCGGCCGGCGAGCCCGACGACGATGCCGGCTGTCCCTCTGCCGGCTCGTCGGTCTCGTCGTGACTGTCTCGCTGCTGGACGTCGCTGCTGGTGCGCTTCCGCTTGCGGCCCGACGGCGAGCCGTCGGGTGACGCCGTCGCCTGGTCCTCTTCCCGCTCCTTGTTGCTGTCAGCCGGTCTTGTCGGCAAGGCCGGCACCACCCCGACGATTCCGTTGGCCGCTGCCACGGCCGCTGCCACGGCCAGGGCCGCTGCCACAACTGCTGCATCCTTGTCCCGGGCTGCTGCTGCTGCTACCGCCGCTGCTGTCGCTGCATCCTCCTCCTCCTCCTCCTCCCGGTCCTCCCCTGGACTGTCGGCCATCACGACATCACCGTCCTCATCCTCCTCGACAGCCACGGCTGCACCTGCGGCTGCCGTCGTCGCCACATGGCGCGCCTCGCGCTCGGCCCTCTTCCGCTCGTGCTCGCCGTACTTGGTGACGGCACGGTCGAAAAAGTCGCGCACGTATGTCTTGACCTTCTTCTCGACCCGCGGCGAGATCGCGGTCGGATCTTCCACCCGGTTGTTCTTGTAGTCGGAGGCCACCAGCTTCTTGCTAATGTCCTTGGCCAGCTTCTTCAACTCGTCCTTGGGTAGCCGATGACGGTATCGGTCCGACACACTCCTGATGTGCGGCGAGAGCTGTCTCGTCAGTCCATGTACATGACACCCGGTCGACACACTCAACATACCGTGTTCTCGTAGATCCTCATCTGCTTCTCGATCGGATACGACCGCCACCGGTCCTTTTTCGGCTCAGCCACAGGTGTTGCTGCCTTGGTCGTTGCCGCAAGAGGTGTGTGACCTGCCGATGGTCGTGGCGTGTCCTCCTTGACGATGCTGTTGATGATCTCCTGCACGGCATCGCTCTTCTGCTGCGCCTTGGACGGCGCCTTGTCGGCCGGCTGCGTCGGTCGCTTCCAGGTGGCCGCGCGGCCCGTCGCATAATAGTACGTCGTGCCGTTGGGGTCCTTGGCCTCGAACCAGCCGGACGGCAGCCCTGGCAGGCCTGAAGTCGGTGTCGCCGACGACGGGCCCTGCAGCGGGCGGCGGGCGTTCCGCGGCGTCGCCGTGTTTCCGTTGCCGTTGCCGTTGCCGTTGTTGTAAAAGTTGGCGTTCCGCTGGGGGATATGGCTGCGCGGACCTTTGGGAACGGCCATGCCATGGAATGGCGATAGGTTGCGCTGTGGCTGCGACTGTGGCTGTGTCTGTGGCTGGGTTTGGCGAGCGGGTCCACTGCTGCTGCTGTCGTCGTCGTCAAGGCTGCTGGCACGGCCGCTGCGCGCACGCGTTCCGACCGCCGCATGGGGATCGACCTTCTTGCGCGGGATCCGGTACGCGGTCTCAAGCTTGCTCCAGGCGTCGAGCAGACGTCGGGCCGCAGCCGCGACGTCCTCGTGGACGGCCGACGTGAGACTCTCGATGACCGACTCGATGTTCGAGTCCGAAATCTTGTTCTTAGTCAGGCGCGGCAGGCGGTCGAGCACGTCGAGCACCTGCAGCACCACGTTGTCGTCCGTCCGGAAGGCTGTCAGGATGGCGCTGAGAATCTGGTAGCCGTGCATGCGCGTGACCCGCTGCAGGACGCGCTCGTCGTCGCCGGCTGCCTGGATGCGGGCCAGCAGCTTGACTGCGATCCACCTCTCCTTGCACTGCATCAGGGCCGCCATCACCTTGGTCACGCCGTCCTCGGCCAGGCCGCTCTGCTGCAGGCTTCCGACATACTCCTCGTCGTCCTCGTTGGCCCGCTTGCGGCGTGGTGGCCGCGACGGCTTGTGGCCGGTCACGTGATGCGCTCCTGTTGCGGCGGCGGCTGCTGTTGCTGCCACCTCCCAGCTGTCGGGATCGTCGATGCCGAGTGCCTCGATCGTGGCTGCCGACAGCTTCGTCGCCCGCTCCGTCTGCGTCTTGCCACCGATGAAGCCGCTGCAGTTGGGCTCGCCACAGTAGCACGGCTGCGGCTCGGCGCCGTACCGGTCGACGTTGTAGTCGAACACGAGCTCCTCGCCGGCAGCGATCGCCCGGCTAGCAAAGATGCCCATCCGCAGCTTCTCGCCGACGACCCACTTGTCCACATAACAGTTCGGCCGGCACGAGTGGTTGCAGAACCGGCCCAGATTGCCCTTGCGCGTGGCGTCGACAAACTCGTGCTTCGTCAGCGACATGAAGTAAAAGTGCCGGATGCCCTCCTCGTCGTACTGCAACATGCGTCGCCGGAAGGCCGGCTCGTTGATCACCTCGCCAATGTACTCGTACACAAAGTCGTTGGCCCGCAGCGCCACGTCCGCCCGCAGCCCAAAGCCCTTTTTGGCCGTCTTGATCACCGACACGGCCGCATACTGCTTTCGTTGGAATCGCTGGTTCTGGCACGTCTCGCCACAGTTGCAGTCGCCGCGTACGCACTCCATCTTAGTCGCCCGGTTGATGCAATCGCTGTCTTCGCCGCAGGCCAAGTTCTGGCCATCGTCTGGGAGTCGTTAGGAGAGAGAGAGAGAGAGAGAGAGTGGGGAGAGAAAGAGAGAGAAAGAGGGAAGGAGAGAGAACATACGCCACTCTGCTGCACAGTCACACTCAAAAGCGTCGTGCTCCGACGATCCCATGTGCTTGGACCCGTACAGACAGTCGGTGATCACCTGGAACTGGTCCTTGGCCTCGGCCGTGGCATCGGGCAGGTGATCAAAGAGCACACGAGGAGAAGCCGCTGCTGCTGCTGCCTTTTGCGCCAACGACGACGGCTTGCGGCTGAGCTTGGCCGCCGGCCCCGTGTCCGGCATCGACGCGTTGTCGAGCGAGCCGGCCTTGTGGTCGGGCGACATGCTGGGCGAGAGCGAGTCGTCCTTGAAGCCATTTGGCGTCGCCGAAGAGAACCGCTTCTCGTCGCCGCCGCCTTCTCGCTTGACCGCCACCCGCGTGCCATTGTTTCTCACACCCGAAGCCGTCATCTTGCTCGTTGTTCTGCTGTCTGAGGTCCGGTTGTCTCGTAGGCGCGCGTCATCGTCATCCATCAGTCTTCTGATGGACAGTATCGGTCAACCTCTCCTTGGTCTCTGTCGTCTCTCTCTCCCTGGCTTGCCGTCTTGCCTGCCCGTCTCTTGCCGTGACGCTGCACGATGCCTCCCTCTCGACGGACCGCAGCAGAACGGTCGCAACCGAATCGAAAGGCCGTCGGGAATGCTTCCGAGATTTCGTCTGTGTATTTTTTCTCTCTTGTTTTTTTTGCACTTCTCTCGTCGACCAGCCGCCAAAAGAACGTGTCGAGCGTTTCGCGTGTCGTGACGTGCTGTGCTGGAAGAGCCCCGGGCTATCGCGACATGGCAGGACCCGGCGAAATGAGGCGAGGAGGCGGTTTAGGGGGAAAGCAGGAACCCGGCGCGGTGGGCTAGAGGGATTGGAATCCGAGACGTCCAAAAGGGGGACGGAGATCTCTCTAGTCTCGCGAAAGCGCGCCGGCGTTATCAATTTTTTTAATTTTCTTTTTTCTTTTTTTTCTTTTCCCGCTCACTAGATCCCACACTGTCCTCTGCCGTGTCGACCGCGCTGCGATAAAGTTGCCAATGCCAGGCAGTCGCCGTAGTATTGCCAGGGACTCGCGCAAACTGTATCCAGAAGAGAAGAAACCCCCGAAAAGGCCCGGCGGCTGAGAGTTGTGAGTGTCGAGGACTGCCTCCCCAAGAGCCCCCCAGGTCGCACTGTACGGCCGCTGTATTGCAAGCGGGTTGTGGCTGGCACGTGTGCCACAGCGCAGCAACAGGGTACGTCGTGCTGTCGTTTAGGCCGGATTAGCAGTAATTGCGGTCGCCGGCCATTTTGGCGTATGAAATTCACACTGGCCGTGAAGCTGTCCTCACTGAACTGAGTACGGAGTATTCTGCAATGATACAGCATCAACTACGACTCGCTTTCTGCAATTCTACCAGCACCGTGCAATTTTCAGATCCAAACCAGCCTCATCAGCGCAAGTTCTGCCCCGCTTTATTCGTTGTGCGGATCGGATCTGTCAAACTCGAGATTATCAAGTACTCAAATGTGATTTGCTTCTGGCTCCAGGGAAAGAAGCTGGCAAAAAATACGCCAGAGTATGGTGCACGTAACGTAGACACGGCCCATACCAATTGATGGGCCAGACCGCTACTTTGCCGCTGGCTGGCTGGGTCCGATGCGAGATTGTATCTAACGTATCCTGCAAAAGAGAGAGCCATCTTGCCAGCCTGGCTGGGCCAGCACGACAAACCATGACGAATGGTAACCCGGCCCTGCATACCCCATGTTTGCTGCGAACCAAGCACAACATCTGGACACCCGTGTGTTGCAGCCACCATGACACCATGTACTCCGTAGTGTTCGGGAAGTTGAAGCAGGGCCAGGACAACCCCAGTCATGACCCGTTAAGTGCACATGTATGCCGGTAATGCAGAATACTACAACTCGCTGTACGGTGTTGTGCTGGCATCCAGCTGTCAGCTGCTGCTGTGGCCAGCGGCCGGATCTTGTGGGTACGTGGCCAAATAGCGTAGCAGATCACGTAGCAGATAAGTTAGAAGCAGGGTTGGCCGTCAGAGTCTTGATCGCTCAGCGCCAGCCTGTCCGATCCTGTGATTGCTCCACCGCTGTTGGAAAACATATCGGTGCCGTCTGCCAACACATCATGCATGGAATTATGTGGAGAAGGAGCCAAAAGTGACCGATGACGAGGAGGTGAAGCGAAAAGGCAACGGAACAGAAAGAGCGGGAAATAAGCTATAAATGAGCCTTGCCTTCGGGCCCGCCCCTCTGAGCACGTCGCTCGATCTTGATTCCACCGTATGTGTGCCATTCGCGATGGCCCGTCATTTATGGGGCAATACGGGCAATACGGGCAATATGGGCAGCACAGGCAAAACGTCGCCTTGTCCGACTGCGGCTCTCTCCGTACAGTCCTTCTGGGCTGGACTGGAGGAACGGATGGTGTGTGCTCTCCCAGATGCCGACGCGTGATTTCCGGGAAGCTCCTTCAGCGACGCTATTGGCAGACGAGACCGGCCATCTGAGCCAGTCATATATCGAAGAACGGTCCTGGTCTGATCTTGGCCACCAAACTGGCCGCCTGTCCCACTTTTCTCTTGATCTCCTTGATCTTTTGCCCTCGTGCCCTTGCCATGAGGACAGGCTAAGCGGATGGCCCCGTTGCGGGAACATCAGCAATGGGGCCAGAGGTGGGAAGCAGAAACCAAGCCAAAGCAGGGTTTGATTGTGTTCAAATTTGACAACTGAGATGACAAGTCCCACTCGAGTGGTGGGCAAGGTCGGACCGGCTGGAAAGAGCCAGTTCACAGCCCCCAAACGGCCTGAGTATGTCTATTTCGGGGGTAGAGGGCGGACGAAGGTCTTTGTGCCGCACATCGTCTGCTTATCATTGCTGCTCGTGCCGGCCGGTCAACCTGCCCCGCTCATCTCAATCTGAAGAAGGGCAGAAGAGGGTGGGCAGGGATGAAAGCAGAGCTCGCACAACGGAGGGGGACCGGATACGAGATGGAGGGGCGGGCAAGCCAGCGCTTCAGATGTTTTGGTGTGTCAGGCGGTTTTAGCCTGCCGTTTTCGATTGGCCGGCCGCGCGACATACAGCTTGCATACACATGCTGCAGTGCAGGTGGTGTATGTAGTGGCCTGCAGATTGCTGATAGTGAGCACGACGAGCGCAGAGGTCGAACGGCGTGGCGACAGTCGAGCAGCGCTTGTTGGGCGAGGCGAAATGGATTCGCGCTGTCCAAGCGAGCAGGCGAATGCGTTTCTTTTTCGTTTCGACCGGCCAGCCGCAGAGTGGCCGGAACAGGCCCAAGACGGACAAATGTTGTCACTAGCAAGAAGCCGGTCAGATGTAGCCGCTGCCACTAAGCGATCATCTGCAGCCCTGCAGAATGGTCGTGGCGGCGGCGCCTCTCACGATGGCCAGAACCGATGGCCGGGCAGCAAAGGGAAGGATTACGGAAAGGAGGGATAAAGGCCCCATTCTGCCCTTCTGCACCATCACAAATCACAAAGCTACGCCCTGCTGCCTTCTGTGTCTGCCTGCACGTTTCTGTTGTGTGGGGTAGTTGCCGCCAGAGAATATTATAGCGGGAGCTTGCAACAGTGGAAACGGGACCCTCACTGTCTTGCCGCATCGACTCTTTCGGCGGCGGCCTCTGCCTCAGCCCCTCCTGGAAGCGAGGAAGGAGCAGCCAAGCGCGTTTCTGCCGATCACCGGGTCTTGTGCAGAGAGCAGCCACATTCGTTCCAGATGCAAGGCAACGAGGGAAAGAACGAGAGAGTACAGGGCAGCAAAGAGGAAACTGCAATGGATCGGCAGGCAGGTAGAAAATAGCCCTGGCCTTTCATCTCTCTTCGCTCGCAACTGTCCGCTTCTCTTTCGCTCTCCTTCGCCTTTTCGTGTTTATCATAAAAACGCGGTTTGCGGCCTTGTGCTCTGCCGGCATCAGTCGCATCCTAAACCCCTGGTCGGATTTCATACAAACGAATCGAATCCTCAGCCTGCTGCGCAATAGCCTAGCTCCAACCGTCGGTCCGACCTCCATATTACAACTGCACCATCGCCATCTCCTCCCTTTTTCGTCATCGCGAACACTTTCTTCTTCTTCCACCTTTCCCCTGCATCTTTTTCCTCTCGTCTTTGTTTCCGTTTTCCCCTCTTCTCGCACGTCTTGCCTCCCCCCCCCCGCTACCCATCGACCGTGCGTGCGCACCGACTAGGGACCCTCCTACTGTCCGGTCTTATCAAGAAGTAATAACCCTGTCTATCCGCGCAATCTACCAACAGGACATTCAGGGGATCACTCCATCAGAGCGCGCTTGTTCCAAAGTCAGAGCAGCAACATTATCAGCCCTAGTCAATCCACATCCCTCTTTGTACCACTTGATTTCCCCCACCCTGTGCCCCCTTGCCATCATCAGAAACACCGGTTGCAAACGCTGGAGAACGAGAAGAGGCAACAGCCGTCCGAAGGTGTGATACAGGCCCGCATGGCCTGGCCTGATCTGACCCTTACACAAACACACTCCCTCCCCTTTCCCTCCCGCCTCTCTGCGGGGAACGACCTTTTCGGTCTGTTTCGTTTCCTTATTTGTTTCGGTCTGTGCCTTCCATGATCTTTCTCCGTTCGCCGAACGGAACTTCTGCTCGCCTCTCCATGGCTGTCCACCCATATTAGGCAACACTCTCGTCTTACGATTGCCGTCCGCACTGTCCTGACGTTCACGCTGCCACCTACGCTTTCTTTTAGAACTATTTCTGAAACCCCATCCCGAGACTTTCTTTGACTATTGTGCTTCCAATGTGCTGTCGACGCTCTTTCGGCCTTCTTCCGTCTTGTCCCAGCAAAGCTTTACTGGCATAGGAACGGTGCCGGTCTAGACGGCCTCTCGTCAGAATGAGCGAGCCGTTCGAGGACAATGAAAAGGTACGTCGCAAAGTGGGGAGATCACCATGTTGTAGTTGGTATGCGCCATATGCTTAACAACTTGCCATCTAGCGCTCTATGCTCGCGGAGTTGATCAGAGCCAGTCGAATTGATGTGGGTGCAGTGGTGGAGTTCGTCAAAAGGTACAACATTCAGCCGAATTGGATGGACATGCGCTATCCCAATGGTGAGCAAAATCAATCAACTCTTGTCAGCCCTTTTGCGAGTACTGGTCCGGCAGTAGAATGTGGTCTCACGCTGTGTTTTTCTGCTTAGGTCGTACTCCGAACGAATGTAGGCAACTTTTTGAAAGCATGGGTATTGCAGCACCACCGCCTCCACAGCTTCAGCCCGCGGCATCACAACAGTACCAACAATTCTGCCAGCCTCCGCAGCATGTTCAACAACAACAGCAACAGCAGCAGCAGCAGAACCTGCAACGCCAACAACAGCACCAACCGCAGGCTCTGCAGCATATACAACCACCTACACCATTGCCCCCTATGAAGCGCAAACCCTCGTTCGAAACCACCGAGCCCTTACCAAAGCGTCTCGCGATCACAACGACCGAAGTCCCAACGCCGCGCCTGCGCGCGGTAAATATCCAGCCACGTCCGTCGCCTACAGGGCTTGCAGCAGCACCTTCGCCCACAGTCGATACCGTCACATCCCCGCCTCCGAATCCCTCTCGGAAGCGCGGCCGTCCTTCCAAAGCGGACCGAGAAGCCAGGAATCGATCGTCCATGTCCATCGGAGCTTTTCCACCTCTTCTGGCTCCCGCACCCAAAACAGATCGGTTTTCTACGTTGACTCCTCCTCCTTTGGCCGAATACGCGTCACTGCCATCTGTGGCAAGCTTTAGCAGTTCTGCAAGAGCTTCTTCGGAGCCAAAAGTGAACACCATGACGAGGCCAATCACACCTCGTCAAGTAAAGCGGGCTAGCCATGAGCCTGAGGATGCGCAAATCGACGTACGCGTTCAATCCTCCTCCTCTTCGAAATAGTGCACTTACTTATGGCTGTCCAGGGCTCTTTTCACCAGGACTCCGGCCTCAGGCACTCCATGGCAAACAACCGTACCCCACTGCGACTGGAGCTGCCGAGATTGTTGCCAAGGAGCTCTCCAGCTCAGGAGCTACCAGCAGGCCACGGTGTCAGGGCACCCGAAAGTCAACCCCCGTCTTCTCGTGTTTCTGTGGCAACTCTCCTGAAAGCGGGCATAGAAGCTGTATGATCTCTCGACCACGTCTATTCGAGGAAACGGTATAACGAGCTGAATGGATCCCTCTTTTTTTCAAAAAAAGGGGAATGTCGCCAGCCAAGGCTTACTACGAATCTTGATAACTTTTCGCGTCGCATTTTTGTTGCTTTGCACGCTTTGGTTCGGCTTAATGGTGAGGCTATCTCGTACCCATTTTTTGTTGCATCGCATAGTGGAGGCATACGATGATTTTACGGAGTACGCATATACCAGTTGTTTCGGCTTTTTTTCCTGTCGGGGTTCCTATTTGATTTCTGGCAATATAAAGAGTCCGTCTGAGGGGCATGTCTTGTTCCGGCTCTGGGGTCGTTGGAGGCTCGTTTATTTTCTGGATATAAAGCGTTTCGTTCTACTTTGTCTTACTTTATTCAGCTTACCACTATTACAGGGTCTGTTCTTTTTACCAGTAGGAATCATAACGACTCTCCCCGTGTAAAATACAATATTCATAGAGGCTATTTTGTTTACAGAAGATCGTCATGTTCTAAAACCACAAAAGCAGGGAACAAGTTAGGGTTTCAAATGCATTAGATTGACCATGGCATGCAGTCGAGCGCACGCCACTTAACTCCTCTATCGGCGGCATATGTGTGCCAAGGTGCCATGGAACGAAGCCACCTAGTTCCAGATAAATGAAACAAGGAAAAGAAAGACCGAAATTCCTATGGAGGCCAGCACATCCCCTCTACGAAGGATATCTAGCCGTGGCGATGGGTACTAAAACGCAAGCGCAGGAAGCTGATGCAGCTCGGCGCGGTATTTTGAGAGATGAGACGGTTGTAGTGAACTGGGGAAGGGGGTAGAAACGCAATTAAGCACAAGATTCAAGCCAGACGATGAAAGCTGGGCGTGGTCTGATTATAGGGCATATACGGGAAGAAGAGGGGCGATGACAGGACTGTGTCTACTGATGCTTTTCAAGGCTCTGCAGGTTGACCAGCTCGGCGTAGCGGCCGTTGCGCTGCATGAGCTCGACGTGGGTGCCCTGCTCGACGATGCGGCCCTGGTCGAAGACGTAGATCACGTCGGCCTTTTGGATCGTGCTGAGGCGGTGGGCGACGGCGATGGTGGTGCGACCTTTGGCGGCCTTGTCGAGGGCGGCCTGGACGACCTTTTCGCTCTCGCTGTCGAGCGCAGACGTCGCTTCGTCAAGGAGTCTGGGGGGTTAGCAGGGGGAGAGAAAGAGAAGATGAGAAGAAGAAGAAAGAAGAAAGAAGAAAGAAGAAAGAAGAAAGAAGAAAGAAGAAAGAAGAAAGAAGAAAGAAGAAAGAAGAAAGAAGAAAGAAGAAAGAAGAAAGAAGAAAGAAGAAAGAAAAAAAGAAAAAAAGAAAAAAAGAAAAAAAGCTCACAGAATCTTGGGATCCCGGATCAGGGCCCGCGCAATGGCGATGCGTTGTTTCTGGCCGCCCGACAGGAGCGCGCCCTTGCTACCGACGAGAGTGTTGAAGCCATCTGGTAGGCTGACGATGAAGTCGTAGATGTTGGCCTCGCGGCAGGCAAACTCGACGGCCTCGTTGGTCACGGCGGTCTCGTCGAGGGCGCCCAACAAAATGTTCTCGCGGATAGTGCCCATATACAGGGTCGGTTCCTGGGAGACCAGGGCGATGCCGCGACGATAGGCGCTCACGTTGAGACCGGCAATGTCGTGGCCGTCGAGGAAGATGCCGCCGGCGAGCGGATCGTAGAAGCGCTCGAGCAGGGCGATGGTAGTAGACTTGCCGCAGCCGGAGGCACCGACGAGGGCGACGTACTGGCCCGGGTGGACGGTCAGGCTGAGACCGCGCAGCACGGGCTGCTCGAGGCGGGTGGGATAACGGAAGTGGACGTCGCGGAACTCGATCGGGTGGTCGAACGAGTCGACCGATCGACCAGCCGTCGACCAGGCGTCAATGGCCACCGGGCGCTCAAACAGGTGCTTCAGCTCGGCGCTCGCCTGGCGGGCCTTGCCCATGTCGGGCGCAAAGGAAAAGAACGTGCCGGCTGACTGGGCGCCAAAGGTGACGGCTGAGAAGACGACAAAGAAGCTGAACATGTCGTAGGCCCCCTCCGACAGCAGCTTGCCACCATACCAGAAACCCAGGGCCAGGACCAGAAATGTTAGCGATTGCGACGCCGCGTACAGCAGCGACGACCGCAGCACCGACACCGTCGATGTCTGCAGCTGTGCTGCCAGGTCGGCGCGATAGTGCTGCACCACGTCGTCTTCGCGCGTCAGCGAGGCCACTGTCCGGATGGCCGTGATCGCCTCGCTCGCGTAGCTCGCCGAGCCCTCGTAGGCCCGCTTTGCCCGCCGCTGGTAGTGCGCCAGCATCCAGAACCGGAAGTAGCCGCAGCCCAGCAGGATCGGAATCGTCGACGTGCACACCAGCGCCAGCTTCCACCCGATCGCAATCGACAGCGTCAGCGCGGCGATTAGCGTCGTCGCCACCGTCAGCAGTGTCCCTAGCGTCGCGCCGCTCAGCCCGGCAGCGTGCGTCACCTCCGTCGACAGGAACGATGTCAGTGCGCCCGCCGTGTTCTCGTCCCGGTCGAAGAAGGAGATGTCCTGTCGCAACATGGAGCGAAAGGCCCTGTCACGTGCTCGATGCACAAGCCGTTCAGAGCACAGTGCGAATAAGCCTCCCTGGATCGAAAATGCAAGCAGTTGCACCAGTCCCAGCATCAGGTACATCAGACACCAAAAGTGCGCATCGTGCCGCACCTGGCCGCGGTTCTGTGGCGTCACCACCACCGACAGTGTGCTGATCTGCTTCGCGAAGAACACCGCCTGCGTCGGGTTGCCGCCACCGCAGATGATCGAGAACACCAGCGCCACGCACATCAGCGGCCACTCTGAGCTGTTGAACCCTGCGATCAGCCGGATCAGCGTCATCAACCCGTAGCGTGCCGCTGCGTCTTCCGCCTCCGGCTTGCGCGCCTTCACCGCCAGGCTCGACAGCGAGTGCTGCGTCGCCGACCGCTGCAGCTTGCGTGCCATGTCGTCGTCCGGGTCTGCTGAGTAATCACCCGTTCCTGTGGCTGTGCCTTCTGTGGCTGAGCCGTCCTTGGCCTCCACGTCCGCGCTGCTGCTGCTGCTGCCACCCGTCACCTTGCGCACCAGTTCTGCGTCTGCCTTGGCGTCCAGTGCTTCCTGTTCCTCGGACGTCGGTGCGTTCACGGTCGCGATGCTCTGTGCCGCCACCAGGTTGTAGTAGGCGCCGCGCCGCTCGATCAGCTCGTTGTGCGTGCCCTGTTCGACGATCCGCCCCGACGACATGACCACGATGTTGTGCGCGTCCTTGATCGTGCTCAGTCGATGCGCAATCGTAATGGTCGTCCGTCCGGCAGCTGCTACGTCCAAAGCCGCCTGCACCACGCCCTCGGACCGCGTGTCCAGCGCCGATGTGGCCTCGTCCAACAGCAGGATCTTCGGGTCCGACACGATCGCCCGCGCAATGGCGATACGCTGCTTCTGGCCGCCCGACAGCAGGAAGCCGCGCTCGCCCACGTTTGTCTCGTAGCCCTCGGGCAGACCGGTGATGAAGTCGTGCGCGTTGGCCTTGCGTGCCGCGTCCTCGATCAGCGCCAGCTTCTCCTCCACGCCCGCCTGCTCGTGCCGGCTGCCGATGAGGCCGTGAGCAATGTTTTCATAGATGGTCGTGCCAAACAAGATGGGCTCCTGCTGCACGAGCGAGATGTTCTGCCGCAGCCACCGCAGGTTCAGCTTGCTGATGTCGTGGCCGTCCAGGTAGACCGTGCCCTGCACCGGGTGGTAGAACCGCTCGACCAGGCCGACAATGGTCGACTTGCCCGACCCCGAAGCGCCCACCAGTGCCGTCGTCTTGCCGGCCGGAATCTCCAGCGACACGTCCTCCATCACCACCACCTCGGGTCGTGACGGGTAGATGTGCTTGATGTGCTCCAGCCGGATCGCGCCCACCAGCCCAGCCGGCTTTTCGCCCTCGTCTGACGTCGGGTCCAGGCACGAGATCCGGTCGATCGTGTTGAAGATCTTAGCCGCGGCCGCCAGGCCGGTCGTGAAGGCCTGGATGTTGGGCGCCACGTTGCCCAGGTTGAAGGCGCCCATCATGACGGACATCATGATGATAAGCACCTTGGACAGCGGGATCACATTGTCGAGCACAAAGTTGCTGCCTACGTAAAAGGCCAGGCCGTAGTTGAGGTATAGGATGCACATCATGCAGGCAATCATAATCGAGAGCACCGCCTTGACGCGGAAGCCATGGCCTTCGGCCCGTGTCAGGTACTCGTCGTAGCGGCGGGCCAGGCGGTCCTGCGTGCCAAAGGCCACGCTGTTGCGGATCGAGCTGATGACCTCCTCGGCCACGCTGCCGCCCTCGGCATAAGCCGCCACTGACAGCTTGCTGTACCGGACGATGAAGCGCGACCCACCGCCCATGACAGTAACCAGCGCCACCACCGTCGACAGCAGGATCAGCGTCATCTTCCAGTACTCGACGAAGCCGATGACAAAGGCGGTAAAAAAGGTGGCCACTGCCGCAAGCGTCAGGCCAATCTTCTCTGAGATGCCCTCCTGCACCAGGTTCGCGTCGGCCGTGATGCGCGTCGTGACCTCGCCGGCGCCCAGCTTGTCGAAGAAGCCAATGTTTTGGCGCATGCAGCTCTCGAGGTAGTGCTCGCGGATCTTGGAGCTGATGTGCTCGCCCGTGTAGATGAAGCCGACTGTGGAGATGTACGTGGTGACAAACTCGCCGATGGCCAGGTAGATAAAATACAGCACCTGGTGGGCCATCTTGTGCATGAATGCGTGGCGGGAGAGCGTGCCGAGAAAGAACTTTTGGAAGCTGCCCTGGAGGTTGCCGAACACGACTGTCATCAGCGGCAGTGCGGCGCCGGATGCCGCGCCGCAGATGGCCGACACGACCAGGATGGCCACGTCCGTCCTCGAGGCGTAGCGGTACAGCGTGCGGAAGCCGACCTTGACCTCGGGCGTCAGCACCTGTCGTCGCAGCACAGAGGCCTCGTCCGGCGGCAGGTGTTGAAAGGGGTCCACTGCATTCTTCTGGTCGGGGAGCTGCACGGGTTTCGAATCGATCTTGACGAGACTCGATGCCGCCTTCTCATCGCCCGTGTCCTCTCGGCTGGACGCAGACTTGGGCGGCATGATCGCCGTGGCGACAGCATCCTTTTCCGAAAGGCGGTTATCTTTAGCCATTGCGTGTGGGCGAAAAAGAAAAAAGGAGACACTGCGGAGAGACGCCAGACGGTGTGCGTCTTAGAAAGCAGGCAGTCTTATATCGGGAGATGAAAAGGCGGACTGGCAGCGCGGCGAGACAGTCGCGGCTTAGCTTCGTATAAGGTTGTCTCGGGCCCGCATTGTTTTGTTGAGAAGGGGGGGCTTAGTGGAGAGGAAGATAAACATGAGAATAAGCGAGCATAGTGCAAGGCGCCAGACGGAGCAAACGGCCGGAGAAAAGAGTAACTCCAGGAATGTGTGGGTTGCCTGGCTCGTGTCGACTGCCTTCTTGGGAAACCCTGGCGGCCGAATCCTGGCATAAGTCGACCGCCGTTCTCCTCCTTTCTGGCGGGTGAATCTGACGCCAGGAAACCGGGGACACGGCCTAGTCCAAACCCCGACCGAACCAAGCGACGCTCTAGGCGAGTCTTCCAGGAGGTCGCAGGCCAGGTCTCTTTCTGGCAAGTGAATCGTGGGCCCCACGTCATCTCGCCCCTCAGCCATGGAGCCATGTGTCGTCCTTCGGTTTCGCATTCGGTTGCCTTGTCCATCCACCTTTAGTTCGTCTTAGCTACCGTGGCGGATCGCTCTAGCGCTCGTCCGATCGACCTTGCGCGTGCGAGCGTCTGAGTCGGGATGATACATACGGCTGCTGTGGATAGAAGTTGGCCCTGGTTAGAGGAGTCCGTAAGGATGAAAAAATAGGCAATTACTACGGAATGTTACTTGTACTCATAATCCTCCCGCCTCGGAAAGAGTCATTCTGACGTGTTCCTTCCTCTATAGGCACAGGCCACGTCATACAGCATCCTGCATCTTATCTGAATGATACAGCAAAGTTCAGCCGTGCCGTGTTTTCGCGTACTTGCCAATGCGGAGAGTTTGTCTTTTCTACTATGTAGCATCCGCCACCTGACATCTGACATTTTGGCATCCAATCATATACACTTTGCGGGAGCGAGATGATGCTGGCTGCGATCGGGGCCGCTCGTTGAAAGCCAGAATAGGAAGCGCGGTTCCGTGCATAACATGGGTGTGACGTGACTCGCCCGCATACAGCGATATGCTACTACACCACGTCATCGCCGCCTCAGGCCATCCAGGCACCCCACCAACTCGGCTAGCCTTGACAGCCTTGCACGCCAACCCACGACTTGCGACTTCTAGCCAGGCTGTCCTCGCGGATCGAGAAGGAAAGAGAGGAACTCAAAGTGCATCACAAGAGATCAGGCCGGGATACAAGAGAGCTCACGCTGCCTGGCGATAGATCCTGGCTCGAAGCTGCAGCGTACAGACTTTGGACCCTTTGGCTGCAGAACAGCTATAACTCACCATGCGTCTGCTGCATGGCTGCCGGTCCCAGGCCGTCTGCACCGGGCTCGTCTTGCTGGGCTCGGCCTTGCAGCCGGTTGCTGCCACCAGGCCCAAGAATGCCATTCTCCTGTCCGAGGTGAGCTGCGAAGAAGAAGAAGAAGAGAAGAAGAAAAAGAGAAAAAGAGAAACACGACAAAGTCTGACTCCAACAGGTCCAGTCTCTCACCCTGCGTGCCGGCAAGATGACGTCCCATCGCCGCGTATCGGCCGTGCCCCAGCTCTCGTGCACGTCCAGCCCGCCGGCTCTCTGCGACCTGCACACCGTCGACGTGATGCGCTGCACCAACGAGGGTCCCGGCTACGACCACGAGGACATCCAGTGGTCCTGCACGGCTCAGCTGCCGCCCGAGCTCAAGGTCTGGGCGCCACCGACGTCGTCTGCGAGGGCTATGCCTCGCGCGACGACCCCTACGTCCTGCGCGGCAGCTGTGCCGTCGAGTACCGCCTGCTGCTGACCGACCTCGGCGATGAGCGATACCCCGATCTGGCTGCAGAAACAAGCGCCGGTGGTCTCGCTGGTGCCGACTGGAGCTCCTGGCTGTTCTTCGGTCTCTTCGCCGCTGTCTGCATCTGGATCGTCTGGTCGGCCCTCACGGCCGGTGGCCGCGATGACGAAGGACAGGCGAATGGTACACGACGGCCAGGTGGTGGTGGAGGTGGAGGAGGTCCCGGCTTTGATGGAGGTGGTGGTGGTGGTGGCTACGACTACGACAACGACCCACCGCCACCCTATCCCGGTAATCCCAAGCCGGAGTCGTCCACGGCAGCTGCCCGGGCTGCTGGCCAGCAGTGGCGCCCAGGATTCTGGACCGGCATGGCTGGTGGTGCTGCAGCTACTTATCTGGCTGGGCGCAACAGCAACAACGGCAGCAGCAGCAGAAACAACTCCGGCTACGGCTACGATGGCCCCAGACAGCCTGGTCGGGGATTTGGCCGCTCGGCTGGGCCGTCCTACCGATCACAGTCGCCCCAGAGACCGCTGACAAGATCCACATCGTCTGCCCGTTACGAGGGCACCGGCTTTGGCTCCACGAGCCGTCGGTGAGAATGACGGAGGACCAGACGGCTCGCACACTCGGGTGGAAACAGACACTTCCATCACACGCCGCAGCATTGTGCGCCGGCTCCCATTCTCTTCTTCCCGCCCTAGTACACTGTAAAAATACACACAGAAACATTCAAACACGGCCAGGGCCCCTCCCATAAGCCAAAAAAAGAGCACAGATACCTGAAACTAGGTGACGCCTCCCCGTTCCGAAAACATATCGTATACCGTACACCCAAGGGCTCTCCGGACCCTGACACTGACAGAAGGAGGAAAAAAGGGGAATACAAAAGCTTTATAGTAAGCGGGCAGGAGGCAGCAAAGACGCCACAGACGGACGGCGCTTTTACACCACTCCCCCTTCCCTGGATGGATGAAAAAAATAATGAAATTTGGCTCCAAACGGCAACCCCGCCCTCTCCCCTGCTGACCTGAACCGGTTCATCTCGTCTCGTTTCGTTTCCTCTTATAAATGTGCCGTCATCACGTCCATCTTGTCAAAGGCCTTGTTGCATGTCGGACACTTTCTCATCCGGTTGCTGAGCCGCGCATCGATACATGACTGGCAAAACACGTGCCCGCATGTCTTGATGATCGCGTTCTTGAAGTCGTTGCGGCACACCGAGCAGAGCGCAAATTTCTATCGTCTTAGTCAGCATTCGTCGCCTTTTCTCGTCTCCGCGTCCACCGCTACTCACCCTGAGCATCTCCTCTTCCTCCGACGAGTTGGCCAAGCACTTCGTCTTCCAGTTGTCCCGGTCCTTCTGCAGGTGTCCTATCCGCACTTTGAGCTTCTCCAGCTCTGTTTCGTGTGCTGCCGCCTGCTCGCGCAAGCTGATGTTTGCCACGTCCCGCGCCTTGACCAGATTCGTCAGCTCCATGATCTGTCCCTTGCTCGAGTCGAACCGCCGCGTGATGTCCGCGTTGGCCGACTTGAGTATCCGGCTTTCGTCTGCCACCGTCGTGTTGGATTGCCGGAAGTCGGCCAGCTGCTTTTCCAGGTTGCTCAGCAGCGACCGGCTCTGTGCTTCCACCTCCTTGAGCGAGGTGATGATCTCTGAGCTCTTGCTGTTCTGGTGCCGCAGCGCCCGGATCTCTGCATTGCGAATGTCCATATCCTTGCGTGCCGCGAAGTACTTCTGATCCGCCTTAGCCTTCTCTAGCGTCAGGATCGTCACCCGCTCCTCCAGTGCCGTGAAGTCCATCACCTTCTTCTGCGCCAGGCTGATCGCCCGCTTATACGCCTTCTCCACCGACGGCATTTCCGCCTGAATGAGCGCGTAGTCTTTCTCCAGCTTCAGCAACCGTTCTCGCAGCTGTTCCGGCGACAGCGCCTCCAACTCCGCCGTCGTCGCCGTGTCGCTGCCGTCCTCGCTCGGTCGTAGTCGGTCCAGCTCCAGCTCCAGTGCCGTTATGCGATCGTCCTTGGCCGTCACTAGCTCCTTCATGTGCTCGAATGCCGTCCGCTCCTGGTCCTGGCTCGCCTTCCGGATCTGCACGTCAGCCACCAACTCATCCCGCGCCGATCGGATCCGTGTGAGATCCTGCTCTTTCGCCTGTATCTGGTCCTCGAGTTCGCTCGTGACCGCTTGCGCCTCCAGCTCGAGCTTCGTTCGAAAGGCCGTTCGGTCCGTCTGCAGCTTCTCGATTTCCTCGCGCAGCTGCTTGTTGGTCGCTTCCAGGTGGTTGGCCCGCCGGATCAGGTCTTCACTCTTGCTCTTCAGCTGTTTAAACAGGTCTGTCCGCGCATAGTCCTCCTCCGATACGCTTTCCCGCTTCGCTCTGAACGCGCTGTTCTCGTCCTGGGCGGCCTTCAGTTCAGCAAACAGCCGGTCGAGCTGCTCTTTTTGCTTTGCAAACGCAGCCAGGTTCTCGTCATATTTCCCCTGCAGGGCCTGCAGATCGGCAGAACTTGCCGCCGACGCGTCTCCTCCATTTTCGGCTGCCGGCCGCGGGGTGACGTGCGCCAAGGCCTTCTCTTCCATCTTCTGGACCTGTAGGCTGCGCATGCGATCTATCCGCTTTTCGGCCTTGATATACCGTAGTGTCGCGGTGTCGAGTTGCTGCGATATGTCTTCCTTGTCCGTCTCCAGGCGGTCCAGCTGTAGGGCGTATTCCTTTTGGGCGGCGAGCAAGGTCTTGATTTGCGTCTCCAGCTGGGTGACCTCGGGTTTTACTGCTTCGCGCATGCCGGCAAGCCGGCTGAGGAGAAGCTCCATTCTCGTCTTGACTGCCTTTGTCTTCTCACCCAGGTGCTTCTGAAAATCTCGGCTGTCTTTGAAGCTCAGCGCAGACGGGTAGGGATGTTCTAGTAAATCGATGCCTGTCAGCATGGCCATGTGCTCCAGCGGTCTAGCGGTCTGGTGGTCGTACCTTTCGATTCTGGGTGGCTGGACACAGTCCCTTCGCAGAGAAGCTCGATTTCTTGCAAAAGCTAGGCGATGGTTAGGATGTCTGTCTTCCGCTTGGTCGTCATCGGCGGTGGGGGATGTGTGCCTACCTGGAGGACCCAAGCATCGGCAATACGGATGTGGTCATCATGATACGTCGACCGCTTTTGTATCTCTTCGATCCGAGTTTCTAGTGTGGCTTTTTCCCTCTTGTATTCGTTCATCTGGCGGATAAGGGCGTCTTTTTGAAAGTCCTGGAGATCCCGCGGTCAGCAATCGTCCATCTGAATGTCGAAGGGCGCGAAGCGCCAGCAAAACGGGCCAGGATATCAGTGAGCAGGGGAGGAAGAGCCTTGAGGGTCTATGCCTGCTGCTTTGCAGCAAGCGGCGCATTAGCATGGAAACCGGCGTGGCTGACACTCCCAGAGGCAGGAGAACAGTTTCTGAACAGACAGCTTCTGGGAGCAACGACATGTGATGCAGGCAGGGCGAGAATGTAGGTAGAAGGAGGGGAAGACGCGCGTCAGGAAAAGAACAGATGCGTGCGAGCGGGAAAAAGGGGGCTCAAATCGATCTGCAGGATGGAGAGGTGAAAGTCTGCGTCGTGTGATGCCTTACCTCGAGCCAAGCCTCGTCTTTGTAGTCACCATTATTGTCGTCTTTTGCCCTGCTGCCACCACCGTTCACGGCCTGTCGCTTGCTTGGTGGTGCATACTCATCGGTGTCGGCGATGGCCGGCCTCTTCCTGTCCTCCATCTTGACGACGGCGGATGGATGAGTCGGCAAAGCGGAGGGAGAAGTGGCAATAGGCATGGGAGAGGGGGAAGGGATGAGAAGGCGAGGGCGCGTGAGGAAGATCTCCGAGTCCCCGCGAGAGAGCGAGGGGCCTGTTGAGGGACGAGATGGGGGAGGAGGGAGGCGAAAGGGGAGGGATTCGAGCGAGAAGCGTGAAGCGTGAGACGGAAGGAGTCCACAGAGTAATAATAGGGGAGGGAAAAAGCAACGAGAGATCCGGAGGGAAAATAGAAGAGAAAAGGAAGTGGTGGGGAAAAGAGGCCTGGCGCGATTAACCAGGAGCGATGGGTTCCGCAAACATGGGAGTGGAAATGGGCGCCAGAGATAGTCAGGGAGGCGGGCGAGCGAGCCGATGGTACGAGGCAGAAGAGGAGAGAGAGAGGGAACAAAAGTTCGCTGGCGGAGGCAGATGGAAATTTTGGCGAATTCAAGACCAAAGAGGCGTGAGCGAGGAGAGGGAAAAAGGAGCCAACCAAAAAGGGCGACAAACGGCGCTAGGCTCTGTTGGGTGCTGGCGCAGCTATGGATCGCGGCTTATCGCTGCAAAGTGGGGGCTGTCTTATATAAGGCGAGTTCGATTTTAGCACGGTATTTTTTTTTTTGCGATTTTTATCGCTTCTGCGTCTGCCTCTTTCCCCTCACTCTTCCTCCTCTCCCACGAGCACACAGACATGTTCCCGCCCGCGCCCGACGCCCACTCCGACCTCAGGCAGCTCCTCTCACGAATTGATCGAGCGACGGCGTCTTGACGTGTGCGACTTGCGCGATTGACGTCCGGCGCAGCAGATGGCCATTACGGCTGAACGAAGACCTCAGCAGCCAGCGGCAGTCGACCGAAGACCAACGACACAGTATCGATATCCAACACAGCCTCAGCCATGAGTTCCATGCTGAAGAAGAAGGGCGGTCTCGCCTTTAAGCCCAAGGCGCCGGCGGTCCGACGAGCAGCCGTAGCAACAACAGCAGCAGCGCCTTTGGCTGCCAATCTGACTGCAAACACGACGACGAGGGCAAATTCGATTGCTCCTGCTCCTCAGGAAGTCCTCCAGACAAGCCAAGCAGCGGCTACCACAGGGCCGGGGGTCAGCCCAAGACGCCGACCGCGCCCGAAGCTATCGCCCCCGCAGCCACGACGTCATCATATGTTGCACAGACAGCAGAAAAAGAAGCGACGGCACGATCCCAAAGAGCTGCAGCCCCCACACCACTATCACCCCCTGCAACCCAGAGACAGCCGGCAGCAGTGGCAGAATGGCCAGTCAGCCAGGCTGCGCCTGTGGTCGTCACAGCTCCGGCAACTCTGCCCCCAACACCCCCACCAACACAGCCGACAGTCCGACAGACCAGAACACGACGCTCGACGACGGCGGCTCCAGCTGCGGCCGAACGACAGGAGGAATCTATGACGCAGCGGACGCGCATCGCCATCAGCAGTCTGCTGCAGAGCGAAGAGGCCGTGGTTGCAACAGGTGTAGTCCCCGCCGACGAGGCGGCCAGCATTGTCAGTCCTGCTCCCGCAGTTGCGGAAATCGTCGCTCCGGCTGCAGGACGGAGGGGTCGTTCCAAGGCCAAAGCCGCTGCTTCTGATCCTGCTCCCGTTGTGCCGACGGAAGGAGAGTCTGCTGGTGCTGCCGTGGCAGCGACTGCGCCGCCAGCAAGGAGACGCTACACGAGGCGAAAGCCGGTCGGCAGTGCGGCGGCTGCAGCAGATGGACAGGAAGGAGGCGCCGAGGCCCAGGTGCGGCCACGAGCAAGCCGGAAACGGTCAGCGACATCCGGGACTAGCGAAGGGCCAGCAGCCACGACAGTGGCAGTGACAGTACCGGCAGCGGCGAAGCGGAGCCGTCGAGAGCGGGAGGTGACGCCGGAAGATGCGGAAACGCGCACGGTAGACCACCGGGAGCTGAAGATGGAGGACCTGACCAAGGACTTGCGAATCGGCAAGAAGTTCAGCCGGCACGACGAGCTGGTCGACCGCGAGCGCGAGAAGCGACGGCAATATCGGCTAGGCAAGAAGAACGGCACGGGCGGGACAGCAGCGATGGCGGTAGCGGGAAGCGGTGGCAGCAGCGAGACCGGATCCGTGCTGGGGGTAGTAGGAGTGGGCAGCGAGACGGGCGGCGTCAACGGCGGGCAGGTGCGGATGTCGGACGCCGTGGCTGCGGCAGCATCGGTCATGGCAGCAGCAGTCGGGCCCCGACGAGCAGGAGGAGCAGTGGGAGCATCAGCGGCCGGGCCGCAGTTTGAGATCATCGACGGCAACATTGTGGTGAACCAGGCATCGCTGGTGCACGATCGACACGCGGCAGCAGCAGCAGCAGCAGGCGAGCTGGAGGAGGTGGAGGAGAACGACTTTACGCGGCAGACAACGTCGAACACGTACCTGAAGCCGGGCAAGCTGCGGGGGCCGAATGCGTGGACGGAAGCCG
This sequence comes from Grosmannia clavigera kw1407, assembly GCF_000143105.1. Lineage (NCBI taxonomy): Eukaryota > Fungi > Ascomycota > Sordariomycetes > Ophiostomatales > Ophiostomataceae > Leptographium > Leptographium clavigerum. The sequence continues at coordinate 497,748 of NW_014040569.1, read as the reverse complement.
AGACGGAGCTCTTTTACCGGGCGCTCAGCATGTTTGGCACCAGCTTTGACCTGATCTGCAACATGTTTCCGGGCAAGTCGCGACGTCACATCAAGATGAAGTTCAACCGCGAGGACAAGCTGCGGCCGGATCGCATCACCGACGCGCTCGTCGGCCAGCACAAGGTGGCCATCGACGTGGACGAGTACATGGCGCGAACAGGCCAGACGCTGCACGCGACCGAGACCATTGACGCCGAGTATGCCCAGCGCCAGGCCGAGCACGACGCCGAGCAGCAGCGCATCGCCGATGACGCCGCCGAGCTGCTGCGCAAGAAGCGTGAGGACTTGTTCAGGCCGCGCGGCAGTGCAGCTGGTGCTGGTGTCAAGACTGCGGCCGGACAGACAGCATCGCACAATCTCTCGGCACGAGACTTTGACCCTCTTGGTGGCGCTGGTAGTGGCCCCAATCCAGACGACGAGATCGACGAGACCGTTGAGGACGAGACCGACCTCGTTCGGCACAACGGCCGCCGGCGTCCTGCTGGCCGCTCCAGGGTCGGAGGCATGAAAGCCGCCGTGGCCAGTGGCTTCGGCGAGGCCTACGACAGAATTGGCGTTTGTGTGTACAGAGTATGATTGTGGTGGCTCGGCTCGGATGGTGTTCTTTTACTTGCATACACGTGATACCCGCGATTGGATGGATAGGGCCGGCTGGCTGCGGGTAAACAGGCCGCAGCTGGCAGAAAGGCCGGCTTGGACGGGAAGGAAAAGAGCCGCTCTGTGAGCTGATTTGACGTGCCTTTCCTGTACGCAGAGATTCGGTGGCAACCACCGCTTATAAGATAAATGAGAAGACGCTCCCAGGCCATGTACCGCATACAAGCGAGAGAGGGTAAAGAGAGAACGATTCGGCGGCTCTGGGGAACCAGAAGAAGCGGCTTAGAAGCGAGGGCGTTTGCCAAATGCAGGAAAAAAAAGCGGAAAGGGAAAAGACTAAGGAAAAATGGAAAGGAATAAAAAAACAGAGACCTCCCCCTATTACCTCCCCCGTCCAGTTGACCCGACCAGCTGACCCGTCCATCCAGCCTCGCCTCGCCCCTCTTTTGATTCCGTCATCATTGCTTCGATCCGTTCCCTCTTCGCCTCTCCATTGCGCAGAAAAGAACAGTGTTTGGGTATTCCTCGGCCGGTGTCATTTTTTTCGGTCTTGGCGTCATTCGGTTTCAATCTCGATTTCGACTTCGTCGTCATCGTCTCTCGGAGACAGCAGCGAGCACGGCCGGTATCGTCTAGTGCGGCTTTGTCTAGTCCTGTAGATCCTCGTCGTCCGGTTGGTCAAACAGGAAATTTGCCGCCAGCTCCTCGTTCTTGTCGCACGCAAAGTATGCCTGAATCGCCTGGTCCCGGTCGAAGCCGAGGCGGCAGAGCTGGGCCGAGTTAGCAAGCTGTCCCGCTCTGTTCCTCTCTGCTTCTCTCTGATCTCAAACTCACACGTTCGATAGCGTCCCGCTCCTCCTCCGTCACCGAGATCGCCTGCGCGCCGGGCGGCAGCGGCGCATCGTCCTCGTCGCCATCCTCGCTCAGCAGGCTGAGGAACTGGTCCGGGTTCTGCGCAATCAGCTGCGCCAGCTGCGGATTTCCCGCGCCCAGCTGCTGCAGGATCGGCTCCAGCATCTGCGGCTGCTGCTGCACCACCTGGCGCAGCTGCTGGAACTGCGCGTTGTGCCGCAAAAAGTCCAGGTTGCCGAGGCCCTGGCTGCCAGCAGCTGCTGCTGCCGCTGCCGCTGCACTATCCGCCGACGGCTGTGCAGCTGCACCACGGCTGCCGCCGCCCTGGCCGTGCTGCGCAGCCAGGTCAAACAGATTCACGCTCTCGGGGTGCTCTTCGATACCGGCAGCAGGGGCTGCCGCTGCAGCTGGAGCCGCAGCCGCAGCTTCACTTTCGGCGCCGGCGCCGGCCGCAGCCGGCGGTGGCTGCAGATTATCGGGAATGCCCTGGAGCTATCAGCACAAGCACAGCCAATCAGTCTGGTTTGGGTGACACCCACTGTCAGCAGATATTCGACCGCACGGTCCGGGTTGTTGTAGGCCGCGCGCATGGCCGCGCTGATCTGGCTGCGTTCAAAGCCCATCGCCTCCATGTTTGTGATGGCCTCCTGCAGCGCAGGACCGACCGAAAAGGAGTTGGGGTCGGTGTAAGACGTCGCACCACCAGCCGTCGGACCGGCAGCACGGGCGGCCGGACTTGGTGTGGCCGCGACGGCCGCTTGCGCAATCGCAGCAGAACTGGCCGCAGCAGCAGCAGCAGGAGCAGCAGGTGTGGCCGCGACAGCCGACGCGCGAGCAGGTGTCGATGGCGAAGCGGCTGATGAAGACTCGGCCACCGGCGCCGGCTTAGGCTGTAGGCCGCAGCATTAGCATCGTCCTTCTTCTCTCGTCCATCCTCTAGGCCGACGCACCTTGTTCACCACGCAGACCACGAAGCCCTTCTCTTCGATCTTGTACGACTCGACCGTGTCTTCATCTTTCAGAATCTTGCCTGCCATCCGGGGGCATCAGTACTGTGGCTTCACCATTTCACAAGCCGGCCGGTCCTTCCATTGCGCAACGTACCCGAGTAGATGAGTTTCTGTGTTTTTGGCGCCCATCCGCGCTCGTCCGAGATCTTCTGCTTGACTGCGGCAATCTGGTGAGGCAAGAACAAAGTACATGTCAGCTCGGGCCTCTCGCCATGACTTCGCCCGAGTAACATAATGCGGAGAGACAGGGGAGTGGAACAAGTGATGCGCGAGCTCGAGGCTTGTGTCGTGCAGCCTGGGAAGAGAAAACGACGGGAGGAAAGATAGACGTACCGTCTCCGAGGGCTCGATCTCGATGACGAATTTTTGCTGCTTCAGATCCTGCACCAGAGAGTCAGCAATGGATAAGCGTCGGACGAGCCGTCATAGTTCTGGCAGGCCACATCGTCGAAACCTTTCTTCTTACCTTGAATGTCACCTTCATGGCGGGCAACTTCTGTGTGGAGGGGTCGACAGGAAGATAAAAAAAGAAAAAGAGATTATGGGAAGAAGAAGATGTTTTTTTCCACGAGCGTGCGCTGTCAGCGGGTGATGGGTGGAAAACGAGGACGCCACGGGCAAGTTGACAAGAGCAGGTTAAGGGAAGAGAGAGAGAAGGTCAGTCGACAAAGAGACTTGCGATCTTCGCTCGAGGTGAAGTTGCGTAGGCGATTTTTCGACGGCGGGCGGGAAAGACAAGGTGGAGAGGAGGAGATGTAGCCAGTCAGGCCCTGTCTTGCGGCCCTTTCTGGGCCACTCACAAGAGGCAACAGCGCTAGTGGCGGGCGGAGGCATAGGTCCATGGCGTAAGAGCTGTAGCTGCCTGCTGCTCTGGCTCTTCAGAAGCCCCTGTCAGCATACCGCTGTAAGGGATATATGTACATACAAGAAGCCCCGCCACACCACCGAGAATCACATGCGAGGTTCAGCCAATTTGCTTCAATCTTCTCTGTATACGGAGTACGGCGCCTGTTCGGTAACGCCTTTGCTAATCAAAAGTACAGACACGTCCAGCGACGTGATAATGTCGTGTTTCCCAAAACGCCTACCCAACCCTAAACCCCCAACCCTAAACCCAAGAAAATACTATCCACCCAGAAAGAACCCAGATAAGGAAAGGTGCGTGAGAGAACGTAAGAGAGCGTGAGCATGCAGCATGTATACAGCCATGTGAAGGACTGGTCCTCCTAACCGTTGCATAGTCTTCGTAGCTGATCTTCATGTCATGTATTTTGCGTTTCGTGTGTTGTGTAGTTCCCTTCTTTGAACCGGCCTGCCTTCATCCTCATGATGCCTCGTTCTCCAGTCGGGAATTCCGGCTCTCGTAACCCGATAGGCTTGTTCGCGTTCCTGCGCTCAGAATCCAGTCCGGAATCGGCGGCGTCATATTGCGCTCGGCCAAGCGGAGCTGCTTCTCACGTGTCCCCACCTCCTCGTCCACCTCCTCCTCCTTGTCGTGCAGCATGTCGCTGGCCAGCGGCCGACCCCGGGCGATGCCACCACCTCCATTGTCGCCTAGTGCGCTGGGGCTGCCAGCAAGCGCCCTCTTGACTGCAAAATCGTCAAAGCTGCCCTGCCGGCTCAGCGGGCTCGACACCACCGGAAGGCTGCCGCTCCGTATCCGGTTAAACGTCCGCAAGCTCTGCACGTCAGTCGCGAGCATCTGGCCGGCATTGGGCGCAGCCGTCACCACGGTGCCGGCGCTGACGGCGGGTGGTGGAGTCGGCGAGTCTGACCGGAACAGCGGGTGGATATGTGCCTCGTTGGCCGGCGAGAGCGAGTGCGAGCGTGCGCGCGTTCCCGGAGCCACCACATATCCGCTCGATAGCGATGTTGTCGATGTCGACCTGGGCACCGACCTAGGCACCGGACTATAGCTCCGGCTGCGCCGACGAGTCCGTGGGGGACCTGCGAGGTCCAGTGGTGCGCCCGGACTGGGACAGCGGCTCGCAGTTGGACTGGCTGGGATCGTCTCGAGAAACCGGCTGGCCGGGATGGGCGACATCGAGCTTTCCAGCACGGCCTGACGGTTTTGCGGCGAGACAGAAGACGTGTCCCACGAGTCAAAGTCGTCTTCGACGCTTGCGCTCGACTCGCGGTCACGACGGGGCGAAGACGAGTTGTTGTAAGAAGGCAAGGTCCGGAGTGACTGAAGGCTGCCGGAGCTGCTAGCCAGCAGTCGTGTCCTGGAGGAGAAGGGACGGACAGCATTGGACAGCGATGACCGCAGGGAATCAAAAGTCTCCGCCGCCGAGCGACCATCGCTTGAACCAGGTGGCGAGCGTATGTCCCCTGTCAGGGCGGCTATACCCCCCCTTCGGCTCGCCGGCGGAGTCGGGGCCAATGTCTGACTGTAGCGGATCCCCTTGACACGGATGGACGGCGAAATCCGCGTGCTGGTAGTTGGGGGCCGGTTGCTGGCATCGTCTTGCTTATAAAATTCCGCAGCTCGAGACAGCTCGGTAGTCTCCTCTGTCGACAGCGCACGGACAGCTATATATTGCGCGATCAAGAAGAGCAATTGGGCAGTATAGCAAACAGACAACGTAACCGATGCTCCGGCGAGGAAGGGAACCGCTCCAGATCCGAACAATGTCGGTGGTAGAGTGCCGGTGAACTTGCTGAGATTGACAAGGGCAGCAACAGAAATGGCGGCAGCCACTGTGCAAAGAAGGATGCTGAGACTGAACCAGTGGCCACCCGGCTGCTGTAATGGCTTTTGCAGCTGCTTTTCGTTGACGCTGCATTGAGCTGCTTGTCTCCGTATGCTGCTCCAGATGAAGTATGTGAGATAGGCAAGGAAGATGAGAAGCACTAGTCCTTCGCTAATTGCTGAAACAATCGCAATGATACGTGTTGTGGATGTTGAAAGGTATTCTAGTTGGTGCGCGAGAATGGCAAGGAGAGCTATCAAGGCCGAAGTTGAGAATATGGCCAGGGTGCCAGCCACGGCCAAAATGCTATGTGGCGGAGCCATGATGTGGAATCTGTGAAGCAACCAGATCTAGGAGCAAAAGAAAAAGAGGCTCGGCTTCACTTTGGTGCAGGACGTTGTTTCTCTGAATTGGCCTGCTTGATAACCTCTTGTCTCCAAGTCCCAGGTCACCAGGCGGAGACTAGGTCAGGGAAAAGCGGTCTACTCCTCTGTAAGTCCACGGCCAGTTGCCGTGAGCACTCGTTGGCCCAGGCGTACCCAATGCAAAAGTGACAAGATGGATAAGCCGAGAAATCTGTTGCAGTGTCGAGAAAGGCCAGCAGAGATGCCGGGCTCAATACTGGGCCAGCACAGCTTATAGAGAGCGTGTTCCTGCGTCGAGGTGGGGAGTTGGATGCTGTCCGGGAGTTGTGCCTGCTGCTGACTTCGCTTAGATAGTTTGAGTCAACTGCTGGAATGCTGCCAGATGTCTCAGCGTGAAAGGCAGCCGACATCCATAAGCCTGTGGATATTTCGATAACGAGAGGACCGACAACTGATTGTCAACTGTAAGGAATGAGTAAAGGAACGCAACATCGACCTGAGGAGAGAAGAGTGTCCCGCCACTGCCAGATGAGGGAAAAGGGGAGTAATCATGCTGACGGCAGCGCCATAGTATAAGACGGTAACCAGCAAGGACGCGTCGCGTATGCGTGCTGCGCCGCTGAGCCGCTTTTGTTGATATTATAGGGTTGGAGGTCTGGAGGGGTCGGATCTCGGAGTGGGGGGTGGCCGGGGCATAAAGATGAGGTGTGGGTGGCTTATTCGTGCTCAGGCCTCTTAGACCTCGTTTTCTGGCCTCCTTCTTACTGCGTCTTTCAGGGATTTCCTTCTTCCTTCTAGGCTAGAGGTGGATCTCGGAAAATATAGAGAACGCGGCGGGGAAGCCGGACTTGATCATAGTAGATTGTTCATGGCCACTCGGTTTTGTCGAGCTAAGCAACGGTGTCTGTTTTTGTTTTTTTCATTTGGTTTCTTCGCTTTTTCTTCTATTTTCTTTTTTTAGCGCGTTGCTTGCTTTTCTGCTTGCTTCTTTTTCCTCGCCCCTCTCCGCTTGTCGGGTTCCGTGCCACTGCTTCCCCTTTCTTGATCCATGGCTGGTAGTGTGTCGAGTGGCAGGTTGACTCAAATGCAGGCTAGCAATGTGTTCTCGATGTCAACACGAGGTGTCAACATGACATCGTATCCGCAGTGAGACATCCAAGCTATGCCGCTTCGTATTGAGCCAGCATTCAGGTGATCATCACGAAATCGTGCGTGCTGGAAGGACGATCTAGCAAGCCCACAGCTTCGGTTGGCACATCCGGTGCCTTTTTTTCCCTGCTGAACGTCGAAAGTGATCTCCGAGATGCAAGACTAAGCGGGCTAGGGAGCCACGTTTGTGGCTCATAACCAGCCGGCATTGAAGGATCAGCGGGGTCCGGCGATTCGAGCTGCAGGTAAGATTAAAATGTGGAGTATTAAGGAGCTAAGAAGGCTGACCACAGCCCCTCTTCACGTTTCCTATGCGACTTTCTGATACAGCATTGCTGCACGACCTTTGCCGATGACGTTTGCCGTCAAACGTCAAAAAGCAACATTTATTCAGAATTGGTGAATTGGTCTTCAAAGACGACAAAAGAAGAAGGAAAATTAAGCGAAACAGACAGGGACTGGAGGCTGGTAATACATGTATTCGTACTTGCAACAGATTTTGCATGCTTCCAACATCAATATACAAGATGCGCTAGCATCAAATATGGAAAATAGTCAACAAAACTCGCGTCGCGCGTTTGACTCCGCTGCAACCGATAAAGCTGCAGACTGGTAGTTACGACGTACTCCGTACTCTATGGGCAAAATATAAAAATCCAGGTATGGTCGGCTGCTACAAGTTGTAGTGCGCAAATATGGAGTGGGCGCTCTGAGTGGATATCTATCCGTAGCGTTTGTTTTGTTTACATGCTTGTTTATTTGTTTTGTTTTGTTTTGTTTTGTTTTATTGCCGATGGCAACTCTGGAATAATTATAGGCTATTCAATTTCTCGGTTGGGTTATTTTCAGCAATCCAGCTGTTCTCTCTAAAAGACGAGCTGTATTTGCGTTACTTGTATCTAAAGATAGATGATAAATATGCCTCTGTAAATTACGAATCGAAAGAAATAAGAAGAAAAAGGGAGAAAAAAAAAAAAAAAAAAAAAAGACAAGAGACAAAGTCTTAGAGATGAAGGGATCCAACAGTCGGTGAATGAACAAGCTTTTAGAAGTGAGTCATCGAGGCTAAGATTGTACAGGTTTCAAAATAAGCTGTTCCCTCAATGTCTATTTCGGTGTCTCTTCTTGCCTTCTAGAGATACCCCAAAGGGTTTCCCTGCCAGTCACGAGGCAGACGGCATACGCCGGATAATGATGCAGTAAGACTATGAGCTTTGCTGCCGATGCGATGCTGATTTTCCGCTGTAAGAGGGTCAGTCCTCGTTGGATTCGACGTATTTACCAGCATATGCCATCTGCCTGTACGAGCCTCTTACTAGCGAGGTTGCTGGCAGCACCTGCATTGCTGCTGCTCTCTCAGCAGCTTTCATCGCCTCATTTTTGGTCTACATCGTCATCTACAGGCGGAGGACTTGTCGGTATGCCTAGGCTGTCGCAGCGGACGAAACGTATCTTAAAGATAAGCCCAGTATTTGTGCTATTCGGCTTTGTATAGCGCAAAGGCTTTTTGCGTGCTGAACCTTAAGGGCCGTAATTCTGCGACATTCCAAGTTTTGTCCTCTTTGTGCTTTTTTTTGGTCTTCTTTGATCGTCTTGTCCCTTTACTAGAGTTGCCTTCATGGCTTACAACCATGCAGGAAGACTAACTCGAGCCTGTCGAGTATTAGGAAAAACACACATAAAGCCACTTTCTAGAATAAGAAAATGAATGCGCGGGAACCTGTGTCAATCCTTCATGTATAACAAGCCCAAGAGAGATGTTCGATAAGTAGGGAACACGTCATCCCTTAAGTTCAGTGTCGACTTACACATTGTTATAATGCACTCGAGCACTTGTTAGAGGTAAACTTTCATACCGGCATCATTACAAATAGGAGATCGAGGAAATGCAATAGAGAAATAATTTATCCCTTTCCTTCCCCCCCTATCTTTGTCTTCCTTTCTATCTTATAATTCTGGTCTGCATTCGTTGCTCTTCTCTTTTTTTCGTACCTCCCCATTTCTTAATTTCCTCATTCAATAGCCTGCAAGAGTGTCTCATGTGCATATCTTTCACGGTATTCTCTGCATACATTCCCAATCGCGCAGCTACATCAAGAAGGGGATGCCCGGCTCGATAAGAAGCAGTAGAACAGCCCTCAGAGTTGTTCTATCGCCACAGTTAACGTTGCTTGTAGCACTAATCTATTGTTGACAGGTGCAACCGGCTGTTTGAAGAGGCAAAAGTTGGACATGTAGAGTTTTGCGAGCCATTTCGACGGCCACATAAGCTTCTTTCAAATCTTGGAGCTTCTTTGCACTCTATTATGTCTTTTTAATATATCTTAGTCAATAACCTTTCAAGGGCTTTAAAGAGGTTATGTCTTTTCGTAATTTTAACGAAAAATAGCGCCATCCGTAGCATTGGATACAACTCAGCAAGAGTAGGCTAATCACTTTGAACGTATGCGCCCCTTTTGTTGCCAACGCGAAAAGGTCTTCAATCAGCTTTGACTAGGTTTTGCGAACCTTGTAACGATAACTGGCCTTATCTTTCCATACTGACCTCTACATCTAAACGACGTTCACCACCTTTCAACACGAAAGGGATGTTTACATCTGCTTGTATAGCCGTATCTTTCATGCCAAAGCGAAAAATAAAGATTCGATAAAAAAACAGAATCACACCATATTGTTGTGCTTTTAAGGCTTGCCCGTTAGTCGTGACATAGAATGCGACATGGAACGTCATACTCAGTAAGATCTCTTAAACAATCTCTTCGGAGCGTGGGCCGACTTTGCATTGGTGTAGTTTTATTCTGTACCACCAGAGGCTAAGTAGTAGTCACTGAGAGAAATATCTGACTCGTATAGCATGGCTTTGAGGCATCTGAAGATGCGCAATCATTTTTTGGACGGGCTGTTGGCATTCCTGTCACATTAGAGTGAAGCCACACCGGTTATCACACACGCAAAAGGCCAAGGTTTTGTGAGGTTTTGTTACGCCACAACTTGAAAAAGGATGATGTATGCGAAATAGGTAGACATACAACGTATGTCAACTAATCATAAAGATGCGTGCCAAGCTCGTGTTTGGCTGCTTTTACAGGGCCAAGCAGTAGTGAAATTATCATCTTATTCGTCACGGTATCAGAATGCTGTTTTTATTGCATGCATGAGAATCATGTGCTTTACGAACTGGCCAGGCTCAATATGTATGACGTGTCCCTGGTTCTTGTGACGTTATTAATGAAACCACTACTGGTAAAATCAAGGTTAAGTATCAAAACTTATATGGCCTGTTGGCGTACTTACAGTCCTCTCGTTGTCTGCCAAAGCATTTTGCCTCATTTTCTTATTGACTCCATCCTTGTCTTCACTCGTACTCAGACTCCACGACTAACACCGGGATACAGATTGCAGGGTTCATGGCTCACCTCCTCCGGTCTGAACCCTGTCCTGTCTTGCATATTTTACGTGCATGCAAGAGCAGATTATAAAGCGGTCCTTACCATAAAGACTGTCATTTCCATAATGAACTACGTTATGCAACTCTGTTCGTACGGAGTACTCGTACTGTGTATCATGTTCAAACCCTGGATAAGAGCGGGCTCGAAAAGGTGTCACCATACGTAGTACAACCCGCCTTGTGACCAGAGGCTGCAGATACGATATGAAGCCGCATGGGCAATACGAACCTGGACATCGTATGGGTAAAGATGCACCACGTGTTCCGCTGATGGGTCTGTCCCTTGCGTCTTCGGGTCATACCGGTTCTACTTGCCGCTCCAAAAAGTTTTGAGAACAAGGCTAACAATCAGAGAGGGGACGGTTAGACATGGAGGAATATAGCCTGGACGGCACAGAGCTCGGGCCAAGCGTGCCGATCGCACACAAAATAAGGTATCTTTGCCATTTCCCCGCTCACGAAGCCAATACTCTTGTCAGGCCATGCGGCTTCAAGCCAATTCTTGCAAACGTGATGTTGACGGAAGAGGGTTATTTGCAGTCCATCAATCAGAAGACGTCTTTTGCTTGTGCAAGGGCTAGTCTAATGCGCTATTGCTGATCAGGCCCTCGTTAAGAAGGTGGCCCGCATGACATAACCTGCAACTGAAGCCGCATAAATTAATTCCTTCGACTTCGCCGACTCGAGGTCCTCTGAGATCGATCAATGCTTTTTTGCGGGGAAGTGGCTAGGTAAACGTGGCCGGAATTAAATTGAAGCGTCTTTTGTAAGATACCGGACATCCCATTTCTTCTCCATTCAACATATGGGATCAAGGGCATTGCACCACGCAGTCTAGGTGTCTTACGAGTGTTACTCCGTACTCGGGGTTTACGAGTCCATGCGCAGTCCCACTTAGTATAACTGCACACCTCACTTATTACTCCACAACTTCGACCCTTGTCCACCTCCGCAAAATCAACAATGGACTGCCATATTTCCCGAAGTCTGATGTCCTCGGCTAATATCGACGTTTTGTCTCGATGGCTGCCTATGTGCAGGATTTCTTTCCGGAAGAGCCGCTGGCTAAATACACCGTGACACTGGAGATCGTGGACTGGATATATAAACACCTGTAGACCGGCCTGGAGGGCGATCTTCTTAAGACGACCTTTCAGCATTGGCCGTCCCGTGCCACTCTAGTCACGTTAGACTAAGAAATGGTCTCCTTCCGGACTCTCCTTACCGCCTTGGGCGCTGTCGGGGCTGCTTTTGCTAGCACTGACGGCCTCACTGACCTTGTCACGTGGGACAACTTCAGCCTTAGCATCAACGGAACTCGTGTTTTTATCCAGTCGGCCGAGTTCCACTACCAGCGACTGCCTGTCCCAGATTTGTGGCCGGTTCGTAACAAGCCTGTCTCTATGGAAGTAGAGGAGGATGAAACCCAGCGCTGATGTGGTCTTGTAGGATGTCTTCCAAAAGTTCAAAGCCAACGGTTTCAATACGATCAGGTGAGTGTCCTGTTCTGGAAGGAACGCCGGATCGGTCTTTCTGTGCTTCCGATTCTGCGCCTAACATGCGGCTCTTCAGCATATATTTCTTCTGGTCGTATCATTCCGCCTCGAAGGGTGTTTTCGATTTTGAAAGCCCCGGAAAAGACGTCCAGCGCCTTCTTGATGCCGCCAAAGATGCCGGCCTCTGGGTGATTGCCCGTGCAGGGCCTTACTGTAATGTGAGTCTTGATGATAATACATGAGATGTTTTCATTGCTGATTCGTGCTTAATGCTGCTTGCTAGGCCGAGACCAATGGCGGATCGTTGGCTCTTTGGGGCTCTGACGGCAGCCTTGGCCGGATGCGGACAAGTGACGAGACATACCACCAAGCCTGGTTGCCATGGGTGTACGATAATCGATCCTCACTTGTCAAACAATGACCGGATGGTGCATGATAGGGCTGATACAACCGCAGATCTAAAATAGGCGCTTTGATCGCGAAGAACCAGATTACCAACGGTGGCGTACGTATCTGAATTCGGGGTTTGCAGCAATGTCTTGAAACAAGCTGACCCATCATATCTACAGCCTGTCATCCTCAACCAGGTTGAGAATGAGTTTGTGGAGAGTGTTCATTCTGCGAACAGCACACAGGTCCTGTATATGGAGCAACTGAAAACCGCCTTCCGAGATGCCGGCGTCATTGTGCCTTTCACGCATAACGAGAAGGGCATGCGTGCGAACTCGTGGTCAACCGACTACGAGAATGTTGGTGGCGCTGTCAACGTCTATGGTCTTGACAGCTACCCCGGCGGGCTCTCGTGCACAAATGTCAACACTGGATTCAACGTCGTTCGAACCTACTACCAGTGGTTCCAAAAATATGCACCATCCCAGCCCATATCAATTCCCGAGTTTGAGGGCGGCTGGTTCTCAGCCTGGGGAGATTCTGCATTTTACGATGATGTGAGCCTTGCACTCCCTGGCGGATACTAGTGCTCTAGCTGACAAGAGAAGTGTACTACAGAGCATTCTCCCGCGTTCGCGGATGTTTACTACAAGGTACAGCTCTCATAGTTGCCTTGGGAAACGCAACATGCTAACGACACAGAACAATGTTGGCCAGCGGGTGACCTCTCAAAACATCTACATGACCTTTGGCGGAACGAATTGGGGCCACTGTAAGCAGCTGCCGTCAGGGCCAGAACAACAGAGGTCCACATGCTAACAGCTTTGCAGCCGCTGCTCCTGTCGTCTATACGAGCTATGACTACAGGTGAGAAGTGACACAACAGGCACGTTGACAAAAAACGGTCGCTTACCACCCCGTACTTACAGTGCCCCGTTGCGCGAGACGCGCCAGCAGACGACAAAGCTGTTCCAGACCAAACTGATCAACATGTTCGACACCTCGTCACCGGACCTTCTCAAGACCGTCATGGTAGGGAACGGCACTGGTTTCCATCTATCGTCGAAGGCGCTCTTCAGCTGGGTCCTACAGAACCCGGACACCGGTGCTACCTTTACCGTCATCCAGCAGAGCAGCACACCATCCACGAGCAACGTCACTGCCTCAGCCACCCTGAACACGAGCGCAGGTAGCGTTGTTGTTCCAGACGTCGCTTTGTATGGCCGACAGAGCAAGATACTGGTGACAGACTATCTCTTGGGCGGTGGCGCCGGCTCCAACAACAACACCATTCTGTACTGTTCAGCCGATATCGCCACCAGCAGCACGTTCGGATCGGCAGACGTGCTTGTCCTCTACCTGAAAGAGGGCCAAACTGGCGAATTCTCCTTCCGAGACACAGCCAATCTGACATTCACCGTTTACGGCAACTCCCAGGTGACCGCAAACTCTTCTTCTCACCAAAGCTTCACGTATGTGCAAGACTCTGGCGCCACAGCCGTCGTCTTTTCCAACAAAGTGATCGTTTACTTGCTCGACCAGCCGACAGCATGGCGCTTCTGGGCGCCGGCCAACGGGAAGCCACAGAGCAGCCCGCTCGAGGTCTTCAAGAGCGACCGCCTTTTCATTCTGGGGCCGTACCTGGTGCGTTCGGCCGAGGTAGACTGGTCCAAAGGCACGTTATCTATCGTCGGCGACAGCGATGCGGTTACAACGTTGGAGGCGTTTGTTGGGTTTGGTCCCCAAGACAGTAGTAGCGGCAGCTACACAACCATCCACACGATCGAGTGGAACGGACAAGCCTTGACAGCCGAGCGCACGGCATACGGGGCCTACCGTGCAAAAATCCCTGGCGGTGCAGATCTCTGGACCGCCGCCCAGATCCCATCGCTGAAAGACGCCACCTGGTATGTGGCCGACTCACTGCCCGAAGCGGACCCGTCATACGACGACAGCCGGTGGGTGGTCTGCAACAAGACGACGACAGCGAGCCCTTCAGCGCCAAGAACGCTTCCAGTGCTCTTCAGTTCTGACTACGGCTTTTATGCAGGCACCAAGGTGTACCGGGGCCGGTTTTCCTTTGATGAGCTTGAGAGTGCGCCCACGGCGGTCAATCTCACAGCGTCAGGCGGCGTCGGCTTTGGCTGGACGGCATGGCTCAACGGCCAGCTTCTGGGCGGCGATGTCGGCACCGCATCTCTGGGCACGTCGTCGGCGGAGCTGGCGCTGACCGCCTCGTCGCTTCTTGAGTCGGATGAAGGCGACAACGTGCTGACCGTGCTCGTGGACTACCACGGACATGACGAGGAGAATGTGGCGCACGGCCTGGAGAATCCCCGGGGTCTACTGGGAGCACAGCTGCTATACGGCGACAACGAGGTCAGCAACGGCAGCTATACGGGCTTCTCGTCGTGGCGGCTGACGGGCAACGCCGGCGGTCCTGCAAACATCGATGCGGTGCGCGGTCCGATGAACGAGGGGGGTCTGTATGCGGAGCGGCTGGGCTGGCATCTGCCCGGGTTTGACGCAGCATCGGACACGGCCTTCCAGCTAGGCAGCCCCCTCGACAGCAACAGCAGCAACGGCGCGGGCGTGCGGTTCTACGTGACGACATTCCAGCTGAACGGCGGCAAAGGCCTGGACCCGTCGTTGGACGTGCCGCTGGGGATCCAGTTTGCGGCCCCGACAGACACGATGGCCCGCGTCATGCTGTGGATCAATGGCTATCAGTACGGCAAGTATGTGCCGCACCTGGGCCCACAGACGCGGTTCCCGGTGCCGCCGGGCATCCTGAATGTGGGTGCGGGCGAGAACAACACGCTGGCGATTAGCGTGTGGGCTATGACCGAGGACGGGGCGACGCTGTCGGAGGTGTCGTTGGTGGACTATGATGGCGCGTACGAGACGGGCTATTCGGCAGCGGCGACGGGTGGCGATGCTGCTTCGCGCGAGGCGCTGCAGCCGAAGTGGACAAACCGGGCGAAGTATGCATAGTTGGAGGGACACGGACAGCTGACAGTCAGGAGAAGAACAAAGGAGGAGATCGAGAAGATCGAACAGATCGAGCAGATCGAGAGGGTCGAGAGGGTCGATGGTATTATGGAAGGGTTGAAATGAAGAACGAGAACGAAGATATGACAGTCAAAACACGATACAATTAAGGAGTACAGGGACCAAGTGCCACGAGTACAAACAGACGATTCCATGTGCCGTCAAGACAATGTCTCACGAGAAACGCGTTGTGCTTTCCCGCCCATGGCAAGCGAGGGAATGGCCCAATTTACAGGAGGGAGCGCACAGGGCTCTGTCCAAGCAGGGTAGAGGGGAGAGGGCGGGGGTCTGTGATAGTAGGGATCGACCGGGGAGTACGGAGTAACGTGTTTTACATGGTAAGAACTGCGAGTGCCCTTTGGAAAGCAGGTCTCCATTTCCAGTCCTGAATCCACTCCGGCGCAGAAGAGAAGCTCTTTGTGGCGGTGCCAAAGGTCCGTAAAGCCTTACGTCGCAAGTGGTAGCGATGGGCCTTTTTTACGAGATTTACGAGATGTAAGATAACTCAAGCAGCGATCATTACTGTTATAGCGATTAGGTGCATGATGAGACCGTTCGGTGTTTCGAATACAGTCTTGTCTACCCCCCGGCCAAGCATCTCGTTGTTGGGTCTTGCTTTTTGAATCGCATTTTGCTTTTTCCTGTTTCCTTTTTTCGCCTCTACTTTCTACTGTACATACTCTGTAGTAGTAATACGTCGTAGACAGTATCGTTCCCTTCTGAACGGACTTGAGCACAGGCCTCTGGGTGGACTGGGTGCCATTCGGACACATACGAGCATTCGTACTTGTATGTGTCCACTTACTGGGTATTTCCAGTGTTGATCGTCTGTGCCCGTGACTTCGCCCCAACCGTACTCTTGTCTTTGGCAGCGACGATAATGCGGAAAATCCGTCCAGTCGCACGGCATTCGGCAGCCGGCATTTCGTGCGCTGCTGCAGCCCGAAAGGGCCTTGGCCTTCGTCCTATTTCCCATTTCGCCCCGTTTTCTTCAATAGACAGTTCTGATGCCCTTTTTCCACCTTGACTCTTGTGCCGCGTCTTACGACGACTACTCGCAGACAAGCTGTCATCCAATTTCATTTTTTAGTGCACGTGGTAATGGCTCGTCGAAAAGACTGTTAATCAATCTGAGAGTCGGCCGACCTCACCTGAGAGCTCGGCCAGAGGCTCGTATTAGTTTTCTCGCACCTGGACCCACCACAGCTCCCATCTTTTCTGATCCAAATACTCCGTTGGTGGGGGGTGTTACTTATCTTCTCCATGGCGCGCGCCCCTTCATCCCCCCCTTGGCACGAAAATAATGTTCTGGCTGGCGGTCTTGGACTAGGGCCCTAGTCACTATAAGTACTTTCAGCGCTATTGATGCCTTAGAACGACGCTGAGCGGATAGAGGCAGACAATTCGACCGGACAAGCGTCAACGGGCCAAACAGACTCGTACCTTCCCGAGAACGAAGGGAGCACTTTCCCAAAAGGAATATGTCTTCTGCATATTGCTGACTCTCGCGTTCGTGCAAATGACATCTTACGTATCTATCACAGAACAAACTATCACAGAACAAACCAAAACGATGTCTTACCTCTTCCGCCGACGATCGACTCACGCCCTCGGTCCTAGATGCCCCAAATTACGGAGTTTCCCATCCTCCGCCGTCTCCGTACCTGCAGACCTTGTTGCCTATCAGTCGTCCCGGCCGTCTCGCCGTCATCGGTTCGATCAGCTTACGTTGGCTTCTAAGGCCAAACGGGCAAGGGGCCGAAATGATGGGCCAGACATCTGGCCAGGACGGTCGCTCGTTCGTCCATATGTCTTATTGCTTCCCGAGTGCTGCTGCCGCTGCTGACAAGAAGCCTCTGCAGCCTCGGCCTGATACCCATGTTCGCACGCGACCAAAACGGCTCATCCTGCATCCACCACACTCTCGAGCGACCGTCCAGAACAGTCTGAGGAGCCTCGTGGCCACTCCGGATGCGAGCATGAACGAAATATTGGATATTGGGTGGACCCCTGCATGTCCAGAAAGAACAAGGGAAATGCGCTCGCCATCATCGTGGGATCCACCCACACGCTTTAAGGCGACCATAACGCCACTACGACGTATTGCAATCTGCAAAGTATCCTGCTCGTACCGCAGGCCGTGCGGCCCTCACGCCAGGCAGCGTGGTACATACGTTGTAGTACGAACACACTCCTCGCCTCTCTCTGCGTCCAGCCATGGGGATCCGCTTGGCAAAGATTGACCGACTTCCCATGAGGCTACTCTCATTCCGGAAGCCGCTTGGTCTGGCTCTGATGAAGCGTTATGCAACGTTGAAAGCCCCCTTTTCCCGCTTTGGTAGCCTGGCCCCCCTGGCTTACCGGGCACTATTGCCAATCCGAGCAAAGGACCCCTACGCCAATTGGTGCCATTGGCGTTAGCCAGGACACCAGGACCCTTGTCATCGGCTCCCGTGTATTGGCTCCCCATTCAATGGCGTCTTTATGGCCCAGGGCTTGTCAGAGTCAGGTACGTACACTCTGGAAAAGATCGAGGCGTGACTTGGGATGACTTCCGCCCACCCCCCTCCCCCAGAGCCGTTCTTCTGTTGTTTTGATGTCGCCTTTTGCTCTCTTTGAATATCGAGCCTCTACCATCCATACCACACCCACCCACCATTACATTGGCTGCTCTTGCGGTCGGCTTGCGTCTAGACCTTCACTAATAACCAAAACATAATATCTTCAGTCGACTTATTGGCCACCTTCCCTCTTTTGGCTGTGCGAGGTTTTATTTCTGTCCCCCCTTCCCGTGAGAGCATTGTCATATATAAAGAAGCCCCCCCTCTCTTTGCTTAAACCGGCTATTAAGAGACAAGCAGTTACGGGTACGAATATATACGGCAGCTGGAAACCATCTGAGCCAGTCTATTTGTCCTCATGCGTTCAATATTATAAGGCGCCTGTGCCAGGAAGACGGATCTTGGCCAGGTCACGACAAATACGGGGAACGAAGCCAGACAGGCATTGACGACATACGTTGCATTGTCACTCGAATACGGAGTACGCATCCCGACTACGCATCTCCTTTTGCTCGCCCGTGTGCAATTGCTGCTGTCGGACCAGCAGAACATCCAACAGCCGCTACAATCATGGGATCGACAGCCCCGCCAGCCGCTGCATCGATTTCGTGCATGCCGATCCCCCAAAGGACGATGACTTGCAGTGCACCAACAAAGCGCAATTTCCGGGTGCTCCTCCGGCCTCTGAACATCATTGTTCTCTCTCTCATCCTGGCCGTTCTCCTCCCGGTCGCCGCAGCTAACACAGCCGACCCGATCCCGCTCGCCTCCAATTCGAATTTCAAACCCACAGCCACGCTGTCTCCCGGGACCACTGAGACCTTTATTCGCGACAATCGCGTGCCAGTGAAGCAAAATGGACGCTGGGTCTATCTCTCGGACGGGAAGGTCGACGACCTGCGAAGGCGCGTCGATACTGCGACTGATTCCAGTACCAGCGCAAAAACTACAACAACAAAAACGACGAGCAAGAAGACCACATCCACCTCTACCGCCTCGTCCAGCGCGCTCCCCGAATTTTTTGATAGCAGCCTGGCCTCCAATTACTCGAGCAGTGGCAACTGCCCTACTTTTATCAAGTCATTCATCTCAAACTCCACCTTTACAAAGTGCTATCCATTTTCATTGCTTCTTGAGGTAAGCTCATCCCGCAGGAACCAGCCGATGCAAAAGACCGGCTCGCTAACTATCGATACACAGGGCTCTACCTCCTTCTTCAATGCGGAGAAGTCGCTAGTGTCTATCACACAGGTGCTTGACGCTTCATGCGCGGCCAACGTCACGTTTTGCGCAAATTATCTGGACAACTTAGCAACGGACCTGATTAGCTCAGACAACTGTGGAGACGACTACAATCTGGGCAACTCAGTTGTCCATGAAGCCTATCTAGGCATGCAGTCCTACCAGGTGCTCTATTCGGCAACGTGCCTGAAAGACTCGGCTTCAAGCCAATACTGCTTTGCCAATGCGATCACAAACCTCACAACGACGGCAAACGCATATTTTTACTATCTTCCTCTCAACATCTCTCTACCCGGGAGCTCGATGCCATCATGCAACACATGCCTAAAGAACACCATGGCAGTCTTCCGGGCCGCCTCCATAGACCGCAATCAACCGATCGCCAACACGTATGTGTCAGCTGCCCAGCAAGTGGATGAATTGTGCGGTCCGAATTTTGCAAACGATACCTTGCCGGTCTCGTCATCTGCAAGCTCTTTTTTGCGAACTTCGCGATCGTGGCCATGGCTTGCCTCATTGTTACCAGCTTTGATAGCATATTCGCTGTTATGACAAGCGTAGTCTTTGGGGCTAAAGCTTGGCTTTGTTTTCTCTTAAAACCAACTACCCGAGTTTGGAGTTGACGGCGTTATCTTTCAAACCGTCTCTCGCTTTTATCGGTCTCTTCCCTCTTTCCGGGCATGAGAATTCGTCCATAAAGCGTCGGCATGGGCTTGAAGTAGTTGCACGCATTGCAAACGGCGCTTGGATACGATACCCTTCTTTCTTTACTAAAAACATTATAACTTTCTTTTCCACATTATTACTGCCAGTGAGCAGCTGTCTATACTTGTTAATGGGGAGCTTGTCGATATACGGTGACTGGAAGTCTGGGAAAGAGATGGATGAGTTTCGCCTTGGGAATAACGACTGTATTCGGGGGGGCCTGTGATTAGGATTGGGATATACACTGTCTCCGGCTGGGACATTTTGGACGATACTGACGCACATGCAGGGCCTATATGCCCGTCTTGAGGATTATTGATCAGCTCTCTGAAAGAACTGCACTATTTCCGCTGTAAGATATATAGACATGATCTAATAGCACGAAGCTTCAAGCACAACCAAGCCAATGGTGTCTGTGACATTGTACATTGCATTATGCTCTTGTCTTTTTGGCACCCTGTTCTACCAGCTACCGAAGCAATCGCCCGAAAAGGATGCAAGTGGAATGAAACGCCCGCGCCCGCCCATGGAAACAAAACTCGTCTTGTGGACTTATCCACTGGTCCTCTTGTCGCCTCCATTGTTCTTTGTATCTTTCATGTCCCTGTTTCCCCCCTCTCGGCCGTCCTACCGCTTGACCAGAAAGCCGCGACTGATCGGCCGGCCGGTGCGCTTCCGCGCCACCAGCTCCTTCCGCACGTTGCGCGAGTACTTGCGGATCTTGGGAGCCAGCGCCCGCGGGCCGCCGTCGGTGAGCAGTCGGTACACGGTGCTGCCCTGGCGGCGGTCGCGCGGCGGCAGCTTGCCGGCGATGTTTCTGCGTCGTGCCGCCGTCCCAGTGGCCGACGGTTTCTTGGCGCCTTCTGCCTCGTCGTCGTCGGACTGCTCGTCGTCGGATTCGAGGAACTCGAGCGGCAACAGCTTCGTCACCTTGTTGGGCTTTGGTGCTGTGTCCGCCTTGGCCTTTGTTGCTACCACAGCTGCTGCTGTTGTCTGTTCCTTTTCCTCGTCGGCCTCACGCGCCTTGCGTGTGGCCGCCTGCTCCTTGAGTCGTGCGTCGCGGTCCTGGCGGCGGCGCCTCTGGTCGGCAGCCAGCCTGGGAGAGAGTCAGAGAGGTATCTAGGAGGGTGGAATGGTGGACACGAAAAGAGAGAAGAGGCGGCAACTCACTTCTCGGCCGCCTGGCTGGCGCGCTGGGCCGACTGCCGGGTAGCCGCGACCGCCTGGCTGGTGGAGATGGCTTCGGGGGCGTCATCGCTGTCGCTGTCGCTCACGTCCTCGTCGTCCTCGTCGTCCTCCACAGTCTGTCCTGTCTCTTCCGCCAAGGCCGCATCGTCAGCCCTCGTCCGCACCGGAAGCTTGCGCCGCTTGGATACGGGCCCGGATGCGGCGGCGCTCGCCACATCGGTCTCCATCGGCTCGGTGCTCTGCAAGTCGGCAACAGAGCCGCCGCTCTTGCGCTTGGACGACCGCAGCGGCCGAGACGCCGGTGCTGGTGCTGCTGCCGCTTTACTGACTGCCATGTCGCGTGGTTGGAGGACTGGGCGGATAGCTGTTGCGGCGATCGAATTTCGGGATATCTCCGCTTGACAGCCGGTTCCTTCTCGGTGTCTTGTGTAATTCCGCGGCGACTCTTCTGTGTGAAATGGGGGAAAATTTCACCAAAAGGAAAATGCTGCTGGTCTTATCGATCCTTTTTTTTCTTATCGCGAGGAATTCATTGCACATTTCTGGCTATGATTGGACAGACTTATTAAAAGACCCACTTAAAAGTTAAGCTGCGTCTTCTCTCCGCAACGATCCTTTTCGTCTTTGTATGTTTACAAGCAATATACAACACTGGTGCCACTTGTATGTCATACCATCCTGAAAACAGAGGACTATATCTCCTCCTTTCGAGGATCCTCTCGATTTCGTCCTAGCAGCCACTACAATAAATATGGCAATAAACGCCGTGACCTCTTTAAATTTAGCTCTAGCCAAACTGTGATATCTAAGCTACAAGCATGTGTAATAAGCAGTGCTGCGTTGTGTCCACCTTGAAACTCCCCCAAACCTTGGTATATAGCATAAGATAATGACGCTTGCTCTTTCCAATACAAAATTTGCACTTTAGATCTCCGGCTGGATGTAGTTCTCTTTATGCACCCACTGCATTGTCTCGCCGTCAAAGATGTGGCTAGTTCTCCCTGTTAGTCGTCATAAAACAAAGAAGGGTGAGCCATAGGTCGTTATGGAATACGCACTCGTGAAAGTCAGTGTTGGCAAGGGCCCAAGTACCGTACTCTGCCACGAGAAGATCCCTGTAGCGATAAGGAATCTTGACGGGAGTACCCTCGAAAACGGTGTTCCGTAACGGGAAGATGTATGTGTCCTTAATGCACAAGTCAGCTTGTTTGCTGCAGCCGCGCCGAGTTTTGGGAAACGCAACCTACCCTGTACTCGTGGCCATCCTTGCAGCTGAGCATGCCTTCGCCGGCCGGATGGGTCAGGTTGTAGCGTGCGGTGGTGATGTCGATAAACACTCCCGTTTCGGTATCGATCCACCGGGCGTCGATAACGTTCAGTTTGTCAGTCTGCTCACGGTTCACATAGTTGGGATTAACCTCCAGCAGGTATTTTCGGCCGTTGGGTAGCCGCGGGGTCTTGTAGTGGAAGATGGACATGTTGTAGTAGGCGGCAAGATAGTACATGCTTGGCTCGCTAACTTGGACGTCTAGGTCTGTGTCCCACGGCAGGATCTGTTTATTGGCCGGTTAGATACGAGAACGGAAAAGTTTGCTGAAGCCGTCGCCACGCACCTGTTTGTTCCACCACCAGCCCAGCAGAGAACCATGCATGAGCCAGGTCTCTACGCCAATGTCGGCAAAGGTGGCCAGGTACGTCTGGACTAGGTTCTGCAGAGCCAGCCTGTGCTCAGCATATACAAGCACGCCTTCGGCGAAACTGCGAAGAGTCAGGACCTGAACATGGTATTGTGAATCTGGGGGCCTTCTTACCGTGCATCGTAGTGTACATGGAATCTACGTGGCAACAAGGTTAGCAGTCTAGATCTTGGATGTCTGGCACTCTTGAGTACTGCTGGATACGCCTCTTACTGTAACTCGTCTGGAAATAGACAGGTCAGTCACCGATGAAGTAGGATGGATTGTCCACAACGAAAAGATAGGAAAAGCGTACGGAAGTGTTTTTTTGGTTGCGGGCCCGTGGTATCATCTGCCAAGTCTCTCCGAAACCTTCTCGGAGTCCGCTTGGAGCCATCGACGGCTGCAAACGCTGACGAAAGAAGCAAGGCGCCCCAGCAGATAGCGGCTGTGAGCTGCATTTTGGGCCGACAGAAGGGCTCACACGAGTGGCAGTAGCACGCAAATTGGCAGCTCGTGCACACAGTCCAGAGCTGATGGTGAGGATACACAGCGTCAAGCTCAATTGTTGTTGCGGCGTGAACAAGTTCTGGTTGTGGTGAAGAATCTCGAAGCTGAATTAAGAGTACATGGGCTAGAGATAAGAAACTTGGAAATCGTTGCGATGATCGGCAGGAGGAACCGAAAAATTACAGCAACCTGTAATCAAGGCAATTGCGGGTAGGGTTCAAGTATTGAGGCAAGCTAAGCAAAGCGCCATACGGGGCCCCAGAAACGGAGCAATCAGACGATTCTTCCCCGCCGCCATCGCACGAAAGAGACTGTTATTTATGGCCTCGGTGGCGAGCCTCCGACAGAGAGGCTTTGACGCATCAGTAAAGCAGGGGCCGTGATACGCTAAACGGAGCATGTTGCACACGTAACTCGACGACGTACGTCGTAGTGCAGGAGGTATTCGTTACGGGGCAGAGAGGGGCTCGTCAGCAGCTGTCAGTACGCGCTCTAGCCTGTTAGGGCCCTGTAAGATATGTAAGATATGAAGACTCGTAGGCCTGTATTCAAAGCCGCGTCATCAGCAAAAAGAACGGGGAGACTTGCGACGTGTTATCGCAACCATTCAGGGGTGCCGATCCGGGTGCCAGGCCTGCTGATCCCTACCTTTGCGCGCAAGGCCGACTGATCTCGATGAGCACATAGTGCCAGCCATGGCGACCGAAACTGGTTTCTTACGATTTCATATCGTGCCATGTACGAAATGCGTGTGCCGCTGCCATGAACGCAGCTTTCTGATTCCTCCAAACCCTGGTCACGTGGGCTACTCTGCATGATAATCCGCCCCGGTCCACAGATGTACTCCATCCTCTATGTACTCCTTGTTTGTAAACATGTCAATTGTTCTCACGATGCACCTTTTTATCCTCGCGTAACTAACTTACCTATAATCAAGATACCGCATCGTCGAACGGCATCCGCAGAACAGCCCTTCACACTTGACACGCACCTCGTGCAAAACAAGAGGCCAATATAGAAGCTACTGTATGCTCAGCCTGCTGCTCTACTATCGCCTGACTACGTAAGTATAGCGGCAAAAGACTATCAACCCGGACATTCATTAGCACTTGCTTAGGAAGATTCGACGCCGGTGACATCGCGGTACGAGCGATAAATGTCGACGTAAACTCGGTCGTAACATAGCAGAATAAACTTAATGCGGGCTACTGCTCATGTGTGCACTCACGCAAAGCGGCAGTGGTTGGTAATACGACAGCATGCAATCCCTTTAGACTTTGTTAACAGCCGGTAAACTAAGCACAATAGGTACGCGTAGATTCTGCTCTACTTGTAAAGAAATTAATTAATCCCAGATAATGTTATACATCGTTCCAGATATCAGTATAGCAGCCTCTAATCGTCCCAAGATAGAAGAATCATTATCATTTGCATTCACTCAAATCTCTATATGAATCTTGTTATTCACCATCATTCTCCCTCTCTAGTACCCCACAGAATGAATGAAGCATTCTCCTCTGATTTTGCTGTATTATTTCTACCCGACGCCTTGTCCATGTTTACATCATCGTCCCCGCTTCGCTCCATTTCCTAGTTTTCCCCGCTTTGCTTGTCGTGCTGTAGAGAGGGTTAACGGTGCACACAGCATGCTTAAGCAAAATATCGGAAAGGTGATTTCTAAATACTGTAATCAAGGATAGGCCGTCGCGAAACCCCCTTTAGGGATTCCCTTTTAGGGGTTCTGTTAACATTTCTATCTTATGCCATCCCTAGATAATTACCATAAAACACCGAATTGACCAGGAGCTGTTTTCGGGTGTCTCCAAAGCTATAGGAAATCCTAGGTAATACAGAGCTATCCCCGTTTTTTGATGACCACATGTCTACGGGCAATGCCGACTTTGGCGCCTCGTCCACTAGGTTTGTCTGGTCTTCGAATTGCGTGTACCGTTGCGAGGGCTGCATCAGCACGCAGCCTGGTATATCATGAACTAGAATGCTACTATACACTTGTGGCAAAAGTGGAAACATTGTTACAGTAGGTGACTAACGAGTATAATAAGCCAAACTTATTGATTGGCCTGGTAAAGACCTTTTCTTCTTGCCCTCCTTGGGTGCTTCTCTTCTCGTATCTTACATTAGGAGCTGGCTGGATAACAAGTATAGTGCTTGATCTAAGCTATAATTTTAGCTGAAGAGTTGCTTTAACGCTTCAACCCTACATTATACAGCGTAACAGATATATCGCGATTACGAAGGCGCACGTCGACAACAGATCAGAGTTGCCCGG
This sequence comes from Grosmannia clavigera kw1407, assembly GCF_000143105.1. Classification (NCBI taxonomy): domain Eukaryota; kingdom Fungi; phylum Ascomycota; class Sordariomycetes; order Ophiostomatales; family Ophiostomataceae; genus Leptographium; species Leptographium clavigerum. Next base: position 472,484 of record NW_014040569.1, on the reverse strand, counting down.
ATGGCTTCGCGTAACAGGCAGGTAGCTGCCAAGCAATGTTTCCTTAAACGTCTATAAGACCCCATTTTCTCTTCGAATAACACCAGGCTAGACAGCACACTGAAATCGCCATTTTGCCGCGACTTTTCTCGGCGGTAGCTAGGCTAATTCTCGATTCATCGTATGTGCACCCATGACTCCCTCTACTTAAGATTGCATGCTCACGGTCATGGGCAAACGTAAATAAAGATCGAGCACGCCAGAAAAGAGTAAGTGAAGCATGTGTGATGAGCAAGCAGCATCCAAACCAAATTGAAGGTATGTATTCCTGCCTAAATCCCTCTTAATAGATTTACCTCTCGCGCCCCCTCTCTCTTAATATCCATTCATTTGTGTCGGGATCGGGACCCCCGGTCCCGGTTCCCCATCTTTGTATAAGACTTTACCGAGGATTTATCAGAGGTCTCCAGAACTTCCTGGCTCCAGCTCATAACACTTGTAATCTTGGCGAGATGAGACCCAGCGAATGTGGTAGCTCAGTGGGCCGGGCAACTTGTCTAGGAAACCCGGGTTAGAGCTGCAGCTATGGCAACTTCTTTTCCCCAGACCTCCCACCGTATATTGAGTTTTCTGAGACATACTATGACTATCTAACCGTCCAACGCTTCACCTATTCAACATTGCTTCGATTTTACAAACCGAGTACGAGCCTTTTCAACCTGACCCTAAAATTGATTCGCGCCAGCAAAATAAGAACTCTCCCAGTCGAACTCCTTTTCCTTATAACTATGAAACCTGAACAATGAATTTCTGCCCAAACTGCCGTGAAGCTGATTCACTCCAATGAACAGTGTGATCTTCAGGTCTGTCAATTTTTCCCAGGCAATCACCTCGCCAGCCTCACTGATGGCAGTCCATTTGAGATGTTCCTGAAAATATTCCAAGGCTGCTGCTGAATTTTCACGATGCTGGATGGGCACGGCACGCGTGAGCGGGACTTGGGCGCGAGACAGGACATTGACACGCTTTTGTTCATAGCAGTTCTTGCAGGTAATGGCGTCCTCCTTGAGGGCAGAGCTGAATGTGAAGATGCTGCCAACAAGATTCTTCTGTTGGTTGTAAGGCGCTTCGGGGTCAACATCACCAAGGAAGAAGAGCAAGGAGTATGATTTTCCGTTCAAACAATAGCTAAGTTGAAGAATGTTAGAGTAAAGAATGCAAGTAATATGGTGAGGAAGTCTTCGTAACATACCGGTTGTAGACGATATTGATGAGAGGGTCTGTTGACTCTTCTGGATTCTTAAAGGCTTCTTCATCGGGCCCGTACAGCTTGTTGATGTAGGTGTGACACTTTCCCGGAATTATGTCTCCAAACTTATCAGTGATCTGATCCATATAGTTATAGGTATAGTTGAGCGCATCAACATGGCGAACGTTGTTGGAATTGAAGAAGTTATCGGGTTCAGTTGAAGCACGGAAGGGAACAAGATTTTCCAGAGGGCTGTCAGAAGCCACTTGCCCCAGCTTCTGGTGGAACCAGTTGCCCGGGTTGGAGCATTGCCACAAGTGAAGGAGTCTGTCGGTATTGCAATGATGCAGCCAGAAAACGGGGTCGAATGCGGCTACTGCGACTGAGCTCATGTGGCCTCTACCAGCACGATTTGTATTGCCGCCAATGAAGTCCTATCAGTACATTAGTGACGCTGTCCCAAAGACCTGAAACTTGCATGGGACGAAAAAGAGAAAAAAACTTACGTGGACACTGTTGTGAATCTGCTCTAGGCTGAGATAACCCTTGGCAGTGTCTCCCGGTGCGTTCTCTAGATTTTCCGCGACGTGCTTGGTAGAAGCGAAATTCACGTATTTGGTGGTGTAATCGCGCGTAAGTAGACGAAAGACAGCGTCCTTAAGCGTGAGGTTGTTCAGGTCTTCGTGAACGCCTGCCAAGGACAAGTCCACTTTCTCGTTGATGGATACTCCCTCAATCCACTTTCGTTCTTCGTCACGGAGTGTGATGCCATGGCGACTGGTGCCGATGCACATATCCCACTGAGCGTTGATTAGCATGGCCGTGGGAAGGCTACAAGGTTTTCAGCTGGTTGATACTTACCGGGATATCTTCATCTTTGTTGTCGATGCGGTAGTTTTTGTATATGGCATCGCCCATGGGCTTGTGACCAGGCATCTGGAACCGATACATGGGGTTATCCACTTCTTCATACTGGGGTAGGTCTTTGCTGTCCCAAGAGCTGATGATCGAAATCTTCTTGTCCCGGGCTAGGTTGGGAAGACTTGGCTTCAGAGCCCAGTCCCAGTAGGGCAAGCGCCAAAGGCTTGCAGCAGAAACCCATTCCTTTTTTTTGGGTCACGAGTCACAGCTTCTTCCATCATGAGGTCGCTGACTCGTCGCTACATACATTATCAGTTCCCTACTCTTGGATGTGTGAAAGAGGTCGTACATACCTCGAATAACATCATGTACGTGCGGTGCCAAGTGGGAAACAAGTAATTGTTATGCTGGCAGTAGTTACCACCCTTATTCTCCAATTTCAGGGTGTTGATGTCCCCGGCATCGAGCGGGATCGGTGCTTCACCCATGTTCCACGAAACATTGTGGGGATGGCCGTGAATGGCAGCGATGCGGTAGTACGAGAGTTGGTCATTAGGAGGAAGGCTCTGGAAGGCCTTTAAGGCTCGAATGAACAAAGAGAGCTCGAGCGCCGTCTTGCTGTCGGTCTTCGCCTCTGCGTACCATTCCTCGACGTTTCGATGAGAAGGAATCGTATCATTGGTATTGATGGAAATTGGGGTGATCGGGAAAGGGTCTGGAAACTCGATTAGAATACGTTGCCATAATAAGGTTTCTGTATTGATGTTATACCTACTGTTGTCATCGCTAATGTCAATAACGAGGTGTCCATTCCTCGCAAAGATCTTCCAATAAGCGAAGCGAGCGCAAAGCCGGACTGCAATCACATTTTCAGCCTGTGTCATCAAGTCAGTCAGAGACCGAGGAGGGCTTGGGAAAAACTTGTACTCACCTCGAGCGACTTCAAAAAATGACAGCTCATGTCAAAAGTCTCACCCTGCATCCATTCGTAGTCTTTGGAAGCGGCTTTGTTGGGGTGGCTTATGACGACAAGCTCCTTGCCATTGCCGTCCTTCTTAGGCGACGTCACGTCTTTGTTGTCGAGGATGACTAGCTCGAACCAGGTCCAGTTGCCCTGCCCCACATTGGAGATGAACCCTTGATCGTGCGACTCTGCAAAGAGTTTAATCGCGCGAATCATACGGAGGGTTTGGGTGGTGAGTGGCTAAGGAGAGTCAGTTACATTGGTGCCAGTTATAATTGTATAGGTCAAGAAACCAACCGGCGACTTGAACCAAATATTGGCGTGCACGGTCGCGTTGGATGCGCTAACGGAAGCATCTCCCTCGCTCTTGACGGTATAGCGAGTGTGGACAGCGGCGGGCTGTTCCAGCTTGGGAAGATTCTCAACCGCAGGCTGAGTGAGATGGCTGAGAGGGTCAAAGAATTCCATCTTGATTATTTGTTACAGTTGCAGATGGAATGTCAATGTTGGCTTGAAGGCTGAGATTGCTTAGAAAATTGTAAGGATAAGCTTAAGCTGGATTTATATACACAAGTCCGCACCTGTTGAAAAGCCTGGTAGGAAGGTGTAGATACTTTTCGAAAGCCAGCATGTAAAGGTACATCACCGCATTACCACCAGCTTATCTCTACCCCATACTGTAAAGAGAACGCGTCGGGCGTAAACTATATAGAGAATGTAACCACGGCAAAGTTAGGACCAATAGAATTGTAAAGGTTATGTAAATCTAACCCCCATCATGCACACTAGCTATGTAATAATACGTGTGAGTCAATAGGTGGCCTTAGAGGTGGATTATGATATGTGGCAGAGTCTGTCAAGTAAAGCAGCTTCTAGGTTGCAGGAAGTGCGATAGCGACAACAAGAGTGTTATCAACCTTCCTTTCTATCTTGCACACTAGTCATGTCATAACACGTGTTAGGCAATGAGTAGCCTTAGAGGTAGGCTAAGTAAAGTAGCTTTAAGGTTGCAAGAAGTGTGGTAGCAGCAATGAAAGTATTATTGATTATTAACCTTCTTTTCTATCTTATATATTAGCTATTATATAATACATATTGGGCACAAGGTAGCGTATAGGGGAAGTTATAAGATACGTAGAAAAGTTTGTTAAGTAAAGTAGCTTCCAAGTCGTAAATAGTGCAACAGCGGCAACAAGGGTATTATTAATATTAACCTTTCTCTCTATCCTGCACACCAGCTATGTAATGACACATGTTAGGCAATGGGTGGCCCTAGAGGTAGGTTATAGCTTATGCGCAGGGTTTATGAATATGATAATGCACTGTGAGGAACAGGAGGCTGAACTGGGTGTAGTGTGAGCAGACCTGTGTTGCGTACCTCCCGTACTAGCAAGGAAGAAATAGTTACATCGCGACCCTTATGGGGGTCTATATTAATCACCAGGCCCTGCTTTTGTGCCTTCTGACCGATCACAGAGCCGTGCGGCCAAGTAGGGCTGAAGGTTTACAGTGTGGCGGATTCTCATACTTAACAGCTTAAAGTCAAACTTAGGCTCCAAGGCCCTAGCATTTTTATGCATACAGCGCTTTCTTAGACTCGCATACGCCGTCGCTCACGTTGATCATCGGGAATAGGGTCAAGACTGACTACTTGCGCATTCTGTGTTCAAAGAAGCACGCCGATGCAATGCAAGTCCATGGTTTTGATCGTTACCGAGAATCCCGTCAGGATGGCCATTTTAAAAAAAGCTACTTATATCCAGGCTAGATGCTTCTCTGTGCATCATTGAGCCGTTCACGGCGTGAACGAGAGAGAAGTCGCCGATTTGCTGACGCAAGAATTTGACGGCATACGCATTGTTTCGTCGGTGAACGAACTAGCTAAGCACATGGACGATGCACACGATTCTCGCCAGAAACATGGCTATCTTTTCAAAGGAAAGCATTTGAAATACTTGTTTTGACTCTCCACTGATTAATTGTCGACTGCAAATACCACCTACCACGAGTGAGTAGCCCATGCATGCCCGGGCAGATCCAGGTACCGTTCACAAAAGCCCTCGCGGGAAACCGTCAGATAAAAGGCCTACACGTTAGGCATTCGTGGGCGAATGATCAAGCCTGAGCAGCATCTCTCCTCCAAATTCCGAAACGACCGCAAACGGGCATTCCCCAGATACAGGGCTGAATATCGTTTGGAAAAGGTCTCAACTGGGTCTCGATAGTATAACTAGATTCAATGAGCCGTGAGTGGGTCTGAAAATGGGTGGTCGGACATGCTTAAACGGAGGATAGTCAAGGTAAGAAGATCCCCTACCTGATTAGTGATGTGGCGACGTTATCGTCAACGACGAGGGGGGAAGCTTCAGTCCGGGCTTATTGAAGGATGTCTCCAGCCAGATGCTCTCTTACTTGTTCTACATCGAGCTTCTTTCAGTCCCAACAGCAGACGTAATGCCCGCCAGACATCTAGCGATGCGATGCCGTCTGCCACCCGAGTTACCGCAGCTGAATTTCTTAACACAGCTCAGAAAGGCCAACGGAGGGTTACACTATCGAGCGTATGGCGCTGCCATGCTGGGCATGGGTTTCTCAAGCTCATAACCATTGACATCAAGTTGCTGAGCTTATAGCTCGACGTAAGAGTAGACAACGTGGGTAGATCTCTGTATTAAAGAAGTTGATGCTTGACCAGGGTACTTATTGCGTCATTGGGCGAATAGACCATCGGGACACCGTTATTGGCGAAAGGGCTAGATCATCATTCACAATTTAAGGGGAATTGGACAAGTTGGACGAAGCGTTGTACGAAATTGTATCTTGGATCTACCAGCCAACCAGAGATTTCGAAAGTGGCATGCATATCTTGAACGTGGTTATTCAAGCTTCCCTTGAGTCTCCGAGTCATCGCCTCCTCACTAACCCTATTGCGTCCCTTAAGCGACACCTGAAGCGGCACGGAACCATCAAGCGACGCCCAAACATCAAATGACATCGAACCCGAAAGGAACACTGAAACTGTATACAGGAATTTGTTTACAAGCAACGTCGAACTTGACACCAAGTGACACCTAATCCAAGAGGGACACCGAAACTGTATACGATAACAAGCGACACAGAACTTAGTAACGGAATAGGGAAACTGTTTACATGATATGGAAAATTGACACAGCTTGGCAAAGGTATAGATTTCTGTTGAATTTAGATTTAGTTGTATATAACCCTGCCTACTATAGTGGAAGGTATGGGATCCCTGCTTCTGCCCCTAGTACAGGTGGTATGACAATTCATTGGTTACAAGACTGGTTGCGGTTCTCCCTGTACAAAAAGTCAAATTGTTCGCACCCCCATCGCACAAGGCCGCGGCGTTCGAGCCTACGCCAAATCAGAAGTTTACCACAAACATAAAATCACTACCGAAGCCCGCAGCAGTGGTCCGACTCTTCCAGGTTGAATTCGGCAAGTCTGCCAGGTAAACTCGGCAACCCTCGGTATAATCTGCCTAAATTCAGGTCTCTCTTAAGCATTCAGCTTTCCGCTTTGCTACAACCAAGGGGGGTGTGTTGAATCCAGAATTAGTCAAATATAACCCTGCCTACGGAGTATAATGGAAGGTATGGGGACCCCTACTTTTGCACATGTAGTATGACAATTCAATAGTTTCTCCTATTGCTAGCTTCCCTTGATTGTTTAAATTCTATATGGGTTAAACAGATCTTATCTGAGGGCCTAACAATATGGGTGCTAACCTGTTTTGTGCATTAGTCATTGAGCTTGCGTAGTGGGGACGGGCGACTAACGCAATGGGGGTGGAGGTGCAGAGTGGACTGAGATTCATACCACTGTTTCTTTACTTTCTTATACCTACAATCACCTCGGTGCCCAGCTGCTCTGTTACCACATTATGTCCACAATTCAAGACCTTCTTCAAAGGATCGAACAGCTTGAGAAGGAAAAGGACCAGGAACGACGCGAGAAGGAAGGGGCACAGCATCTCAACCGCATCAACCGCAACACAACTTTAGAGGAATACCTGAGGGCCTGCTACGAGGATGTCTTATCTAAGATCTGTCTCGTTACTGATGGCTACCTTACGACCAAAGTTCCTACCACCAGCCCTGCTAGAAAGCACTGCCCGAATCTAGTACCTTGGGACGACTTTGAATCAAAGCAGGATGCCATGATTGAGCGAATCGACAAGATTTTCCCTCATGACGAGCGGCTATTTGAGAGCTCAGCCTTCCTCCAAGGCATGGGCAATCGTTTATCAAAGAGGCCGGTTCAGGATGAAGCTTCTCTTCTTTTTATCCAGAACAACGCCATCGAGGACCCCGTGCGCCTTATCCTCTCCAAGCTCAACGACTTCCATCCTGAACGATACGGTCTCGCTATTCCCGAACAGGTGGACTTTCAGACAACCGCAAGCAGACTCCGCGACCCGACCGACATGAGGGACACGGTAGAACGAGACGCAAGGCTACGGACGGACCAGATCTGCGTGTATCGAAACTCGCGTCAGAAGGATATTGCATATGTTATCGAGTACAAAGCACCTCACAAACTCCATACGGCGCATTTGGAGCAAGGCCTCCGACCGATGAACATTTTTGAAGAAGTCGTTAATAAGCAGACAATACCGACGACTGAACCTGATAAATTCAAGCACTACGCAGAACTCCTCTCGGCAGCAGCCATCGCGCAGACGTACCACTATATGCTAGAGGCCGGGCTAGAATATGGTTACTTGACTAACGGCGACGCAATTGTTTTTCTCGAGATCGACTGGGCTGACCCGAAGATGCTTCGCTACCACCTGGCGCGGCCGTCTCGTGAGGCGACAGAAGACCAAGAGCCCGCCTGGGGTAATGCTGTCTGCCAAGTCCTTGCCTTTACTATTATGGCGCTTCAGTCGGGGTACCATGGCAATAACGAACGTGTGGCGGCGGCGGCCAAGTGTGAAAAATGGGAGGTTGATTTCAATTACATTCTAGATAAGATTATCAAAGAGGAGGAGAGGGAGGAAAGAAGCAACCCGACAACACCTGGGAAAAGAAAGCACCGCCGTGTGCCGAGCAGTCCCGAGTGGCAACCGACCCCTATTAAGAGGAGGAGGCGGAATCCACGGCAGCATTCCCCACCTGGAGACTCAGACCGAGTGCTTCGGTCACGCAATAAGCGTGACGGTCCTGAAGAAGGCGCAGGTTCCGGCGGAGACAGTGGTGGTGGTGGTGGTGTTGGTGGGTCAAGCCACGCCGGCGGCTCCCCCCAGGCTCCGGGGGGTCCGGGGGACGGCTCGGGCACCGCGGGGTGGCCATCACGGCTAGCAGCCAGCGGCAACAGTCCGCGTGAGATGCCTGGGCAATATTGCACACGGGCATGCATGTTGTCGCTAGTGAACAACCGGCTACTAGACAGCAGATGTCCCAACGTGGCGATGCACCGCACCGGGATGCGGGCTAAAGTCGAGGATGTCGAGAAGCACAAGAAGACACAAAAACCGCAGAGACATCCCATTTCCTACCTACAGTTCATGGATCTACTCCGAGAGCAATTTTCTCAGGGCTTAGAGCCGGGTGTTGTGGTCCTGGGGAAAGAAGGTGCCTGTGGTGCCTTATTCCAGATCACGTTATCAAGGTATGGCTACACCTTAATAGCCAAGGGGGTCACCGGAGGACGAGTGCCAGAGCTGGAGAAAGAAGTGGCCGTGTATCAGAAGCTGCGGAGCCTGCAGGGTCGTGGCATCCCGGTATGCCTTGGCTCGGTGGATCTCAAACCACTTAAGCAAGTCTTCTACTACGACTTAGACGTGCGCATCATACGCTTCATGCTGCTGTCGTACGCCGGCACAGAGGTCAGAGCTCGCAGGGACGAGACCAAGGCACGCATCATTAGCACAGTCACTTTGATCCTAGACGAGATGCACTGTCTCGGGGTGACGCATGGGGACATAAGGTGGCCGAACGTACTACAAGGTCCCGACGGGGAAATTAATTTAGTCGATTTCGACCGCGCTGTGTTTCTGCCAGCCAAAGGCCAACACACTCTCAGCGGCATCCCGCCGAATAAGCGGAGGCGGCTTATGGAGACGGAAGGGGAAGAGCCTTTGTCGGCGAAGCAAGAGCAGCTCTCCCAGACTGCAATCCAGCAGGACAATGGCAATGCACACAGTCTCTTCTCTCTCGATTGTGGCAGAATCGTCGGTCAGAGGGTGTGATGGCAACAATGGTGTGGCAGCGGCGTGGAGGAATCAAACAGCCCAGATCATTATTAATAGAGGGTGCATAGGTTAGACGGCGTCTTATTGATATCATAGCCAACACTAATTTTAATCGAAGCAGAAGAAATCATTCTATACTCAACGTTTTGGTACAATCTTACTAGGGGTGGTGAAGCCTTTACTCCTGCATCGCCCGTTCTGAGTTTGATAATTGGCTTGAGGCGTATTCGACCCTCATGATAGGCATGAGCACGGAAAGCAATGGTGGCGGGAGAGGAGCCTGTGTTAGGAGCTGGAAAGGCAGTTGCAGCATCTTTGATCAACATCGTGTGCGGTGCCTTCGGTCTGCTTCGCTGTGAGGGCAACGACGAGACTGTCATTGATACCTTTGGGGGGGCATGTTCGATTGCGTCTCTTTTGTCTCGATCTTCCGCTGCAGCCGCTTATCGTCCGGCAGACTGGTGTCGAGATCGCCCAGGATTGCAGCCACGAGTCGCCGCTCCGGCTGGTTGAAAGTCACCGCAGGTAGTGGCATGTCTGCCTCATAACGGCCAAGCAAGCAGCTGCTTGCCGAGTTACGGCTCGTTCTTCAAGTCAAGTAGTGGCGACGAGTGCTCTCCGCCACCTTGTGCCTGTGTGCTGGCTTTTCCCCAGCCTGCTGCTAAGTGCGCCTGGCTATAGCGGTAAGAACGGTCGACAGCGTGCTTATCTCGTCGTCCAGCTGTCGTACCTTGGCATTCGGACCAATGACCGGATCATCTCGTCGGTGACCCCTATTGACGCATCTTCGTCGATCTGTATCTTGAGCTGGTTGGAAGGCAAGATATGGCAATCTGCTACCGTGACCGAGGAAGACGACCTGGGTCACGACATTCGTCCGAGCCGTTGTTCATGAAGGTAGGCAAATTGTTAGAGACTTACTGTCGATGGCTTCGATGCTACTAAGGCGATAATTGTAGCTTCGCGGAACAATTGTGGAATTGGCCCCGTGTGAGAGGCTGCTCTGATATGACGTAGCCGTCCGGCGACTTGACGGACTTTACAAGGGGCACTACGAGCTCGAGCTACACAGTGTGCAAGTTTAGCACTGTTCACGAAAACACGGCCAGTACGGAGTACGAATGCGGAAAAGCGGGACATTACGAGTACGAAACGTTTGCGACGCAGCGGGAGCTGGACGTTGGCCGATCCATCTAGGCAGCCCTCGTCTGACTGCCTCTTACGCATTCAAGTAAGGCTGAACAAACATCGAATACAATCCAGTACAGGCCAACGGCAGCGTGTACGTGATTTCGCCGAAACCATGGGCTGGACGGTGAGTGTTTGCACCTGGACGTCTTGTCCTGCTAAGAGAGCTGTCCGAATGACGAGGGGATGGCAACGTTTGACTGACAGCAATGACAACAGGTCTTTCGGATACTGGGGGACTGCGTCCACCTGCTGTCCAAATGCATCCTCATGTTCGCCATCCACCGCAATCGGAGCGCCGAGGGTAAGAAGTGCCCCTTCTGACGAAGAAGCTGTCGTCGGCAAAAGCTGACTGGCCACGGTTACAGGCATCTCTCTCATCACGCAGATCCTCTATGCCGTTATATTCTGCACCCGGTACCTTGATGTTTTCAGTGAGACGAGCTCCTGGAATCTGTTCTTCAAGATTTTCTACATTGTTTCGTCGTTTTATATTATTGCTATTATGAAATGGGTCTATCCGCGCTCGCGCGAGAAGGAACTGGCCTGGAAGATGGGCGCCACCATCACTCTTGGATCGCTGCTCATCTCTCCGTTCGGAATGATGATCTTTGAAAGCAAACGAATCTGGAGCTTCCGATCGGTGCGTCGCCCTTGTTCTGATGCTTGCCGTGTATGGCCTTGCAAGCTGATGCCTTCGATCTAGTTTCTGTGGTCCTTTTCCGAGATTCTCGAGTCCGTGGCCGTTTTGCCCCAGCTGCTGCTTCTACGACAGACGACCGTGCCGACCGTCATCGACTCCTTTTACCTGCTCGCTCTCGGCTCCTACCGCGGCCTCTACATTCTCAACTGGATACAGCGCGCGGCTGGCCCGTCCGGCCGGAAACCTAACGGATTGTCCGTCACGTTTGGCATCATTCAGACACTCTTCTACCTCGACTTTGCCTGGGTCTACTGGACGCGTCAGCGGGTCAAGCTCCGCAACGGCGGCGTTGTGGACGCCGACGACATCCGCCATGGCTGGCTGATCAACCGCGTTCTCGGCAAACACGTTGACCAGTCGGGCCACGACGACGAGGAGAGTGCGCCGGCGCTCGGAGGCCGGGGCGGCAGTGAAAGCAGCAGTGGGGGGACCGGTTCTCGGTGGGGAGTCCGTGGCATCTCTGTCAGTGCCGACGACGCTACACTCGAGCACGAGGGCGAGGATGAGCATCTCTTCGCGGCCGAACGGTCCGACGGTCACCACAACCTGGATGCCAGCGTAGACCCGGACGCCAAGATGCAGGACCCAGATGAGCTTGCCCGGGCCCTCGACGACGATGACGAAGACGACGACGATACCCCACCTTTGGCGCCCCGGAAGGACCGTGAAGGCGAGGCTAGTGGTGTCCGGAATGATGAATGGGCCGAGTAGGAAGAACGGCATCCTTTTCTCTACGCGAGCCCGCCGCCTGAAAGGTCTGATCTTTGAACGTAGCAGCAAGTACGCGTGGGGATGGGTGCAGAGACTGGGTCTTTTGTCTGGCGCCAGGACACTAGGTGTCCTCTGATGTTTATGTTTACCGGGATTTCTTTTTTTCTGCAGGTCAAGACAGCTTCGGTTGACCTGACTATACCAACTTTATACTTTTTGCAGCACTTGTACCCCGCCTATTGTGATATGAGCTGCTTTTGACAGCAGGCACTGTTTGCAATTAAGTATGAATTTGCCAGGCGACGCCAGCTGGCAGACTTGTTGTCGTGGTAACAATCGATACAATGTGGATATCACGTGGACTTGGCCAATCGGAGAAGGTGGTGGCATAAACATGGAGGGGATTTGGCGACACGTTCAATCTGAGCTAAAGCTAAATGGGCCCCCTCTCGAGCATGGGAGCACATCTACGGCGCGTCTTGTCACTGCACCCAACGTGAAATCACAACCGCTTTTTGTGTCTTTTGACTTGCATGCCCACCATGGCTCCGGCTCAAGAGACGACGATGCCAGTAGGGCGGCGCACGCGCAAATCCATAAGCGGATTTTCTCCCCAAAAAACGACGGACAAGGAGAATGCGACAATCGACTTTGGCGCGTCCGGAGCGACCACTTCGATGCCGGCAGCTAGCAGGAAAAAGTCGCGCAGCAAGAGCATGGGCCCTGGGGGGCTCGACTCTGCGTTAAAGTCTTCGTCGGGAAATCGACGCGTTGTATGTTGAGATCTGTTGTTCTGCCGGACAGCCGGTGACAGTCTGGGCCGTACTGACTATTTGCTGCACGGCAGTCACTGGCAGCACCCTCCCGGCCTCCACCGCGGTCGATTCTGAAGCCGACGATGCCAATTCTTGCAGACATACCGCCTCTGAGGTCGAGAGCAAAGAGCCAGAGCCGCGCCTCGCCGGCCAGAGCAGCGGACGACGGGAGGAAGATTGCGCTGCGGACAGAAGAACAGCAGCAGGCGGCAGCGCGTGAGCGAGAGGAACGGGAGCGGGTGGCACGCGAGAAGGAGGTCAACGCCCATAGGGAGGCACGGCGCAAGTCTCTGGCCAACCGGCGGGTGTCCTTTGCGGCGGAGGCGACGCTGCACACATTCCACGAGATTGAGTACGTGCCCGAGGGGGCAGCGGGGCGACAAACGTCATCGGCGGCGGGGGCAGATGAGCTATCGACGCCGCCGGAGCAGATGGACGACGACGCGAAGAAGCGGCGGCGCAGCTCGACCGGGGCTTCGGTGCTTGGCTTCGACAACGACGACGACACGATGACGTCGACGGTGTATGACTCGGACGGCGACGGCGACGGGGTGGAAGAGGATGACGACGACAACGACAACGTGGAGGAGATGGAGTCGGATCGGAGCGACAGCGACTCGGATGAGGGCGACGGAGCCACGATGGTGACGGTGGAGGGCGATGAGGTGACGTCTGCATCAATCATGTCGGCCATGTCGGCCATGTCGGCCATGCAAGGACGATCGCGGTCGGCGTCGCCGATCGAGTCGACGGGCGACCTGGACGAGGCGCTGCGGCTGGCCACACAGCATGCGGGTGCTGAGGCCGATCGGACGCGACGACAGCGACCGGTCGGCGAGGACGAAGAGGTCATTCCGGCATTTATTGGCTGGGGCAAGAAGGCGGCTTCGAACGTGTCGGCAGCCCCGTCGTTGCCGGCGGTACAGCGAGACGACACGGAAGCGAGCATGGATATGGACATGGAAATGGACATGGACATGGACATGGATGCAGACGCGGGCATGGAGATGGAGATGACACATGCCATGGGTGGCATTATCCGAAGTGCAGCAGCCGAGAAGGCCGGGGACGAGATGTCGATGGACGTAACGCGCGTGTACGGCGGGATCATTGCGCAGCTGAGACAGCCTATGGACACGGATTCGGTGCCGAGCAGCCCGATGTTGATGCCACCAGACGACATGACGATGGGGGATGTGCCGATGGAGCTGACGATGGCAGTGGGAGGGATCCAGGCAATGACAGAGGCGGACGCAGACGCGGATGTGGATGTGGACGCACAGTCTGTCGACAACCAAGGCCTCGAGGATATGTCGATGGAGCTGACGACGGTGATGGGAGGCGTACTCTCGGCGATGGGAGCCGGCAGACAACGGAGAAAGAGTGTTCGGCAGACGATGCAGTCGACGATAGACGAAGAGCCGATGGACATGACGGTGGCAGTTGGAAAGATTTTGTCTGGACCTGAGGAGGACGGAGAGGAAGAAGAGGCCGAGATGGAGGATGCGACGATGGCAATGGACATGACGATGGGAATGGAAATGACGACAGCGTTGGGAGGAATTCTGCAGCCGGCCAACGAGATGGCTGCCACGCCGACGACGACCCGTCTCGAGTCGACAGCCCGGCTCGAGTCGATGTCGTCGCCGATTGTGCTGCCCAAGATGAGCGGCTCGAGCTCGAAGCGGACGCCAGCACGCGGATTCGTCGAGGAGAAGCAGGCGCTGGCGACTTCGACGACGCCGATGGGAGAGCCCATGGTCAAAGCACTAACAGCACCGACAGCACCAACAACGCCTCTGAGGGACTCATCCCCGATGCGGTTCATCGGCAGCCGGTCCAAGTCGCCCAAGAGGGGCACGTCTCCAGCCGGAAAGGCAACAGCAGCAGCAGCAGCAGCAGCAGCGAGCACGACGCCACGGTCTCCACCCAAATCGTCGAATCGACTGCTGGCTAGGTCTCCATTCACGCAGAACCCAGACACGGGCTTGGCGACGCCGTCTGTGGTGCTCACGCCCCAGCCAAAGAAGGTGGCCCGGCCTCGACCGTCTCTCTTTGCCGGTGTCGGACCAGCGTCTCCCAAGATCACAGAGATCTTTAACCGGCGATCGTCGCTCGTCGACACGGCTCCCGATTTTGTGGTGGGCTCGGCCAGCAAGGGTCGGGCGGTGGTGAGCTTTGACGAGCCGGCGACAGGATGGGCACAGGACGACCGCGAAGCGACGCAGAACCTGCGCGAGCTGATCCAGAACCTGTCGCCGAAGAAGAAGCCGCTGAAAGGCCGCAAAAGTCTGCACGTGGGCAGCGCGAGAGGGCTATTGGGCAAGCGGCCGCTCGAACTGGAGGACGAGGAGGCCGACAGCAACAGCAACAGCAATGACAACGACGATGAAGGCATCTACGAGAGCCAGGACCTGGTCAAGCGACTCAAAGGCAACGAGCCGAGTCCAGTGAAGAACGTTCGGCTGCAGCAGCCACCGTCGATGATGGAGACGATCGGACGGTCTTCACGGTCACAGGCAGTGGAGGAGCAGCAGCAGCAGCCGGCCAGCTTGGACAGCACAGGCAGCGAGGTCGAAACCGAGCGCATCCACCTGCAGGACTTTCTCAACATGGCCAGCATCCATTTTATGGAGCTAGAGACGACAAAACGACGTCCGACAGAAGTGGGACTTCCAGCGACCAACAAGGACGGCAGCCAGCCAGAGGACAGCACGAGAGACCCGGAGACGGAAGAGCTGGTGACGTCGGTGTGCAAGGTGCCGCTGCTGGAGATGTACCAGCACGCGTGCCGGGAGCTGAAGAACTACATCGAAGAGGGCCGGTCGATCATGCGGGAGATCGAGACGGAAACGTACGAAGAAAACCCGGCGATCTTCCGGGAATACATGACGGCGACGCCGGAGCTGCGGACACAGATGGACAACCAGTTCAAGAACATCAAGATCTTTGCACGGCTGCAGAGCAAGAAGCAGTGGTACGAGTGGCGGACGAAATTGCAGCAAGGACTGCAGGAGGGCATGCAGAAGACGCTGTGGGACCTGGAAAAAGACAGGGAGGTGCTGCAGGCACGGCGGTCAGTTGTGGACGCAGCATATCCGCAGTTGCTGGCCGAATACGAGGGCGTGGAGGGCGAGATAGTGCGGCTGATGGCCGTGGCTCGAGGCGTCGGCGATGGTGATGGAGTGACAGCATTACGTCAGCAGAAGCGACAGCTGCAGGCCAGCCTGGCGGCTCGGAAGCGCGAGACAGAGCGGCTGCAAGCCGAGACGCAGGCGAGCCGGGCACGGGTGGCAGCGATGAAGGCGGAACGCGAGCGGCACCTGCAGGAGCTGGAGGAGGCCAAGCGGGTGCAGGAAGAACGACGAAGCTGGAGCCATCAGGAGATCACGACGCTCAAGGCCCAGGTCGACGGGTTGGAGCGGAAGAGCGGATGGGCCGTGACGGGTGCCCAGGGCACGACGCTGTCGCTGGCGTACCGGCGGGAGGTGGAGCTGGTCTTTGACGTGAGGGCGTGGGCCGAAAAGACGGACACGACGACTGATCTCTGGTACATTGGCAAGGCCGTCGACCCGGACACAGAGACGTTTTTCGTGCAGTGTATTCGAGATCACGTGCGCTCGCTGAGACCCGCAGAAACATCGCCAGCCAGGCTGCTCAAGGTGGTCCGTGCGTCGTGGGACATCGCCCGGCAGACGGCCATGCAGATGCGCCAGCTGCGACGGTCGTTTCCGACGACGACGACGCGGACGTCAGACACGTCGATGGCCCTGACGGCATCGGTGCTGCTGATGATGCTGCAGACCAAGATTGAGGTCAAGGTGGAGGTGGGGGCCGAGCTGGCCGAACGGGCTGGACAAGCTGAACAGCTCCCCTTTAAGCTCGCGATCGAGGCTCGCGTGATCTACGGCGAGCCGTTCAAGGCAGCGCGCATGGGTGAGTTTCTGACGGCGCGAATTGGCGACGCAACGGCCGCCTGGGTAGACGTGGTGGAGGAGCTCCGGGGAAAGCTGGAGGCACAGGGGCGAAGAGAGAAGTAGGATGTCGGACAGGGTCAAAGGGGCGTCTATGGTGTTTGATTTTGCGTCGGACGGCACATATGAAGATGGTGGAATAAAGAGAAGCGAACAAGACGGATTGCGTTTGCGCGAACTCGTTTGATTTTTTGGTTTAAAAGTGTATGTGTGTATTTCCAATTCCAGTTCGTTTTATTGACTACATGGTGGCAAGGAGGAAGGTGAGGAGGTGAAGAGAAGGTGAGGAGGTGAGGAGGTGAGGAGGTGAAGAGAAGGTGAAGAGGTGAAGAGAAGGTGAAGAGGTGAAGGGGAAGATGACGGAGAGATGGTGATAAAACTTGAAGAAGTGGTGGTGATAAACGGGTGGTGACGATAAAGTGAGCCAAATCAACAGACTGATTTGACAAAGACAAGTCGAAGAGATGACTGGTGGATGAAGCTGACGATGATGCAGATATCGTCACAACTCCACGTCGACAAGAGGACGGCTTCGTTGCTATAGCCGTTGCCGCCGTGCCGAAATGTCGTTGTTATCATTGTCTTTTTGTTGCCTCGCTGTTGATTTCGGCCTGCTTCTCGCTTCGTTGCTGCGGAAATCAGCATCTCTCCGGCAGACTCGCCTCGTCACTGCTCGTCTGAGACACTGGCCTCGCAAGCGAGGCCTTTAATGGGTCTCCTTCCTATTGTTCTCCTATTGAGAGGCCTTGCACTCTATTGACGCCTGGCTGGCCTCGCTTACAGAGACGCGTTTTGCGGGCCGACTGCCAACATTGCCAGCTTCGACAACCTCTCGATTGCCCGATTAGGAAGGGACGAAGTGAATGAAGCAGATGGAACATGCCAGCTTTCCGCCACCGCCCTCTACTATTTATATCGTCCTCTCATCTTCCCTCGCTCTCTCTCCCTCCTCTTTCCTCCTTCTCATCATCAAGAAAACGCATTCTCAGTTTTTTACACGCTCCAGACTTTCAAGCCATTCATCTCTCTCTCCCTCTCAGCTTTTTTTTCTTTCTCACTCACCCCGGCGACCACGGAGCGTGGTTTTTTCGTTTCGACCTCGACTTCTTCTTTTTCGAAGTCCCCCCCCCCGGCAGCCAACATGCTGCCCGTCATCATTTTCGCCAGCCTCATCTGGCTGTTCACCCTCCTCCGCCCGGAGACACGCCCGGCAGCTCAGGTCCTTTGGCCAACTGCCATCGGATACCTCTTCCTCCCGGGCTGCCTCTTCCTGGTGGTGCCGGCCTCGATGTTCTTGCGGGGTTTGTGGTCTGGCCGTGTTTTCCCTCGCCTCCACTTGCTCATTTCCTTCGCCGCAACCTCCGCCGCACTCGCTGTCCTCTACGTTCTCTATCGCCAGCTCTCCTGGGCCACCGGTCTGACCATGGCCCTTGTCCAAGACTGGGAGGAGTTCGTTGTGGACGTGGCGGAGGGGCCTCGCGAGACTCTTGGCCCGCTCTTCCGTGACGCCTTCTTCGCCGGCCTCGACGACCTCAACTTTTTTGAGGGACTCAAGCAGGACAAGCGGGATCTGCAGGACATGGCCGATCGGGCTCTCGACGCCCTGTTCGTGCTGCCGGGAGTGATTGGCCACGTTTTCCACGCCGTCCTCTCTGTCCCCCGCTTCCTGATGGCCTGCGAAGACGCGCTCGACGAGGGCCCCCTTGTGGTGGCGACGTTTGTTTGGGAGCACCTCCTGGCTTTGGTGGCCTTTGTCGTTGGGCTTCTGCTCATCGCCATGGGCAGCTGCTGGCTCTACTTCATTCTCGTCCAGAAGAGAGCCCTGGAGATTGCCCACCGGCGGTCCCAGAACGAGCAGTTTGTTGCTGTGATCGACCAGCAGCACGCCATGATCAACGCCATGGATGAAGTTGCCGACCAACTGTACCAGCGCGCCAAGTCTGTCGTCGATGACATCTGGTACAATGTCTTCCGCCCGGGCGCCCTCCATCACCTGGCCCAGCTCCAGCATGCCTGCGTGCCCCGATCGATGGGGTCGCGCATCCGCACCACCCGGCGCAACACCACGCACTTTGTGCGTCACCGTGTGGCGGTGCGGCCTGGACTGGGCATGCCAACACCGGCTGCTCTCGCGACTTCCTTTGACCCGTTTGCCATTTACGACGCGCTGAATGATCTGTCCGACTCCAACCAGCTGATCATGAAGGGACTTGCCTCGGAGAGAGGGAGGCTGGCCAGACAGATTTCCGCGCTGGACCAGTATCTCGAGGCAATCCTGGCTGACATCAAGCTGCATCTTCAGCGCGGGCAATACGGACGGGAGTCGTGGACGCAGGAGAAATATCAGGCAGCATTCGCGCGCTATGACGAGTACGTCATGCGCAAGGCCGACAGCGACAACGACAGCAATGCTCCTGATATTGGCTCCTTTGAGCAGTTTCAACTGGCATGGAACAGCCGGGCCGCCATGGTTTCCTCGCCGCCCGCTGTGTCCCGGGGATGTGCCAATGAATGGGCCTCATCCATCTTGCTCGACCACTCGACAGTCATCGTGCCTCGCGACGATCGCCAGTGGGATGAAGATGCGCGACTGCACACGTCTCAGCAGCGGCATCGGAGTCCCCACGTCCGGATCGATGACCACCTGCAGCGTCCAGAGTATCGACTCCGCTTGCAGGACGAGCAGATGGAGAGCCAGCGCCTCGAGCTCTCGAGTGCCCTTCAACGGCAGCGGGCCATGGAGAGCCACCTCCACGCCCTCGAGCAGAAGTGCAGCCAGCAGCAAAGCATTCTGGAACGGGTCCATCAGCAAGGACCCCCTGAGTCGTCACCCACCGCGGCACGGCAGGAGGAGGACCGCCAGGGAGAAGCCTGGGAGCAAGATTGGTGGTAGCAGCACCATCTGCACCTGGACCGCCTCCCCTCGCCCCCTCCTCGCCAGCCGCCCCGGGAAGCTCAGGCCGAGTCGGCTTCGTCGGATGCTCCTGTCAGAGGTCCGACGACCACACCGTTCCAGGAGGCAGCTGCTCTGCCTTCTGCTCCGATTCAGCACGACGGGACGTCTGTCCCCCCCTCTGCCCCCGATCCAGCATTGAAGCTGTTTCGCCAGCGGCAGCAGGACTGGGCACTTTACCTGCGGATCGTCCGTGGAAAGGCCTCTGGCAGTCCCCAGCTCCCCGAGGAGCATGGCACTGTCGACGCCGGACCATCGAAACGGACGATGATCCCAAGGGCCGGTGCAAAGACAGCGTCCCCCGTCGCTCGCTCCCGTCGCCGTGTTCATTTCGCAGACACGTGCGACATTCTTTACTTCTCGACTTCTCCGTCTTCCTCGCCCGACGCCGACGCCGACAAGATGCTGCTGGATTCTCCAGACCGGGAGGACCAGCATGCAGCAGAGCGGGAATTCCAACGTCTGGAAGACCTCCCACCTCTGCCCTTGTCTCCGCCACCGCCGCCACCGCAGTCGTCCACCGAAGACGTACCGCCACTGCCGCCATTTCCGTCCGGCCGGAAGAAGATGGACAAGTCGACGAAGCGAGAGGTCTTGGCATCTCCCGCGACCATTTCGTCACCAGCCCCCACCGCCGCCGCCGCTTTGCCAGTCACGTCGGAGCCACTGCACGTGCATGAGACAACACACGACTTGTGTTCGTCTCGCTTTCTGCCGAGCCGTCATCGCGCTCAAGAACCCACTTCCAGGGTGCTGAGGCAGCGAACACGGCAGACGCAGAGAGTGCAGCGGACGCCGCCATCGCAGCGTCCGCTGCATGCACGCAGGGTCGACGTCGACGAGCGGTCGGCACAGGAGGTCCGGAAGCAGGACCAGATTGGACTCGCGGGAGAATCGACGCCAGACTCTCCCCCACACATGTCGCAGCAGGCCGCCACCCCGGCTGCGACCCCCACATCCCCTGCCCAGTTGTTGCCCGGGAATGCCCCATCCCCAGCACCGGTGATGCATTATATCCCGGGAGCTATGCCCGCCGGAAGTGGAAGTGAGGACGACTTGTTCGTTCTCGCGAAGCAGCGGACGGTGGAGGCCCCGATGGCGAAGGCTCCGAGTGCAGCAGCAGGTGCAGGGATGCACTCGATGGAATCCGATCCGGGAGCATCGGACATCGACATGACGACGGCCATGGACTTTGAATGGCACGCGGCTACAGAAGCCGCCACGGACGAGGAGGCCGAGATCATGGCACAGCTGGCATCGACGATGGCGTCCACGGACCTGTCTGACGTGCTGGCGCCACCTCTGGCCGAATCGTTTGCGGAGACCGGCGAGGTGCAGCACACGCTCCCTCTCCTGGAAGACCAGATGGCAGCGCTCGATGTCTGGAGCCTGCCATGCGACAATCTGCCGGACATGCGGGAGGTACTGGGCCTCACAGAGTGGCCCACGGACGAGGAGATGACGGAGCTGAGGGAGATCCTTGACAGGGCTGAGATCCCTACCTTGTCAGAGCTGTTGCCACTTCCAGACACGCCGATGACAGAGGGTATCGCCTCGACTGCTCCGGAAGACCCCGTCCAGACAGCCCCAGTGCCTCCCGCCCCACTGCAGCACCAGTCATCGCCCTTCGCCAGCGACAATCATGGCGACAGCGACACTGGCGGCTGCAGCACGACTCCGGCAGAGACCGCTGGTCTTCTGTCTCCCCTGCCTTCTGCCCTAATTCCATCGACCAGTACGAAGGTCTTTGGAGGGCCGTCGTCATCACCAGCGCCAACCTCTTCCCCAGCAGCCACGGTCCAGCTTGCACTTCCGACATTTCAGTCGCTGCCGCCCTCGGATCGTGCAATGCCCGTGGCTGACTTCCCTCTTCCGGACGCTCCACCCGCCACCCTCGTCATCCCCTCTCTGCCCCCGCCGGTCGTTCCAACGGCAGCAACATGGCCAGCGTCAGCTTTCGTGCCTGCGCCAGCTGCCACCGGCATTGACGAGAGGGAGATGATCGGAGTCGAGAGCTTGCTCGCGCTTGCTCTCCCGGCCACACCCCCCCCTGTCCCCTCTCTACCGCCGCCGGTCATTCCAACAGCAGCTTCTTGGCCAGCGTCAGCTTTCGTGCCTGCGCCAGCTGCTCCCGGCCATGACGAGAGGGAGATGGGCGGGATGGAAATGGAGTTTCCGGCTGTCCCAGTTTCACTTCCAGTCCCAGTCCCAGCCCCTGCCCCTGCACCGACCCCTGCTGCTGTGTTGATGCCGCCTCCGCCTCGGCCCAGACCTGCGCGGCCGCCAGTCCCCACAACCACCACCAGCCAGCCAGAGAGACCGTTGACGCCGATGCCGTCATCGTCTCGGGTGGTCGGGACCCCGCCGGCGCAGGAACAGCCACAGCAGCAGCATGAGTCGCAGTCTGCCCGATCGAAGGGCAAGGAAAAGGCAGCCGAGGACTGGGCGATGGACGCGATGGGAGACTCGGTACCAGAGTCTCCAGTTCGCACGACAGCGAGGGAGTCCGGCCAGAGAAAGACTCTTGTGCCGCGACTGAGGAAGAGAACCGGAGGGAAACAAACGAGCGGGCCCTCCGCAGCGCCAATGCCCGCATTCGGTGGCGACACACAGGAAAGTCAGATGGCACCTGCATTTGACTTTACGGTTTCTGCGCCTGTTGTCGTCACCGCCAACACCGCCACCACCACAACCGCTTCGGACGTCGAGTCCGAAGCCGAATCCGAGGCCGGAACCACTGTCGGCAGCAATGCTGACGCCGGCACCAACAACGACAACGACCGTGATGGCAACACAGGCAACGTCATGGTTATTTCCGGATTTGGCGGCCAGGGTCTGGAGGGCTACCAGGCCCCATTGTTTGCGCCGATGCCAGAGGAGGTCGCGGCTGCGGTGGCTGCCACCGCCGCGGCTGCTGGCCTGCCATCTTTGATCGGCGCAGACAGCGCCGCCAACACGGCAACGGACTGGAGTGGTGGTGGCCGCAAGAGAGGGTCGCTCCGGGATCATGCCCGGGCGACAATGGAGGAATACCAGGCCATCTGGGCGGATGACAAAGTTCGCGGTTATGCCGTGAAGCTGGAGCAAGTCATCCGGGTGGGAGAACAGTTCCTCGGGATCGAGCAGATCGACGACGAGCTGGCGAAGTCATGGCCGCACGCAGCGCGAAAAGAAATGCTGGTCTCTTTTGTCCAGCAACAGAGCACGCTTCCAGACAATTGGAATGCGTCTCTGTCCACCGTGACGGAGCTCTCGTTGAACTGGCTCGACACGGTCAGCCACTGGGACGAGATCGAGGAATACTTCCAGGAAAGCTTTGAGGCGAAGCTGTTCGAGGCCCTGGTGGGATACGACCTGCTGTACCAGTAGGTCGTCACGCCAGGGTCGGAAGGAGTCCTGTCCCAGTTCTCGGCTTGACGTGTCAGCCCTGCTGCCATCCCGACTGTTCTCCCCCATTCCTCCCAGTCATCTTTCTGAAGCAAAGTGGTGAGTGTGCTGTCCTGACCCAGGGACGAAAATGTCATCGCAACCAATGTACTGACTTGTTGAATTTCCAGATCACCTGAGCGAGTTCCCGATCACTATTGCTTCCTCCGACAGTCCAATAGCAATCGCGCGAGAGAGAGCTGTGCGGCCGACACCCCGATTTTCACACTCGAGCACGCCTCTCAGACGACGATACAAGCGCCATTGCTTTGCAATTTTTATAGGCAATTTTGCCTTTGTCTTCTGCATCAACCAGCTCCATTTCTTCCAGCGAGCCGCGTTTGCCAAAAAACTAAAAAAAAAAAAACTAAAAAAAAACCCGCTGCATGGTCTCTTTTGCCATTGCTGCCAACGCAAACACTCGATGCTTCCAGAAGACGGATTCCACCAGCTTGAGACAGGAACTCGCACGGTGACAAACGGGAGCAAACACACACTTGCACCATTCACTGCCTGTCTCAAGCTCGGAATCAGCCGACAATCATCGTCCACCATGTGGACAAAACACACCGATCCATCCCAGAACGTTCCCCGCCGCTCATACCCTCTGCAACGTTGCGCAGAAACACCACAAACACACACAAAGAGCAGCGGTTCGGGCAAACATCTGCAAGCGCCCATGCAACGTTCTGGGGTCCCAGAATTGGATCGCTTTCGACTTGGACATTCCCGAGACAACTGTCAACTCGTCAACATTTGCGACCCGTGCAAGCAGCCTCTTGGGATTTTTCTGGCACTCGCCATCCCAATCTGACACACGCTGCTGCCACACCTTGGCACCCGCTCGTCAGTGGGCTTGGCAGCGAGGAGAACGCTCACCACAGGCACTGGGAAAGGGAGACACTGCAGCTGCCACTGCACCACACTTTACGGTCCTCTTCTCGCAACCAACTTGCTGCTACTGAGAAGCTGAAGACCTGTCTCCCTCTCCGGTGCCCGTGTTCTCCTCCCCTGTCGCAGAGGCTGCTAACAGTCGCCACATGCACACTTTACACGACTTGACACGCTGCTGCCACAAAGCCTTGTCGGCAGGGTGTGGCAGCGAGGAGATATTTTACCATGGGCACCTGGGGAGACGCCACCACCACACTCACCCCTTCCGGTGCCCATTTCTCCTTCTTTTGCACGCAGACTGCGACCAGTCACTGCACAAGTTGTCTCGGGAAATTCCAAGCACTCACAACATTCGGGCGTCTTGTCCCCTCGGAGGAAAGAGACAGAACTGGGACAGGAAGATCGAAACAAACTCGGCAAAGAGCACACCCATCTCCACTCACACGGGCGCATCACTCACTACTTGCGCCCTCGGCTCCAGCCATCCACCACTCATCGATCTTCTTACTGTCTCTTTCCTCCGGCCACCTCTACTCAACGACACGGCACAGCTCCCTACCAAGGGACGGCACACGATTCCAGGACACACTCTCCACCAAAAAACTCCTGTGTTCCTGTGACTTTTCTGTCTGCCAACTTCACCACTCAAAGTGCCGTGTCGCTTAATGAGCGTGCCAGGTCTGGAAGGTATAATTCGTGCTATCCTCTCTCCTCGCTGTTCATTTTTCAATGCTAACAAAATCCCTCTGCAGAAAACACAAATCCGGCCGGCATCGAATAAACAGACAAAAAATACCCCCCACGAATATTCCCCGACCATCCACACCCCAATACGGAGCGATGGGAGGAGTTTTTTGGAGACAAGAAAAAAGGAGCAGCGAGAATCACAATCATGTATATAGGCTGCGGTGCTGGAGACGTAAAACAACCTCTACCCTTACCTCTCCACACCGCGGCACCGTGGAGGCAGAACAACCACTACCCCTGCCTCCTACGGTATATAAAACGAGGCAGAACAACCACCACTCCTGCCTCAAAAGCTGTCTGAGGCAGAACAACCTCTACCCCTGCCTCTCGCCCCTCGACCTGCATAGACAGGCGCAGGGGACAACAGCTTCCAAACTCATGTACTATCCGAGTGGCCACGAGATGACCCGGACAGATTGTTTCATGTATTTAGCTATGACGGATTCTCTCCACATGGTGGCAGCTTCGGCTCGCTGCCGGAGAGAGTCCTGCCCCCTGCCATGTATCGCTTGCTCCAATATACAAATGTAAACCAACAAATATGCATCTCGCAAAAACAAGGCACAGTAACTCGTTGATTGTCGAACACTACTCTCAGCCTCTTTGTTGTGCTAAGAGGATCAGGGGTGACGAGGATGAGAGACGAGAAAAGATCGTCCAAATACCACCCAACCAACTTTACCCACCAAGATCGCCAGTGCGCCAAATGATCGTCACTGCCCCCACTACTTGCTCGCCGCCTATACACGTGACGTCAACAGTCACCGACAGTGTTTAAGGAAGGAGCAACGCGGTCAGCCTGTGGCAGGTAGTTCGGACCTATCCTTTGACATTCTTTTTTGCTCTTTGCCGTTGACAATTGAAAAACCAAGGACGACGACGCATACATCATCGCAACAACACACACTACGGCGCGCACGATGCCCTTTTCCGACGAGGAGTGGCAGGAGGTGTTGGAGGAGATGCCGCATTCCGAAGACGCGGTTATTCAAAAGTATCTCAAGGGCCGTGAGGGACTGATTGCGGAGGAGAAGAAGCAGCGGACAGGTGAGTTTTTCGCGGTGGGCTTTTTACACTACATCGCTCTCCGCTCACTGACCCGAGCCAGACTATGCTTTCCGACAGTCGCTGTCGCCCATCGCGCGCAAAGCATGTGCCATTGTGGAGCGGGTACGGGACGACGAGCGACGCCGAATCTGGACGACTGGGCTCGAGGAGAAGATTGCAAGCTCAGGAGGGGCTTCGGGGGGCACGGGCACGACAGTGTACCCGGGCCAGATGTTCTCGCACGCCAAGGAGCTGATGGAGACGACGACGCTGTGGCACATTGTTCAGCGGCTGCCAAAAGGGACGCTGTTGCACGCACACAACGATGCGATGGTGGAGTTCAGCTACATCTTTGGGGTGCTTCTGGACACGCCGGGGATCCATATACGGGGACCAGACGGACCTCTGGCAACGGCTGAGCAGCGGGCCGGACGTGTGGTGCGGTTCCGGTTTCTGCGCCAGGCGCGGCCGCTGGTTGCCGGATCGAACCCGTCGCCGTGGGATGCATCGTACGTGGCGAACACGCCGGTGCTTCTGACAGACGCAGCCGACGCCTTTCCAGACGGCGGGCGAGCAGGATTTGTGGCGTGGCTCAAGGGGCGCTGCACGCTGTCGCCGGCGGACTCGACGGAGCAGCATCACGGAGTGGACCACATCTGGCGACGGTTCCAGGGCTGCTTCGACACGCTGGGGTCAGCGATCCACTACGAGCCGGTGTGGCGGGCGTTTCTGCGACGGCTGATGCAGCAGCTGCTAGACGACGGGCTGCGCTGGGCGGAGGTTCGGTACATGTGGGGAACGGACTACTGCCGTGAGGGCCACGAGGAGCCAGAAACGGACTACCTGCACGTGTTCGGGACGGCGGAGGAGGAGATTGCGCGGTTCCAGGAGGCAAACCCGGGCTTCTGGGGACTGCGGTTCATCTGGACGGCATACCGGCCGCTGCCGACGCGACCGCTGACGGAAAGCATGGACCACTGCCTGTCGACGAAGCTGGCATATCCGGCGCTGATTGCGGGCTTCGACCTGGTCGGGCAGGAGGACGCGGGACGACCATTGCGGGATTGCCTGCCGGAGCTGTTCTGGTTCCGGAAGCAGTGCGCGGCCGAGGGCGTGGAGCTGCCGTTTTTCTTCCATGCGGGCGAGTGTCTGGGCGACGGCGACGCGACGGACACGAACCTGTTTGACGCGGTGTTGCTGGGGACGCGGCGGATCGGACACGGGTTCAGCCTGTACAAGCACCCGCTGTTGGTACAGCTGGTGCGCGAGCGACGAATCCTGCTGGAGGTGTGTCCGATCAGCAACGAGGTCCTGCGGCTGTGCGGCAGTGTGCTGTCGCACCCGATGCCAGCGCTGCTAGCTCGCGGTGTGGCCTGCAGTCTCAACAACGACGACCCGGCGATGCTGGGACAGGACGCGGTCGGGATGACACACGACTTCTGGCAGGCGCTGCAGGGGTGGCAGAATCTCGGCCTGGCCGGACTCGGGTCGCTGGCGGAGAACAGCGTGCGATGGGCATGTTTTGAGGACCAGACGGCAGAGGCGTGGCAGCGAGACATCCAAGATGCCAGTCTGGGGACGGGGGTGAAGGCGAAGCGGCTGCAGGAGTGGCGGGTGGAGTGGGAGCAGTTTTGTTTGTGGGTGGTGACGGAGTATGGGGAGGAGGGGGGAGAAGAGAAGGAAGAAAGTGGAAGAAAGTGAATGGTTGGAGACGAAAGAAGAGGCGTTAAGAGAAGGAGCATCGAGACTACGAGTTTGGGGAGAGCTACAGGATATACAAAGTATGATCTTTATTTCGTAACTATATATGTTGCTATATGCTGTCTTTAACCCATCCGTCTTCCAGATCATAGCATCGTTTGAGGCTCTGCCCTCACCACCACTTCTCACTCTGCCCTACTGCGAAGCCTTCTGGATGTCGTGCTCGGCGCCGCGCTGCTGGGCCTTTCCCTGTTCGCGCTGTTTCTGGAATTCAGCCTGGGCGCGGTCGTTACCGGAGAGGCCGGCGAGGGTATCGCCAACGGAGCCCTTGACGCGATCCGCGGCGCCGCCGAAGAGATCGCTGGCCTGGCCGCGGGCTTCCTGCTGCTGGCCGGCCAGGTTCTGTTCGCGGCCGCTGTTCTTGAGGTTCTGCGATCCGACGAGGCCGCCGACAGCCTCCTTGGCCGACCCGATCGTCTGGTTCCAGCTGCCGGTGGCGCGGTCCGGGTCATCGCGCGCGACCGCACCCGACGACGTGGCCGTGAAGCCGGGACCCTTGACGGCAGCGTGCGAGGCGGCGTGCTCGCTGTCGGCCTGGGTCTGACGCGCGTCGCCGGCCGTCTTGTCGGCAGTGCTGCCGGTGAGACTGCCGATGGCGCTCTGGACGGTGCCGATGGCGGAGTCGAGGTAGGACTGGGTGGTGGAGGTAGAAGGGGTGGAGGTGGTGTTTGTGTTGGAAGACATGATGTATCTGGAAGAGAGTTGGGTGTAGTGGATGGTTGCGTGTCAATGGAGATATCAGAGATCGATGTATAGTATCAAGTAGATTGTTTAGTTGTGCATACTATCCTACAACTCTTCGAAGAAGATGTCAACACCTTATATACTCACAATGGCGTCAAGATCCCAGATATTATGTGCCTGGACGTTGCTTCGGCTCTGTCAAATGCCAGGATGATGTCATCAAACTGACAAGCTCGTCGAAAATAGCCATGATGTCACTTCTAGCAGGCGCGACCAGGAACGCTGGCGGAGGCTGCCGCTTTAGGCCACAGCCTATCATCTGATTCGTCCGCCAGCTTCTCCTTTCTGTGGCGCATTACCTCATCGTCATACTTTGATGCATTACGTCATGGTGAGGTCTCAGCAGGCAATACCCAGTAAATGTGCTGTTCTTACCATCTCAATGTGCCCTCTCACTTTAACCTAATACGGACACACGTCGCTTAGGGCCAGAGCGGAAAGTCCTTCCGTACTTCCGAGCCCAGCATTCCAGAAATGACAATCCACGCGTCATCCGATCGAAAATCGTGACACCCGTCTAATGCTGGCTCCACTGGATCGTGTTGAGGTCGACGCCCTCCTGGACCAGTTCCCAAAGCGGACTCAATTCGCGCAAGAAGTTGACGCGCTCGCGCACGGCCTGCAGGACATAGTCGATCTCGGCCTCGGTGGTGAAGCGACCGATGCCGAAGCGGATGCTGGAGTGGGCGCTCTCGTCGCTGTTGCCGAGCGCACGCAGCACGTAGCTCGGCTCGAGCGACGCCGACGTGCAGGCGCTGCCGGACGACAGCGCAATGTCCTTGAGCGCCATCAGCAGCGACTCGCCCTCGACGTAGGCAAACGACACGTTGACACAGCCGGGGTAAAAGCGGTCGGGGTCGCCGTTCTGGGTCGTGTGCTCGAGCGAGAGCAGGCCGCTGAGCAGCCGGTCCGAAAGACTCTTGATGCGACGGGAGTCATACTGTTCTGTCAGTCTGTGTGTGCAGGAGAGCGTGTAGAAGGGTTGTTCCAACGCACCGGCAGCTCCTGCTTGGCCAGCCGACAGGCCTCGCCAAAACCGACAACCAGCGGCGGCGACAGCGTGCCGCTGCGCAGACCACGCTCCTGGCCACCACCCGTGATGATGGGGTCGAGCCGGACGCGCGGACGCCGGCGAATGTAGCAGGCCCCGATGCCCATGGGCCCGTAGATCTTGTGAGCCGAGATGGACATGAGGTCGATCTGCATGGCGTTGACGTCGATGGGAATCTTGCCGACGGCCTGGGCGCCGTCCGAGTGGAAGAAGACCTTGCGGCTGCGGCACAGAGCCCCGATCTCGGCCAGCGGCTGGATCACGCCAATCTCGTTGTTGACGGCCATGATGCTGACCAGCGCCGTGTCCGGCCGGATGGCCGCCTCCAGCTCGGCCATGTCGATCAGCCCGTTGTGGCCGACCGGAAGATACGTCACGTCAAAACCTTCGTCCTGCAGGTGGCGGCAGCTGTCGAGAACGCACTTGTGCTCCGTCTGTGTCGTGATCACGTGGCGCTTCTTGCCAGCCCGTCCAAAGAACCGGGCGACACCCTTGATGCTCATGTTGTTGCTCTCTGTCGCCCCGCTCGTGAAGACGATCTCCTTCGCGTCCGCGCCGATCAGCGCCGCCACGTGCTCGCGCGCTTCCTCCACCGCCTTCTCGCTCTCCCAGCCGTACGCGTGCGTGCGCGAGTGCGGGTTGCCGTACGAGCCCACGTAGTACGGCAGCATGGCGTCCAGCACCCGCGGGTCCACCGGCGTCGTTGCCTGCATGTCCAGGTAGATGGGACGCTGGCCCTCGTCCAGGAGCGTAGCCTGTCGAAGCACGTCTGGCCGGTTAGAAAAGAGGAAGAAAAAGAAAAGGAAGAAAAGACAAAAAAAAAAAGACATAAAACTCACCAGAAACACCAGGAACAGACGCCAGCCCCAGGGTGCCGTCCACCTTGGTCGCCTCCGACACCTGCGCATGGTCCCGTCGGCTCTC
Source organism: Grosmannia clavigera kw1407 (assembly GCF_000143105.1). Taxonomy (NCBI): domain Eukaryota; kingdom Fungi; phylum Ascomycota; class Sordariomycetes; order Ophiostomatales; family Ophiostomataceae; genus Leptographium; species Leptographium clavigerum. The sequence goes on along the minus strand of NW_014040569.1, from coordinate 442,276 downwards.
TGTCACGTACGTCCGCCTCGTCGGTCGCCGTATCGGGACTGTCACCATGGATCTTGTCGTCGTCGGTCGCATCGTCCGCAGAGCTGCGGAAACGACCGGCGTCGAGGGCCGGGCAGCCAGGCGCGAAGCCTGCCGCAATATGAATGCGTGCGAAGCCATGACAGACATGGCAGTTTCAACAGCGGGAAAAAAGATGGCAAAGACGAGGGTGGATGGCGGATTTGTCAGTGTTCCTCCGACTTTATGCATTCGGGATTTGCCTCCACAATTTTCTGATTGGAGCGCCACACTGCCCCGCCTCGAGGCTTGGGGCTCTGGCGGACTTGGAGTCCAAGCCGGCGCCGTGACTAATCACCGATGACCGAAGGTCCTGTCCTTGTGGGCTTGTGGGTCAAGGAGGGAGGGGGAAGGAGGGAACGGGAAGACAGGGAGAGCACATGATTGAACGCGGCCAATCTGGACAGCGATATTAAGGGCCTTGTGCCTCGTCCAGTTCGTATCGTACAAACATCTTGATCTTCATCCTACCCCATACCCATTGCTCCTACGACCGCGGTCAACAGCCCTACCCTCGCCCCCTCAACGGCCACTGCCACCCCCTGCGCCACATTGGGAACACAGCTGACTCGCGGCGGAACGTCATCAATACAAATTGCCGTTCGTTTGTTTTGTGCACCAAAAAACCAGGAATCCGCCAAAAGACAACTCTTTCGCCCTTCTGCCCACAAAGCAGGCGCCGTGTGTCTGGCGCACGCATCTCTGTCAACACCTGTCCCCGATTTCTTGTTCTCCGCATCTGCGCTGCCCCATCCCCAGCATCACCGGCCTCTCGGCTTTTCCATCACTTTATCGCCTCCGGTCCTCGTTTTCGTCTGCCGACCATGAGTTTCCGCGGCTTCCAGAAGAGCGTGGTCCGAGTATGTAATCATGCCGACTTCCTTCTTTTCTCGCTTGCCCGTTTGCTCGTCGTTCGTCGCTCGTCGCTCGCTAACTCCCACATAGGCACCACAACAATTCAAGGCCAAGTTCAACATTGGCGAGCACACCAAGGACTCGATCTACCTGGACGCAGAACGGCGCTTTGACGAGGTCGAGAAGGAGACCAAGAAGCTGCACGACGAGAGCAAGCACTATGCCGACGCCATCAACGGCATGCTCTCGCACCAGATCGAGTTCTCCCGCGCCATGACGGAGGTCTATAAACCCATCAGCGGCAGCGTCTCCGATCCGGAGTCGTACATCTCCGAGTCCAATGAGGCCGGCATCCGGGCCTGTGAGGAGTACGAGGCCGTGGTCAAGGACCTGCAGGAGACGCTCGCGCCCGAGCTAGAAATGATCGAGACCAGGGTGATCCGGCCGGCCAACGAGCTGCTCGACGTCATCCGTGTCATCCGAAAGACTGCCGTCAAGCGCGAGCACAAAAAACTCGACTATGACCGCCACCGCCTCGCCCTCAAGAAGCTGCAGGACAAGAAGGAGAAGTCGCTCAAGGACGAGAAGGCCTTGTACAAGGCCGAGAGCGACCTGGAACAGTCCGCCCAAGACTTCAACTACTTCAACGACCTGCTCAAGGATGAGCTGCCTAAACTCTTTCATCTCGAGCGCCAATTCATCCAGCCGCTCTTCCAGTCTTTTTACTACATGCAGCTCAACGTCTTCTACACCCTGCACGAGAAGATGCAGCAGTGCGACATTGGCTACTTTGACCTGACCCGCGACATCGAGGAGGCCTTTGAGAGCAAGCGCGGCGCCATTCAGGACGAGGCCGAGAAGCTGACCATTGTGCACTTCCGCAAGACCGGCGGCAAGCGCCCGCTCAACCAGTCCAAGTACGGCACGCGACCTGCCCTCGAGGCTGGCCCGCGTCCGCTCGCCATCACCGCCGGCCCGTCCAGCTCTTCCACCTACGACTACGACGCCGATAAGAACAGCAGCAACGGCAGCAAAGACGGCGCTGACGACCGCTCGCAGTACCACGGCTATGCCTCGGCCTCGTCCGCACGTCGGTCCGAGGACGTCGACCGTCCGCCTCCGCCCTACTCGGCCATCGGTAGCGGCGGCCTGCACAGCCCGTCCAAATTTGGCGGTTTCGGCAACGCCACCAGCAGCAGCGGTAGCACTAACGCGCTGGCCGCAGCCGTGGCCGCCAAGTCCAAGCCGCCACCACCGCCCAAGCCTAAGCCGACCCGGCTGAGCGCTGTGCCGGCTCCTGAGACCGTCACGGCCCTGTACGACTATGCGGCTGCCCAGGAGGGTGACCTCGGCTTCCGGGCTGGCGACGTCATCGAGATTGTCACCCGCACGGGCAACGCAAACGAGTGGTGGGAGGGCAAGCTGAACGGTCGGCAAGGACAGTTCCCAGGTAAGCAGATGCGTTGCAGTAAGACCAAAGACCAAAGGCTAATCAACCTTTGCAGGAAACTATGTTCAACTGAACAGTTAGCCGGCGCCGAGAACAAGCCAGAACAACGAACATTTACCATGGAAAACATTATACCAAACCCCCTCTTCCCACTGCTTTGGGTTTTATGCCGTTGTGTTTTTGTGCATCGGAGCGAGAAGGAGGATTGTCATGGATTTCGGACGAGGACGGAGGAGGGACACTGTAACAACAGAAGACTCGGACGGCACAAGAGGCGGCTGTGCATAATATGAGCATTTGAAAAGCCGGTGGCTTGTGCGAGCGTGATGTGCCTCTTCTCAGGACAGGCAAGGAGCGTTGATGCTCTAGCAGCCATGTCCTCTAGCCCAGCCCTGGTTGCAGCGCCCGGACGAACATGGGCAAAATATCTTAGACGTTATGAATAGAGAGAGGAACAAACGCTTGCAAGGCGTGGGAGGTCGCACCTGTCCCATTAGATGGAGACTTTTGACTTTCTTCGTGGTTGTACTTTGAAATGCCGAGATTGAGGGGAAGATTAAAATTTGCCTTTGAAATCTGCCTGTGAAATCTGCCTTTCCAAAGTTGGGTCGAAATTACAAACAACACAACTAAAGGGTAGCGTCGTATGTTTCGTCATGTAATAGGCCAATTCCATCGCAAAAGAGTGCATGGGGTTGAAATTGGGCACAAAGATACCAAGAGCCCGTGGTTCGGGCGCATATGCTATCAGAAAGAAGAAGCTGTATGCCGGACAACTCGGGACTAAAGCTCCTTTTGTAGCTAGCCCACCCCAGCACACCATACCCGTTTAGCTCTCAATGAGCCACAAGGCTGGGCAGCGTCAAGCTTATCTATCAGAAGCCTGTACGACCATCTACAGACACGATGCTACGTAGATTCAGCCGCACACTAACTGCAGTGCATATGACTATAATCCGACGCCTAACGGAATCCCGATCGATATTGGTATAATCCAGTTTACAGATTGGGCACGTATGTATGAGAAGATGGGCGGCAAGACAGACGATCAGGCTGGTTCATGTTTATTAATGTTGGGTAGTGTTGCGTGTCTAATAAGACGCTTACTACCAGTCCAAGGCTAGCTGTAGCAACGGCATGCAAGATACGAATGCGCTCATGCAGCGTTGCATGGTATTAGTAGAAAAAGTGATATCCCATATCGATGTCTTTGTACAAGGGCACGTTGTTTGACGAAAGCCAATCTGGCTGCAACCCTTCGGGCGTTGGGTCGTCGTCGGATAGGTCGATATACTGCCGATAGTCGGGAGAGGAGGACACTGACACGGCCGCAGACCGGGTCACTGCCCTGTCCGGTCTGTCGTGCCATGGCCGCAAATGCGGCAGACGGACGGAGGCATCGAAGCTGATAAACACCAGGGCGTGCATTTTGTCATCGCCCTCGATGGAGTAGAGCAGTGACCGGTCGTCCCACGTGCCCGAAACCTCGCCCTGGTGGCCATTGGGGTTCATGATCCGGTCGAGAACGAGGTTGCGCGAGGCCTGTTGGCCCTGGACGGCCGGTGGCCACGTTGTCGGCTCGATCGTGGCAAACTGCTGCTCGATTTCACGCAGCGGGTATAGCTGTTCTTCGTCTTCGCCGGCCTCGTCCCTTGGGCTGTCCGGGCTGGGCAGCATTGGGCAGGCAGACCGCGGTTTTCTACTGCCAGCACGGAGACGCAGCCGTCTTGCGGCCGGATCGGTCTCGGCCGGAAGGTTTACCAGATCGAGAAAGGTCGAGCAGGTGGGAAAGTATGCGCGAACCAGACAGGTGCTGGGCGTAAACGGCATCATCTTGGACGAGTCATCGCCAGGATGTACGTTTTCTGGACTCCTGCGGGGGATGTGCTGCTTCCGGTCGACGTCTGCCATGTCGGGAAAGTCGTTTTGGCGTCTCCATCCATCCGGTCTTGAGCTGCTAGAGGCGTCATGATAGAAGACGTCCAGCGCAGCACCAATGCGGCCACCTGTTCTGCATGACAGGACAGCGTCATCCTTGGTCGGGAAGACGACCTCCTGGGTGTAATATGTTCGGCGACTGTCGCTGCTGCCGAAGCGCCACTCTTTCCGCGACTCGAGAATGGTCAGCCTGCCGGTCTCCTCGTCGGCGACCATGCGGATAAAGGACCAGCGCTCGTCAATGGTGCCTTCGGCATTCAGACGTCGCCAGAGCGAATCGGATGTGGCCTCGGTTATGGCATCCATATCCGACAGCGGAAAGCGACAGCAGTAGTAGTACGAATCGGTGATTCCGACCATGAGCTCGAGGCTAGTCTGGTTGGATAGGGCGTAGAAACAGTCGCCGATAATGTCAAAATACACATTGACGCCAATGTCGGAGCCAAGGACCCGGTCTAGATACCTGCTCGTTCCCACGAGGCGTTCCTCGCGAATGGAATAGCGCCGCAAGACCCATCGTCGGTGCCCATCGTCGCCTTGGCCGGTGTAGGTGCCAAAGATGACGTAGTCCTTGTTGCTGCGGGCAAACAGCCTTGTCGGTAAGGGCACCCGGACGCTGCGCGTCCAGTGTTCCCGTATGCTAAAGACGACCAGCCAGGTCTCATTGGTGGTCCGGCAGTGCGTGTAGCGACATGTCACAATGCCGTCTGCATAGTGCAGCAGTATGAACTTGTACTTTGTCGTATCCCTGGACTCGTCGACCGCTCGATCCAGCAACTTGCGTATGTGTACCACATACTCGCTGCGAGCATTGCCACGGAGCGGCAAGATGAACAGCTTACGCTCAATGATGTAGAGTAGGGTGCCATTTACGTAAAGATGGGAGTCTGCTACAGCAATGATGGCGGTGGCAAACGGCTCCAGATTAGATATGGCGAGTCTTCGTTTAGCCAGCAGACGGAATGCGCGAGCGTACTGCTGCGTCTCTTTTGCCTCGAGAAACTCGGAGGAAAAAGCAGCTTGGCTCTGTAGGCACCGGTCAGCAGTTGCAATGGGCCCCGAGGACGTGTGCGAAGCGAGCGGGAAAGTGGTTTTTGCACATTGCAGCCCAACAATGCAGCCCAAGTCAGTGGCCATCCATGTGAAAAGGGGGGTGTTGGGTTTGAATCGGGCACCTACCTCGAGGAGAGAGCGGCAGATGCTGTTATCGCAAAAGAGGTTCTGAAAGCGCCAACACGTTTGGCTCAGCCCAAAGGCGTCCACGATGGAGAGCTGTTGTACAATGGCAAACGTGAGTTCGTTTGGCAAGCGAAAGATGGAGTTCATGAGTTCGTGATACGCCTAGTAACGCTTCTCCAGCTATGTCAAAGAGAGAGAGTAGACAGGACAGGGGCACAAAAGAGTGTCTGAAAGACGATGATACGATATATTGCAGGATGTCGTTGTACAGGATCTTGCACTGGGGAGAAGAGCCATATTATCATAAAAATCGAGCCACATACGGCCCACACCTATTAGATGCACAACTGCCTATTATTTTAAATAGCAATTGAGCCTCATACGGGCTTGCCCAGTATGATTGCAAGCGGTGCGGCTCTGCAGATAGTTACAGGCTGAGCTAAACCTAATATTTTCCCTAGCGTTTTGGCAATTATTGAGCTGTATCGCGTTATCGCCCTCTGTAACGCCGAGTACCACAACCAAGACATGTCGTGCATCCTGCTTGAATCCATCACAAAGTCTACAGGCGAGAGTTGCGCCAAGTTTACCAAGTTGGTTCATTGTGCACCAATTTACGCGCGACACGCTATCAAAACTCCGAAGCGGCAAGCCTATGAAGCTCTCCATCTCAAGCATCGATAATTGCATTGGTTCGATTGCAGTCACACCGACGGGTGTGTTGTAGGAGGATGCGGTAACCTGCAAAGGAAGGTCCCTCGTCGCAGTACTCCGTAGACAAGGATGATTCACCGACTCTACGCGTACGGAGCACTGACTAGGGTCCATTCCAGCCATAGAGCCCTTCGCCGAATGCTTGGGCAGTTTCAGCCTCTTCAGCCTCCCCCACTGCGCTGGCAGACCGCTTCGCGCGCTATGTGTCTTGGCCTTGGAAATGCGGCTGTTGGCTTCCGGCCGGGCAGCTCTGACTGGACGCTCCGACGAGCTCAACGTACTCCGTACACATTGGCGACACGTTTGCCGATAGGCCCAGCGGGCTGCTGTTGCCGATCAGCCTGTTTCGGCAGTCGCGCTACAAGCGGAACGCCCATGTCAAGCTGAAGAACTCTGCGCCCAACACGTGGAGGACGGGCCGGTGCCACCGTGTGCTGCGAAGGATGCGGTTGGTGGAGCGTCGCCACTCAGAAGAGTTTGTCTACCGCAGCCCAGCGGCGGAGCTGGCAGCCAGTGATAGCTTTGACGACGAGAAGGGTGGCCAAAGGTAGTCGTGGCGAGCTTTCTGAGTTGTGCTAAAGGGAGGCGACGCTGACGATGCTGACAGTAAGCTGGCACCTAAACGACCGCTTACGAAGCGGAATCGACATCACGACCTATCTGGCGGCTACAGATCACAAGCGGGCCAAAAGACAAGCTGTGCCGTGCGAGGTCGGCAGCTGTATCTGACCACCTGTCGTGTGGCTGTGTGTCAAGGCCAGACCAGCTCCGAGGGACGGCACGAACGGATGAGGAGAGGCGGGCTAGAGACGTGTGATTCTGATGTGCGTGAGCCGAGAAGTCGGGCGTTTATAAAGTAATCGGTTTGACGGAGAGCTTGTGGGAAAGTGGGAGAGATTGGGATGACGTGGGAGCGAAAGAGTGCGCGTGAAGCGATGAAAACAACTGACAGTCTGCGCGGGTCGTACATCGGAAAGGAAGTGTGACGAAGTGAGTGTGGCATTATCGTAGCTGTGTTTGTATTATGTACGAGCAGGGAATCAATCCTTTGAAGATACTCTGTACTTTCCCAAATTGCAAACACATTCCTCTTCTGCGGCTCTAATCACGTGTCTCCTGCACCTGGCTGTGGGCCCCTAGTAACCGTTGTACAGCCCTGTCTACCACACCGTCACGGACAGGAAGGAACGTCCACCTGTCACTCGTATCTTTATCACAAACTGAGGCATTTCGAATCATACGCGACCTGTCAAAAGTCCACCGCGCCGCTTTTCGTCACGCATCCCTCCTTTTGCAGCCCCTGCGGCTCTGCCTTGCCATCCGACATATCCCTTGACTTTCCTGTTTCGTCGCCTGCAGCAGTCGTTTCCGCTTTGCCCCGTCTCTTTCCGTCCTCACCTCCCCCGCCTTTCTGCCTCTCTTCTGCCTCCTCGTCTCTTCCTTGCGGCCTCTGCCCCTCTGCTGGTCTGCCCAGACGGAACTCGCCCACCCAGAGAGCGACGACGAGGCCGCCGACAGCACACCACACGGCCAAGCACCAGGTGGTGGTGGCCCAGCCAAAATCGGCCTGCAGATAGCCGGCCAGCAGGCTGCCAATGGCGCTGCCCAGCGCAAACGACGTCGTGAACAGCCCGTATCCGATGCCGTAGACGCCGCTGGGGCCCCAGACACCCGGCCGCGCAGCCTCCTCGGCCTCGATGGCGAAGCTGATCTCGGCCATCATCGGCACGTTGGCCAGCGTCATCGTGACGCCCAGCACGGCCAGCAGCACGGCCAGCAGCACCTTGTTGCCCATGGTGTCGCCGTCGACGAAGCGCAGACACACCAGCAGCGGCAACGTGGCGGCAAAGCCGGCCAGCGCCGGTCCTTTGGCGCCCCACCGGTCCGCCACGACGCCGGCCAGCGGCGAGACCAGGGCCGGCGGCAGGTACGGCGCAAAGAAGAGCAGCCCCGATGCCGTCGAGCCCCAGCCGAACTCGGACTTGACAAATAGCGGCAGGATCGTGTCAAAGGCCGTCAGGATGCTGGCCATGACCATGCCGCCGAAGAGGGCCGACGCCATCCGCCGGACACACAGCAGCATCCACATGCGGAGGAAGACAGAGGGCGTGGAGACTGGAGGAAGAGAAACGGCAGCCTGTTCGGCCAGCTGGCTCTCCTCGTCCCGACTAGCCGGTCCTCCTGTCAGCTGACCTGCCTGCTGGTCTGCCTGCTGGTCTGCCAGTCGGTCCTCCACATCCTGCTCGACCCATTGCCGGGCCACCTTCTTCTCGATCAACAGCAGGCGCAGGACAATGTCGAGGGCGATGAGACCAAAGGCGACATAATAGACAGCATAATAGCCGGCGCCGGCATAGACGTAGCCGCCAATCAGCGGGGCCAGCAGCAGGCCGGCCGACATGGCGATGCTTATGGAGCCCATGGCGAGGCCCATGCGCGAGCCCATGGTGTCGGCCAGCAGAGCGAGGCCGACGCTCCAGACGACGGCGGCGCTGGCGCCCTGCATCAGACGGCCAGCCACAAACAGCCCGATGGAGCGGCCGACACAAAGCATGACGGTGGCGCCGGCAAGTGCCACGAGGCCCATCAGCAGCGGCAGACGGCGCGAGGAGGTGTGGTCAGCATACATCCCCACGATTGGGCTGCCGACAAAGAGCGCGATGCCGTAGCAGGCAAACAGGATGGCGTTCCAGCGTTGCACCCGGTTGGCTGCAATGCCGAGCCGTGCCGTCAGCGCAAACGGCATCACAGGCACCACGAGCCCATACAGGAAGATGTCCGTGAAAATGGCCACGCAGATGGTGGCCACGATGAAGACGGTCGACGAGCGCTGGCGGAGGAAGGCTGGTGGCGGTGCTGTTGACGGCGGCGCTGTCCCGGATATCGGTGACCGCCAGAGAGAGCGGAAGCCGGCCATGTTGGCGTTGTGCTGCTGGCTGCTGGCTGCTGCCAAGGTTCCCTATCGACGGTGTTGACCGAAATGGACCGACAGAAGTAACAGAGGTGGACAGCAGAACTAACCAGCAGATGTAGCCAACAGAACTAACCAGCAGACAGTCAAGCAGAGCAGAGCACCACCGACACGACGGCCGTCGTCCCTCTTGTAGACGACATGCTAGCTTGGCCGATAGCCAGATCAAGCTAAAATCCCTGCACCTTTCTCCATGTCCTTTTCGACGGGGTCCGCGGCCACCGAAGCCGGCACGCACTAAACCTGGATAAACTCCTCGGCTTCCCGTCCGGCGTTACGGCAGGGCTGCCTAGATGCCATGCTCAAAAGGGCATCTCCTTATGCTTCTTGCCGCTCTTCACGAGCCAGACATTGCTGATAAATCGTCGGAAAGAATTCCGAGGGCGGTCGGCAGGCGGACCAGACGGATATGTCCCGATGAATGTGGAATAAAGACGAAGGACTCGAAATACCAACTCGGGATCGACAACGACTAAGCTCTGACGCGATTCGGCGAGGGTTGACGCTTCGACAAACTAACATACAGAGACCAGAGCCTGGGAGTACAGTACCTGGCTGGCGGGTAGCAACTGGGAAAATTCTATGTGCACTAGCCCACGTGACTTATTTTTGGCGGTCATGACCGGCTGAATACTGAAATCTTCGTGTAAGTTGTGTAGTTTCAAAGGATATTGACAAAACACGGATTAAGAACGGAAAAGACTAGTAAATACCATGCAATCCAGTCTCACCGCCCTGCTGTACCGGAGTGGCAAGCCCGCGGCCTGCGCCTCCTGCACAGCCGCTGCCTCCCGATCTTTCCAGGCCGCTACCTCTGCCTCTACTTTTTCCTTTGCCTTTGCTACTGCTTGCGTATCTCGCACCACTAAAGCTGCTTGCGCCGCTGCTGCACTGCTGCTTGTATTGCCGCCGGTGCTGCCGCTTTAGTATTCTGCCGGTCATGACCGCCAAAACAACTCGCACCTAGCAATTTCTGGTCATTGTGGGTCACTGATACATTTAATGCTTATCTTATCTACATTTTTTTTTCTCTAAAAAGCATTCGTTTGCCAGACCTATCGTCGACTATAGCAACACATACACACGCCATGGCTCCCATTCCAGCCACAATAGGCGATTTCTCCGTTCTACCGGTACGGATGCCGGCACTGCCATCGCTCGAGATGGCAGAGCCGGCCACACACTATATCTATGTGAGGCCCAATGCGCCCAAGATCCCGACAGCCGACGACGAACGCAGCCTCTTTCTAGCCAACGTGCCGGCCGACAGCACGGAGGCACATATGCGGGCGATTTTTGCACAGCTAGTGGGCCCGGGTCGTTTCGAGTCGATTGTGTTTGAGGACGAGCGGCGACAGGCGGCGGCAGTGTCGGAAAGCGCGAAGACGGCGATTCTTCCAGGCCAGGCAGCGCGGCTAGCAGCGTTGCAGTCGCGCAAGAGGAAGCGGGAAAGCCGGAGCGGAGCGGCAGCGGACGACGACGCCGAGAATACGGCGGAGACGGCCCGGGAGCAGCAGGCACGGCTGCCGTCGACGTGGCCGCAGCGGCTTCGACGGAGCGGTAGCACAGCAGTGGTGCTTCTGGTGGACGAGCGGAGCGTGTCAGCAGTGTTAAAGGCAGTGGCCAAGACGCACGTGCGGGGCGGCAAGGTGGTAGAATGGGCGTCTGGGGCGACGATGCCGAGCTGCGGTCCTTTTTGGCTGGCTGCACACAACCGGCTCGTGTATCCGGACCGGGCGACGATCGACAGCAGCGTCAACGCGTTCTTTGCGCTGTACAACGAGCGCGAAGCGGCGGCGGCCGAGACGGCGCGACGGCTGCGCAACGAGCCCGACGAGGACGGATTTGTCACGGTGACGGGTGGCGGCAACAGCGGCGCTGGCGGCGTGGCACGGCGAGCCGAGGCCGAGGCGGCACGCGCGAAGCAGCTGGCCAAGCAGGAGAAGAAGACGGCGGAGCTGACCAATTTTTACCGCTTCCAGCTGCGCGAGCAAAAGAAGGAGGAGCAGGCCGAGCTGCAGCGACGGTTCCAGGACGACCGGCTGCGCGTGGCGGCGATGCGGGAGAAACGCGGCAAGTTTCGGCCAGAGGCGTAGACAAAAGGTACGATATCTCATGTTCCCTGTTACGAGCAGCTCCCGGATACGGTATCCTGTCATGATGACGCCGCGGGGCCATCTCAGCATCCGGTCCGTGTCTTGTCCGTAGACGAGACAGACACGGCCGGATGAGTGCCGAAAACGACCGCGTTACCAAATACATCTTCTCAAACTCTCTGACGACAGGCCGTATCCGTCCATACACTATGCACATACACATCTTTCCGCCGCAGAGGGCTTTGCTAACACGGCGCATACAACGCAGACACAGAGGACATGCAGACTCTTCTGTCTCGACTGTGACTGGGACAACTCGGACCATCTGTGGGGACGACGGGGGTCACTAGCGGTGAATAGGGAAAAGGAACCACACCGCATATTGTGACAACGGCAAGCGGGCCCTGGAGGCCCAGTTTTTGTCTCAACGGGCGCCCTCGGTTCGTTTCATTGGCCAGATAGGACCAGGGCCCTGCTCGTCTGCACACGGGGCACATGGGCTGTGTGTGCCTGTGTGCTGGTGTGCCTGCCTGCCTGCAGCGACTGGCAGGCTCTGGAGCAAGCCGATAGCAAAACCATGTCATCCATTCCAACGGGACATCGTATATCACCTCCGTGCAACCCTATGTGTGATATGCAGTTGCCAGTGCGCAGAAACATGCCAGATACGCCACCATCACACACGTCACGTGGACCAATCAGGCGGGCGCGGCATGGTCGCCACAGCAACACAAGCGCCACATCGAGGCTTGCCGTAAACAAAACACCTGGCTCGTCCTGACAGCAGCGGAAAGGGCAGACAACAGCAGCCTCGTCACCGAGGAAGCCTGTACTCTGTACTCGTACCTTGCTTCTAACGTTCCCTGCTTTGTCTTCCTTTCTCTTTGCGTCGTTCCTTTGTCTGCCAGCTGCATTTTTGTATTTTTTGTATTTTTGTATTCTTATTTTTTCTACTCCGTACTCCCGAGACAGTTCTTGGCCGTCCGTCCCCACACGAGACAAGAGTTTCGAGTAATAATTTCTCCCTCCTCCCCTCGAGCTCCGACTGCAATTTCTTCTCTTCCCCTTCTCTCCCCTCCCCCTTTCCTCTTTCCCCCCTTTTTTCTATCATCCTGGAAGGACTGCCATCTAGCACGACGAATGCCACACGCCACGATGACGGACCTGTCCAACCTGCGGACGGCGTCAGCGTATATTAACAACCAGCTGCTGTCGCGCGGGCTGCTGCGAGATGGTAGCACCATTGACTTTGCCGATCCGTCCGGCAACGGCGACGTGGCTGTCACGATGGGGCGGATCATCAGCGTGGTCAACGACCTGATTTTGCGGCGAGACGTATGTTTGTGTGCGATTGTGCGGTCGTGCAGTCGTGCGAGCGTGCAATCTCATGCTCATCCCCCTCAGCGTCCATACTAACGGTTTCTTCGCAGCGAGACGCTGAACATCGCGAGTCTCTCTCGGCGGCACTGCGAACAGTCCGGGCGGAGTCGCTGCGCCAGACCAACGACCTGCAGCGAACGATGGAGCGGCTGGCCGATGCGGAGCGCCACGTCGATCTGGCCGACGCTGCCGAGATACAGCTGCGCGCCCAGCTGGCGGCGGCCGAAGCGGCTGGCCGACGACTACGCGACGATGCCGCGCGCATGCGCACGCTCGTGGCGCAGACGCGGGCCTCATGTACGCACGAGGTGCGGAAGCGCGACAGGCAGATCGACGGCCTGAAAAAGGCCGTAGCTGAGGCTGGACGGGCGCGTGGCGAGCGGCGCAACCCGACCATCACATCGATCACCATTGGGGGCGGACATCCATCAAGCCACAGCAGCGCTGCTTCCTCGCCGATGCCGTCGGCCGCCAGCGGTTCCGAGTCGGCCGGGACATCGGGGGGCGCGTACGACCTCCGGAGCGAGACGAACGCGTTTCTGGCCGAGCTGGCACGCGGCCTCAGTGACGACAATGAAACGCTGCTCGGGCTCGTGCAGCACACCAGCCGACAGCTGAAGGCGATGAGCTGCTACGACGACGACGAGGGACCGCAGGCCAGAGACGCCGGCGCCGACGCCAGCCTCGATGCACTCGCCCAGGACATGGACGAGGTGCTTGAGCACCTGCGCATCATCCTGACGAATCCGGCGTTTGTGTCGATCGAGGAGGTGATGCAGCGCGAGTCCGAGATCGGCCGGCTGCGCGACGGCTGGGAGAAGATGGAAGGCCGCTGGAAGGAGGCCGTGCATCTGATGGACGGCTGGCGACGCCGCATGGCCACAAACGGACGGTCCGTCAACATGGAGGAGATCAAGATGGGACTGCGACTGAGTCCGGTGCGGGTCAAGAATGTGGCCGAGACCCGCAGTCTGGGACTGGAGACGCTGGCCGAGGCGGATGAGATGGATGAGGATGAAGATGATGACGACGACGACGAGGATGACGACAACGACGACGACGAGACGGACGAAAAGAAGGGACTGCAGACAGAAGAGATGGAGTATATCTATGAGCGAGAGGAAGAGGATAGATTGCTGCAACAACAACTGCAGCAGCAGCAGCAGCAACAGCAAGAACGGCAAGAACGGCAAGAACGGCAACAGAAACAGCTCCACAAACTACTGCTAGAGCAACAGCAAGGGCACAGAAGAACGCGCAGCAGCGAGGACGGGTCACTGCGATTGGTACCGGCTCCAGAAGGCGAAGACGAGCCGCGGCTGTTTGAAGACCTGGACGTCGACAGCGAGGAGGACGAGGAGGAGGATGAGGAGGACGAAGACGACGACGACGACGACTTGGAGCTGGATGAGGAGCCCAACGTGCAGATCCTGGCACAGTCGCTGGTGATGCCGTCACCAGTGCTGCACCACGTGACTTCGAGTGATACGCTGGCACGATACACACCATCGCCGTTACCACCGTTGGCGTCACCGATTCACGAAGCAGAAGAAGAAGTGGTGGTGCAGACGCCGGCAGTGAAGCAAGGACCGGTCACTCGGTCAGCCACACGATCGGCCACACGATCGACTACGCGATCGGCCACGCGATCGGCCACGCGAGCGGCAGCCCCGTCGGCACACAGCACGCAGGCGCCAGTGTCGCGGCCGACGACGAGAGCGCGGCCAGGTCTGCGGCCGTCGGAAACGGCGGCAAACCGAGGAGACGCCGGCGCCAGCACCAGCACGGACTCACCTGCAGCCTCGGATGGGATGCGTGGCAAGAAACGGCCACTCGACGATGCGGCAGTGCTGACTCAGCCGTCCCGGACACAAAAGCCGGCAACGAGGGCAGGAGCAGGGGCAGGAGCGACGACAATCGCACCAGTCGCACCAGTCGCACCTGCCAAGAGCATGGCAAGCCCCACCCGGCCAGCACCACTACGGCTGGGAGGACCAACTGCTGCAGCCAAGCGGAGGCCAGCAACAGCACCAGCGACTGTTACATCCGTACCACCATCGCCGACACGCGCGACACGCACGACGACGGCGTCTCGAGCACAGCAGCGGGCGGTGGGAGGAGGTGGAGGTGGAGGCGCAGGTGCGGGTGCAGGTGCAGGTGCAGGTGCAGGGCGAGCAGCAACGACGAGAAGAGGACCAGGATTGACTGTCAAGGTGGACAGAACGGACAAAGCGAGCAAGCTGGAAAGGCTGCACTCGCCGACAACACCACGACGAGAGCACAAACTGCCGCCTCTGCCGACGACGGCGGCGACGACGACAACAGCCATGGCGACGACGGCAGCAACGGCCACGATGACAGGACGGAGACGCAGTCGATCATCGCCAGCGAAGCCAGAGGTGGGAGAGAGGGAGAGGGGGGAAAGGGGGGAGAAGGCGGAGAAAGAGAGGGAGAAGGAAAAGGAAAAGGCAAAAGAAAAGGGAGAGAGGCCAGCAGAGACGGCACCCGTTCCGTCATCTTCTCGTCTGCCACTTCCGGCCACAGGCATGCAACCAGTCAGTCCAGCGCTCAGCATGGCGGCCATTGCAGCAAAGCTGGCGGCATCGGAGCGCGAGGCAGATGCAGCGCGGGTGCGGGCGAAGCTGCGAGCCGTGCGAGGAACGCGGTTGGGGGTCGATAGAGCGAAAGAGGTGGTGCGGACGCCGAGAGAAGAAGCCGTCCGGCAGACGGATCGGTTGCCGGCCGACTCGGTCGATCCGGTCAAGCGCAGCCGGCCGGTCGACGTGGATGCCATGGACGTGGCCGAGCTTGGACTGTCGGGGCAGTCGGCACGCTCAGGACCCGTCCAGCGGTCACTGCGATCGGCTCATGCGTCACCCTGCAGCTCGACGGCCGAGCTGGCCGTGCCACGGAGGAAGCTGCATCGGGACCAGCGGCGGGCCAGCAAGGTGGCATCGCGGCGACGCAGCACGCTCAACCAGTGGGAGCTGGCCAGCCTGATGGCAGGAAGTGCAGAGGAGTAGGAGTGGAGGGAGAGAGGAGAGAGAGGAGTGGAGAGAAAGGGGAGAGAGGGGAGAGAGAGGAAAGAGGAGAAGAGAGGAGTGGAGAGAAAGGAGAGAGGAGAGAGGAGAGGAGAAGAGAGGAGAGAGGAGAGCAACGAGGAGAGCAGATGCGACAAGGTCACCGGCCTTGACGACATTTCCTTTGTCTTTCCTTTGTCTGGCCCGCCGGGCCTCTAATGTGTGCATGTCCAGACTCTCAGCCAGATAAAAGGCGAGGGCTAGGTTACGATAGTTACGATCCATGTCTATACCAAGGGAGGATCGAAGGGTGTACA
Organism: Grosmannia clavigera kw1407; assembly: GCF_000143105.1. Taxonomy (NCBI): domain Eukaryota; kingdom Fungi; phylum Ascomycota; class Sordariomycetes; order Ophiostomatales; family Ophiostomataceae; genus Leptographium; species Leptographium clavigerum. Next base: position 426,299 of record NW_014040569.1, on the reverse strand, counting down.
GTAGTAATGCACTGTGTATGGAGCCGTATGTCTTGGATGCACTGTGTTGTACTGTCCTGTCCCAAAGGGAAGCCGCGTTCGCGTAGTGGGTCCATGTATTAACGCGTCTTCAGCGTTTCCTCGTCCTGCGTTTGCGTTCTGCTTTCTGCTTCTACTTTCTGCTTTCTACAATCGACATATACGACAGGCCAGACCGGGATGGAGCCGAGCAGAGGGCCAGCCAGTGCGGCGAGCATGCCCAGGAAGCGAAATGCAAAGGCGGCAGCAGACGGGGCGACGGACAGCGTGACCGCACAGGCTGGCCGCGACGCCAAGAAGGCGAGGACAGCTGATGACGAGGCTGCTGACTCGGGGCGACCGTCTTTTGGAGGTGCAGCTCGCAGCCGGATGGAAGCCTTCTGGGATGATGGCGTGCAGAAGCAAGCGGACGGTCAGCTGGAGGCGGCCCTGGCAGCGCTTACCAAGGTGAGTTCAGGGTTCACGGGGGGGAAGCTTACGGAAGAGGATTCACGGCTCACTTTGAATAGGCCCTTATTCTCTGTTCGTGTCAGAACCAGACACGGCAGCAATTCAAGGCGGCAGGCGTGCCGCTCAACACGATCTGTCCGATCGGTCGATGCTCGTGCAAAAACTTTGTGGCGGCAGCACAGACACGACGGCAGCAGCAGCAGCAGCAAGAGAGACGAGACCCATTTCCGATCAGTCAGCTGGACCTGGATGCGGTGTACCGGCTAGCAACGTCACGCGGCTGCAGCTGCGGCTCTGGGCGGGTGCGCTGTGACGAGCGGTCGCACGTGGCAGTGGTAGACCGAATGGCGATGGTGGCAGCACGGCTGGGTCGTCACGACGAGGCGCTCCGGCTGGCACAGAGCATCGTGGATCTGGCGCCACAGCGGGCTGAGGGCTATCTGCGGCTGGCCAAGGCGGTGATGGGCAGCAGCAGCCACGACCGATTCGCGGCTCGCTGTCTCTACGCCCATGGCCTCCACAACGTGCAGACACACGGCAACGGCGACGACCCTCTCGTGCAGGTCTTGGCCCACTGCAGCGCGCGCTACGGCTCGGCCGACTACCTGCCGCAGCTGCCGGTCGAGACGGTCGAGGCGGTGCTGTCCCATCTGACGCTGGCCGACGTGCTGCGGTGCTGCCGCGTCAACAAGACGTGGGCATCGGTGCTGCGACAGGTGCGCGTCCGGCTAGACTACGTCGAGCTGGGACATCGCTTCGCCGTGCATCGAGCCGGCCGCGGCTATCGGCCGGATGCGCCGGTCGGCCTCGGCTCCCTCGCCCGCCTCTTACGACGACTGCCGCATCTCGAAGCGGTGGCCCTGAAGCTGAGCGCCCAAGGCTACCTCGAAAAGAACGGCCGGGTCGATGCCACCGGTGCCATGGCGCCATGGATCGCCGCGGCCCTGCACCATTTTGCCGGCGTCGAGAGCCTGACGATCTGGCTGCCCGAAACCTGTCCGCGCAGCTTCGCCGACATGCTGCGCCAGAACGACAGCCCGCTCCCGCCGTCGCAGCGTGCCCATGTCTGCCTGCTCAGCCGCTGCCAAACGCTGAGCCTGAGCAACATCAATCGCTCCAATCGTGCCGCCGTGCTTGGACTGCTGACCGACGCCGGCCCGACGATGCAGTCGCTCCAGTTCTGCTGTTTGAAGAAAGGGACCAGCATCAGTGTCGACAACGTCGACCTTGCCTTGCCGCACCTGAGGTCCTTCTGGATCTGCAAAGGCTTGTGGACACTTCTCCCTGCTCTTGATATCGTGGTAAGGCAACCGGAAGCGGGGAGAACGAGAGAAAGAAAAGCTGACAGGAGCAGCCCAGAATCTGCATGGCCGCGCCGGGCCTCCAACAAGTCTTCTTCGATGAGGTTTCCTTCGACTTGACCGTGCACGAGGCCTTTCCGGGCTATGATGAGGCGGTGGTGCTGCAGAATTTGCACACGTTCGCGGTACGCAACAGCAACCTGGGCACCACTCTCGGGTTCCCGGGCCCGTTTCCACGGCTTCCGGCAGCCACGATGCGGTGCGTTGAACTGAACTGCGCGAACCGCGGCGGCGAAATATTGCAAGATATGGTGCTGGGAGCGCTCCTGGAAGGCCTTCCGGTGAGCGGTGGGATGCCGCGACTGGAGGTGTTTCGCTGCGCAGAATCGCTGATGGATGAGTCGCTGGAGCTGCTGCTGCAGAGCACGAGGGGCGGATCTCTATACTCGCTAGAGATCTGCGGCAAGGAACTGGAGGCGTCACTGCTGTACGACGAGTGCCTGGCCGTGCCGCATCCGAAACAGCTGCGCTGCATCGGCCTCTGCAACCTTGACTGGGACCCGGACCCAGGACTGCCAGGTTATGTGGCTGGCCGGTCTGTCATCGCCTGGCTGGCTCAGTTTCCCTGCCTCGAGGCGGTCCGACTGCATCTGGAACGGCCCGACGATGGCCGTCTGTTGCTGGCGCTGGTCGAGACGATCCGGAAAGCGAGAGAGGCTGCCAAGACGGACGATGACAGCACGACCCAGAGGAAGAGCCCGTGGGCCAAACTCGTCACTATCTACTACAAATGCGGCTCGTCTGTCACGCGAGACCGAGCCGAGAACCAGGCCCGCAGCCTCGGCATCACCGTCGATTTCACGGACCGTGATTTTTTTACGACGCCCACAATCTTCCCATACCCGGACAAGAAAGAAGTTTACGCGTGGTGGAAGAAATGAGACTGGTCACGTGTCTGGATAGCATGTTGAAACAAAAAACACAGTAGCTCTTATTACCTTCTACAGTGGGGAAGGTCCTAAGTCATCGCTACGAGCTATTTCTGTCGCTGCCTCTGTGCGCGTACGAGTACAAAAAAAGAATGGCAAGAGCCGCCTCCCCTGTTCTGTCTCAGGTGCAATGAAACCACAGCCAGGGCCGGCTCTTTGGGTGCTGTTGTTTTTGGCACCCATCCCATGTCGCTCGCTGGCCTGTCCTTGCATCCGCCCGCTCGTGTCGTCGGGGGGGAGGGGTGTGCCAAATTAAAAATAAAAGCAGGCATGCTCGGGAGTCCTCCTATTTTTGGCAACAGCCGCCGTTCCGCGCTAGTCGTTCCGTCCTCATTTCATCTCGGGTGAAGGTGGTGGGGATTGTTGTAAACGGAGAGCCGCATTTTGCAGGCCCAAGTGCACGCGATGGCTGACGTGATCAACGGTTCCACAGTCGGACTTTGGTTGTAAGAATGAGGACTGTCAAGGCGGCAGATTGTCGATTAACGGCATCGTATCTTTGCTAGCTTTACAGTTTGGTGGGCTTTACATAACTCTTCTGTTAGGTTACTGAGCTGCAAGATTCGGTACCGGTCAGAGAAATAGTAAAGTCAAAGTATACAGCCTTGCTGAATAATAAACTAAGGTGAGGCAGCTTATGAGGAACCCAGGTTGAACTGCTTGATGACCAGTAGGGTTCAGCTTCCATCTTGACATGGCTTGAAGGAGGGCAGCGGCCACTACGGGTACCGGTGCGAAAGCGAATTCTCCCGTTGGAGATCCGTGTTGCATCGTACACCGGAGTCCAGATGCAATTCGTGTCGAGTTTCGGTTGTGCTGTCCTCCGGTGTCATGGACCAGAGCAGTATCTTACGTCGTACTTCGTACTCGTACGCCCGCTGTCGCTACGACCAATTAGCGCGTCCATGGGTCCTGGAAAAGGCCCACTGTATTTAGCCCCACTGCTGAGAGCTCTAGGGCGATCTGCGGCATCCCACCTCCTGAGGAACAGCGTGGGCACAAAGTGATCGCCACCGTCGTATCTTGCCGTATCCGGGTGCAAGGATCAGGTGTCGGCCACAGGATGGAGCCCGAGTATGTGCCATCCGGCCGATCGGCTTTGCGCGCTTAGCGCTTGTCGCTCCTGTTTCTATTTTCGTCCGTCAGACGACCTCGTTCGGTGCGAGGACTTATGGCCATCGGACTAGGCAGCTCGATCCGCACCTGCAGTCCCTGGACCTCGAGGCGGCCAGCGCGCCAGGCAGCCAATTCTCCCCTCCTGTACCACTAAATAAGCACCAAACAGCGCGTTCGGGAACCTCCCTGCCGGGACACCTCCACATGCCTGACGTCCACATTGGGACGGTCTTTTAGAGGCTGTGCACTGTCCGATTTAGATGGTCAATTCTTTTTTTATGCTTTTGGCGTTGTCTCTGTCTATCCTAGACTGCCTCTCGCTTCAGTTCAGAGCCGAGGCCTGTTCCTGCAAACCATCTGTCCTCTTGTAGTGCCCGCTACAGAAGCGGCTCTGAATCCTGCTGAAGAAGAAACACCAAATGACAAGAAACAAACAAATATGACATGTAACAGTACTTTCAAATTTCCAGAATTTGTAGAGTTCGAGTAGCAAAACCATGGCCCTTTCCGCTGTCTGTATAATGCAGCCTCGGCTGAAACGTCTTGTAGGGTCCCGTAGGGAGATGAGCCCGTCTCGCAGGCTCCCTCCCGTGTTTCCCCAGCCAGCATTCCCTTTCATAGATCAATCATTCTCACGAGGAAACAGCAATTTGAAAATCAGTCAAACAGCCAAAAATGCAAACTTAACTATGATGGTTCATCGTGCTTCTGCTTCCAGAGCAGCATATCGAGGCCCCATGCCTGTAATTACCAGAAATATGAAAATGAAAATGAAAACGAAAAACAGAGCAGAGAGAGCAAAACAAAGAGCCCAAAACAACCTGAAAATGGCATGCTCGTCTAAGACGTTCCCCAAATGGGTCCTTTCACCCTGTATATCCAGTTTTTCCAGTCCTACCCCTTCTTTTTCTAAACGCCATAAAATCCGAATGCAAAAAAGCAACTGTGTGGGCATAGCCAATAAAGAGACAGGACTGGAAAGGGAAAAAATGATAACCAAAAATAGCAGTGAGCCCTAGATGGGAGAGACCAGATCCCCCATCTGTGCCTCTAAAGCTTGACAGAGAGGATGCTTGCTGACCGGCCTAGATAGAAAAAGATAAAAACTTAGGGGTATTAGAGCCGTGTGGCCCGTAGGAAAAAAAAAGCGGGGGTTGCTCTAAACACATTCCCATGCGATGCTGTCGAAAAAAAATAAAAAAAATAAAGAGGAAGCGAGACGTGGTTTTGAGGTCGAATACCAGTCCGTTGAAAATGGATTGCGGAGAGAATGAAAAGCCATGAGCCGTTAGGATCGAAGTTGTAGCGAGCAAACTGAGAGGGAAAGCATGTAGCTGTTATCGAGAAGGGCTGCCAGTTAAGACTGCCAAGCTGCTCCCAAACAGGGTCAAGACATCTCTCACTCCTTCTTCTCCTTGGATTTCCTTCGTGTCTTCGGCAAAAGGATGTGTGTTGTGCTCATTACCAGGCGGAGGCGTATGTTGAGAGAAAGAAGGTTGCATATGAGAGAAAAGGAGGTGGGAGCAAGAGAGCAGGAAACACTATGCAGCCAATGGCTGCATCACGGTGGTGCGAAATGTGGCACGAGTCGATCGTGGCCGACGAAGAGGTAGGAGAGTAGAGATGGCGTGCGAACTGTTGACGAGGTCCTGGCCCGGAAGGACTGCAAGTATCGCACCCATGCCCAAAAAGCAAACATCCTCAGCGCACACGATCGACACGACTGGCACCCCATCACCGAAGACACCACCCTTCACCGGTACTTGGAGCTCTGGTGAGACTGGCCGCTGTAGTAGCCAGAGTCCGAGTAGGTGTATGTATCGTCGCCGTAGGAGCCCTGTGTGGGTTCCGAGTGAAGCGAGCAGGTGTATCCCACAGGGATTATCCGCTCTTGGATCTTGTGGCCGGATTGGTTGTACGCCGCACATCGGTCGACTGCGTGTTGGTGGTAGACGCATCCGCAGACGGAAAAGCGTTCGACCAGACGGTAACACATGTTGAACTGACTTGAGTTGTCACTTTGGTATGGGGTGTTTGTTGTTGGACTCTTTGGTCGCTAAGAGGAAACTTGCTGGGCTGTGTGCTTGTTGGACTGGGCTCTTCTCTTTCTGGTGCTGGTTGCTGGTGTGTGCTGGTTAAAGAAACGAGAAACAGAACGGGAGACAGACGAGGCTATATATATGTATATGAGACCAAGTGTAGGGCAGAGCAGGTGGATGACTATGTTCCCAGAGGGCCGGACAGATTTGGTTGCGTATTACAAAAAGGAGGACAGAGGTCCAGAAGGAATTGAAGTCCGGAGTTTCGAGTTGAAAGTGGCTCAGGCCGGAGGGGGCGTCGACGGAAGAAAGCAGGACGAGAGACACGATGGCCAGACGGGTGGGAGGGGGGTGTAAAGAAGGAGGGAGCAAACGAGGGCAGTAATATGATTATCCGTTGAGGGAAGCAAAGGGACAAATGAAAGAGAGTGAAGTAGTTGTGGATGTTAAATAAGACTCATAAGGAGGGAGCTAGAGAGGAAGTGGGAGAAGGCATCGCAGCCTTATAGGTTTGACAGCCTGGAGGATAGGCATCATGATAGACCACACCGAGGACAAGGGACATCTGTTTTTGGCAATGATACCAATCAGCTGCGAGGCGACCAAGGCGCACTTGACCTTGCAACATGCAGCTAATCCAGCAAGGTGATGCAAGTGCAAGAAGGCGCAGGCACGAGCGTTGAGTCCTGGAAGAATAGAGCACACACAAGTGCGTGCACGAAGAGAGGGTGGGGAAGGTACCTGGGCACTCCGTAGCTTTGCTGGGTCGGTAAAGGCGCAGTCGGAGGGAGCGTGGATCGGAAGTGTGGATCTTGGGCGTGGGCTTATTATTGCTCGTACAGAGGAGGTGTTGGCGTGCTCAGTGGAGCCATGCTGGTAATAGTCAGATACTCGTACAGAGCTGTTCCTGGCTGCTCGGAGACAAATAAGGGGGTGGGGTCTGAAAGTGGATGCAGGGCGTGAGGATGAAGACGAAATGGAAGAATTGATGCCGACCATGAGCAGCAGCAGAGGCTCTGTCAAGAAAGTCGCGGTTGAGCAATGACAAGATGCCAATTGACAAGATCGCGACAGAGCGACAGAGCAAGCCGGCGACACAACGAGCCAGGCAGCCGACGACACACCGATAGTGTGACGACCAGCTGCCGTGATGGATAAGGCAAAACGGTGGTGGGACGTGTTCGTGGCTGACGGGTGTGGCATCGTTTGTGGTCCAGTAAGGCGCTATTCAGGGAAACGGGTCGAACGGCCCCGCCGCTAATTGACGTCCACCACGGTGGGAGTGGTGCCAGAAACGGCGTTCCAGGGCTTACAGATCAACGGCCGATGGTCATATCGTTGCTGTGGTAAGATGCCATCATCGTACATCTGGGCAACGACGAAATGGGACTGGAACAGGCCACTCGTTGACACATCTCGGCTGTCTGCCTTGAAACATTTCCATTGTTGTGACGGGTGGGTCGCGGCTGTTGCCTTGTTGCCTCCTGGTGATGCACGTAAGACTGCTGGAAGCAGGAAAAAAGAAAGAAGAAGAAGAAGACGACGATGACAGATCAGCTCGGCTCCCAGTGTTCGGCGCCCTTGTTTCAGCGATTGCTGTTTCGTTTCAGCGGCTCGTAGGGCTGCTACCCCGACCGCCTCGTGGCTTTGGCCCTGCTGCACCGTTGGGCGCAGGCGATGGGGCCCGAAAGGGAGGCCAACCGGTTCCCCGATCAGAGATCTCTGTCTGCTCTGCCATGTACTCGTATCTTACCTGCCCGTGTGGAGTAGTATCAGGATGGTGGCTGGTCCTGGAGCCCACCGCTCCTATTGGTGTAGCAAGAATGGCAAGGAGCGAGCAGCTTGGCCCCCACAGGTGCAAGTGGCAAAGACCATTGTTCGTCGACGGCCTTCTGCAGGAGCAGGATGACTGCAGGCACAGGGCTGATGCGGCAGCCAGGGGAGGCCGACCAGAGCATCTGACGGAGTGGGAAAGGCACAAACATCGGCAACAGAGCAGTCGAGCATGCATTGTAAGATACCGTCTGACAGCATAGGGCTGCAATGGGCCACGAATCGGGAAGGCGTGCCCTGTATTGTTTCCGAATTTAGCTGACAGGGGCTCGGGCTCAGGCCGCAGTCGCCAGAAGGAGAAAGCGCGAGGCCTCTGCTGACGGTCGCCGGGCGCTTCGTCTCCCAATGGGAGGACGTGACGGCAGGAACGAGCGCCGTGTCTGGCCACTTTCCGACAGTCTCTGTGGACCTGTGCTTCGGGGACAGGAGGACCCTGCTACGAGGATCCTCTCCATTGTCCGCCCTTAGCGCCTGCACTACAGAAGACCCAAGACGCCGGGAGAGCATCGCTACCCTTTCAGACCGTTCGTTGCGGCCACGCCTCACCGAGACCACACACCACACGGCAGGCTTTAGGCATCCGTGCCAGGCATCAAGGTCTGCGACGACCTTCTATGACGCATTCGTCCATCTGCCGGTAGCCCGAAATCCCAGGCTGCCGTGCCAAAAACGAAGGCGGAAAAAAGGCGCGCCAGGCTTCTACGATTCGCTGCTGCCGATGGGATTTCTTCGCATCCTTGGCTCGCCCTGGCAGAGAGCCCCGTCGGCCGATCGGTCGGCGGTGCGGTGAGGCATTACGGAGCTCTCGTACTCGTACAATGGACGATCCGAGCAGCGGTGGAGCCGGAACGCGAAAGGTGAAAGGTGAGAGATGAAAAGGGAACAGCGAATGGTCTACGGCAAATACGAGCACTGGTCCGGAGCCGAGGTGTGCGAGGGACGCAACCAATGACGTGAGTAGAAAGTGCTCTGCGTCTGATCGCAGACCCTGCGTCCTTCTAGAAGACTACCAGGATTCGTCTGACAGGCGCAACGGCAGCAACTCGGCTGCTGCCTGGGAAATGGCTCGATGTCCTCTACGAAGTACAGGCCTGTCGGTGGCGAAAAAGGCACTTGCAGCCAATCACCCGCTCCTGGCCGTTCAGCCTCGCCCTGTAGTTCACCTGTACCTGACATACTACTTCGTACGTACCGACTCGACCGTCTGGCTGCATGTCTCGGGCCAAGGCAACCATTCGTCTTCATCCGAGGAGCCCGTCATTTCGCGGGATCTGGCCAATCACGACGGCAGGCCTCTCTCAGCCTTAATCTGTTCCGAGACGTGAGCGACCGACGGAATGTCTCCAGGGTGGCATACAACCCACTAGCCACCAACCAGAGGCCTCGCTGTTGCAGTGTACATAGCTGCGCCTCAACCGGCAGCTGCAGGCGAGTGGGGCCGACTGATACTCCGTACGTCGTACTTTCGCGGCTGTCCATCGAGAGCACCCTCCTTTCGACGGACAAGGTACCGGCCAGAGGGACAAAGGTGCGGCTCCAAGCTACGGCGTCGCCGGCAGATGGCACTAGGCCGGATGAGGGCCTGACGGCCAAGGGAACGTTGCCGGCAGACGACGTGACTGGGTCGCCAGAGAAGAGATGCGATGCCATTTGCTGGCTGTGGTTTGCCACTCTCGACGTTGCCATCTACAACGCTGTAACGTCCAAACGGCTTTCTGCTACTGTGGCAGCAATGGCATGTCCAAGCCATGGCATTTCGATTTGGCCATTCGCCCTTGGATTGGAGAAGAGGGTGCCCAAGTTCGAAGAACACGGAGTGAATCATAAAGAGTGACTCAGCAATCAATGGCAGGTTGCAGGCCAGGCAGCAGATCAGGCAGCAGATCAGGCAACCATCACGAGTAGCAGCAAGAAAACAGAAAGAAAAAAAATCCTATTCTGGGACTGGCGCAAGGCTCTCTGCCTGTCGAGGCCAATACGGTGAGACGAGGACGCCAAAAAACGCCTTACCGATGCGGTGGTAGGGAAGTGGATCCAAAACGAGGTGAGATACGGACTATCTTACGGTGAGATCACGTGGGGACAATTGGCCCGTTGGAGCGCAAGGGCAGCCAATACGAAGGACCCATTAATCTTACCATTTCTGGCCAGTCGTAGAGATCACACAGAGTATCCTGTATCTTACCGCCGTCCTCCTGGGTGATCCCAACGGCATTAGCCGGCTCCACCGGACAGTCGGTGGCGAATGGCCTCTCGTCCCTCTGCTGCACGACTTCAGGGCGAGCCAACGGCCCTTTTCCGTGTTCAGGCCTCTTGCAGGCGGCCTCCGGCATGGTAGCCCGTGTCGTCCGGACCCCCGGTCTCTGTTCATTTCGTCCCAACCGTCTCATCCCATCTTGCTGGCCAATCGTCTGGCCGTCGATCTGCGTTTCAGATACTCGTACCATTGTATAGATAGTCCCTGCTCGTAAACTGCTTTTATTTTTGCTTTTCCATTCAGATATCGTTCCCATGCAACTGGCATTTGAGGCTGCCGACCACCGAAACTCTAGAGAGAGGAGAAAGAGGCCGACCGAGAGGGCACAGAGTACAATGCAGACAGGAGAAAAGAACGAAAAAACGACAATCATTAGAACGCGTGCTTCTGTGCCCCCTCTCTCTCGCTCCTTTCCCACCCTTCTCTTCCGGGCGCCTCCCTGTGGGCGTCGTCCTGTTCTATCGCGTAACGAGCTTGGAAATGCAGTCTTTGAAAAAGGAAACCAAGAAGAGGGAAGAGAGAGAGGAAAGGGAGAAGGACAAAGGAAACACTGCGTGATCGCCGTGGGATTACGTGAGCCCGCGAATCCTCCTAAAAAGCAAAAAGCAAAAAGCAACAAAACGACCGGGTATTTCCTGCCTTTTGCAGCCCTGCTCCTCTCATGCTCGCCGTGTCATCGCTGCCGTTGCCCCGGCTGCTGCCAGGTCTGCCCTGTTGGCGGTGGTGCCGCTGACGACCCGTCCGGCAGCCCGTGGCAGGTTGCTGCTGCTCATGTTGCTCATGCTGTTCATCACGCCTCCTGTGCCGCTGGCGCTGCTGCGACCATTGGCCCCGTTGTTGTTGTTGTTGTTGTTGCTGCTGCTGGACCCGGCAGCTCCTCCTGTTCCACCGCTCGTCCGCTTCGCCACCGACACCGTCGATCCTGTCACTGCCGAAGCCCGTCGAGACGACGACATCGTCGGGCCCATGCTGTTCGACTTGTGCGGACTCGACCCTATGCTGCTGCCCGCTACTCCGCCCACGGCTCGCATCGTCGGCGGCGCGCTCAGCTTCGTCGTCAATCCTGATCCGGCCGGAGGCTCCGGCAGTGGCCGTGGTCCGGTGCCGACTATTGTGTTGTGTCGTCGGATGGGCGACCCGCCGTCGCGGCTGTTACTGCTCCCGCTGCCGCCTCCCGAAGACAGCGCAAAGACGCTGCCGTTGCTCGCTCGCCCCATCAGCATCGGTACCGTCTTCTGGTGCGTGATAAACTCGTGCCGCAGCGCCTCCTCCGGCTTGAGCCGGCGATCTGGGTCCCAGCGCAGACAGCGCCCCAGAAAGTCCAGGAACGGCTCGTCGTCGCACTTGATCGCCTGCTGCAGCGTCTTGGATGACGGCCGTCGTCGCCGGCCCTTGGACGACACCGTCAGCCGCGGCTTGCCCATGCTGTCGAAGAAGAGCTTCTTGCGCGTGCTCTTCTCGATCAGGTGCTTCTCCGGAGGCCCAAACACCTCCATGATGCAGGCCAGCTGCTCCTGCTCGTTCTCGCCCGGGAAGATGGGCACGCCCGTGTACAGCTCCGCCAGGATGCAGCCCAGACTCCACATGTCGATCGGCATGCCGTACGTCATGCCCAGGATCACCTCGGGTGACCGGTAGAAGCGCGACTGGATGTACGTGTACACCTTTTCGTTCTCGAAGCAGCTGGACCCAAAGTCGATCGTCTTGATCTCCGTGTGCAGCGGGTGCCGCAGCAGGATGTTTTCCGGCTTCAGATCGCAGTGGATCACCCGGTGCTGCTTCAGCAGCATCAGCGAGCCCAGCAGCTGCTTTGTGAACCGTCGGATCATCTTGATCGAGAAGCCGCGGAACCCGTTCGCCTTGATAAACTCGTACAGGTTCATGTCCAGCAGCTCCGTCGAGATGCACAGGTGGCCACGGAAGTAGAAGCTGTGCGTGAAGTTGACCATGCTGTGTTTGTTTTGAGGGTCCTACACGGTCAGTCGGAGCAGAAAAAGGGAGGACAAACAGATACACACCCATTCGCGCAGCTTCTGCAGAATGTTCACCTCCACCAGGGCCTGCTGGTGGAACCGTTTCTTATTCCGGATGATCTTGACCGCCACGAGCACGCCTGTCTTGTGGTCGATGCAGCGTACCACCTGGCCGAAGCTGCCCTTGCCCAGCAGGTCGATGATCTCGTACCGGTACGCCAGATGGTCGCCCGGCACGATCGAGTAGTCGCCGCGCTCGTCGTCGTAGCCAAAGTTGGGCAGATCCGCGTGCAGGTCACCCACCACCTTGGCCGCGTTCTGCGTCCCGCAAAAGTACACGTCGTTGTAGTCGATGATCTCGCCGCGCTCGTAAATGTTTAGCATCGCAATGCGGATCGCCTCCTGCGGGCTGACCCGCTCCTTGGGCGTCGCCCGCTTGCGCAGCGCGTCCAGCGTCCGTGCTGCCAGCTCCGTTTCCTTGCGGCGCGAGCCCAGCTTCCGCATCTCCTCTTCCGCCACCAGGTCGTCCTTGTCCAGGGCCGACGTCGATACCGCCTCTGTCTTCTCGTGGTGCCGATGCCGGTGGGTCAGGTGCTGCTGTGGCGCCGACTGCTGCGACGACTGCTTCTGCTGCCGGAGACTGCTCGACGATGCCTTTCCCTTGACTATCTTCTGCACCGCCGACGAGTTCTGCGTCGCGTACGTGCGCGTGGACGATACCGTGCTCGTGCTCGCGTTGGCCTCTGCTGCCGCCATCAACGTATTGATCGTCATTTCCTTCTTGTGCTGGCTGTCTGCCATGCGCTTCTTGTCTGTCCTGTCGTGTGCTACGATGGCGTTCATGCTCGAGGCAGACGTCTTCCGCCGTGTCGGATCCCTCGGCAGATCGGACGTCGGGCTCGCCTTGAGTGAGTTCAGCGTGGCCGAGATGGGAATGCGCGGTGGCGGCATTCCGTCGTGCTTCACGTTAGCAGAGGACTGGCGCTTGTGGTGAAAGGGCAGGTGGTGTTGCTGTGGGGGTTGCGGCTGTTTGGAAGGGTCGCCCGAAGTCGATGGAACGGCCACTTCCGGCTGAGCCCCACCGACAGCTTTGTTGTTGCGCTTCCACGACAGACTCAGCTTCCGCCGAAGGGACGAGCCGATGGACGACGGCGTCGGCGGCTCCTCTGGACTGGACAACGGCGGTGGTGATTTGGCCGGCGGCAGCATGGCAGTTTTCAGAGGCGGCATCGGGTTCTCGGCCATAGCAGCGGCCGCCGATGCGATGATGGCCGATGCGGCCTCCATGGCAGCAAACGCTCTGGACGGCGTCGGTGCCGGCGCGCGCGGTCCCGACGGCCTGTGCGGTGTGGTGACCGGTATTGGTGGCAGAGCCGGGGTTGTGAACACGCCGGCAAAGTCGCCGTCGTTGCCGTCGATGGTGCGCCGTTTGAACATGTTGGTGCTCATAGGGCTGCCGCCCTTGGGGACGGACGAGGACGAGAACGGCGACATGGACGGCTTGTGGAACGGCGATTTCGTCGGGACAGGCGCGATGGAGTCGGACGAGCTGGCGGTATCTTCGCCGCTCGGCGAGTCGCGACGTGTGTGGTGGTGTACGGACGAGCTGCTCCGTATGGCTGCCGGGAAGTCAGCCAGGTCGTCGTCGTGGCGGTGCCGCGAAAAGAAGGACCCCTTGGCCGTCATTGGCGTGGTCGGGGTCTTGGCGATGATGCGGGACGGCGGCGGGCTGAGATTCCGGTTCGTCGTGTTCTTCTGTTGCAGGGCGGCGATCTTTGCGGTCGTGGGTGTGCTCAACGGCTGCAGGTTGATGGGTGGCAATCGCAGTGGCTGCAGGTTTTTCTTGTTGTTGCCATTCGATGTAGCTACACCGTTGGCTGGCTGACTTGCCTGACTTGCCTGACTTGCCTGACTGGTCTGGCTCGCTTGATTCAGCTGGCTCATCTGGCTCAGCTGGCTCGTCTTGTCACCGCTTCGGAAAGCCCGTGTGCTGGCCTGGCGCTGGATCTTAGCCGGCGGTTCCAACGACTGCGGATGGCTGCCGGAGAGGCTCGCGGTCGACGTGCTGCGGGTGCTGCTGCTGTCAAAGGCAAGGCCGGACTTGCGCTTCTCCAAAAAGGACAGCTCGGCCGGCGAGCCCTTGGGTGACTCGTACGCCTTGGGAATGGCCGGCACCGGCGGCACGTCCTCGCCATCGTCGAGATTGGACATGGAGGTTCGTGGTGCCAGCGTCTTAGGGCCTGGCAGGCGCGAGCTATTGATGGGAATGGGCATGCTTGCCTGTGGCAGTCGAGGCTGCACCGAGCCGACCGAGTTGCGCGCAGCATTGTAGTTGGCCGACGAGCCGGCCGAGAGGCCTGCGGTGTAGGTCTTGCGGTTCGGATCGGGCGTTGTGCGCTGGGACGAGGGCGTCGACGTCTTTGGCGGCAGCACGGATGGTGACCGCGACGAAGCCCGGACCTCTCCCGATGGCGGCAGAGATACGGCTGCCAGCTGGGCTGTATCCCGACTGGCGGTGCTGGCAATGTTCAACGTACTTGTTGTGGTGCTGGCACTGACGCTGACGCTGGCGCTGGCGCTGGCGCCGGTGCTTCCACTGGCAGTCAAGCTGCTGCTGTTGCTGGGCGGCATAGTGGACATGCGCTTCAGCCTCCTGGTATCGGTAGGACTGATAGTCCTTGCACCCAGCCCGGTTGCGTGAAGGGCAGAAGGCGCAACAGACGCCCGTTTCGCCGACGATGGCTGACTGGCCGACCCCTTGGAAGCGCTTCCGAACCCGACGCTGATGGTGCTGTTGTGGATGGGCGTGCTGTTGTTGCTCAGGCCATTGCTGCTCCGTGGTGCCCGAGACGTCGGCCCCATGGCTCTAGCAGGGTGGCTCTGGTTCTGGCTCTGGTTCTGGCTGCTACCGCTTGCAGCGGACGCCTTGGGGGCGCCACCGCTGAATTGGAAAGGCTTCACGGTAGTGGTCCGTGAGCCGGTCAGGCTGCCACTCAGGCGGTTGCTGCTATCCAGAGACGAACGGGTCGAGCCAGAGGCTGGACCGTCCGAGATGGACGTCACGCTTGGCCGTCGACGCGATGAAGACCGCGCCAGGCCCGATCCTTGTTCGGGGTCGAAGATGCCCGAATTGACCGACTTCCTTGGCGCCTTGCTGAGGTTGCTGTTGGAGACGGGGGGGTAGTGGCTCGGACGACGCTGTCTCGTGGCGACGGCCGCCGAGGTCGTGTCGGAGACGGACGAAGAAGCCGGGATGCTGCTCTGGCGATTGGTGAGGCTGGGACGACGCAGAATACCTGCTCTCACATTGCGAGCGGCGGGCAGGACGTTCACGGCCGAGATGGGGGTTGACGAGGGGCCAGCGATGCGGGAAGAGCCGGGGCCAGCAGAAGGGACTGGGCCTCCGGCCGTAAAGACGACCGGTTTGACCGGACGGTCAGCCTTGGGGTCCAGGATGGCGCCCTGGCCGGAGGGCAAGGGAAACTGGGCTAGCTTGAACTCGTGCGAGGCGGACTCGAGGCTGCTCTGCAGATCGTCGAAACTGACGGACGGGAGGAAATCAAAGGTGGATCGGTCGGCCGAGTCGTCGCCATGGTGGGCGGAGCTGTTGGTGGAGGGATTCCCGGAGGCGGCAGCCACGTTGTCGGAGCCATTGTTGCGGCCAAAGGAGAAGAGCGAGTGGTTGTTGGAGGCGGTGGCGCTCAACATTGGAGTGGTGTTCTCGGAGACGGAGCCCCAGGACGGAGATGGATCGTCTGCCGGTCTGGAGCCAGCCCGTGGCTTGAGGCCTTTGGTCATAGAGGAGGGCGAGACACCGGCTGGGCGAAGCTGGACAGGTTGGACGGCTCGTGTCGGCAGTCGAAGGGGAAGGCTGCGCGTAAAAAGGGACAGGATCAGCAAATCAGCAAATGGGCAAATCAGCAGCAGCTTCGCACGAGTGGAGAATGCGGGAATGCAGCGAAATAGGGGGCTTTGAAGCGAGAGGAGCCCTCAGGAACAGGGTGTGAATGCCGTGCAGATGCAGGCGTGAGACGGTGGCAGGATCTGTTCTCTCGCGTTGTGGACAAAGGGGAGGGAGGAATTTCAATGGGGCCCAGAGCCACACCCACCACCACTCACTCTTATCCAGAAGAGACGGCCGCAGCGACGATGGTGGACAACAGCTCAGTCCGGTCAAGGAGCTGAGAGCATCCAGGAGGCTACCTCATTCCGCAGGATGGTCTTTTGCTGACGAGACAGAATGGGCCGGGCGAGGGGGAGCGAAGAGACAGAGGTTGGCTGGTGATGGACGCGAGAAATGGGCTGTGCCCAGGCAGAGCGAGAGGGAGGGAGGGAGAAAGAGCAGGAGCAGATGCAGGCAAGTGCAGACGCCAAAAGCACAGAGCGGTCGATGCAGCCCCCCGAAATGCAGCCGTCGATAGATGCGGTCGTACGCGTGGCACGAGAGGGTGAGGGTGTGAGAAAGAGGACGGGAGGAGAGAGACACGAAAAGCGGAATGGAGACGGGAAACCGTGATTTGTTGGGCAGTCTGTTATGTTCGCAGCACGGCGAAGGAGGCGGTCAGGGGATTGGCAGCTGGTCTAGCGTTGTAGCTAGCATGCAGTGCTGGGGAAGGAGGCTGCAACAGGCCCTAATAATTAGGTGCCATGGCCACTACTGGCAGGAGTGTGGGTCTTCTGTCTGCAGGCTGGCCACAGTCGAGGCGGTATTACGAGAGGGTCAGGGCAAGAAGGAAAAATGGGAAAAATGGGAAAAAAAACGAATGGAAGTGCAGGGTCGAATGACGTCGAGCTTCAAGCTTTAAGCTTCGGTGATCCGCAGTCTACGAAGCGAACACGAGTACTCGCACTCCTCCTGCGTACAGACAAACAACATGATTACACGAGCGGGAAAGCCAGGTTGGCCTGCTGTTGCACCACGTGCCGGCTTGGCCAAGGCGGTCTACAAAGTACAGACATGCGTATCTTTTGCACACAGCTCTGACAAGCTCACCAGACTTGACCTGGTGGCGTCCCATCGTGAAACAAGCTCTGCCGACGTCTGTCAGGTGCTCAGAGAGAGTCGTGCCGGTCAGGAGCCAATCCGATGCGGCCAGTGTCCCTCGGGCAACGCTCTATCAACTGTGTACTCCGTACTCCGTACTCACACGCATCTACTCCGTGCTCAGATCGGACGTCGACAGACTTGTCGTTAGGTGGCCGTTGCAACCACAGAAGGGAAAAACGCCTGTCGGGCACTAGTGCTGCCTAGCGCAGGCACAACGCGACGTAAAGGGGCGGTACTATGTATCTTACAAGCAGGCCGCCACGGCCAGGGGCTGCAATCTTTTTGTCTTTTGCTTTTTCTGACCAGAGATGAGGCGGAGGGATCGTCGTCGGCTGGCGATGCAACAGTGCTGCAGAGCTGATGATGCTGCTGCGTGCCGCTGCTGCTGCTCGTATTTGTTTACCGTGCGTCTCGACGGCGGGTCATCAGCGCGACATGTCACTCGGCAGATTGGGGGATGTCGCAGGTTCAGCCATGTCGTATCTTACTGTGTCAAAAGAAGAAACGGAGCATATGGCGGCCATGGCGATATTAATATCGTTTCAAATTGCCGTCGCACGTAGCGTAGATTGCTGCCGACGTGCATCAAGCGTGGGCGTCGCGGATTGGCCATCCGTTTGATGAGTGTGACAGCCCAAAGCGTGGCTGATACGTTCTCGGTCAGGCATAATGTCGCGAATATTGCGTACGGGGTATACCTACGAGTAGTAGCATCGTTGGTTCGATTTGGTACGGAGTACGTAGTACAGTACGAAGAGATAGTGTTGCTGAGTCATCACACACCCAATCAGTGCCTTCCCCGCGTCCAAGAATGAGTGCGAGCACGTGTCACAGACATGTGACGTACTTTCGTCTCGTGCGCAACGCGATATCGTCATCAGGCCTCATCAAACCATGTCCGGCTGCAGCTGACGGTCACGTCCCTTGCTGCCATGGAAGAGCTGACCTACATGTTTCTCGGCTCGCCGTCGATCGAGGGCGAGCTGGAGCCGGAGGCCGCATCGCCGGCCAGTCGTCACGGTGCCCAAAGCAGTCACGAAGGCAACCATCGACGGTCTGCATCAGCAGCAGACGCATCCCCGGCATCAGCCACGAGGCACGCACGGTCGCCGTCACGCCCGCCCGAGACGCCCAAGAAGCGACGCGGCATCCGCGGCTTTCTCAGCAGGGCCAACCTGCAGGATCCGCTGCTGGACAAGCTGTTCCAGCAGGTGATCCCGATCGACAATCTCAACGGCGATGAGGCGGCCGATGCAGACGGCCAGCAGCCAGGCACGGACGATGCCGGCGCGCCAGAGGATGTGGGCGACGATCTCGATGACATCGACGGCGGCAGTCCGGCCAAGAAGCCGCGGCCCGGCTTCAGCGTCGCCATCATGTCGGCCAACTTCCGGCGCTTCAACGCACGCATCGGCGTCGTGTTCCGCTTCCAGAAGCGGGTTGAACGTCTGCTGGCGTGGCGTCGGGCCTCGCACACGCTCGCCCTGCTGGGCGTCTACTCGCTCGTCTGCCTCAACCCGTACCTGCTGACGATGCTGCCGCCGGCCATCTTCCTGCTGGCCGTCCTGATCCCGGCCTTTGTGGCTCGGCATCCGGGAGGGACCAGCGGCCCATCTGCACCGTCTTCGCAGTCAGCAGCAGCAGCCAATACTCCCGACTATACGCCTTATGCCCGTGGTCCACCGCTGGCGCCGCCGCGCACCGTCAAGCCCGTCAAGGAGCTCAGCCGCGACTTCTTCCGCAATATGGGCGACCTGCAGAACAGCATGGAGGACTTTAG
Organism: Grosmannia clavigera kw1407; assembly: GCF_000143105.1. Taxonomy (NCBI): domain Eukaryota; kingdom Fungi; phylum Ascomycota; class Sordariomycetes; order Ophiostomatales; family Ophiostomataceae; genus Leptographium; species Leptographium clavigerum. The sequence goes on along the minus strand of NW_014040569.1, from coordinate 407,496 downwards.
CGTGGCCCACGATCAGGTCGTCCAGCTGGTCGTGCCGGCCACCAACTTCTCCGATGAGGCCTTCTCGTCCGCCCTCTTCGTCGCCCTCTGTGCTGCTGCCTCGCTGCTCTCGGTTGCTGCTCATCTGCTGCCTTGGCGTCTGCTCTTCCTCTCCGGTGGCTGGCTGGCTGTCGGTAGTGGTCATCCGGCCGTTGCTCGTGCCCTGCGGCTCTGGAGCCGGAAGACGAGGAGTGACAATGGTACAGGCAATGCTGCCACTAGTACTGCTACAACTACTACCAACACTACCAATACAAAAGATGCCACCATATCTACTCCCACCTCCACCCCTATCTCTACCACTGCTTCTCTCTGGAATGCCTGGGTCGCCGCCGACATCATCTTGGACGAGCCGCCCGAGGCCCGCGAGGTCGAGATCTTTGAGCTGCAGCGCCGGTCTGCCGCTGCCGCTGCCGAGTGGGAGCCCTGGCTGTTCAGCCCCAGCCCCTACGACCCGCTCTCGCAACCGCGCCTGTCGCTCTATGCCCGGCCTACCGGCTCCCGCTTTTTCGAGGACGTCCTCCCGCCGCCCGGTTGGGAGTGGAGCGAGAAGAAGTGGGCGCTCGACCTCTGGAGCCGCGAATGGGTCGAAGACCGTATCATCACCGGCGTCGAGGTTGAGACCGAGGGCGAGCGCTGGGTCTACGACATCTACAGCGATCAAGAGCAGCAGCAACAGGCTCAGGCTGCTGCCCAGGCTGCCACCGACGCTGGCCTCGCCTTTGGCGACAGCGACTTTGACGCCAACGACTCTGTCCTGCGCCCGGTCGGCGCCGCTGCTGCTGCCGCGTCCGCGTCCGCTTTTCGCCCGCAGATCGGCCCTATCTGGGAGGAGGGTGAAGAGGGCATGGGCCGCCGCGGTGAGTGGCGTCGTCGTCGCTGGGTGCGCACTGTCAAGCGGAAGAAGATCACGGCCTCGTCGTGAGGTGCGGTGAGAAGGGAAGGGATCGGGGCGTTTAGGCTGTCAGTCTATCGTCGATTGTTCTTGTGTTATTGTTCTCTACTGATGTGTAGTCTTGATGCTTTGACAGTGTTAGGTCTATAGCTATTGCTTCTTCGTTCCAATTCATGACAGACTGCCGAGTTTTTATTTACATATCCCAAATGTAACTTTCCTTCCTCCCGGAATGGCTCTCAATTTAGGTGGCTTTATTAAACATAGGTACTAGACCACGGAGCGCATCGTAATACTAGATTAGTGTACGAATATGCAGAATTTTCCAGCGTCTCTAATATTGTTAAAAATTTCTGAATCAAACACAGCAGGGCCGTGATATGACAAACAGAATCCGCAAGCGTTGTTTGGCAATAAAACAAGTACAGAGGGGAATTTTGTGACGATTCGCTGTTCCTTGCCAGCTCCCTTGCGTGATTGTTCCTTGCAAGATTGGACATACACTGTTGCCGTCGCAAGCCGTGACACCCAGTCTCCATGAGCCCGAATAACTGCATGACCAAGGGGAGGTTCGATAACATCATCCCACGTCTCAATTGATCGTATCGGGGTCATCGGGACCATCGGAGTTTCTCCATGGTCGGATGTGCATGTGCATTTATTTTTGGCCAACCGTGCAATGAACATCTTGTTGAGGCATCTCCGGACGTCGACGTCGCCAATCCATGTTCCTTTGTGGTATATTGATACGATAGACTCGAGAAGGAAGACTTGTCTGTCTTGGTTATTTCCACTTTCGGCCCCAACTAAGGGGACGTAATTTGTGCTCAGAGATCGCCATGATATTTCGTCCCGGCCTGCCATGTCCGGATTATCGGGTGATATAAGAATAGTGAGTCCAGGTTTGCCAATGTTCCCCGCTACTCTCTTCAACTCGCACGGATCGGGAGACTTCCATGGGTCACAGGTGAGCTGCAAGATAATAGTTAGAAGCCAGAATTAATGGTATAGTAGGCATTCGCACACTCACAGGCTTAGCAATATATAGACTGTCCTCATACGCGATAGAAAATGCACGAACTAGTGTACCTGGGTCAATGTCGCAGCCTGCCTCAAAATATGCAACGCATGAAAAGGCCACTTCCTGGCTAATTTGACGCAAGATAGGTCTAGCAAATCGGTAGGCTGAATCGTTCAAATAAGCATGCCATTTTGTTAGGTGCAATGGCTTATTTAAAACTCGGGTCGAGAAGGTTGCTTCTGGAAGGTATTGGTATATCATACGGGCCGTATAATGCGCATCTATGAGAGGCTCCAGGTCCGATCTGTCCTTCGTTTGATACCTTGGATTGAGTAGGGTTTTGAGAGACCCCGGGCCCGATCCACCCATCATTTGATATCTTAAAGTAGAGAGTAGGGCTTTTATGTCGAACATGTCTAAATTCAAACACCATGCAAGGTCATCAATGGTTGGTATTGCAATGCTACCGTCAATGCGGGTCGCTACCGGATTTTCTTCCACGAAAATTGCAGCATGTTCCGGATCACCGCATACGTATTCATACTTTTGTCGGTCAGAGTTGAAGTCACCGAATAGCCGTGTAAACACAACTTTCGGAGGAAGGTGATCCTTTCTTCTGGACCTTTCAGTAAGCCAACGAGGTTGCCGATATTTGTCAGAGCTTTGAAAGGGGATTCGAGATTTATCCTAATGAATGCTCTGGCTTTCTTTTCTCCTAAAGCAAACAATTTAGGTACCATATCGTCATGATAGTCTTTAGCACCAATGTAGGCGCGAGCGGCTTCGTAGAATATATGATTCCAGCTCTGAACTTCATTGGACTTATAATCTCCTGTCTTCGAAAAGCTTTCAGAATCATCCGCATAACATTCATCCATTTACACCATGCGTCTATTCTGCCCATTCACACCGCCATCATAAAATCACATGACCGACATCCTAGTACTCCTCAAACGAGCAGTTGGGATGCAGCACGTAGACCAGCTGCTGGGCCGACGCTGACGACGGACCGGCCGTGCCCTCGGTGGCGTCACCCTCGTCGGCGATGCCCTGTCCGCGCACGGCCATGACGATCTTCTCCTTGATCATGCGCTTCAGCACCATCAGCACCAGCGCCTTTTCGCGGTGGTAGTCGGCCTCGGTCTCGAGCTCGGCCTCCTGCTGTTCAAGGAAGCCGTCGGCCAGCGCGCTGGCAGCCACGCCCTCGCCAGGTCCCGACACCTCGTCGTCGCGCAGCCGCTCCACCATGGCGTTGACGATGGCGACGTACTTGTCGTAGGTGATGGTGGCCTTGGAAGGTGTGGCTGTGGTGGTTGTAGCTGTAGCTGTGGCTGTGGCTGTAGCCTCTTCGCCATCGCCCTCCATGGCTACATCTTCTTGCACGGCCTCTGGTACGTCTTCTGCTGTGGCCTCTGCTTCCTGTCCCCGTTCCTCCTCCATCTCCATCTCGACGTCGTCGTGTTCGACCGAGATGATGCTCTGACGCAGCAGGTTGTACGCCTCCGTGACCATCTCCGGGGTGATGTCGTCGACGCAGTTCGTCTTGGCAATGGCCTCGCTCAGACGGATCATGCTCTCCAGCTGTCGCACGGTGATGCGGTACGAGTTGCGGCCCACACCACCCTGGGCGTCGTCGGCCCGCAGCTCGCGGTACATCTCGACCAGCAGCTGCTTCGCCTCGTCTGTCATCTCAGGCTGGAAGGTGCGGGCAAACTGGATGTAGCGCTGCAGCTGCTCGGTCGTGAATTCGGGCGTGATGGCCTCGTCGCGCAGCTGGTGGATGCCCACAATGTGCTCGGCTAGCCGCCGGTCGACGCTCTCGTTGCACTCGTCCAGGATGACAAAGAAGAGGTCGAACCGTGACATGATCGGCGCTGACATGTTGATGTTCTGCCGCAACGTCGCCTTGCGGTTGTATCGTCCGCCGACCGGATTCGCTGCTGCCAGAATCGACGTCCGCGCGTTGAGCGTCGCCTGAATGCCTGCCTTGGCGATCGAGATCGTCTGTTGCTCCATCGCCTCGTGGATCGCCACCTGGTCGGCCAGATCCATCTTGTCGAACTCGTCGATGCAGCAGACCCCGTTGTCTGCCAGCATTAGTGCACCCGCCTCGATCGTGAACTCGCCCGTCTCCTCGTCCTTGACCACGGCTGCCGTCAGACCGGCAGCCGACGACGCCTTGCCCGACGTGTAGACCGCCCGCGGCGCAAAGCTGCACACGTACTTGAGAAACTGCGACTTGGACGTCGACGGGTCGCCCACGATGCAGATGTTGATGTCGCCACGCAATTGCATCCCCTCGGCTGTCGCTTTGTGCACTCCCGACACCATCTGCAGTAGCAGTCCCTTCTTGACGATCTCGTGCCCGTATACCATCGGCGCCAGCGACTTGACCAACCGTGCGTAAATGTACTCGCTGTGCACCATCTTGCGCAAATCGTCAATCTCCGTCTTTGTGTACGCGCTCAGCACCGCTTCCTGTGCCTCCCGCGACGACACAAACGCTCCGACCCCTCCGCCTCCACTACCGCCGCCAGGACCGTCTCGTCCGCTCGTCTGTGTCAGTGCTGCCACAATGTCCGTCCCCGTCGTGTCCGGCCCGTTGGGGATACTGCTGCTGCCGCCCAGATTCGTCGTGTCCGGCAGCACCATGCAGGCCAGAAAGGCCATCCGATATGTCAGGTCGCGCACACCCAGCGCCTTGAGGCCTGAAATGCCCGTGCCGCCTGCTGCGTCTGCTCCGGCCGCCCGAGACGCGCTGCGGTCGTCCCGGATTGCCGTTGGCCGTACACCTGGCAGCCCCAGCTGGCTCACATCTGGCACCACCATAAGCATGCCGTTGAAGATGCACTTCTCGCCCGCCTTCGCCCGATCCACCATCTCGCCACGCAGAATCACGTCCATCGTCCGCGGCATGCTGCCTGTCGGGATCTCGCTGCTGTTCTCCTGGATCCGCACCTTCTGCCAGTCCACAAACGTGCTCTGTCGGATGTCTAGCTGCCATGCCTGGCGGTTCTGGCACGTCGGATTTGGGCACTGCGTCGGCTCCGTGTACCGGAATACCTGCTCCACGTTGGGAACTACTGCCTTGCATGGCAGACACGTGAACGTGGCCAGCGAAAGTTCCGGCCGCACCTCTGACGTCCGTGTTACCGTGCCCGATATGCTGAGCAGCTGTCCGATGTTGGTTGCCCGCAGCGACCGAATTCGCGACACCAGCGGCATGTTGTACACCGCCACTGTGAACAGCTTGTCTGTCTGCTGGTTGCTGGTCTTGCTGCCCAGATCGGCCGCTTGCGAGGACCCTGCGTGGCTGCTCCCCGCCATCGTGCCGTACGACGCGCTGCCGCTGCCGCTGGCCGTCGTCGATGTCAGCTGTCGGTGCTCGCGGAAGTACTGCGGCTCGTACTTGGCAATCATGTTGTGCAGCCCTGCCGTGAGGTACGGCAGCAGCCGGAAGTACATGCGCAATGCCGCCTCCGACAGCACCCCATTGTTCCAGAGCGTCAGGTGCCGGAAGTCGACGTAAAAGGTCGACAGCTGGTAGGTGCGCATACCGTGGATCTGCGCCACGTAAAACCGGTCTGTCACTGCCGCGCTGGAGGAAACGTCGCCTGAGGGAGAGGGTTCTTCGACGAATCTGCCGCACGAGTCAGCAGGAGATCACGACATATACACAACAGACCACGCACTCTTCAATAAACGTCTCAAAGTAGTGCTGGACCGCAAGACCGATCTTGTCCTCGACACGTGGCACCGGATCGTCGTTGGCACGTCTTGCTCGCTGCGGCACCTGATCATCGGCAAAGCCTTCGCCCTCGTCATCGCTTGGGGCACCCATGCTTTCCGACGGTGGGCCCCGTGGCCGGGCTGACGATGAGCTGAGCAAGTTGGGCTGGCCGCGGCGGCGCGGGGTCGCTGCTGCTGAGGGTGTTCGCGAAAACCCGTCTGACATTGGGTAGCCAACATCGCTAGATGGCGTAGCCATGGTGGCGGCGTCGATGGTGTGAGGAAATATGCAAGTGAGTGACGCGCAGAAGAAGAGGGCAATTGACAGGGATTGTTCTTTCGCAGTTTGCTCGTATAGCAGAGTCGTGGACGTTGTCAGAACAACAGGAGAATTGCAGTGGAGAGTCCAGGAGGCTGAATTTGGGATCCTCGATTTTTGCCTGTTCATTTGCAGCACGCGTCGCCCCTCCCTGATTTACGCGTCTGGACGCGTTCGGGCGGGGCGAATATTGAGCGCTGATTGGCCAGGCGCGTTGTTTAAGTGGTTGCATATCACGATAAAGAGGTCGACTACAATGTGCTTGTGATCAGGTTGAAAAGACGCCTTTCAAGATGCCCAAATATGATATTACGCTATCGCCGTGTCGACCGTTGCAGACGTCCTCCTAGCCTGTAGCTTTCCCGGTGCCATCACCTTCATCTTTGGGGTAGGAGTGTATCTGCAAGGCGATCGAGTCAGTAAACAGCTGAAGCAGAAAAACAGCAGAAGCCCTCTGAAGTAATGAGAAACGAAAAGAACTCTCGGAACTTAGTCTCACCTGTTCGGACAGCGCCAGCCACTCGTCCACTCCCCGCATGTGTGCATCCGTTGCCGCGTCCGGCGCGCTGTGATGTCCCCATACGATCATCTCGTCGAATTCGGCCAGCACAGCCAGCCCACCCGTCACCGTCTGCTGGCGTTGTGCCGCCTGGTCATCCACATCTGCGTCGACGTCGATAATTTCTTCGGGCTCGTTCCGCTGCCGTGCCTGCTCCTGTGCCGATGGCTGCCGTGCGCCCACAACGCCGCGATATCCCTCGGGCACGTGGACGGCGTGTCCGCAGAGCTTGCGACCGCGGAAGTAGGCCGTATGTTTTGTTCCTGGACCAAAAAAGGGTTAGCGGCAGCCTATCCGTGCGCCTCTATGCGCCCCCTCTCATGTGGCCTCACCCTCTGTCTTCGGCGCCCAGAACAGGTCGGTCGCGCCAACAGGGCCAGTGTGGTGAATCCGGCAAGGCAGCAGATGCGGCTTCACCTGAGGCGGCGCAGAGGCGCTCTCGGACGTAATCTGGAGCATATGCTGCGCCATTGTGTGTGATTGTGTCGTAGATTGGACTTGCAGCACGAGGGTGGGTGCGGAAATACTCTGTACCCTTGAACGCGTCCAAGTGTCAAAGTACCCCGTTAACGGATTATCGCATACATACATAATCGGCCGTGTAAGAGCTGAATTGGCTTTGCTCGTCTTGTACAGCTCAATCAATAGATCTTCTTTGCATAGGTAAGGTCCTTCGAGAGAATGGGTAATCACTATTGATAGTCTAGGGCCACTTATGTTGATTCGCTTATTTAGAAATGTATGTACTGAGTTTTACAAGGATTGCAGCAGCAGGGATGCAGAAAGCAGAGGGGTATATAGGGACAAAAGAGGAAGAGATGACGAAGCGGTAGGCTATGGCGACGCTCGGCACGACTGGCCCGTCTCTTCAGTGCTTCTTCCGCTTTTTCTTCTGCAGCTTCTTCTTTTCTGGTGCGGCCGCATCCAGGCCGACGGCGGGCTCCTCGCCAAAGCGGGTTGCACACTCCACGTCAAAGGCTTGCTTGTGCAGCCGAAAGAGCTGCATGGTGACGCGGGCATCCTCGACGCTCGAGTGGGCGCCCTGCTGGATCTCGACACCGAGCAGCGTGCGGGCCAGCACGCGCAGCGCTGGCTTGGGGCCGTTGCCGTACTGCTTGAAGCCCGAGAACTTGGCGGTGTCGCGAATGAGTCGCGGCGGGTGACTGACGTCGAGCACGCGCAGATCGTGCCGCACATCATGGCCAACCAGGAAGCGCGGCTTGCCGTCGTCGCCTCGAAGCAGCCCGGCGACGACGTCGCGCACTTCTGCAAACGGCCGCGCCTGATGCAGATGCCGCGGCGTGATGCCGCTGACAGCCGTCCGCCAGTCGACCACACGCTGGCCTCGCTGCATCTGCACGTACGAGTCGTACACCTGGCGTCCAAAAAAGTCCACCACGCTGACGCGTGCCAGCGCATCGTCGTGGCCGTCCGCACCCACCCCGACCATCTCGCAGTCGAGCGCGACGTACTTGCCCACGACCAGACCCGCTGTCAGACCGGCATTCTCGCGATCGTCCAGCGCAGCCGCAGCCAGTGCTGTCGACGCAGCGAGGCCCGAGGCCGCTGTCAGCCCGCCGCTCCGGCTGCTGCTGCTGCTGCCACCTTTCGACACGCCGAGTCCGTACGCCTGCGCCAGATCCTCGGGTGAGATGTCGTGGTCCTCGGCCCACAGCGCCAGCGATGGCGAGGCCGCCTCGGAGCTTGCTTGCAAAATCCTTGATCCACCTGGTCGACCCCCCCGGCCGACAACGCCCTCCTGCTTCGTCGGCTGCGATGACTGGGCCACGCCCATAGCTTTCGGCTTCTGGACGCGCCGGCGCTCGCGGGCTGGTTCTACAGCCTTGCTCGGACGCTTCGGGGGTGGCTTGCGGGCGTTGTCGCCGTCACCGTCGTCCTCGGCCCCGCGCGTCCTTTTCCCTGTGACAGGTTTTGCCGCTGGCTTTTTGGTGTACGACGGCTCAGATTTGATTTGGGCCTGCAGCTTCTTCCAGTTGGAGGACAGCTCCATGGCCATGACGACTTCCGGGATCAGAACGAGATCTACAGGTTTGGTGGGTGAGGAGAGAACGGTCACTCCATGTGCTCGTGCTTGTAGAGAACTGGTAGGAGTTACTTGTACTCCGTACTAGGCTTTTTTTTTTTTTTTTTTTTTGATAAGTGATTATCTTATCGCTATCAACGATCGATAAGTACTTATCTTGTAAGTTCTCCAACTCGGCTTGGGCACTGCAAGTTTACTGCTGACAACCGCGGAACAAGAGTCTCAGTCGGTCGCATTTCATCAACATTTGCCCGAATTTCATCAAATCAATCGTGCCTCGGGATCGGGACGTCATGAAGTCAGACGCAGCAGTGGGCTCTGGCGAGCCGCGGGAGAAGGGCAAGGCCACACCCGACACGATCAAGATTGGCTGCATCGCCATGGTGCTGAAGGACAGCGTGTTTCGGCGGGCGGAGATCCTGAGCATACGCGACACGAAGAGCGGACGGCACTTTTACTGCAACTTTGACAACTTCAACAAGCGGTTGGACGAGTGGGTGCCGACGGCGCGCATCGACTTTGCGCAGGACGTCGAGTGGCCGAACCCGGACAAGGACAAGCCGAAGGAGTCGAAGAAGAAGGGAGCGGTGGTGCAGTCAAAGAAGACGGCCGTGTCGAAGAAGACGGGACCGCGGCGGAAGCGCGAGCAGGGCAGCGTGTCCGAGGCCGGCACGCCCCATCCATGGACAGGTGAGAAAGGGAAGAGAAGAGAAAGAGGGGAGGCGGGTGCTGACTAAGCCAGAATTCACAGAGGCACAACACAAGGGGACGCCAGGCGGTGGCGACGACGGTGACGACAGAGCGGCGACAGGCACCAGCACGGGGGCAGCATCGACACCAACGGCCGGGGCGGCAGGCGGGGCCGGGGCTGAGGGCGACGAGGAGGACAGCACGATGGGCGGAGCAGACGGCGGCAGCACAGCCGAGACAGGCGGATTCAGCCGCGAGAAGGAGATTGAGAAACTGCGGACGGGCGGATCGATGACGCAGAACCCGACAGAACTGTCGCGGATCCGCAATATTGCCAAGGTGCAGTTTGGCAAGTATGACCTGTATCCGTGGTACTTCTCGCCGTATCCGGAGTCGTTCAGCCTGGAGGACGTGGTGTACATCTGCGAGTTCTGTCTGGGCTACCACGGCAGCCTCAAGGCGTTTACGCGGCACCGGCTCAAGTGCACGCTGCAGCACCCGCCGGGCAACGAGATCTACCGCGACAGCTACGTGTCCTTCTTCGAGATCGACGGGCGGCGACAGCGGACGTGGTGCCGCAACCTCTGTCTGCTGTCCAAGATGTTCCTGGACCACAAGACGCTCTACTATGACGTGGACCCGTTTCTGTTCTACGTCATGGCCGCGCGCGATGAGCGTGGCGTGCACCTGGTCGGCTATTTCTCCAAGGAGAAGGAGAGTGCGGACAACTACAATGTGGCGTGCATCCTGACGTTGCCACAGTTTCAGCGCAAGGGTTACGGCCGGCTGCTGATCCAGTTCTCGTACGAGCTCTCGCGCATCGAGGGCAAGCTGGGCTCGCCCGAGAAGCCGCTGTCGGACCTGGGGCTCCTGAGCTACCGCCAGTACTGGACCGAGAACATCATCGATCTGCTGGCCGGCTACAATGAGCGCGGCGACAAGTGCAGCATCGAGATCATCGCCAATGCCCTCGCCATGACCACACAGGACGTCGAGCATACCCTGCAGGCCCTGCACATGCAAGTCTACCACAAGGGCGAGCACAAGGTCGTCATCCCGACTCGCCTGCTCGAGCAGCGCCAGGTCATCCTCAAGAAGCAGCGTCGCGCCATCGACCCCGAGCGCATCCAGTGGAAGCCGCCCGTCTTCACGGCCGCCTCACGCACTTGGGGCTGGTAGAGGTTTGCGTGTTGTCTTCTGGTTCTGTACGATAAGGCAGGTTCGATGATATACCCGGGGTGTCAACTGTATATATTGTTATCTTTCTCAATATTGCCTCCTTACTTGAACGTGTCTGTGAAGCTCTCGCTCAGATCATTTGTTGTCGTTGTCGCTGGCTGTGCGTCCCAGTCGCGGAAGACGCGGGCCAGCCGCCGGACGCCCTCGTCCAGCCGGTCCTCGTCCTCCCAGGCGAAACAGAGGCGCAGATGGTGGTCAAAGGGCGCGGCCGCCTCGTCACCCTTGACGCGGAACATGGATCCGGGCGGCACGACGAGATTTTCGGCTGCCATGGCGCGTGCGGCCAGCTCAGCGGCGGCGATGTCCTGACGGCGCAGCCGCAGCCAGAGAAAGTAGCCGCCGTAGGTGTTGGCTTGGCGGTTCTCGATCTGCACGTGATCACACAGGTGCGTCTCAACGGCAGTAACGAGCGTGCGGTGGCGTCGCTGCAGGGCCGGACGCACGACGTGGCTGAGGTGGGCGTCCAGGCCGCCAGAGCGCATCATCTCGCAGACGATGCTGGCGGTCAACTGGCTGGGGGCGCCGCCGGACCGCGTGTTGCCGGTCTGCGAGAGCCCGTAGACAAAGTCCGGCGTGGCCTCAGCCCAGCCGGTGCGCACGCCAGGGCCGACGAGCTTGCTAAAGGAACCGTTGGAGACGACGTTGCCGAAGCGTATCGAGGACTGATCATGGCTGTGGTCGTGGTCAAGCGGCAGCATGCGGTCCACGTCGACGAGCCGTGGCAGCGTCGGTGGCAGGGCGACTGAGGCCGAGGATGACTCATCCGCAACGGGCCATTGAAGCAGGTCGTAGACGTCGTCGGCCAGGATGAGGGCGTCGTGGCGTCGGGCCAGCCGCACGAGGGCCTGCCGGCGGGCCAGCGTCATCGTGCGGCCAGACGGGTTTGCCGATGTCGGCACGACGTAGATGACGTGGCGATAGGCCTTGCGATCGGGTGGCAGATGTTGTTTGGCTGCAGCAGAAGCACGCGTCGTGCCCTCTTCGAGCTGCGCCATGCCCTCCTCGAGCCGCACCACGTCGATACCCTCGTCGTCCTCGGCCACGGCCCGCAGGCGGCCTGCAAAGCCGGCATCGTCAAAGATCGGACAGGCCAGGTGGTAGCATGGCGCGCAGACCCAGACGACCGCCGTGAAGACCGGATCCGTAAACGACAGCAGCACATTGGCCACGTTCTGGCTGGCACCGCCCGTGATGCAGATGCGCTTCGGGTCGGCTGGTGCGCCATGCGCTCCAAAGGCTGCGCTCAGATACACCGCCAGCTGCTCGCGCAGCGGCTCGTAGCCCGGGTCTGGGCCGTACAGCAGACTGTCGGCCATCAGCTCTGGCGCTGCTAGCACGTGACTCGCTGCCATGCGCAGACGGTCCGCCGCCAACAGGCTCGCGTGCGGCCAGCCGCGCAGAAAGTTGATGAGCGGCTTCTCGGCCGTCGCTGCTTCTGTCATGGTCAATGAGTTCTGTGTTCGTGGATGGCGATGGTCAATTGCGGCTCATGTAAGGTGGAGAAGAAACTCGTAGTCTTCTTGTTCTATCTCGTATTTCCCTTCCGTTTACACCCAACGGCCGTGACTTCCCAAACAAGAAATCTGCCTACTTCGTACGCCAATTGCATACTCTGCTGTCGTCTGCATAAAGAGCGATCAAACACACAGACGTCCTTGCTAAAATAGCGCATGGGCATCTGCGGGCGATGACGCAGCTTTCAGACAGCGGGGCTACTTCTACCGGCCGATTCGGAGCGAATGGGCGTAGAGCACGGAAGTGAGGGAGCAAGAGCTGGCGAACGAACGGCGGAATGGCGGCAGGATCGGCTTCAGCAGTAGCTAGGCTGGAAAAAGAAAAGAAAAAAAAAATAGAAAATAGAAGAAAAAAAAAACAAGAGCCCGTCTTGCCTTGCCACAGTGCCTGTCCATCGCCCCTTCTTTATCAGGATTAAAATATCTCACCCCTCCAAATCTCTCCTCCTATTCCGAACGATCCCTCTGTTCTCTTCCCATTTGCAACAACATGCTCTGAGAGCATCAGCCCTCGCTTCATCCTCTCTTTTCCTTTTCTGCCGCTGCCTCTGCCACGGCTGGCACGGCCTCTCGCTGCGGCTAGCGTGCATTGGCCTCGTCACGTCTCTGTGACATCATCGCGCCTCCCCGTCAATGGACCTCATCGCGAGAGCAACAACAGTTATCTCAACCTCTTTAGAACCGCAGTTCTGCTGCCTCTTGCAGCCATGCACGTCGCAATCAGTCCCCTCGCGCAGCTCGCACGTTCCGGCCTGAGCCGTCGTGCCGGTGTCGTCGCATTGGCCGCTGCTGCGTTCTCTCCGTCCTCAGCGCTTCTCCCTCCCGCAATACGGCCTTTCTCAGTTCTCTCTGCCCAATCGACCTGCCGCCTCCCTTTGAGGACCACTGCCACACAGCTTCTATGTCGGCCGCCTGGATCTGTGTCTTCCCTGGCCATCCGCCGCTACGAATCAACCAAACCCACCACCACTACCACGTCAGAACCGTCTCCCCCGTCTAAGCTGCCCCGCCGCCTGAGCATCGCCCGGATCTTCTACCTCACCCTTGCCTGGTTTGGCGGCTCCATCGCCTTTGTCGGCTTGGGCGTCGTCGCTTTCTTCCTCTATGACGCCACCACATACAAGGAGTCGGCGGACTATGACGAGGTCGACGTGTCGGATCTGGCCCTGAATCCACGCCGTGGCGGCCCCAAGAACCTGCCCATCTACGAAGTCCAGATCGACGACGATGACTGCCCCGAGAAACGCAAGACCAAACACAAGCCCAAGCTCGTCATCCTCGGCAGCGGCTGGGGCAGCGTCGCTCTGCTCAAGGGACTCAATCCTGACGACTATCACGTGACTGTCATCTCGCCCACCAACTACTTCCTCTTCACGCCCATGCTGCCTTCTGCCACTGTCGGCACCCTGGAGCTCAAGTCATTGGTCGAGCCGATCCGCCGCATCCTGCAGTCCGTCCACGGCCACTTTATGCGTGCCCGTGCTCAGGACGTCCTCTTCTCCCACAAGCTGGTCGAGGTCATCCAGGCCGACGCCAACGGCCGCGAATCTCGCTTCTACGTGCCCTACGACAAGCTGGTCATCGGCGTCGGCTCCGTCACCAACCCGCACGGCGTCAAGGGCCTCGAGAACTGCCACTTCCTCAAGGACATTGACGACGCCCGCCAGATCCGCAACAAAATCCTCCAGAACCTCGAGTTGGCCTGTCTGCCCACCACTCCCGACGAAGAGCGCAAGCGGCTGTTGTCCTTTGTCGTCAGCGGTGGTGGACCCACGGGCGTCGAGTTTGCCGCTGAACTGTTCGACATGCTGAACGAGGACCTGACAAAGCACTTCCCCCGCCTGCTACGCAACGAAATCTCCGTCCACCTGATCCAGAGCCGCAGCCACATCCTCAACACCTACGACGAGGCCGTCTCGCGCTTTGCCGAAGACCACTTTGCCCGCGACCAAGTCGAGGTCCTGACCAACTCGCGTGTCAACGAGGTCCGTCCCGACCGCATCATCTTCACCCAGAAGGGCGGTCCCGACGGCAAGACCCTTGTCACCAAGGAGCTGCCCCAAGGCCTGTGCCTGTGGTCCACCGGCGTCTCGCAGACCGACTTCTGTCAGCGCCTGGCCGAAAAGCTGGGCCCTGCTCACCAGAACAACCGCCACGCTCTCGAGACCGACACCCACCTGCGCTTGAAAGGCGCGCCCCTCGGCGACGTCTACGCTATCGGCGACTGCAGCACCGTCCAAAACAACCTGGCCGACAACATTGTCACCTTTGTGCGCAACCTGGCCTGGAAACACGGCAAGGACCCCGAGACGCTTGAAATCCACTTTGCCGACTGGTGCCTCATCGCTGCCGACGTCAAGCGCCGCTTCCCCCAGGCCATCGCTCACCTGCGCCGCCTCGACAAGCTCTTTGCCGAGTTCGACAAGGACCACTCCGGCACCCTCGGCTTCGGCGAGCTGCGCGAGCTGCTCCGGCAGATCGACAACAAGCTCACCAGCCTGCCTGCCACCGCCCAGCGCGCCAACCAACAGGGCATGTACCTCGCCCACAAGTTCAACAAGCTCGCCCGCGCCGCTCCCGGCCTTGCCATCAACGAGATCCAGGACGGCGACCTGGATGCCGCCGTCTACAAGGCTTTTGAGTACAGGCATCTCGGCAACCTGGCCTACATTGGTAACTCGGCCGTCTTCGACCTCGGAAAATTCAGCCTCTCTGGTGGCCTGTGGGCTGCCTATGCCTGGCGCAGCGTCTACTTTGCCCAGAGCGTCAGCTTGCGTACTCGCATTCTGCTGATGATGGACTGGGCCTCGCGTGGCCTTTTTGGACGTGGTACGTTATTCTCTTTACCGTTCTGCCTGTTTCGGCCGTCTTTGTCCCCCATGCTAACGGAACACCTCTAGATATGATGAGCTATTAGGTGTTTGCGACTAATACACTGTCCGGGTCTAGTCCCTGGCTTCGGTGTAGTCCATTGCAATTTCACGCGTCTCTTTGAATGTCCAAGGCATCTGATCTAGTCTCAATTTGTCTTCTGGGAGAAGAAAGGTATCGGCCCAACATAGAAAATAGGAGTCGAGATTGGCATTTAGACCAGGTCGCTCTAATGATCTGGAGAGATCATTGCTATACTACATATTTATACAATAACAGACTACATTAACCTCTTCCCTGCATACATCAAATTCACAAAGTAAACCAAGGCGATGGGGGTGATGCCTGCATCATGGAACTCCAAGGGTCGGCGTCGGCTGTGGGCTCATAAACATCGGGAACCATGCCAAAGCCGTCTGCCAGCGCCGAGTCAAAGTCTGGTTCGGTTTCTTCCCAGTCCGTTCCAGGCCCTGATCCTGTTGCCGACTCTGATTGGGACACCGAATCGGACAGAGATACGTCTCCAGAAGTAGATGTCGATACTGGTCCTGGACATGACGCCGAGATCATAGCCATCGACTTCTCACACACGTTGAGTTCCACCAGCAGGCTCTCCGCGTCCTTGTTTAATCGAGCCTCCAGTGCGGGATGTTGTACGAATCCTTTATCCTGGCCGTCCCTGACCGTAGTTTTATCAGATACAGCAAATTCTTTTGAGAGCAGATACGCGGACGACATTCGCTGACTCGATTTGCCATCGTGACAGGACCTGTCTTTCAGATCGACAGCATCTTGCTTGTCGCGCACATGGGCGCGATACCAGGCAAGGCAGAACTGGTAAATCTCCCGCAGCTTCCAGAAAGCATCTTTGTTTTTCTCCGCAACGTCGGTCCCATCATGGGACATTGTGAATGCCATCATTGAGGCCATCTTTTGTTCCGAGGCTTCCAGATACCGCTCTAGATCGGCCGCTGCAAATAGGTTGACTTTTCCTATACCCACGTGTCCCATACTTGCCCGCGCAAGAAGGAAGACAGCATCGAGATGGTGACTTACTTCCTCTGTGGTACAATGCCTAAAGACGGGATTCGGGAGTTCGAGAAGGGTGGTGATAAAGTTTTGGGTGGCGTGAATGCATTTCATAACAATGGCCAATCGGGTCGGCGATATACACCAGTTGCAGCATGGAGCAGCTGACGATGATCGACTGATGGGCCGGTGACTAGACGGCACCTTCAAGCCAACTTCGTAAATGACAGCCGGCAAATACGTCACGGCGCATTTGAGGGAAGCTGGGTCGACAGATCAGTAAAGCGGGCGCTGACGGAGAATAGAATAGAAGCGTACCATTGTCCCAGGCCTCACTCGACATCGAGTCCCTTATACACGCATACTGGCGCTCAAAATCCTTGACCATTGTGTCGATGTATTTCTCGTCCATGATTGCATTGTCGTTCGGGTTGCTGATATTGAAGACACGATGTACGTCCTCCGTCAACTTGCGAATGTTCACATGGTGTAGCAGAAGATGTACATCCGACGGTACTTCTCTACTGGTCGCTAGTATCTGAGATACTCGATCAACTCGATCGTCAAACTTAAAGTGAGTTGGCTTCCGGCGTGCTATGGCAACGCTCGCTGACATGCAATAGGTTCCAATGAAGGTGCGTGCACGTTCGATTTCGTCGCGGTAGCCTATGGCCGGGTTGCGTTTACTCCCTGTCGAGGATTGAGAATCCGAGCCTCGCATTCTTGGCAAAATATCTGCTTGGCATATTGATAGGGAGTTTTCCAGATCTAGATCGACGGCCATGGTTACAGCGATCTGCGAGAGCTGATACAACTGGCTGCTGGATGGTTTGAAATACAGATGGTGCCTGTAGACATTTATGTTAAGAGCCTAATCGGAAAAGGTATTTGCCTAGGACGTCCACGTACCATGTGCAGAAGATAAGCAAGCCTTGCAACAGGTCGAGACCGGTCTTAGACTCTACGATCAAGGATTGTGCAAGGCCTTTCCGAAATTCAAGGGCCAATCGTGCCTGAAGATGAGTCTCGGCACCAACAGTGAGTACTGCCAAGAGAACAAAAGGTCGCTCCCGTCTCATGTGGCTGAGAGTCACAAACGGTGGGAGGAGTACAAAGGGAAACTGCTGTTCACAGTTCACAGTGTACTCTGACAGAAGTGATTGGGCCTTCTCTTCTTTGATGATATTTCGATTAATGACATCGTTGCTCAGTGAAACTGGCATAGTGTTGGCTGTCGAGAGGGTTATAGTTCGTTCCGGAAAATCGGTCAAAGAGATACCCGTATATTTCACTGGTGATGGCGAGGGATAAAAGAATGGTTGTGAAAATAGAGGCAGCTGTGTCTTGGGAGCCGTAAAAAACATTTCGGCAGCAGAAGCAAGGAGGTCTGGCGGCGATGCCAACTGGACAGGCTCCAGAGCAGTGACAGCATCCTGGGCAGCTGTCGCCTTCCTTGCAGCTATCAGGGCAATCAAGCCATCAAGCTTCTCTTCGACATCCCTCACCCGAGTGCGACTGGTACAAACATCTCTTAGCCCGCAGCTCAAGTAGCAGCACTTGGTATATGTAAGGAACAACTTACGACGAATATTTCAGCTTCTTTGGTCGAGCTAATGCATTCTCATACACACAGTTCACTCCATGGTTCAAACACCTATACGAATTGCCGGATGCGAAGTCAGCAGCTGCAATGGTTCCCCGTAATCGAGATCGGCATTTTTTCAAGGGGGGTATTCAGTTTAGCCGCAGTCTGGTCTGTGTGTTGCCTAGCTGTAACGCACCTCTTGCAACATCGGGACTGGTCCGTGGCTTCTGCCACCTCAATGATACATTTGGCCTTAACTGTCCTGCAGGCCTCACAGGAGCGTCGAAGCGTAGACGTTCGCTGCCGGGTCACAGAGCCAGAAAGGGGAGGTGCTGTGGTGTTCATAGCGAGGACACCAGCATGGATGAGCGCTAGAGTGGGTCAGTCGGTGCAATGGGCATACGCGATCGTCTTGAGAAATGGCGCGCCTTGGTAACTTCCGGCGTCGGGGCGATGGAATACAGCTGCTCTCCGGCGGACGATTGCGTTTATGATAAGAACGACTTTGTATGCGATTCGAAATTGGATACAAACTTTCTGGCCAGACTTCACTTCCAGCTCCGAAGCCTTTGGACAAGCTCTTGCAGCCTTGCTCTGTAATGATAATCCGGTCGCGCGGCGCCGGCCTAAATATGTTGCTCCGAAACTCCGTAGTGGAGCCCACGCTTATTGCAGTTGTAATGCCAACGAATGAATTGGCGAACACGGATACAATGTTGTGAGACGAAAACGTAAGATGATGCGTGCTGAAAGAAACAGATAGCAGAGAGCTAACGGCAAGATACAATCGGCAGGGAAGGAGCAAGGCGGCAAGGCAAGCCGCGTTAATAATATGGAGGTGACGTATTGACACCACCAAATACAATACAATACTAGGATATGTAGTACATAATCCAACATTGCGAATATCATGAAACTTCGCCTCTTTATCCTAATCATACGGATGCTACTTAATGCAACTTCTGTGGCCGACACAGCGTTTGAATCATGCAAGATACACAGCTCAGAACAAATGGAAGTCCTTGTGAGCCCACTTTTCGGTAACCTTCGTCTTGGCTTGCTTCCGGAATGGCCGTTTCCTGCGAACCTCTACCTTTCCTCGGACAAGAAGGCTTCGATAGCGGTCCTTGAGCAGGTTGCCTTCGGGCTTGAGCAGGCGCAATGAGTCCCGCAGCTCGTCTGGCAGAACCAACTCCAGATCTTTCTCTGGTAGTCGGAACTTGCCCAGCTGCCGCCGCCGTAGCACAATATCATCTCCGCTTTCAGCATCTGCGTCGCTTTCGTCAGACGGTGAAGGCATCGCCAGTGCCTCCCGCGCCGCCTGCTCCTCGGCCAGAATCGCTTCGATTTTCTTGGCCTGCTCCTCCTTGCGGACGATAATCGCGTCGTGCTTCTTCTTCGCCTCAGCTTCCTTGCGCCGTTTGATACGGTTTCGTTGCGCGGGAGTTTTGCGTTTCGGCCGCTTTGCGGCTGTCGCCTCGTCCTCCACACCGCTCTCGAAGCCCTCCCATGCGGAGTCCTCTTCCCACTCCGACATCTCGGCGCGTGCCTCGGCTTCATCGGCCTCGGCTGCCGAGCGGGCAACGGCCTCCAGTCTTATCCGCTCAGCCTCAATGGCCTCAAGACGCTTCCGCTCGGTCTCCACGGCCTTGTTGCCCTCTTCTGTGAGCAACGCCTCGTAGTCGTTGAATGCCGGGTTGTAGCTGAACGAGGCTTTGGGCTTGGCTACTGCAGGAACGGCTTTGCCGCTTGCCGCGAGCGAAATGGGTGCGTGCTTCAGCGTCTCCGGTGCCTTGACCTTGCTTCGTTGTGGCAAGAACGAAAACTTGCCCTGCTTGCTGTGCTCTACCTCTGCCACCTCATCCTTGGCCGCCCACGGATCGTAATCTGCATCCACAATCTGTAGCGACGAGGCATGGTTGCCATTTGCCAGCTGCCGCAGGCGCACAACCTCCTTCTGTGTGACGTAGTTGGTGCGCTGCCGCTTTGTCGAAAGCACGCCGTCTGTCGTCTTGCTGTCCTCGCCTTGGCGCTTGCGACCAGAAACTGCCGGGACAGCAGACCGCTGTGCAATGATTTCGTCTGCCTTCAACGTTTTCTTGAACTTCTTGGGCAACTGCCTCGCGATCTCCGAGTCTGCCTCATCTGCTACCTGGAACAGGTCTTTAGAGTCTCGATCGACGATCACTCCTCTGCACAACAGGATATAGGTCAGTATTTCGCGCTATATTAGAGCACAACAAGGACTAAGCCGCCAGAAAAATCATAGTTTACCCTTTGATGATCTGCTCGTTGCGCTCCTCCAATCCTTTTTCTACCTCAGAGACATCGACGTTTTTCCTCCAGGCTTTCCTGCCCTTCCTTGAAGGTTGATTGTGTTGTTGGGGGGCGGCGGGCGGTCCCGCCAGAGGCTTGAGAACAGGCATCTTCGTCTGTCTGTGATTTGAGGTTAATCCAGTCAAGTATGTAAAGTTGTACAAGAAGATTTCTCCCAATATTACCAATCCTGGCTTTTGGAAAGGTTGATCGTTCAGTGGGGCCTGCTGAATTTTTGCTGTTTTCTGCCTTTTTTTCTTTCCAACGCGATAAGAGCCGTATCTTATCTTATCTTATCTCCACGTGACGCAACTGTAGCGTCGCCGAGCCGGCCAGACTAGAAAATTGACACCAAGCCTAAAATACACCATGATGTCTGGGTCCATGCTCTCATAAGTTCTGGTGGAGCAGTCAACGCATACCACCTCCATAGAATAACGAAACATTGGCTCTTCCCGGATACCGAATCGTCCACACCTCCCGCTCTCTCAATATCGCAACTGACCGTCTTAGCGACGTCCCCACACCAGGACACTTGCCCCCTTTTTCGAGCTACAGTTATCAAGCATATTTCTGTCGTTCACCTATCCCTCTTCTGCCACGTTTCTATTTTTTTTTGGATTGTTTTGCTGCGCCTAGATCAACCGTCCTCCTCCTTTCGGCTATCCGCACGACCTACCTGTGTCCCATTTCCAACAACAACTCTTCACATTCCTCTTTGCTCTCTTCTCGTTGCAGCGATGGCGCAAACGGGAGCTGGCGGGTCCTATAACAACCCGTTGAAGAAATACAAGTAATTATCCGCTCCCAATTCTCTAGCTCTCCGCAGTGTCGGGAGAGTCTCGTTTCTGCAGCACGGGATGGGCTGAGCTAACATTATGTGTAATCTAGGCTGGTATTTCTGGGCGAGCAGAGTGGTACGAATCCAAAGTCACTGGCAGAAATCAGGTTGGCAACAGTGTACTGACTATTACGGCTTTGGCCTCACAGTGGGCAAGACGTCCTTGATCACTAGATTCATGTACGATTCTTTCGACAACATGTACCAAGCGACTATTGGAATCGATTTTCTGTCCAAGGCAAGCTATCTCAAGTTGGGAGCAGGCGGCATTATGCCGCCGCCAGCACTGTAACATATACGAGCCGTCACGACTAACTGCCTCTAGACGATGTACCTCGAAGACCGAACCGTTCGATTACAACTTTGGGATACAGCAGGCCAGGAGCGTTTCCGGAGCTTGATTCCATCCTACATCCGCGACTCGAGCGTGGCTGTGGTTGTTTATGATATTTCTAGTGAGCGAGCCTCCTCTCGGCCGACTTGTGGCCCCATTATCTTCCGCAGACCGCTAATTGGCATGACTTGTACCCAGATGCGAAATCTTTCCAAAACACACGGAAATGGATCGACGATGTTCGTGCAGAGCGTGGAAACGATGTCATAATTGTTCTCGTTGGAAACAAGACAGATTTAAACGACAAACGTGAAGTAACGACCCAACAGGGCGAAGAGGAGGCCAAGAGGAACAACCTGATGTTTGTGGAAACCAGTGCCAAGGTGGGCCACAACGTGAAGCCGCTATTCAAAAGAATAGCACAGGCCCTTCCGGGAATGGAAGGGACGGACGCCGCCGCACAAGCGTCAAGCCAGAGTCAGTCGACCCCTCTGTTGTGTTCATTTCCCCTGCTATGCTGCCATGGGAGTTCTGGCTAACGAAAGCAGTGATTGATGTCAAGACGACGCCCGCCCCGCCAAGCCAAGAAGGATGTGCTTGTTAGAGCTGGGGACCAACTTGTCAGCAGCACACTCTACGCACCGCTATGATCGCCTTAACGCATGCCATCACGTTATGAAACAGAGAGCAGAGTGCATGCACTACTTCTCATTCCCCTTTGCCTTCAGGACTGACATGCAACATTGTATAATAAGGACAAAACGGCGGGCCATGGATGACGAGTCGCGTGCATTTTCTGCCTTTCTTTAATGCATACCATAATAGCCCTTCTGTTTTCTCCTTATACTTTGCGTGCTGTTATAAACCGCTCCTGCCGGATAATGCTGTGAAAGCCGAGCGAGAGCGTGAAAGTGGAGATACGTCAAGGTGTTTATTGGCTGTCTGCTACGGAGTAGACTTCGATCACGTGTGTAAATACGGAGTAAAACGCAATCAGAGACCAGCGTCTACTATCTAGATAAAAGTTTCTTGGCTTAGTTGGCAGCGAACGCCCATTGAACAATGTCTTTAAGACAATTGCGTTATCTACCAAGGAGAATTGTCCTGCAGACAAGCGGCCATCAATTGCGACCCCATCGCCACTTGTCCTCACACATTTCACACAATATGGCAGACGCAGCCTTGCTAATTGAACAGTCCAAAAAGGCTGCAGCATACCAGGCTGTCAAGGACCATCTCACACCTGCTTTCCGGCATATCGGTATTGGCTCCGGATCCACGGTCATCTATGTGGTCGAAGCTATTGCCGCCCAGGGTGCTGACGTCACTGCACTTATGACGTTTTACCCCACGGGAGATCAATCGATGGCCCTCATCGAAGATGCTGGCCTGCGGCTTTCCAGCATTGCTCAGCTGCCACTGAATACCAGCCTTGATGTCTGTTTTGACGGTGCCGACGAGGTCGACGAGGAGCTCAACCTGATCAAGGGTGGCGGTGCGTGTCTCTTCCAAGAGAAGATCGTTGCCACATCTGCCAAGAAGTTTGTCTGCGTGGCCGGTACGTTATCCAGCCTGAGAAGATCCAGATGGGAGGGGGGTGGTCTAACAACGTAGACTACCGGAAGCTGGCGCCGCGTCTCGGCACCAACTGGAAACAGGGAATTCCAATTGAGGTGTTGCCGCTGGCAGCGAAGCGCGTCCTGAACGAGCTTGTGCAGCTGGGAGCACAAAATCCGCAGATCCGCCAAGGACTCCCGCGCAAGGCTGGTCCCGTAGTCACCGACAATAGTATGTGGCTGATAGACGCACCTTTTGCACCCCTGCAGCTATCCAAAGACGGCTTAGAAGCGCACGCGGACGGCGAAAATGGCATCTGGACGGTGGACGGCCTGGCTGATCGGCTGATCAAGATCCCCGGCATCGTCGAGATGGGCCTGTTCACGGGCATGAACGGCTACCAAATCAAGGCCGGCCATGGAGGTGCACAGAAGCCCGTCGCTGCGTATTTCGGCATGGCCGACGGAAGCGTGAAGATTCGCAAGGCGCATGCTTGAGAAACCGGTGCGATCCGGGAGTGGCAAGACATTCTTGAGAGTTGTAGAATCCTAATGACTTGTTATATGAGGCGCTCTTCACGTCACGTGCAGCGCCGCCCGATAGCTGCACATACAGCGATTTTCATTTATCAAATTTGAAATAAAATCATCTCGAAGATATTCTAATACAAACCTGTCCTGGAAGATTGCTTACTGCGCAAGTGACATATCTTACATTACCGGAACACTCGTACTGCCCGAGGCTTTCTCACTTACAGCAAGTTTCAGCAGTTCAGCGCCAGCCCACTATCCTCCTTTCAATCTTACACCCCCACTATAATAGGTTTACCCCCCTTTTTTATTGTTTCCTGACGAAAGAGGGAGCCCATTCGTATCATATACTCCGTGCACCCACAGGGACTCCTATGCAGCTGTCGGAAGACAAAGGATAAATGCATTTTTTGTCTTTCGAAAGGGTTAAGAAACTCACCATATGGTGTGAAAGCGGTTCAGATACTCACACACAAACACCTGACAAATGATAGGGGCTCACCCCGAAAACAGAAAGGGAACGATTTCATTTCACATGACATGTTAAACATCGTGAAATCGAGCAATAGCCTCCCGAGTGCGTGGCATGAGTCAGCGTAACTCACACGTGAAAGGTGGACCATACGCGTAAAAATTAATAATGATTGTACGGCGTATTCTTGAGCAGCAATTCTGAGGCGATAGGCCCCACTATTCAAGCGCGAGTTAAAGCCGACTATTCCGACAACGTCGAATTTCTTGAGGCTATCTTCATTCTCGGACGGTCCGAGAAATGTTTTGCTCCAGTATATATTTTTTTCAAATCTGACGGTTTACTGCAGCTTGTCATTGTAGACAGTACTTCAAGAAGATGGCATTTTTTTCGACGATTACACCGTGGTTTCGGCTACCACGACCCAAAGTAAGTGCTGTGCGGCGAAAAAAAAAGAAACACAAACAGAACGATTTTTGGTCGTAAAGGCAGACGCGATGCGACAAGGCCTGTTGTTGGCTGGGCGCTGCTGTATAACATCATGTTCCTAACAAACAACAGACCTTCCTTGGCTTCGTTCCCCTCCAGCTGGGCACGGGGCTTATCGTGCTCACGCTGCTGTTCAATAAGCTCACCGGCCTCTATGGCGTGTTGGCCTTGATTACGGGCTTCTCCTTAAACGCGACGCAGTTGTCGGCCTATTTCTACAACATTGCTGTCCTTGTGACAGTCGCGATTTGCCTCCCTCATATCAGACGGGAGACGCCATTGCCGAATCTGGTGTTGGCTTGGGTATACGCCATCGACACAATTGCCAATGCTGCCTACACGACTGTCTTTGCGATCGGCTTTTACAATGCTGTAAGAGCAGGCAAGTACGGATTAGTCCCCGGCGCAATAGACTCCCTCACGGACGCGACAATATCATCGCTGGCGGTGGCGACGGCGTTGATTCCGACGCCAACATCTGCGTCGACAATAGTCCGCCGGGATGCAGAGACAATAGCGACTGTCACCGCGGGCCTCGCAACGGCAACAGCGAATGTGGCAACGGTGACGAGCTCATCGATCGCTGCAGTGACAGCAACAGTATCACCGATACCAACGGCCGGCAGCGGCGGGTGGATGGGAGCTCACGAGGCCTCGGCCAGCCTGACGCTGGTTGTGATTGTCACTGTGGTGCGAGTCTACTTCAGCTTGGTCTTAATGTCCTATGCACGACGTGTGCTGCAGCGGTACAGCGAGCATGTAGCGAACCTGATCCCTCTCCCATACGACGATAGCGAGAACGATGCAAACGAAGACAAGGGAGAAGAAGGTTCCGGGTGGGCATCCCACGATGCTGGGGACGACGATATTGACGATGAAGAGGCCGGCCTCAATTCTGGTATGCGGTCTTCTCGCGGGCGGTCCAGCCGTCGCCGTAATCATGGCCGTCGCTCCAACAAAAGCGGCAGTGGCAGGGGCAACGGCGCCAACCCGTTTGCAATTGGCTGGCCTGCGGGAGAGGGTTGGAAGGGCAAGGTTGGCCGGGCGCTCGTTACAGTGGGCCGCGGCTACTGGCTCAACCGTGAACGAGACGACAACTGGTCACGCGACATTGGAGCCAAGGTCCGGTCGCCGTGAACGAGACGTCGCAAAAGAGATTGTACAGCGCACAACTTGTCGAAGAAATCATTGGCAACCCGCTGGACGGACATGCCTTTGCGTCTGTGTTTGGGAAATGGACATATTGGAGCGATGGCGTTATCTACACAGATTGACTTGGCTCAGTTTGTGCACATTTGCTGGGGAAAGAATAGGTTTAAGGCATGATGAGCACTACTTCTCATCTTAATACGTCAGGCGATACTGTCCTGGCCCGTTGCGATATTTCTGGGTACATGCTCAATGATATACAGGTCATATTTACTCCGTACATGTCATTTTATCGTTTCTGTTTCGCTACCTTCCGTACGCGTACACATGCCGTTTGCGTGCTTCTATGGAGTTACTCGTACACGAAGAGATGCCATGCTCGCTATTCGGGATTGCTGTACTCCGTATTAGTCATAGTGAAAAGAGGGGACGACCCACTGGCAGAAGCTCAGTCATCGGGATTTGAAAATGCTCTCATTGGTTGCAAGCACTATCGGTGGCCGCCGAGCCACCTAAACGCCCGGGGAGCCCTAGCCTTCGCCGCTTGCGTCGGGCATTCCTACCGCTGTCGGCGCTGTAGTTTGAGAGCACGGCTGCCCCCCGTCACTTTTCACTGCTCTCGCCAGCCACGCTAGACGATCACGCAATCGGCTGTCCGAGGCGCTGAGTGGTCGAAGCCTCGCCGACACCGTCCTGAGAAAATATAGCCTGCTGATGGGATGAGCAATGGGGCGTTCTGAGCAGTATGCTACTCTATGTGAAGAGGAAGAGGAGGCGAGTATTAGTCGTCTCTTGTACCCGGGGTACATCTCTAGGCGCATCGTTAGTGGTGAAGACGAAGCGGCCCTCTTAACGATTTTTTTCGTTGACTGTGTTAATTTTTCCGTTTCTTCGACGCCTCTTTTTATTTCCCTTCCTCTCCCCAAACTCCTTCTCCTGGCCGTTAAACTCGTCTTGGGAAAGAGTCAATTGCGCCTACAATGGCTTCGTCTGCTCCGGTCAAGACTGCTGGCGAAGCAGGTACGTGCACGCTTCTTGCTTTCTTTACCGGTTGTTACTTCTCTTGTTCGGGATGGTTCGTCCTGTCTCGCACCTGCCCTGTGCTGGTGGTGCAGCATGGACAGAAGGAATTGGATGGACATTGGCATTTGTAATCCAGCTGCTTCCCAGACAGGAGCCAACACAACTTCTCGCAGAAAGGCTGTCAAACTATAAATATGCTGACCAGAGTTGCTGCACAGTGGCGAGAATTGCCTACCTGGCCAGCGATGTTGTCATTTCGGTCCAGCCGTCGCTGAGCGCGGATTCCGAGTTCTCGGAGCAACTGAAGAGCCTCGAGAAGAAAAAGGTGCCAAGCATCATTGCATCGACAGCTGATGCTGTTCCTGAGGTTGGTGACTCCCTGCAGCTGGACTTTTTTTCTGCCGCGAATCGGAAGAGGGGTTGTATTGCAGCAGCTAACATTGGCTGCGCACTAGATCCAAACAGTGCGGTTTAACACGGACCCCCTGCTCTCAGTCTTCGGCCCCATCCGGTCAGGTCGTCTGGTCTCGGTCACGACCAGCTCTGTGATCCTGCTCTCTTCAGTGTCGCACCTTTACAAACTCGCCAACTTCCCGGTTGTTCTTCACGTGGCGCTCCACCCCGACCAGTTCCCAGACTACTCATCCATCACAGCAATTCGCAATGCTGGCTGGACCTTCCTGCAGTCCGGCTCCGTTCAGGAAGCCCAGGACATCGGCCTGACAGCTCACGCTCTTGCTATCCGTTCAGGAAAGGGCGTTGTGCATTTCTTCAGCGCTACCGTCCAGGCGGAGACTGCGCCGGTTGCCCCCGAGGACTCAGAGATTGTCCGGGAAATTCTGAACATCGATAACGCTCGTCGTTTCCAGGCGGCCCCTGTCTCCGGCACGGCCATTTATGCCGATGAAGGCCGCATAGCCGTCGTATCAGACGCTCTCGAGACAGCAACTCCCGCTGCTCAGTCAGCGGTGGCAAGCAGCCTCCAGCTCCCTGTGGACCCGAGCACAGCGTCCACCAGGGCATCCGAACAGTCCAGCCTTTTGAGCACCACGAGCTCGCCGGCGCCGATCTCCCCAGCGACGACGATCGAGCCCAGTGTGCCTGCCATCACCTCAGATGACATTTACAAGTATGTGTCGACTATCTGGAGCCAGCTGGAGAGACTTGTCGGCCGCAAGTACAGCGCTTTTGAGTGGACCGGCCCTGCCAACGCCGAGAACTGCCTGTTCGTTTTTGGCTCTGATCCTACGCTATTTTCGACAGCCGAGATCGCCGCATCGACCAACACCGGTGTCCTGACCCCACGGCTGTACCGGCCGTGGCTGGGCTCCAAGCTCTTAAACGCCTTGCCCAAGACTGTGCGAAGGATTGCCGTCCTGGAGCAGATCAGCCGCAAGACAACGAAGTGGGGCCCGACGTTGCTGGACGTCTTGACTACGGTGAAGAGCGGCCCTGGCGGTGTTGAGACCATTGTCGGCTACCAGGTCGGCTACCTCACGCGCGAGACTGTGGCCGAGGCCCTGCGCACCGTCCACGAAAACCTGACGGCGACCAAGCCGGTGCAGAACCTGAAGATCGGTGCGCAGGAGATCCCAGAGGTTACCGAAGTGTCGTATACTCTAGAGCAGCCCAAGACCGAAACGGCATACACCAAGATCCTCAACCAGCTCTTCAACGACCGGCTCTACGTGGCAAATGCGCTGGGCTCAGAGAATGCTGGTATCTCCAGCACGGTTGCTGCGACTCCTGAGTTTGGCTTCGGTTCCCTCCTTGCGCGGAAGGAGCACCGGCAACGATTCGTGGCCGATGTAAAGCGGGCTGCCGTGTCGGATACGTTCCTGACCGCGGCGCCGAACCGCCTGCTTACTCGTTGGGCCGCAGTGGCCAACGACTCCAAGAAGGCGGATGAGGTTGCCGACGAGGTTCTGGCGCAATTTAAGATCGACCGCTCAGCGGCATCCCGCAAGCTGCTGGAGAACAAGCACTTTTTCCACAACGAGTCGCTGTGGCTGGTAGGTTCGGATGCCTGGTCTTACGATCTGGGCAACTCTGGTGTGCACCACGTGCTGGCATCTGGTGAGAACGTTAATGTTCTCATCATCGACTCGACGCCGTATTCCGAACGTGTTGCGGCAGATGCGAGTCGGAGAAAGAAGGACAT
This sequence comes from Grosmannia clavigera kw1407, assembly GCF_000143105.1. Classification (NCBI taxonomy): domain Eukaryota; kingdom Fungi; phylum Ascomycota; class Sordariomycetes; order Ophiostomatales; family Ophiostomataceae; genus Leptographium; species Leptographium clavigerum. The sequence continues at coordinate 379,090 of NW_014040569.1, read as the reverse complement.
TGGGCTGTACGCAATGAACTTTGGCAACGCATACGTTGCCTCCGTTGCCGTGTACAGCTCCTACACGCAGGTTCTGCAAGCCATGGATGAGGCCAGCAAGTTTAACGGACCGTCTGTTGTGCTGGCGTACCTGCCGTACTTTGGCGAGCATGATTCGCCACTGACGATTCTGCGCGAGACCAAGTCTGCAGTGGACCTGGGCTACTGGCCTCTGTACCGGTGGAACCCGAAGAACGAGGAGAAGGGAGAGGCCAACTTCTCGTTGGACTCGGAGCGCATCAAGAAGGAGCTCAAGCAGTTCTTGGACCGCGACAACAAGCTCACGCAGCTGATGCAGAAGGAGCCCACTTTTGCTGCGACTCTTGCTCAGGACTTTGGAACTGAGGTTCGCGACCAGCAGAAGCGCAAGGCTCGGGATGCCTACAACGTGCTGCTCGAGGGCCTGTTTGGTGCACCGCTTACCATCTTGTATGCGTCCGACAACGGCAACGCGACGACCTTGGCGAAGCGGCTTGGCAACCGGGGCCGTTCGAGAGGCCTGAAGACCACCGTCATGGCGATGGAGGACTACCCGCTGGAAGATCTCTCAACGGAGGAGAACATTATCTTCATTAGCTCCACCGCAGGCCAGGGCGAATTCCCGCAGAACGGTCGTGCTTTCTGGGATGCCATCAAGGACAACAACGAGCTGGACTTGGCGGGTGTCAACTACTCCGTTATGGCTCTTGGCGACAGCCACTACTGGCCCCGGAAGGAAGACAAGGTGTACTACAACAAGCCGGGCAAGGACCTGGATAAGCTGCTGGCTAACCTCGGGGCCAAGCGGCTGGCGGATATTGGTCTGGGCAACGACCAGGACCCGGATGGCTTTCAGACTGGGTACCAGGAATGGGAGCCGAAGATCTGGCAGGCTCTGGGCGTGGACAAGGTCGAGGGCCTGCCGGAGGAGCCGGCACCACTGACGAACGAGGACATGAAAATACAGTCAAACTATCTGCGTGGCACGATCGTCGAGGGCCTGAACGACACGACGACCGGAGCGATCAGCGCGTCGGACCAGCAGCTGACCAAGTTCCACGGCACATACATGCAGGATGACCGGGACCTCCGGGACGAGCGCAAGGCGCAGGGCCTGGAGCCGGCGTACTCGTTCATGATTCGGTGCCGGCTGGCTGGCGGAGTGTCGACGCCGAAGCAGTGGGTGCAGATGGACGACATCAGCAACGAGCTGGGCAACGAGACGATGAAGTTGACGACGCGGCAGACGTTCCAGTTCCACGGGGTGGTCAAGGGCAAGCTCAAACCGGCGATGCAGGCGATCAACCGGGCGCTGATGACGACGCTGGCGGCGTGTGGTGACGTGAACCGCAACGTGATGTGCAGCTCGCTGCCGACGCAATCGAGCTACCACCGCGAGGTGCTGGCGTGCTCGCAGCGCATCAGCGACCACCTGCTGCCGGCCACGACGGCGTACCACGAGATCTGGCTGACGGACGACGACGGCAAGAAGACGCAGGTGGCCGGTGACGCGGTGCAGGACTACGAGCCGCTGTACGGGCCGACGTATCTGCCGCGCAAGTTCAAGATCACGATCGCGATTCCACCACACAACGACACGGACGTGTATGCGCACGATGTGGGCCTGGTCGCGATTGCAGGCGCGGACGGCAAGCTGGCTGGCTTCAACTTGCTCGCGGGCGGTGGCATGGGCAGCACGCACAACAACAAGAAGACATACCCGCAGACGGGCCGGATGTTTGGGTTCGTGCTGCCGGAGGACGTACAAATTGCGTGTGAGAAGATCATGCTGGTGCAACGCGACTTTGGCGACCGCAAGAACCGCAAGCACGCGCGTCTCAAGTACACGATTGACGACCTCGGGGTGGACGTGTTCAAGGGCAAGGTGGAGGAGCTGTGGGGCAAGACGTTTGCAGCGCCGCGGCCGTTCCACTTCGATTCCAACGTGGACACGTTTGGGTGGCAGCGTGACGAGAGGGGCCTGAACCACTTTACGTGCTTTGTGGAGAACGGGCGGATCGAGGACACGCCGACGTTTCAGATGAAGACGGGGCTGCGCGAGATTGCAAAGGTGCTGAAGGGCGAGTTCCGGCTGACAGGCAACCAACACGTGATGATCAGCAATGTGGCGGACGAGGACCTGGACGAGATCAAGGCGCTGATGAGCAAGTACAAGCTGGACAACGTGCAGTTCTCGGCGCTACGGCTGAGTTCGTCGGCCTGCGTGGCTTTCCCGACCTGCGGACTGGCGATGGCCGAATCGGAGCGGTACCTGCCGGTGCTGATCGGGAAGCTGGAGGACTGTCTGGAAGAGAACGGACTGCGGCAGGACTCGATTGTGATGCGCATGACGGGCTGTCCCAACGGCTGCGCGCGGCCGTGGCTGGCCGAGGTGGCGTTTGTGGGCAAGGCCTACGGAGCTTACAACATGTACCTCGGCGGCGGCTACCACGGACAGCGGCTCAACAAGCTGTACCGGTCAAGCATCAAGGAGGAGGAGATTCTGGCGATCATGAAGCCGCTGCTGAAGCGGTATGCGCTGGAGCGGCAGGAGGGTGAGCGCTTCGGCGACTTCTGCATCCGCATCGGCATGATCAAGGCCACGCGAGATGGCCGGGACTTCCACGATGATGTAAGAATATACCGTCTGGAGTAACGTATTTTACGTGACAGCAGAGCTAACCAACCGAACAGATTCCCGAGGACGAGTCGGACGAGGAATGAGCGGCACAGCGGCTCGGGGTGTATCGCTGCTCTTTGAAGACACCAAAGTAGGCACACAGACCAGCATGAAGATTTGGCATCGGAGACGGGAGTTTGTGTATTGTTTGCGACGTATTAAATTGCCATACCTGGATTTCTGGAGTCGAACAACCAACATTCATCACGTGACACGCATAATACACTTAGTAAAGGGAGTAAACAAGACAGGCGCTGCCATTCCGGGGCACAAAGGCCCATAGTTACCGAGACAGCGTAACGCGCGGCTGTTCAGACAACGGAAAGCCGTCAGTGACACAGGTTGTGGGGAAGAGTGCGCAACGGCGGATTGTTGTCGTGGCAACAGATCGGCATGGACGCACTGCCACCCCTAAACAAAGATTATTGGGGTCTTGGCTGTGGGACCTATGCATCAGTGTGGACAGCAGCAAAGCAAGAAGCGCCATTGCGAGATTTGTGCCGGCCAGTTGGATGGGATCCATGTGCTCCCCTCCCTTCTTTCTTTTTCCCTCTTCAATCCGCTTTCCACAAGAGCCAAGTTCTGTTATTGATCCCCCAGATCCGCGACGTGGTCACATATCACAAGACCGGGCAGTCGACACTGGGCGACAGCAGCACGGCCCATCGCTAGCGAAGCAACGAACGAGTCAACGAACGCCACCTGTTTCCCGCGGCCCCTCCTGCCTGAGCAGCAATGGATCCAGGCATGCCGACGCGGCCGCCCGACTACTATCTGGGCGGCGGGGCATCTTCGTCGCCGGCGGGGATGCACAGCCGCGGCAATCCGGCTGCGATCCGACTGCTGACATCATTTGACGGCGGCAGCCTGGACGAGGAGGCAGCTCCGGCGCCACGACACATGAGCAACAGCAACATGACGCGGACGGGCAGTCCGAACCGGGTAGCAGCGGCTGTGCTGACGCTCGAGGACCGGGTGCGGTCAACGGAGCAGCAGCCACAGCGCGGAGCAGATGGATGGGCGACAGCAGCAGCGGGCAGCGCGGGTCGATACCAGACACCGTCGCTGCTGTCGGATCCGTTTCTAGGCAGCAGCTCGCGGGCATCGTCGATTCTGGAGCCGCCGGTGATGATGCCGCCGCCGGAGTCGATGTATGCGCCGATGCGGACAGTTCGCAGCGACTTTAGCAGCGGGACCAGCCTGCGACCAGCGTCGCCGACGCGGCCTTGGACGCCATCGGTGAGCGGGCTGCACCACCACCAGTACAGCCGGGTGCCGCCGCCGGTGCCGCTGCAGTACGAGCCGGCGGAGATCAACGGCAGTCCGCGGCCGGGGACGCCGTCATCACGGTACGGCGGCAGTCCAAGGCGGCCGCTGCCACCAGCGCCGCTCTTCTCGGAGGTGGGCAGCATTCGGACGTCGACGTTTGCAGACGACGCGACGGTGTCGATTCCGCTGGGCGGCGGTGGCGACGACGACTTCAGCCAGCTGTCGTCAGGGCTCAGCCACGAGCCGTACGGCGAGGAGCTGGACGAAGACCTGGAAGCCGGCAGCGACGACGCGTTCCGGCCGGCGTACCACCACCACAATATGTCGCAGGCCACGCTGAACGAGGACGGTAGTGTGGGCGAAGACATTGCCGACGTGCTGCGGCGAAAAGAAGGCATGGGACAGGGACAGTATGGCGAGCAGGAGTACAGGGATTATGGAGATCACGTGTACGACCGGAATGAGTACGATCAGAACGAGTACGACCAAAACGAGTATGGCCAGAATGAGCTGGACCAGAACGAACTGGGCGACGCCAGCAGCCAGCTGCGTGCCAAGGTGGAACACTACGGCCCGGCGCCGGAGGGACGACAGGAGCGACGCGGCGTGCGCGAGCCGCAGATGAGCAAGAAGGCGGTGCAGCTGATCAACGGCAAGCTGGTGCTCGAATGCAAGATCCCGACGATTCTGTTCAGCTTTCTGCCGCGACGCGACGAGGTGGAGTTCACACACATGCGTTACACAGCAGTCACGTGCGATCCGGACGACTTTGTCAGCCGGGGGTATAAGTTACGCCAGAACATTGGGCGGACGGCGCGCGAGACGGAGCTGTTCATCTGCGTGACGATGTACAACGAGGACGCGTACGGGTTCACGCGGACGATGCACGCGATCATGAAGAACATTGCGCACTTTTGCGGACGCAGCAAATCGCGCACCTGGGGCGAGCTGGGGTGGCAGAAGATCGTGGTGTGCGTGGTGTCGGACGGACGCGAAAAGATCCATGCACGAACGCTGGATGCACTGGCAGCCATGGGAGTGTACCAGCACGGGATCGCGAAGAACTACGTGAACCAGAAGGCGGTGCAGGCGCACGTGTACGAGTACACGACGCAGGTGTCGCTGGACTCAGACCTCAAGTTCAAGGGAGCGGAAAAGGGCATCGTGCCGTGCCAGATGATTTTCTGCCTGAAGGAACGCAACCAGCGGAAGCTCAACTCGCACCGGTGGTGCTTCAACGCGTTTGGGCAGGCGCTGAACCCGAACGTGTGCATCCTACTGGACGTGGGGACGCAGCCGGGCAAGACGTCGCTGTACCACCTGTGGAAAGCGTTTGACACGGACTCGAACGTGGCGGGAGCCTGTGGAGAGATCAAGGCGATGAAGGGCCGGTTTGGCGGCAACCTGCTGAACCCGCTGGTGGCGTCGCAGAACTTTGAGTACAAGATGAGCAACATCCTGGACAAGCCGCTGGAAAGCGTGTTCGGCTACATCACGGTGCTGCCGGGAGCTCTGAGCGCGTACCGCTACCACGCGCTGCAAAACGACGAGACCGGCCACGGACCACTGAGCCAGTACTTCAAGGGCGAGACGCTACACGGCCAGCACGCAGACGTGTTCACGGCCAACATGTACCTGGCCGAGGACCGGATCCTGTGCTGGGAGCTGGTGGCGAAGCGCGGCGAGCGCTGGGTGCTCAAGTACGTCAAGGGCTGTACGGGCGAGACTGACGTGCCCGACACGGTGCCCGAGTTTATCAGTCAGCGACGACGCTGGCTGAACGGCGCCTTTTTTGCGGCCGTCTACTCGCTGGTGCACTTCCGGCAGGTCTGGGCGACCGACCACACGTTTGCGCGCAAGGTGCTGCTGCATGTCGAGTTTTTCTACCAGTTTGTGCAGCTGCTGTTTACGTACTTTTCGCTGGCGAATTTCTACCTGACGTTTTACTTTGTGGCTGGCGGCCTGGCCAATCCGAAGTCGGACCCGTTTGGCCACAACGTCGGGCTGTACATCTTCACGGTGCTGCGCTACACGTGCGTGCTGCTGATCTGCACGCAGTTTATCCTCTCGCTGGGCAACCGACCGCAGGGATCGCGGCGTCTGTACGTGGCCGGCATGGTGATCTACGCCATCATCATGACGTACACGACGTTTGCCTGTCTGTACATTATCGTGGAGCAGCTCAAGGACTCGACGGCCATCTACATTGGCAACAACGTGTTTACGAGCCTGATCATCTCGACCATGTCGACGGTCGGGCTGTACTTTGTCATGTCGTTCCTCTATCTGGACCCGTGGCACATGTTCACGTCGTCGGCACAGTACTTTGCCCTGCTGCCGAGCTACATCTGCACGCTGCAGGTGTATGCGTTTTGCAACACGCACGACGTGACGTGGGGCACCAAGGGCGACAACGTGCTGCGCACGGATCTAGGTGGTGCCGTCGGCCAGGGCAGCACGGTCGAGCTGGAGATGCCGTCGGAGCAGCTCGACATTGACAGCGGCTACGACGAGGCGCTGCGCAATCTGCGTGACCGCGTCGAGGTGCCGGTGCTCGGTCCGTCCGAGTCTCAGCTGCAGGAGGACTACTACCGCAGCGTGCGCACGTACATGGTCGTCAGCTGGATGATCGCCAACGCCATCCTGGCCATGGCCGTGTCCGAGGTCTATGGCGTCGACAGCATCGGTACCAACCTGTACCTGCGCTTCATCATGTGGTCGGTCGCCGCCCTGGCCGCCTTCCGCGCCATCGGTTCTACCACCTTTGCCGTCATCAACGTCGTCAACATGGTCGTCGAGGGGCGCGTGCGCCTGTCGCTGCACATGCCCTCGTGGGCCGGTGGCCTGGGGTCGCGGATGAGCGAGAAACTGAGCAGCATTGGGAGTCTACGATGAGGTCACGTGTATTTAGATCACGGGATCTAACACGTGGTGGTAATGTAGGATACGGAAGGAACGAGGGACAACGACGGTATACCACGTCCATTTGGACTTTGGAGTTTGGCGTGTTTTAGAGTCATAGTGATTTTAGTGAGATGTCACTGTACTGTGGCAATCGATCAATCGACTGAACTTTCAACTGTACTCATCTGTCCCCAAATATCATCCCAGCGACGACGACTGGTCCGCAGGGGACCATCGAGGCGGCCGAAGCGCGGTGGCCGTCCGGTGTTGGCCTCTGGTAGGCACAGCCACTCGCGCACGATGTCGGGGACCTCTTCTCGGACGTGAGCGATGCAGATGAGGGCCTGACGGTCGGTGAGGCCGGTGAGGCGGTCGTGGTGCGGGATGCCGTGGCTGAGGAAGTGGGCGCACTTGTCGCGGACGCGTTCGTCCATGCCGCTGAAAGCCTCGTCGAGGACGACGATGTCGGGGTGCTTGATGGCAGCGCGGACGAGCAAGAGGACACGCTGTGCGCTAAAGGAAAGCTCGCCAAAGAGGGGGACATCGGTCGAGCTCCCTCCGCGGCTCGTCCCCAGCTCTGGCGCGAACCACTGCAGACAGGCATCGACCAAGTCCGGGGCCTCGGCTGACAGCTGTGGCCGCGACCGGAACGTGTCGGCCCAGGCACTCTCAACGACCTGGCGAGCCGTCAGGCTGCGCGGCATGTGCTGGTGGACCTCGGGGCTTGAGTGGCCGATGCGGGCCTGAATGTCCCAGAAGGTAAGGGGGGGCCGGTAGGGGACCGACGACGACGACGACGAGTCCGATGGCCGTTCCGGCAGACGGCTGCGGCCAAACAGCCGGATCGGCAGCGAATACGTCTGCGGATGGTCCGAGCACAGCAGCGACACGAGCGTGGTCTTGCCGGAGCCGTTGGGCCCAAACAGGCCCCAGCGCTCGCCGCGTCGAACGGTCCAGACGAGCCCAGACGAGGCCTGGGAGCTGTCGGTCCAGTTGCCCAGCACCACATGATCGCCATACTGCACCCGACAGCCGTCCATCTCGACGAGGGGCTCACCGAGGGGGGTGGGGGTAGTCTTTACTGTTTGTGTTGGTTGTATTGGATGTGTCTCCTCGTCCAATCCCCGACCTTGGATTCCTCGATCCGTCAACAGCCGGCCCATCTCGCCGAGCGTGCGCACCGGCATCTTGTCGTCCTCAGCCAGCGTGCCGGCCCGCACGCCACGCACATAGCTGCGCAGCCGGTCCAGCACCATGTCGCGTGGCCCCATGGCCGCCACCTGGCAATCTGTCCGCAAATACGCCAGATGAGTGATCCAGGTCGGCAGTGGGTCCTGTGGCCGTGAGCTCAGAACCAGCTGCGGCTCGGCGGCCGCGGCCATATCGCGCAGCAGAGGACTCAGTCCGGCCACTGTCGGTGGGTCCAGGCCCATGAATGGCTCGTCCAGCAGCAGCACGGCCGGTCGCATCAGCAGTGCTCGTCCGATGCGAGCGCGCCGGCCCTGGCCGTTGGACAGAAAGGCCACCGGCAGGTCCAGCAGGCTGTCGAGCCGCAGATCACAGACGACGCGCTCAAATAGACCGGACGAGGACGACGGCCTCTGGTCGGTGCCCTCGTACGGATTCAGCTCCGTGTTGCCGCCAAGGTAGTCGCGCAGCGAAAAGTCGGTCGTCTCGCGCAACGACTCATACCGCGCCGACAGGTAGGCCGACGTGGCCGGACCCAGACCGCTGCCCTCGGTGTCGAACCCGACATAGCGCAGGGCCTGTGAGGCGCTCTTGAGCCGCGCCGGCACCGCTTCGGTGGCCAGATACGGAAACGACCGGGCCGCTGGAGGCAGGCAGATGTGCTGGCCCTGCAGGAGCTGCAGAAAGGTCGTCTTGCCGGACAGAGAGGGCCCGACAACACACCAGGACGACGCGCCATCGCCTGCAGGCAGCTCGAAGCGCAGATTCGAAAACAGCGGCCGGTGGCCCTGGGCTGCTTGCGGACCGGTTCTCGCTGGCACTGAACTGGGATGCTGTCGGTAAAAGGTGCCGTTGGCGATCCGCACAATGGGCGGCCGCACCGACAGCGCCGACAGGGACGGCATGGGCAGAGTGTTTCGCGCTCTGTCACAGACGGCAGAGTCATGCCAGGGACAAGCCAGACAGTCTGTCTTCTGCCGTATGCAGATCAAAGTCTCGACTATCATACAGGTTGTAGGTGGGCGGGGAGACTAAGCGGGTTCCACCACGTGACTTGGTGGACTGAATAGGTGGGGCTTTCAAGCCACAAGCTGTGCCACACGACGGCGAGCTGTAGCTGCGAATGCAAGCTGCAGCCTGTTTGCAGCCAAGTCCGTTTCCAGCGACGACAGGTCAACTCGGCTCAACACTGCACATAGCCATCACGACCGCACGACCGCACGACCGCACGACCGCACGACTACACGACCGCACAACGCACAACATGGTAGGCCAGCCGTTTCCGTGCGTCTGCCGCGGGCGCCCACGCTAATCTGTGCAGTCTCTCCGCATCGTCCCGGCCGACGTGCACACGGCCTCGTTCAGCCATATTGGCGCCCGGGAAAAGGGCGCCCCGTCGGCACCGGGCCTACACGACTTGCTCCGGCGAGGCGTTGGTCCGACCAAGGCGACGACGAGCCCCGACGCCGCATCGACACCCGACTCGGCACATCCCCTCGAGGCGCGGCTGAAGCAGTGGGAGGCCACGCGCGAGGCGCTGCGCATGGAAACGCTGCGGCGGGCCTTTGGCGTGGCCGAGCCGGTGCGCCGCGGCATGGAGCTCAAGATCACGCGCGAGGGCGAGTGGCGGCCGCAGGTGCTGCGGTCGGCCGGTGGCGTCGGTATGGGCCAGCTGCCACGCAGCGTCCACGAGGACATCCTGATGGCCTGTGAGGCTACCGTCGAGTGGGAAGACGTCTTTGCCGGCGACGAGACCCGGACCGTGCCCGGGATGCACGACGAGATGGAGCGGAAGCTGCGGATGTAGGAGGACGAGAGGATACACAAGAGGTGGAAAGAACCATTATGCGTACGAGAGAACCCTTCATTCCAACAAGTCTAGAAATACGGACAAAAACAGCATAACAACATCGCTGCGCTCTCGTCAGGACGATTCTATCATGCGTGTTCTGTAAATTATACTGGATTCACGCTCACAACTAGTAGGAAACACAACAGAAGCACCCAGAACATGCCGGGCATACAAACATAAACATAACACGGAAACAACTTGATAGGACGCCAGTCGCATCTCTCCGTACAAAGAACAAATAAACATGCAGCAATCCCGGAATAAAACAGCCCATGCCTATACCCAAGCAAAATAAAAAATGTATGCGTGTGTTCATTAAGATCCGCAAGTGTGGCCGCGACCGTCCCTCTCAGTCTCAACGGGACGACTACTCATATGCCTACAGGCATTTGCATGCATGTTCGCTCGTGTCAGATGCAGCAGGAGACCCAGAGCAGAAACAACACAAAGCAGCCCCGTCTCCGGCAGACATTTCCGTCCAAAATCAGAAAAACAGCAAAACGGAGAGGCGGGCTGGAGGTGAAGCACAATGCAAGATACAACCGACGAATCTCCGACATACCAGCCAGAGAAAAATCACACCGCCGTGATGAGCCGCCTATAAAATCACACAGCAGCCAGCACCGCCTTCCCGGCTGCGCAATACCCTGCCGTTGGTATTGTTCTTCGTGGTCTCGTCATCGTCCACCAGCTCGGCCGGCTTGACCGACATGTGGACGACGTTGGGCGCCTCTGCACTAAAGTGGTATGCTGCAAGCACGGTCATGGTCAGCAGGTCGTCCCAGAGTCATTGTGTGTCATGGTACATACTCGTCAGCTGCTCCTTGTCGTCGAGAAGCTTGCCAAAGTGGATCAAGCGGATGCTGCTGGGGCTAGCTGGCTTGCCCTCCCACTCATCACGCCATTCGCGAAGAATCAGTTCTTTCAGCTTGTAGACAGATACACTGAACGGGTCCTTCTTCCCAGACTCCGTCACACCAGGAACGTCGACGTTTCGCTTGGCCAGGTACTTCTCATCGATGCGGTAAGGATGTCTCGCACCCGTTGGCAGCAACAGCGTGATGTTGCACACCACAGTGTCGTCCACCGCCGCTCCTGAGATTGTTCCATCATCCGGAGCCCCGATCGACAATGAATCTCCACGATTCCGTGTTACTGCCGCCACCGCCGGCTGCACAAGTCCGTCCGTGGTCGCAGCGACTGCAGAGGAAGACGCCTCGGGCTCGGCTGTCTCCTTCTGTTTGTCTTTGTTTTCCGTCGCAGCCACGCCCTCGCCTGCAACACCGCTGACAGTCGCTGTTTCATCCTCCTCCCCCGTCTCGGCACCAGTCGTCTCTGTCGCTGCTGTCGTTGCTGTCGTTGCTGTTGATGCTACTGTAGCATCTCCCGCAATGGGTAGGACCTTAGCCGCCACGACACTTTCCTTCGCGCCACTCATAACAGGCTCCGCGTCGGCCATTGTTCCGGTCTTCGTTCAGGTGCAGATGCGTAAGTCGACTTGCGCCAGTGTCAACCTGATTTTTCTTCGTGCAAAACACAATTAGGCTCGGTTGTATCAGAGCGTGTCGCGTCTTCCTGCCGCTGACGAGCCTGGTGTTGGCAAACGAGGCAAGGTGGGTAGTGTGCCGCGTATGAGAAGCCTACGGCAGACTGTACGGTGGATGGCTGGCGTGTACCCGTTGTCACACGATCCTGTCTTACCTCTTACCGGGAAAACGTGCAGCAATGTATGGTAGGCCGGCGAATAACGCAATTCTTGAGCGTCTTGCTGATCGTCGAGTAAGCTGGGCAAAAGGGGGCGACAGCACAACGGCAGGCGAAATCAGTTGATCTCAGACGGACCGGGCGAGAGAAAAAGGCAAAAATGCAAGTCTTTTCTTGGCTATCGAGCCGTGCACGAGGCCATGGAGACTGGATATTATGATACTATGCAGTAGGCTGGGCGAGATCGAGAAAGCCAATCAAAGGATTGAATGCGTGGACTTGGCACAAGCAAACAATTGAGCGGTCGGTATAAGCAAAATAGGTATCAACTCAACGTGATGATAATGGTGTCATGCAACACAAAACAATAATGCAGTCTGCTCTTTTTGTGGAGTGCGGAAGAGAGGGCGTGCGTGTGCGAAAAGAGAGGGAAGAAAGAAGGATGCGAGACAAGCCGACCAGTGGAAAGGAGCTTGCAGCGGGTCAGTGTCTCCAAGCGTGTTGCCGCTGAAAGATAGGTGACCGATTGGTCCGAAGGAGTCGACGCCTTCCAGGGAACAGGCTACTAAAATAATAGGGGTCCTGATGACAAAGGCCGGGCAAAAAAGGTGTCTAGCAGCCAGTAGGCAAAAAGCAGGAGGGAAGAGGAAGGAGGTTGTGAACAAACACGGAATCGGATAAAAAAGAAAGAAAAGAAAGGAGGAGGCAGGAAAAGAAATAGCAGCAGAAGCAAAGCAGAAGCAATACAACGCAAAAGCGGCAGAACCCCCACATCGCATTATAGGGCCGCTGCAGCTGAGGGTTTCGAGGTTCGTTCAAGACTACTCCAATCACCTCCTGCCCAACCGGCGGCTTCACCGTGCCACACGGTGGGCCCAACTATTCCAAGGCCTAGATTTGTTTGCTTGACGGCCAGTATTTGCCCCTTCCATTTTGCTCGTGTTGTCGCCATTGCCGAGCACGCCGAATGGGCCGAAATCGGTATTGCCTCTGGCAAACTCTTCACTCGTCGGCTACTGTCGATATCGATCAGGCCAAGGCATTTTTGCACCTTTGCCATCCTTGCCATCCGTGCCTTTCCTGCACGTGCAGAGCGCATGCTAGACTGCGACAGAGATAAGCATTGCAGACACTATTTTCGTGTCATGAATTCATCGTCTTTTTCGAGTCGGGTTACAGCGGCAAGACATGTGGGCCACCGAAGCTAACAACTGGTAAGATATCATAAAGAAGAGGGCAAGGGCGCATAATCGCAATGTCTTTCATTGGGTGACCACCACAAGTTGCGTGATACTACCATACTTTGGACAATAGAGGCCGTCGTGGAGCAATCGATCCGGTCTTGCGGCTACATATAGCCTCCTGCGCAATCTCGCTGTCCACTTCGTCAACTTTACGAAATAGCCCCTGCACTTACCCCAGACAACGATTGCTAAGAGTTCCACCCCGCAAGCAATCAGACCCGCCCGAGCCGTAGGCAGGTTGCTAGCCGCATGACAAGGGTCGCTCGTATTTATCCGCCTTCCTTGAGTATGCATCTACACCTTTAGATCCGGCTGCATTGACTTCAGTCATGTTTATGTTATCACTATAACATACCAGAGATTGAATATACTTCGTAGGATCTTCAGTCTTGGAGAAGAAACTCTGGCTACAGAATAGGCAGAATGATCGTCCCAGTGCCAGATGTGAAGCCATCTTCATCTTAAGAGGTGACGACGATAAGGAGCGCGATATCCCACATGGAGTTTCATCATGAGTGAATACGCTATGACAGTTACATCTTAAGGTGACACAAAAGGCCTCTAGTGATGTTATTTTCACGCTCTTTCCTATTTCATAGTCGTGGTAGATGCGTCGCTCCTTCCGCTTTCTACCAGTTACTCCTGCTCCCTGCCACTTTCTTGCCAGTCGCCTGATTTTTCTGGACATACATCTGCCCGGAATTTTTCTCTTGAAAGCTTCCTTCAACTAAAAAGCTCAGATTTCAAGAGCCATTTCGATTTCCATCTTGTCTACTTCTACGCCTCACAACTTCAGCCAGCACCGAAACCATGCTTATCACCAGGGCCGTCCGTCTTGGTGCTACATTTCTTGTAGTTGCCTACCAAGCCGATGCTTTTCATTGTGGAAGAGGTGATGGCTCACTGGGTGATGCCTTCACCACCTACCTGAGCCCCAATATCACGATCCACAAAACAACGTATGTATTGTCGCTCACTGTTTACGACATGGCAGCGAACTAATCACTTTGTAGTGATCTGGTTGCTAGCACTGTCTCCAACGCGACTTTCACAATTTACAAAGCCAGCTACACCGGCGAGCCGGATACGCGAGTCTTGACCAGCGTGGCCGTCTCGACCGTAACAGCTGCCGTGCCTGAGCTGGCCCAGCAGCACAAAGGCATGCACCTTCATCGTGCGGTGACAACAGTCACCGAGATCGAGGACTACGGCACACTGCCCACAGCAGTTTCTCATTCGACTTCTACCAAGGAAACAGGTGCCATTGGAACAACCCAAGTTTATACAACCCCAGACGTCAGACCCACACCGACAACCAAAGATACAACCGTGGTTGTCAGTCCTACGGGGACAGTCTCTACCACGAGACCTGGGGAGATGGCATCCACGGGCAGTTCCGCTTCTTTCAGATCGTCTCTGTCCGTGAGCTCTAGCACGCCGGTCACAGCATCCAGCGCGTCAGTTCAGCCCAGCTTGACCATTCCCCCGACCGAAAGCGAGACGACTCCCATTACAACGCCCACAAGCATTCACCACTCCGGCAGTGCCCATTCGGCCCACGGATCGCACAACTCGCTTCTCGCTGTCATGGGTGCATCCCTGTTCTCCATTGCTCTGGCATTTGTGGTAGCCGCCTGAATTACAGACGGGATACTCTGTCTCAATCGGGTTCCGCAAGAGACGTAAGTTGATAGCGAAAACAAAGGTGATGGTCGGCTTGAATTTAGGGGGCATAAAGTAGACCACACGAAGAGGAAACAACATGTCAGACGAAATGCTATAGTTTTAAGGTCAAATTAACCTGACGCGGGATATGTGAGTAACGGACGAGTTGAGCAAGGCACAAGGATGTCTATTATTACAGCTAGGACATTTCATTTTAGTCGAAAATACAAATCAATTTTCCAAAAAGGACCGCTATACTGAAAATACAACATTAGCCCAAACTCTTCGCCTTTGTCAGGGCAAACCAATCACATAAAGATCCTGACCACATGGAATGCTTTCCTATATACCAATTACACGCACGCCGCAGAGGACCTCGCTACAACAGCAGATCCCCGTTGTTCATCACCCCTTGTGATGGATGAAACACAGACTGCGGTGCGTTTTGGTTGACCAGATATCCGCCGCCGCCAAACGCGTCAGGCTGCTCCTGGATGCGCATCTGAGAAAAGTACATGTCGGCCTCCTCGATGGCGTTGCCGTTGGCCTGGCCGCCGGCATTTTGGCCCTGCACGTCGCGGCTGAGCAGGTCGATGTTAGACGGCTGGCCGCCGTTGCCCAGCATGGAAAGGCTCTTGTTCGAGTCGTACAGCAGGTCGACCGGCATCCCTGACATCGGCTGCTGGTACATCTGCTGCTGATACTGCATCTGCATCTGCATCTGCTGCTGCTGCTGTAGGATTTGTTGTTGCTGTTGCTGTTGTTGCTGCTGCTGCTGCTTCTGTTGCTGCTGCTGGATGAGCTGTTGCTGGGAGGCCGGTGATAGGGCCATGGACAGCGCGGAGCCCTTGTTCGAGCTGGGCTGCCGCTGCAGCGCAGGCGAGTCCTGCAGGCGCCGTGGTCGGGCCGAGCGGAAGACGGTCTGCACGGGCTTGAGGTAGACGGTAGCCAGGGTGCCGACGTTGAGGCACATCTCCTCCAGGGTCTGCGGGTCCAGACGCTCGGCCTCGGCCGTGATGGAAGGCTTCTCGCCCATGACAACCTGTTTGGCGGCCTCCATGTCGGTCGAGAGCAGACGCCAGTACATGTATGCCCGGTCGCGCAGGTCTGGGTTGTCGGTCTCCTCGGTCGCCCACTTGAGGACGCGCGGAACGAGCTCCTGGCCTTTGGTCGGACGCTGGATGAAGAGCTTCACCGTGGCCGTCAGCAGGGACAGCTGCACCTCGACCGGCTCCTCGGCAAAGGAGAAGAGAAAGTCTTCCAAGAGCACGTCCGCGTTCTCAATCCGGCTGGCGTACTGGCCAATGACCCACACCATCGCGGCCTTGGCCTCGGGCTCGTCTAACGAGTCTAGGTTCTCGCAGAGGGTCCCGATAATGGACTCGTACTGGTTGGGGTACTTGCGGAAGATGTTGCGGATCACGACGGTGGCCTCCTGCACAATGTATGTGACCTTGGTGGCGACGAGGTCGAGCAGCAGGTTGATGCAGCGGCGGGCCGCCGGCTCGATCTTGATAGCAAGCTTGCCGATGGCACGGACGGCCTTGCGAACAAAGTGCACGTCGATCTCGGTAGCGTACTCCCGGAGCTCCGTGAGCACCTCGTCAATGTTTTTCTCGCTGGCGAGCATGAAGATTAGCTCGAGCTTCGTCACCTTGACGTAGATCGGGTCGTTGTATTTGCAGAAGAACACGCGGATGTCGTTTCGCAGCACCTCTGGCCGGCGTTGCAGGATGAGCAGAGCATTGCGCAGAGCCAGGTACTGGACCTCAGGGCCCTTAGCCAAAAGGGTGACGAGCGGCGGCGACAGCTTCCTGCACAGCGCCGAGATCTGCTTCTGGTCGGCAATGTAGTTCATGAGGTAGAGGATGACGCGGATGCACGTAAGCACCACAGCTGAGTTTGAGTGCGAGAGCCGTGGGGCGATGCGTTCGGCGAGGAGCGTCGCCTCGGTGGATTCCTGCGGCGTGTATGACATCAGAGCCTCGAGAATGTAGGTTTGACCCCATCTGCAGACACTGTGAGCAGGATGGAAGCGGAAGAGAAGAATATCAGTCAGCCAGACGTGACGAGGACCTACTCTGAGCAGTCGGGGAGAATAGACACCATCTTGGATGCATTGCCATAGTCGATAGTGAGCTTGATGGCATCGCTTCGCTCCCAGATGTCCATCAGACTGGCGAGGGCACTCGCCACAACGGTCGGGTTGTCGTCACGCAGCAGCGTGTTCAACCGGTCGATGAGGTCTGACCCTTCCACCATCGCCTTGTCGTGGTCGTAGAGCTTGGCGACGCAAAAAGCAGCTGTTTTGCGCACGTACGGGTCCGCGTCCTTTAGCAGCACCTTGACCAACGGTACAGTGGCCTCGACAAACTCCCGGACATGAACGTAGGACATTGTGCGCAGCGCAAGAGCGCGAACTAGCGGACTGGCGTTTTCCATATCCTGCGCATGCCATGTTAGTGGCGCATCGTCATGAAGGAGGAAGGGCATGCAGCGCAACACACATTCTCGAGAACGGGAATTGCCTTGACCGCAATCTCAGGGCGCATTCTTGAGTAGTTTACCAAGAAGAGGAAGCACCTGGGACGCCATTAGCTCATCGTCTTGGAGACCAGCACCGAGGCGACGCTCACATCTTCTTGATCTCGATGCTTTGGATATGCATGCATCCGATGATGTCGGGGAAGAGGGCAACCATGTCGTTGTTGCTCATGGTCATATTGGCGACGATCTTCTTGAGCGCGATCTTCTTGGCTGTATTGTTCTTGTCCTTCTTGCCGCCGCTGTTCAGCTCGAGGCGCAGCTCGGCAACCTTGCCCTGTGAAGTTTTTCGTCGTGAGTACAGGTGATCTGCCGGAGGCATATATGCCATGAACATTTCGGCAACATGAAGACGATGCGCCACGAAAATTGGGGACGGCGGTGGGCAGCACGCCGATAGTGGTGTGATGCCTGGAATGGGGACACAGCAAAAGTACAGTTGCTGTTCAAGATGAGGGGAAAGGGCATGACGATAGCATGGGGGTATAATGTCTGTCCGTGCGTCATACACGAGGAGGAGAAAGGGCAATCGAAGATGCGGTCGCAGGGAGAGGATGGGAACATACTCGAGCGAACAGCTTGGAGTCGCCACCTCCTTGTGAGCTCGACATGGCGATTGCTCTAAGAGTGGTCGGCCGTTATATCTCGAGGACTTATCGGTGTCTGGAGGGGGTGTCTGGAGGGGGTGCCAAGCGGACAGGATGTATCTTAGCTGGGTGCCGCAGCTGACGGGAGACTAATGTGACTGGCAGGGTTAATGAAGACGGTTAGCCTGGTGTCTGTTGTTTGCCATTGGACATGTATCATGCAGGTATATCGATACAAGAAAGTCGTGTGAAGACAAAAGGAAAAGAGAGAAGGGGTCTCTGGGATTTTCGCAGATCACAACGGCAGCACAGCACCAGATCTGGACCGATGTTACCGCATTTGAAGCAACGGGAGGTCTAAGGAGCGCTGTTCTCTGTCTTTTCCCGCCGTGGTCTTACCAATTGGCAGCAACTGGAGCAATCGAAGCTTGGACAAGTTTGGCGGAGAGGATGCGTCCGAGAATGGCCAGGAAAGGCGGATAGGCGGCTTGTTGCAGGGGGACGTCGTTCCTGGGGAAATGGAGTCACTCCGGGGTGACTGGAAACTGCACTTCTGATCTCTAGCTGTCGTGTCTTTGGATGCTTTTTTTTGGTCGCGAGTTGGGCCAAGACCACCGACCGGTTCACCTGCTATATTCTCCAGCGATTCTGTGTCCCCTTTTTCCGACGCCACAGCGGCAAGGGGCGGAAGGTGGGGCGGAATGTCTACGGAGTAAGCACTGCCTGTTTAGTAAGATAACGACAGAAAAGTGGGCTGCAGTCGCTGGAAAATCAGGACAGCTCTTTATCTCGTAGCAGCTTACGAAACGACCATCGCTGGCCTCGACTAAGGAGAAAACAATGAGCCACAGCAGACACACCATGTCGGAACTCAAGCTTGTGCCCGCAGCACCGCCCAGATGGGTTCTTGAGCTGGAATCGCCACCTCCAAGAGCCAAGGCCAACGGTATCATCGACCCGGCGGGATTTCCCTCCCAGGCCCCATCGACTGGTGGAAAGGTATGCGCCTGCCTATGCGGCATCTCTCTTGTCGTTCTGCAGAGGGCGCCTTGCTGACCAATGGCGCGAGCAGAAACGCGATGGCAAGGACGCAAAAACGGCACCGCCGGCCAAGAAGCCGCCGACCCCAGAGCAGATGGACACGCTGAAGGTCAAAAAAGCATGGGAGGTGGCGCTGGCCCCGATCAAGAGCCTGCCCATGACGGCTATCATGATGTACATGTCGGGCAATTCCCTCCAGATCTTCACGATCATGACGGTCTTCATGGCGTTCAAGAACCCCATTGCCGGCCTGCTGGCCACACAGAGCACCTTTGAGCGGTTCGAGTCGCCGACCAACGGCGCCCAGCTGCTGCAAGTGAAGCTGGCATACGTGGTGTTTCAGTTTGTGGCGCTGGCGATGGGTGTCTGGAAGGTCAATGCGATGGGACTTTTGCCGTACGTTCTCGCCTCCTTGATCGGGCGGTTTTCGGCGTTTTCACAAAGGCTGACACATATTACAGGACTACACGGTCGGACTGGCTTGCTTGGGAATTCCAGCCGGATCCGTTGGAGGTCGCGGTACCAGCACTTTAAGCTGAGCTCTCAGTGCAGATGTGAAGATGGGCGGGCAACATCGAGTAAACTGTTTGAATATCTCTCTCTATAACTAAAACGACGAAAATGACCCTTCTATCATCCGAACATTTTGACCGTTGTGTTCTGCTACCCTGAGATTTGGTACTCTTGCCTCTTTGTCTTCCTCGGCTCCCTTGCTCTACTCAACTCCAGTTGGTATTCTGGCGCTGACAGCTGCAAGCTTTGCGTCCGCTAGCCACACTATCGACCTCCTTGGCTGCCTCAACGTTGCCGTTCCAAGGTATGCAGGCCTCCTCTTATAGGTGGCATACAATTTTGGGCGTTGTCGGCGTTACCGCTCATGACGCTACCGATGATCCGGTATTACCAGATATGTTGTCAGGCTCATGGCTCGGAGCAACACGCACATCAACAGATAGTCCGTCGGCATCGGTGTTGAACTCGCTTACGGAGTATCTGCGAGGGGTACCATGACTAGTATAGTTGCTCTGGGAGACTTGGACGTGCAGGCTTGTACCGACGTACGCTACAAGCTGAGACTGGACATGCTGGGTGCGTTGGGGCAGATGGGTTCGTACTTCTGCCCCGTGACTTGGGTCTGTGAGTTTGTGAGCGTGATAGATTGTCTTGGGATTTTTGGATGGCAGTCCCACATTGATGCGCAACAGAGTTCTCGCTGCTATTGTTGTGGACTTCAAGTACTCAGCAACACTGTCATGGCAGCCATTGTAAATCAAACGGGGGCAGAAGTGTATCCTCGACATCATCGTTACTCACCCAGACAGCGGGAAGCCAGTACGCCATGGCAAAGACAGGACAGCTTAGTGTCTCAAGTTAGTATACAATGGCTCTTGCAGTTGAAAGGAAGGAGCGCACTTCAGGAGAAGACATGATGCAAGGTAGGGCTGAAAGCTGGGGCCGGCGAAAAGTTTAGGTTTGCTCTGATATCAGATGCTTTGTGGTATGCATATTGATTTGAAAAGAACAGGAAGGCAAGGCATGGTTTATATAGGCCGCTGCCAGCCATCACGCCGCCGAGGTGCAGTCGCCATACGGTGGATCTGGTTTGAAGTCATCAGCGAGAAAATTTAGGACGGCAAATCAAAGTTGGACAACTATTAGGTAGAGAGTCGGTGTACGAAAGCCCATAGGGGAAGAGGAGGGAGTGCTTGCCGTGGATATCGGCCTCTTCATACGTCTTTCTGCTCTTGTTTTCCTAAGCTCTTATTCGACGGTGCTTTATCACACGACGGTTGCAGGCCAGTACATTGGGCAACGACACCGGTCGGCGAGATAATAGCCGCTCATTCTTTTGACTTGTTTTTATTTATATCTTATGTATTCTGCTAGGGAAATGGCACGTTATTCTGCAGAGAGACGAGTAATGAAGGTGCATGTGTCGTAGCCGTGTCCGAGGCATGCGCATACTTGGTATATGATTGGTACGCGTTTAACAAGCAAAAAGACGTCGCTAAAAGATAAATGTATCAATCCGTGGAGATGGAGGCATAGCGGTGAAGAGTGCGAAACTAGAGGTGGCACTTTGAGGACCTGTTGAGGCTTTGACGGGCAATTGCACCATCTACAAAAGGATGGCACGGGGAACTTCATAAGCTCCTCCGCGATACGACCACGTGGTCGAGTATTAGGCCCGGAAAAGAAGGTTTTGTGCATCCTGAAATCTACGTCGTGAAGGCGCCGTTGCATATCTGCGCCATCTGGCCAATCTAGGGTGTTGCCGGGCTTTCCCGAATTCGAGAATCCTTTCATAAGGCACAGCCAGAGCTGATCAGTGGAGCCGGTACTCGACAAATGGACGGAAGATAACCCCCAAACCCTATTCGTTGAGCCTCCGTCTAAACATGGCTTTACTAGTAAGGCGGCTAGCCGCCTTTGCAACCATCGCAAATGATGATTATCAGTTCCGGAACACCAGGCCCATTCCCGTGAGCGCGACCTGCTGTCCTGCTGCCCAACGAGAGGTCTGTCATCGTGCAGTGCATATTTACGTAGTATCAACGTACCGGAATGCTCTCGTCCTCCTTCCGGGACCGCATCTGCGACCTGCCGCTGATAATCAGCTGCAAGTCGATCACTCCGGGAAGTCATTCTGGCCAAGCTTTTATTCGTGGCACGAATTTAACGAGACAGCACAACGGACACAGCCACGAGGGAAGAAAAAGCAACTACGAAGGCAGTTGCAACGATGTTGAGGTAGTCGCTAAGAGACGGAGAGCTAAGCTATCTCTTGTTTATCGCGGTAAGAAATACCTGGCATTTACTCCGTAGAGCCAGGGGACTAAGGTCGTCAGGATTCTTGAAATGACGACGGAAGTAGAGCCGAGGACAACCCGATGGGCTTCTTTCCGGTCTTCTCACCCGCCGCTGCGACGGTGGTATGACGGCCCTGGTGTTTCCCCATCTACAGTTTCGGGTCTGCGAATAGCAGAGGAGTTTGCGCAAAACAGAAACAGGATATTTCGTTAACACCACTAATTTAGACTTTGGCGTAGCTTAAAGTTATGCCGGCAAGATCTGACGAGACGCACTAAACGCCAATAGACAAGCTGCAACGCCCCTGCTGTATTTGACACTACATGCTATAAGATCAGCCTGCACTTGTATAAAAATCTTAATTTACAGGAAGGTGCCAGTGCTTATTTACGAAAAACAAATTAGGCAATAGCATACCGAGAGCTGCACTTTCCCACTATTCTCGTACGATGATCTCTACAGAAATTAATGTATGACGATAGCCTTCTTAATATAGAAGTACCCTATAAACTGTTGCTAGGCACATGTCCTCTCGGTTGCGCTAGAACCTTTGTTCTTCTGTCTCACCTTAAGACCGACCATATTTGGGCTGGCTTCTCTTTCGCTGATCCTTTTCACGATACTTGTGCTAGAACTATGTAGATTTGTGACCGGACAGGTCGAAATGCTCTTAACAGGTTGCAAATGTGGTTCCTTCCACATAACACATAAAGGGAATTTGGCGTTTTATCGCTCCTGTTTTCTGCACGACGTTTCGCACAACATGCACACAGCCAATATGACTTCCTTTTCTCGTCCTTTAGATCCATCATTTGATACTGAATGGTGCACTTCTCTCCTCCCTTATAACCTAGACCACCCACATAACTTGCACTTTCCGTACTTACAACCTTATAAAGTCTGCTTGTAGAAGGTCCCCGTTTCGACTGCCAATATGCGCTTTCCTTTTGCTATCAGCAACAGAAATAACGTCTTTAGGAAGGAGACATTGACGAACACGAGGAAAAGGAAAGCTCCTTGAACAATGCCCAGTCTTTCACATCCTCTGGCATACTCTCTTCTTCATGTCTACTTTGTCCCTTCCCCCTATCATTCATTTGAATTTAATACTTCCTGCCATTGGCTGTGCTTACCTCTCAAAAATTTCATACCCAAACTCCTATATCGCCCGCAGATTCTTACTTTTCTTCTTCCTGATTATCGCTTTCATCTCTACGGTCACTTGATCTCCATCTCCCGTTTTCGGTCTACATTATGACCAGGCCATGTTGTCATTGAGCCTCAGTGCGATAACCGACTCGGTGCCACATTGTCGCAGATTTTCATGTAAGGCGCCTCAGAAACATATTGCAAACATCAGCAGTTGCTGCATCCTAGCTAATGCTTGCAGGTTCTCATCACAGGTGAAATAATCGAAGGATCCTTGAAATTATGGACACCCACCCATCCGTTCCTCAAAAAAAAAAAAAAAAAAAAAAAAAAAAAAAAAAAGAGAATAAACAAACACAGTAACCCACTCCTCGTCCTTTATAGGAATCCATCTGAGCCCCAAGTTCGAATCAGTGCCGCTGTGCTTGACAAACAGATGAGTGTCCCTCTGTGTTTTGTTTGACCTTGGGCTTCGGCACTGATGTGTAAATTAATTTTGTTCAATAAGAGGGCATCAACTCAGCCATTAGCTGACCTCCCTCAATTTATATACCAGGAATTTTCGCCATCGAAACCAACATTTTGCGACATGGCCTTATTTCTGATTATGCCAGTCACGGTAGGTTTGAATAATCTCATCAACCTGGAAGAAGTCATGACTTTTGGATCAATGTACAAGTCTATCGGTGCAAGTCATTACTTGGTAACAACTGAATTCTCCATTACCGTCGAATTTGTGTCGAATTTGTGAAGCCCGAAATGATCTACGTTTGCACAATCACACTGGACTAATTTCGAGGCATGTGCCGAGACTTATATACTAGAGGAACACATCTAACAGAAAAGTATATACTGTGAGAAGAAAACCCGTTCTTCACTGGCACCTTCTAGGCGGGCTTCTCGAATTAGCTACGACGCATCAGTTCCTTAATTTCAACATAACAGCGATCATCTGCGTATTGCAATCTCGATACGCGCAAGATCAAAAGAATAATCTCCTCTCAAGACCGACACCGCCGGTACTAAATCACCGGACTTTGGTTAGAAACATGTACACACACCAGAGGATAGAACAGAAAAATGACATATTTTCAGTGAAAAATGGACCTGCCCAACATGTGTATTTTAGATTCGCAGAGATGTAGTCATTAAGTGAAAGTTGTTGTTGATTGTATGTACGATTAGTTTAAGAATATAGTTTTGCTTTTGTACAGTCTATTCTACATTGACCTGTGATAGGTACCCATTGAAAGACTGGTCTGAAGACTGTTATGAGTGATAACGATAGCAACACCTCAGTGATGGACATCTTTCAATCCCAGAGCGTATTAAACTCACAGAACTTACAAAGATACTGTGCATATGGAAAGCTGGTTACCAAGACAAGTAGAGCCAACACTGTTAGGCCTAATAAAGTACGATTTGTTCTCTTTGGGCCAGAAAAGTCTTATATTGCCATCTCACATCACATCGTAAATACATATCTGCAACTGTATTGGCCTCTGTAGAATCAAAAGCCAATGACTGCTATCCAGCATTGTAAGCTCATACCTCCCCCTGCCTCCACTCGAAATCTACTTCTCTGAAATATGCGTGGCTACTGACGTCTGTGGCTCCACCTCCATGACGGTTCCTGGTGCCCGGTCCTTCTGTCGTCTTGCGAGGTCCTTTTGCTCGGCGGCCTTCTTCTCGAGCCGCAGGCGCCGCTCTTTCCGCCACTGTGGCCCACGGCGGTAGATGAGCCAGAGAATGGGAGACATGGCTAGACACAACAGGGCCCACAGGGTGAAGGTCCAGCCGCGACCTAGGCGGACGAGCATGGTTTCGATAAAGGCCATGACACCGGCACCACAGAGGCAGCGGACTAGGTTGACGCCGGCGACAGCGGTAGCGGGGGCCTGGGGGTACAGGTCGACAACGAGGGTGTTGAGGATGCCAAAGGAGCCGGTGATGCCGAGGCCGATCAGGAACAGGATGACGAGCGGGGCGGCCAGGGGCTGGCGGAAATCGAGGACCCAACCGTAGGCGATGACGGCGAAGATGCCGAGGACCATGAGGGGCAGCATGGGCTGTATGCGGGCGAGTTCGATGGGGAAGTCGGACAGATCGTCGCCACGCTTGTGGTCGATGGTGAAGCCGATGTTGCGGGCGACGCGGCGGTAGTTCCAGTCGAGCACGTGACCCTGTGCGATGGCAGAGATGCAGCAGCCGACACCGTAGGGCAGATAGCAGAGGCCGATCTGCAGGTTGTCGAGGCCGTAGAGGTCGGCGAAGATGGTGGACAAGGTGGCGACGCAGATCATGAAGACGACGTAGAGCATGGCGGCGAAGATGAGAATGAGGAAGATGTCCTTCTCGAGCACGACGCGGAGGGTTCGCAGCGGGTTAGGGAAGCGAAGTTTGTTCCGGGGCGGTGGAGGGAGGTCGGAGGGATGGCGGTGCTGGCGCACGATGTCGAGTAGGGTCCTGTTGAGCCAGCGCGGACGGACGGAGCCGTTGCCGACGACATTGCGCGACGTCTCAGGTACAAAGGGCACGTAGACGAGCAGCAGACAGGCAGATAGAATGCAGCAGAACCAAAAGATGGAGCGCCAGCCGAGGTATTCTGACAGGAGACCGCCGAGGACAGGACTGAGAGCAGGCCCGACGTTGACACCGGCGCCGACATAAGCCATGTACTTGCCACGCTCGGAGCTGACGGCCATGTCGGCAACGACGGCGTAACTGAGGGCCAGGGTGCCACTGCTGCCGCCGCTCTGAATCATGCGCAGGACCATCAGGACGGCATAGCTGTCCTGCAGGGCGAGGCCGATGTTGGCAAAAAAGTAGATGACGAGCGCGATGATGAAGGCGGGCCGGCGGCCGGCCATGTCGCCAAAGTCGCCAAAGACGGTCGGTGCAATGCCCTGGAAGATCATGTATGTTGTCAGGGTGAGGTTGATCAGGCTGACGGACACGCCGAGCGAGGCCGCGATCGGGTTGAGGGCCGGGAAGTAGATGTTGGCCGTCATGGGCGAGACGAAGCTGGTCATGGTCACGACGCTGACGATGAAGAGCTTCTGGCGGCTAGTAAAGACGCTGTAGACGGGGCCGCTGTTGACGCGAGCCAGCCGTTCCAGATCGTTGACATTGTCGGGCGGCGGACCGGTTTCGCCGGGAGCAGCAAACGTGGCCGTGGTTGCGGCGGCGGCTGCGGCTCCCGATGCCGATATGGTGTGGGCGCTGACGCCGAGACCGTCAACGTCGTCAGAGTCGTCAGAGTCGCTGTCTGAGCTGCTGAAGCGGCCCGCTGCTTCTTCTCGTTCTTCCTCGTGGCTTTGTACAGCATTGGCTGCAGCGGAGTCGGTGTCCAACGCCGGCTCACCGCCCAGCTTGGCCGGCCGGGTGTTGGCAACGGCTACATCAGGATTGACTGATTTTTGTGCGGAGGATTCATGAGCATGCATGGCAGCATTGGATGGATACCGTATATCGATGCCGGACAAGTAAATGCTCGAGCCAGAAAGAGACGGACAAGGAAAGCAGATATACAAGAGTTGAGGAAGGCGCAGCGAGGCTGTCGGATCAACGCCGAGTCGGCTCCTGCCTGATTGGTTTACAGCGGCCGGACGTCTTGATCGGGCAGGCGGTCCTGAGCCGGGAGAGCATAATGGAAATACTGTCGAAAGGCAGTAGAAGTGGGCCCCCTTCACGTCTGGACGCAGGGTAACAACGGGAGGCGACTTATTTCCGGGCAGTTCAGAGATCAGCCGGTAGCCTCACGAACAGGAAGATAGATCTACGGGCCTAGCAACAAGCTCGAACACCGCATTGGTATCTGACCGCTTGATGAGGCTGAACCTGATTGGTTGCTTACGAGACGGCTGCCCAGACGGAGCAAGTCCGCTGTGAGGGGATTATCATCAACGAAGCGGTATCGGAAGCTTCGGCCACGAGAGGTCGGAGGACCGGCATATGTCCGGCCGAAAAGGGTACGAAAGGCAGGAGAGTATTGCGTTTAAGTGACGTCTTGGCACGTGCCTCCAAAGGTCAGAGTTGGTGGGTGGGGTCGCTAAGCGCCACAGCAAACTCATTGTGGCTGTTAGCAACGTCGCCACATTTGAGCTTCACAAGCTCGCAAGACGACCAAGCTGCTGTCGACGAAGAACTGACGGGCCTCGCCTAACACGAATTTACGAGCATGCCGAGATAGAGAACACAGCCAATGAGGCACCACCGCAAATAGCAGCAGCAGCAGCAGCAGCAGACGAAGCAGCAGTGGCACCAGAACAGAATTGCGCCCCGGACTGCCCACAATGTATGCGGCCGATCTGACGGCCGTCTTTGACGAGCTGTTGAAGAAGCATGGCGGCCGGCCGACGACCGGAGCGAAAGGCGTCCCGGACACGACGAGTGGTTTTCTCAAGGAGGCCTACCGAATTGTGGGTTTCAGCGAGGGAGAGTAAAGGCGAGGAAGACCAGGCTGACGATGTGCGCGCGCGCAGAACGGCCACATCGCGACGCTCTCGAAGCAGCTCGGCGACATCCGGCCGGCCTACCTCTCGACAGCACGGCCGCGGCGCATCAAGCCGCGGCGCGGCGATGTGGGCGGCACGACGACCATGACCGGCCTGACCGACGGCCAGCGCGAGGAGATTGACGGCAACGCTAAGCGGCTGCTGCGCGACCTCAACGCGTCGATCCGCGGCCTGGCCGACGCCGAGGCCCTGCACCAGGAGACGCAGCGGGCGCTCGTGCGGCGCCGCCTGGGCGGCGGAGGGATGGGCATGCGGCTGGCCGGGCTCGCGCTGCTGCCGTCGCACAGGTCAGCCGAGCAGGCCGCCGCCGAGGAGGCGCTCGGCCAGGTGGCAGCCCATCGTGAGAGCATCCTCTGGCTGCTACGACAGCGGCTGCAAGCGTGCGGCCAAGCACAGCAGACGATGATGGAGGCGCGGGTGGCGCGCATGGTGGTGGAGACGACGGTGGCGGGATACGGGGTAGGAGGAGGTGGAGGAATGGCGACAGCAACAGCCTTGGAACAGGACGAAAAGAGCCACGACAGCTCGCCCGCCCTCGACACAGAGGCCGGCCTGACGCAGGAGCAGCTGCAGATGTTTGAGCACGACAACCTGGACATGCTCAAGTACTACGAGACCACGCTGGACAAAGTTCGGTGAGTTTTTTTTCTCCCGCTCCTTTCCGGTTTTCCTCTTTTCTTTTTCTTTTTGTTCTCCTTTCCCCTCCCTTGTCCCCGTCCTGCTCTTCCTTCTTCCCACACCGCCTACACCGCTCTAACACACACAGCGCGGCGGAGCAGTCACTGGTGGAGATCTCGGAGCTGCAGTCGATGCTCGTCGGCAACCTGGAGCTACAGTCGGCACACGTGGACCAGATGGTGGCGGACTCGGTCAATACGGCACAGAACGTGGCGCGCGGCAATCAGGAGCTCAAGAAGGCGCTAGACCGCCCGAGCGCGGCACGGTACACGTTCTACGCAGCCAGCGGCCTGTGCCTCTTCGTGGTGGTGTGGGATTTCTTCGTGTGAGTACGGGAGCGGCTGACACACATCTTACGAGGAGCGCGCGCCGATGGGAAATTGCACGATGCACCAGGTGCGGCTCAGAGGATGTGTGGGGGACCTTATGCTAATGGTAACGGGGCTTACTGTTTTTAGCCGGACGGGGCGAGATAAGATATACGAGCTACGGGGTACGGAGTACGAACATGTACAACTCGTACGAACTACCAAGTATCTTACAGAGTACGTCGTATTGTAGATTCCCTCTGGTCTTTTCTCATTTCTCATTTCCCCAATATTTTTATCATTTTTTCCCCCGTTCCCTTCCCCCTACACAGGGCCCCTATTTTCTTCAATTTATCCTTTTCCATCGCCCTTAGGGCCCTTTTCTCCGTTTGCCCTTTTAGGCTTTTTACGGAGCAGAGGACAAGGACCAGGTCGCCCGCCTTTTTTTTCGTTTCCGTTGCGCCGCTGCTGTCGCATTCCGGCGATGCGCATACGAGAACGTCGTACATGCTAGTCCGCTATTCGCAGGCGGATTGATCGGGCCTCGTTCTGATACACGTACCAGACAAGACCAAGTTAGGCTGACGCCACGGCAATGTGTCATGATCTTGCTCCTCCCCCGTAACCCCCGCCATTTGCCTCGGCCTGATCAGCTCATGGGTCTGGCATCAGCTCACATGCGACTGGCTGGGCTATGCTGCTTTGCTGATATCTCTGGACCTCGTCCGTGCCAGATGGCCAAGACCGATTCCTTCCTTCACTGCTCGTCCTCAGGCAATCGCCTGCTCCACCGTAATCTTGTTACCAGTCTGGTGACTCACACAGCCCTTCAGCGTGTGCCAGCTAGAGCTGTGGTGGTCTCATTCCCAAACGGAAACCGCTGATTCGCCGCGCTCTGATTTGCCAACGGCCCCGCCCTGGCCTCTGGCGGACAACCGGACGATACAGGCGGACGTCTAGCTCTCCGGTCGCCTCGTAGCTGCCCTGTGGCCCTCCCGTCTCTGCGTTCCTTCTCCGCGGTCGCGCCCTAGACACCCTGCACCGTGCACCTCGCACCTTCCACATACGAGTACGGAGTACTCGTACACACCCCCTACCTTGTTGCAGGCACATCTGCATAATAATCAACGGGCTGCGGTTCCGGCGACAACCCCTCTCTCCCATTATCTACCCTCTGTCTCTCTCTCCCTCGCCTCTCTCTCTCTTCTCTCCGAAAAGGCCAGCTCGGAAATCCATCCCGTCTGCAACGCGCTGCCTCTTATTGCACCATCACTCCTAATCATCCTTCATCAGAATGGCAAACGCACGCTCCACTTTTTCGGCGGCTTCTGGCTCTGATCTTCTCCCTTATTCACCCCCTTCAGTGTTCGCCGCGCAATTCAACTCTCTTTCCTCCAAGCTTTCTTCCTCTCTCCCATCCCCATCGTCTTCTACGGCCTCCGACCGCCTTCATCACATCGCACAACACATGGCTGCCCAGACAAACGGCGTCAGCGCCACCAGCTTCCCGGCAGACGCTGTGCCCCAGGCACCTGAGGATCCGCTCTTTGGGCTTATGCGTGAATACCGCGCCGACAAGAGCAAAGATAAGGTGGACCTGGTAAGACTTGCGCTTTTCGTCCTTCCTTTGTGCTTATGCTTTGTGCCTTGTGTCTCGTGCTTTGTGTGTTTGCGCACATCGTGCGCCTCCTGATCTGGACTCACTGTGTTCAGCCTACACAATCTATTTTTACACGACTTGCTAATTACTGTCCAGGGAATCGGTGCTTATCGCGACAACAACGGCAAACCATGGGTGCTGCCGGTGGTCAAAAAGGTGAGGTCGATTGCTAAAAATGGCACTCTCCATTGAGACTGAAGCTATTCGCTATTGCTGGGTTTATCCCCCACGCGCCCAACCCCAGACCCCATACATTGCCCCATAGCCCATTGCCGAAATAACGCCGGTGCACCCCGAATGCACCCCGTATTTTGCGAATCCTTATTCCCCGCCCTCACCTGTTCGATGGAGGACATGAGCTGATTTTTATTTTTGGTTTTCGCTAGGCCGATGAAATCATTCGCAATGATCCCGAAGCCAACCACGAATACCTGCCCATTGCTGGCCTGGCCTCTTTTACTGGCAAGGCCGCCGAGCTGATCTTTGGCGCCTCATCGCCGGCCATTGTCGAGAAGCGCGTTGTGTCGGTCCAGACGATCTCTGGCACCGGTGCCTGCCACCTTGGCGGGCTCTTCCTCGACCGCTTTTTCCATGGCAACCGCACCGTCTACCTCTCCAACCCGACTTGGGCCAACCACAACCAGATTTTTGCCAATGTCGGCTTGCCTACCGCCCTGTATCCCTACTTTGACAAGCAGTCGCGAGGTCTCGACTTTGCCGGCATGACCAGGGCCATTGAGGCTGCCCCGGACCACTCCATCATCCTCATGCACGCCTGTGCCCACAACCCAACCGGTGTTGATCCTACTGCCGAGCAGTGGCGCCAGATCGCCGACATTCTGCGTCGCAAGCACCACCTGCCGTTCTTCGACTGCGCCTACCAGGGTTTCGCCTCGGGCGATCTCGCTCGCGATGCCGGCGCCATCCGCTACTTTGTCGAGCAGGGCTTCGAGCTGCTGCTGGCCCAGTCATTTGCCAAGAACTTTGGTCTGTACGGCGAGCGGGCCGGCTGCCTGCACTTTGTGTCGGCCCCGGGGGCCGCAGCTGCCGACACCACCAGCCGGGTTGCATCGCAGCTGGCAGTGCTGCAGCGGTCTGAGATCTCCAACCCGCCCATCTACGGCGCACGTGTTGCCAGCACAGTGCTGAACGACCCTGCACTGTTTGCCGAGTGGGAGGAGAACCTGCGGACGATGTCGGGGCGCATCATCGGCATGCGCACGGCGCTGCGGGAGAAGCTCGAAGAGCTGGGCACGCCGGGAACGTGGAACCACATCACCGACCAGATCGGCATGTTCTCGTTTACGGGCCTGTCGGAAAAGCAGGTGCTGAAGCTGCGTGAGGACTACCACATCTATATGACTAAGAACGGGAGGATCAGCATGGCCGGTCTGAACACGAACAACGTCGAGTATTTTGCAAAGGCGGTCGACCAGATCGTACGGGCGACTCAATGAGCTCGGCTTATATTTGGGGTGTTTTGAGCAGAGCACATTTCCTTGGTTTATTCGTTTGCGCATGTTTTACAATTTACTATAGATTCCCTATCCGTCTTTTTAGGAAATAAACCGCCATCCGCGGCACTATCCGGAGATAGTCATCCAGGAAATTTGAGCCAGTCTTCATTGATTCTATGATGCATGATGAAGTGGATGGTAATTGACGAGTGTCTCACATCGTGTACCAGAGCTCGGCCTCTTTTGTTTTAGAAAGGCCCATTCACATTGTCTTCATGGAAGACAGGAACAGCAGTGTCAGCATGACGACGGGTGGCCGTCCTCTTTTTCTTGGGGGGCTCTGCCGGCTCCGAAGAGTTGTCATTTTCGGTCTTGATGGCATCGCCATCGTCCTGGTCCTGTGTTTCTTCCTTCTTGACGGCCTTGCGCTTGGTTCGAGCGCGCTTGGGGGTGGCAACCGCAGCATCGGCTCCGGATGCAGCGTCAGTGCCTGTACTGGTACCGACTTCCTCCTTCTTGAGGGGAGTTTTGGCTGCCGGGGTGGTGATGAGGCCGAGCTTCTTGCGGATGCGGTACCATGAGTCCATGCCGCCTTTGGGGCTGGCCAGACCGGCTGCAGCGGCAAACTTGGGGTGGTCGATCTGGTTTTGGTTGGCAGTTAGCAAGAGAACGTGGTGATAGTCGGGGACCCGTATCGTTTACCTTGGGCTCGCCTCCGACGAAGCACTGCATCGCCAGGATCAGCAGCTCGGTTTCTCGCGCAGACAGCGTGCTCAAGGCAACGGCGGCCACGTTGGGATGGGCCATTGTGCAGATGGATGGGTTGTGATTGTGTTGCTCACTCGGACAGGGGGGGTTCAGGCGAAAGGAGAGCAACCAAGAGCCTGCGACAAGCTGGGGAATGAGGTCGGATCGTAACCTGTTCTGGCTGTTCCTGCTAGACGAAGGCGAGGGTAGACGTGCTGGAACAGCTTCGCTGTCTGGAGATGGGTCAGGTTTATGGTGAAATGCAAGTGAAGTGTAGCTGACAAGTTGAGTGAATGAAACTGCGCTAACGAGGACGTGAGTTGTATGTAGGACAGGAGACTGAAGCGAGTATCAGTTGATCCACTGCAAAGATAGTGCTCTATTATTGAGTCGTCCAGACTACGACAGCATACAGCGTATACAAAAAAGCGAAACCGCCTGCAATGCATACAGAGCCTAAAGCCAAAGTCATCGTCATCATTCTGCGTAACGTCCATACTAGCATTACAGAGTCGTATCCAAGACCGGTCCGACCTCCTAGACGGAAGGCATATGCTGAAAGGAGTAGCGCATCTGCTGTACCATTGTGTCGCCGGCAAAGTCGTACTGCCACGTGCGGTCGAGGTCGTGCAGCAACTGGCGCCAGAGCGGTCCGTCGGGACCGGGCCGACGATGGACGCCGGCAAGGTCGAGCCAGAGGCGGATGGCGCGAAAGTCGCAGCGGGCGCGTCGCGGCACCCACCAGACGTCGACGAGACGACACAGCAGCCCCATCCACATGCCGAAGAGCCAGAGGGTCTTGTGGTCGCGCACAAAGAGGAGATGGCGGATCTCGGGCGTCAGCTGGCTGAGAAACTGAAAGTAGAGCAGCACCGTCCGTCCGTTGGCCGGCAGCGTCCACAGCTCGGCCAAGACGCGCAGAGGTCTACGGTACAGCCGGTCTGCCTCTGTCTGGACAGCCGTGTCGGCTCTGGCCCTCCCACTGCCACTGCCACTGCCACTGCTGCTTCCACCACTTCCACCACTGCCACCACTGCCACCACTGCTGCTGCTGCATACACTGCTTCCGCTGGGACTGCTGGGGTTGGCCTGGCTACTAGCACGGCTAGACGTCGACAAGCGGGCCTCTTCCGGAGCCGGATGCTTCACATACCGCTTGATGCGGCGGTCGATGCCAAAGAGGTCGAGCCAGGCCTGCGGCACGCGGTGAACGCTCTGCCAGGTTCCCGACAGGATGCGCCGCTCGTCGTCGCTGTTGGCAAAGAGGTCGCGCAGCGAGCTGTTTGTGCGCCACGGAGCCGTGGCCTCGATCAGCGGGGCCAGGCCCATGGCCACGGCGAGCCAGACGAGCCGGTTGGGCTGCGTGCTAAAGACCCACGACCGACGGGGATCAATGTCCAGGTTGGCGCTCGGGCTGCGGCCCAGCCAGCCCTGGTGACCGTTCTTGCTTGCCCCGTGCCACTCCATCACGACGTCCGACTCGTCCGTGGGCACGATAAAGGCGAGCATGTTGATGATCATGGCCGTGATCAGCAGCGCGTCAATGGCGGCCTGGCCCTGCTCGGCCAGCGGCATCGACAGGGCCTGGCGATACGCCTGCATGGCCATATTCTGCTGGTAGAGCAAGGCTATCCGGTTCTCACGGCTGCCGGGGGCCCAGTGGCACAGATGCGAGGCCGCCACGGAGATAACGGTGCCGCGCAGGTGGGAGTGGCGCACGGCCAGCGGCAGAATAGACCGCACAAAATCGGGCATGTCAAAGACGGCAATACGGCCAACCGTCTCAAAGTGGTGCAGAAGCGCGGCCGAAGACGTGCCCAGTTCCTGGTCGCTGTCGGGAAACGGCTGGTCGCAGAGCGTGCGGAAATTGGGACGGGAAGTGGCCGAGATGGCGTCCAATCGGACGGCTTTCGTCATCGTCATCGTCGTCGTCCCTCTTTCTGGTCGGCTAGCCTGCAATGGCCGCTGGACGAGTGCAGTTGACGTCTGTCCGACCACAGAGCCTGCCGGCTCGCCATCCGGACCCGTCTTCGGATGCTCATACACGCACTCGCGCTGGTTGCGTCGACAGCGCAGACACGTCGGCAGGGCCTGGTCACACTAGTCGTAGGGCCTGTTAGCGCGCTGATGCCCCACGACTGTCCACTACTTCCTCCGTGCTTACCTTGACCCGCTTCAGCTTGCAGGCGGAACAGCCGCCCCGTGACTTCTTGTGGGTGCGTCGCCGTTTGTAGTCACGTGTCTGCTGGGCACTGCTGCTGGCATCGCCCAGGGAGATCACCTGGAAGAAGCCGGGTGCGGATGCATCGGACTGCTCTTGGGACAGCCCTGAGGCGCCCATTCTGCATTTCCAGACGCCCGGAAGGCCTGGCTGCAACGGCCCAATACCACGTCTCGCTTGACGGCTCTCGGCCGGGGCCGCAGCTAGCCGGCCGATCGTGTGCCAGCCAGCTGGAGAAGAAACACGTGTGTGTGCTCTCTCGGGATGGGTGGGTGGGTGCTTCTTTGGCTGGACGAGGAAGAAGGGGGGTGTGGGTGGCAGGCAGTCGTCAGCTGACAGGCTCCGAGGGGCGACAAAGAACGCGAGCAAAGCAAATAGTAGCCAACGACGACAGGCCGGCTGGGGCGTCCGGGGCAGGAGGAAAAGGGGGGGGGGGGGTGGGGAGGCTGCTGTGCTTTGGTTGCAAGAAGAAGAACCGTTGTGTTTCTAAATCACGGAAGCAGGCATTAATTCTCGCTTGTGGGGGGGAAAAGCTCGTTTTCCGGATTGGGACAGGTCATCTCCACTTTTACGGAAGGTGCGGCTGTCATTGGTCATGGGCGCATTGGCAGCGGTTCAAGTTGCAGATGAAAGCTGTATGAAGTACGGAGTATCGTGGGAACCCTACGATCCCTGCTGAAAGTTCATGCTGTAGCCGCCCGTCTTCTCGTCCCGGACCATCTTGAAGTTGTCCGTGCTCATGCCAAACGGCCGAAGGATCCCGTTTCCGAGCTCCTTGAGCTTCCCCCACATCTCGCCCATCTCAGCCTCCTGTGCCGCCTTTGTCCGAGCTGGCAACTGCCGCAGCTGTGTCTGTATCAGTCGTCGGTCGGCCGCCGTTAGCGCCGTGCTGTCGGGCTCCAGTGCTGCCAGCGCCCGGTAGTCCTCCTCGGCACCCGACAGGTTCGACCAGCCCCCCAGCATGGCGCGAGCGCGTCCTCGCCGCAGCAGCACCTTGGCTCGGATACGCTCGCGGTCGCGAGCTGCCATTTGAGCTGGTGTCAACGCCGCCTTGGCTATCGGCGCCGCCTTGCTGGCCCCGGCACTGATGATCTCTTCCTCCACCTCGTCCTCAGATGGCTCCTCTTTTTTGTCTCCTTCTTTCTCCTCCTTCTCCTTTTCTCCTCCTTCTTTCTCCCTCTTCTCACGCTCCAGTGCATCCAGCGCCTGCGTCGCCGCTGTCACTGCCTCCTTCCATGCTTCCATCTTCAGGTGGCAGGCCGCCATGTTGGACCGTAGCACCGCCAGGTCGTAGTCGTGGTGCGCCGGTAGTACCGCCGCTGCTGCCTCGTACGCCGTCAGGGCGGCGTCGGTCCGGCCATGGCCAAAGTGCGCATTGGCTTCGGCCTTGTGGGCATTCGCTGCAGCCAGCAGCTCCTGGCACAGTCACATCAGCAAGACGTAAAAGACAAGGGGAGTGAAACGAGAGAGAGAGACGAGAAAGAAGAAAAACAGTAGAATGAAAGGAAAAAAAAATCAAACAAACGAGACACCAATCTTACTGCTTCCTGCTCAGGAGAGAGGCCGGTTGGCTCGTCCTCCGTCTCGTTGCCTGCTGCTGTATCTTCATCATCACGGCCAGTTTTCATCGTCGGATTCGCCCCGCCTTCGTCTGCCCTCTTCTCTTCCCCGGCTGCTACTGCTGCATGAGGCCCGTTGGCGGTTCCAGAGAGCCCAGACATCGCAGTCTCACGTGGATGCGTGGCGGCTGGCTGTGTACATTCGTCGCGATCTTTGCTTCTTCCCCCTTCTGTCTTCTGGTTTTTAGCCTGCCCGATAAGTTGGCCAAGAGGGGTCGATAGCCAATTTGCATACGCCATCAGTCCCACTTTCTGTCCACCTGCGGGACCTAGAATCCCACGCTAACCACAATAGACACAAGCGCCGCTGTTGGACATTCATCCTTCTTTTCACCTCATCTGAGTCAATTCTGCGTCGCCGTGATCCTGCGGAAGCAACCCGACAAGAGCGCACAGCAGAAAAAACGCAATGGCTCCCAAGACAGAGTATGCACCCTGCAGCTCCCGGCGACCGAGAAAGGCGCCCTGAAAGTGGAACCACGCTTTGCTAATCGCGCAATCAATCGCCAGCTTTCCACCCGTGCGGGCGTGCCTCTTTGACATGGATGGCCTCCTGATCGACACCGAGGACATCTACACTCTCTGCATCAATACCATCCTCGCCCGCTACGGCCGCCCGGACATGCCCTGGTCCATCAAGGCCAAGATGCAGGGCCGCCCCATGCCCCAGGCCAACGCCGTTTTCATGTCCTGGGCCCAGTTGCCTATTTCCCAGGAGCAGTTTCGCCAGGAGAATTCCGTCCTGCAGGCCGACAAGTTTCCCAGCACACAGCCGCTGCCTGGTGTCGTCGACTTGTTGCGCTGTCTCGGCCGCACTCGCTACTGGGACTTGCCCGACGCCACTCCCACTGGCCATCGCGTCCACATCGCCCTCGCCACCTCTTCCCACGCGGCCAACTTCCGCCTCAAGACCGCCCATCTGCAAGATCTCTTCTCCGTCTTCGAGGCCCCTCGCCGCGTTCTCGGCGATGATTCCCGCATTGCCCCCGGCCGGGGCAAGCCCCTGCCCGATATTTACCTGCTGGCCCTCAAAACCATCAACGACACGCTTTCGCCCGGTGAGCCTCCCATCACCCCGGAAGAGTGCCTCGTCTTTGAGGACAGTGTCCCGGGCGTTGAGGCTGGCCGCCGTGCTGGCATGCGCGTTGTCTGGTGTCCCCACCCACTCCTCAAAGAGGAGTATGCTGGCCGCGAGCCAGACGTCCTCGCCGGCACTACCGGTGAGGCTGGAGACACTGGCGCCGACACTCCTGCTGGCCAGATCGACGATGGCTGGTCCGAGTATCTCGCCTCTCTCGAATCCTTTCCTTACCATCACTACGGCATCGTCGTTCCATCCCCTGAAGTCGACAGCCTGCCCTCCATGAAGGCCGCTGCCGAA
This sequence comes from Grosmannia clavigera kw1407, assembly GCF_000143105.1. Classification (NCBI taxonomy): domain Eukaryota; kingdom Fungi; phylum Ascomycota; class Sordariomycetes; order Ophiostomatales; family Ophiostomataceae; genus Leptographium; species Leptographium clavigerum. The sequence goes on along the minus strand of NW_014040569.1, from coordinate 341,846 downwards.
GATCCTTCTGTCTTCAAAGCTGAATCTGCCCCAGCTTTTTGAACGGGATAGAGTATTTGTTGTCTGGACGTATAGATCTATCATTTCTGTACGCTGATAGTCAAAAGGGGCATTGTTCCATCTCATTCCTTGATATAGACATTAGATATTGACATCATATGCAAAACTCATAAAGGGTATCCATTATTTACATCTCCAGACAAGTACACAAATCGGAAAGCTCCGTTTCCAATCCTGTCGGAGCGTTCTTGAACCCAACAATGAGGCCGTCTAGTCGTTGCTGTTTCCCACCAGTGGCATACAATAAGATGATAGGATGTGCTTCCTGACATTCGTAGGAAACGTTAAAGGGGTACAGATACAAAAATAAAAATAAAAATCAGCAGTGGAAGAGTCAAAAAAGGAGTCGCAAGAAAAGCATTGCGAATTTATAATGTACAAAACCCCTTCAGACATCATATCTTTGCCAGGTTGTATGCGTGCTGCACATCGTTGTCTCGCTGGGAGGCTTGTAAAATGCCTTGTATGGATGATCAGGCAGACTGAAGTCTGCACGTAGCAATGGGTTTACTACTTGTTGTTGTCCATGAGCTGTCGGACCAGGAGTCCCTGGCGAGGAATTCGCTGATGGGGACATTCCTTCACATGCAGATGACGACATAATGGAGGAGACTGAGGCGGTAGGGTGCATGTGAATGTGGCCAGAAGACTCAGTCATTGCAGAGCTTCCTGGCGCTCGAACGAAATGTCTGGCTGTGGTTGAAGCACCGACACTTGGGCCAGGATATTCTCGATAGATTGGTTGTGCTCCAGAAAGGTATAGGCTGAGACCAGTGATGGCCGTAGGACTGGATTCTGGCCCAGAGCTGAGCGCAGACCTTCTTCTAAAGCCATTTCCAAGAACACCGCTTGCGGGTACTTCTGCAAGAGGCGACCTGAAATCAGAGGGAGATGCAGAGGATGCAACGCCCCACACGTCATTGTCACGCTTCCAAGCATGGAGCAGTTCTTGGTATACTTTCACAGTGCGCAAGCCTGTTTCTGTGGCTATTTTGTTGAAGAGTGTAGTCACTTCGTCCTGTTCGCGGCGGTTTCGCAAGACATGTGCAGCTATGACGAGACTGCGAAAGGCCACACTGATTACACCACCGTCTTTTGTGTGAGCCACGATCCCGCATACTTGGTGCGCATGATGTATCTGGGCCGTTTGATTTGCGCCCAAGTCCGAAGGTTTCATCGGGTTGGTTTGATGAAGCAATATCATAGCTGTGTGGTACAGTAGGCGGCCGATCACCGCAGCTCGCCTGACAAGCCTTTTCAGACTATTAGTACCCGGTTAAGAAGAAAGGGCGCAGCGTGTACAACTAACCAGACTTTGGGGAAGACCGATCCAGAAGGGGAGATCTGTGTTGGATAGAGATAACCGAACGGCTTCATGGAACGCGGACATTCGCGATTCCAACCATCACAAAGACTTTTCAGAAGCTTCCACTCGGTAAACCGATTCTGTAGGCGTAATTGCTCGACATGGGGCGACGGCTCTTGAAACCGAGGAATGTTGGCTCGAAAGTTGGCTATTTTCGCAACAATGTAAAACATGCGGTGTGTCCACACCTCATCAGCACAATCCCCAGTATTGTCTGTTGGTGCTTCAGCTACTCGTTTTTCGTCGTCCGGCTGGTCTTTGTTTCCATCCCCCCTATGAGCCGAAGCTTCAATGGCCCTCTTGTCACTGCGGCCAACGAAGTCGTCGACGAAGCCAAGGTCGAGCCCCCAGTGATTCGGGTCCCATGCTGTTGGCCAGTTGAAAGAGAGACAGCTGAGCACCTCCATACCAATGTTGAGCCAAAAACAAGCGGCACCAATTCCTTCGCTCTGAGCGTTCCAGCCACACTCACGAATCAGAGCGCGTGCCCCAGCAATATGGCTCATCCGGTCATTGGGCTCTTCGCTCATAATCTCGTAGACGTTCAAAACGACAGCAGTTGTAGCACACTCTGTCATATTTCTGTCCGGATTCTGTAGGTTGCGTAAAAGCTGAGTGGTTGACGTATCGTAGTAGAGTAGGGCCTTGCCATCCTTGCTGACCTGGTTCGTCAATGTCAGATGCTTGACACCGCAGGCCAAGAATGCGTTGAGTAGCATGGGCGACTTGAGAGCCAAGAACGGGATGATGCGGCTAAAGTGTTTATTTCTGTCCAGCAAGTCCATCCAGATTCCCACTTTTTCCATGAACACTTGCATGTACAGGATCTCATCCGGCGAGCTGAGATATTCTTTTTCGCCTATATTGTCACTGAATTCGTTGCCAAACTTGACGACGCCAATCCCAGTCTCTCTGCCAACATGTATCTTCTCGGACGGAGGTGTGGGTAGCGTGTCAGGTAAAGCATTGCGAGGTTGACGTGTGCCGGCACGAGGGGTCCTATTTCTCGAGACAACGCCCCCGGAGGTGATTCCTAGTTCTGCACGGAAAGACGTGATAGATGAAGGCTTTCTCATTTGGGGCACCACCGGCGAAGCAATGCTAGACGAGTCACTGACGAAAGAGTCACTTGCTCGCTCGTTTGTTTCTTCTTTTATGGGCACAAGACCAAAGATGCCCTCTTCGTTAATGCCAATGCTAGAGATCGGTAGAGCTTGTATTCTCTCTTGAGTCAATGCACTAGGGGGTACCGTATCTATACCGACCAGTCCTCGAGCTAGGCTCGCGGATGACGGCAGGTTCGGAACGGCGAGTGCTGATCCGCAGTGGCCGCCATTTTGTTTGTCGGGGGTTTTGGTGTTTCCGGAGAGGCGCCTGCGTTTGGCGACGGGATATGCACGAGCCTTCACTTCAGGCAAATGTATAAACGCCTCATCGGAAGGGGGATAACGACTGACGCCCCCGGCGTATTCCGAAGCAATCAATCGAGACTCGTCGATGAAGGAAACTGTCAATGAAAAGTAAGCTTCAGTGTCGACAATTTTAGTCTGCCTCGGGGTAAGCTCACCAGTCCATTCCGATACAGGTGGCACGAAAGGGATTGGTTTCGTCTGAATATCGACAAAGTTCAGTCGTAGACCTCTCTTGCATTCCCGGCTACCTTTGCGGCAGTTTAGGCAATCAGGGACACTCTCATCACATTTCAAATGTCGCTCTCTGCATGTGAGGCAACCGGTACGAACCCGTCTTGACTTGGTCGGTGTCTGAACTGCTGCAGAGGAAGCCAACAAATGGTTCTGCTTCTTTCCTTTACCCGTTGTTGGTGGCGTAGGTGTTAGCTCTACCTTGACAGCTGTCGGATTCTGCAAGCTTGATCTGTTGCCTTCGACAGAGCCCACGCTCGGATGAGGACTCGCTTGGCTGCTCCTGCGACTTTGTGCCGTACTAGGACGAGTTTGGGTAGTCCCAAGGCCACTATTTCTTCGGCTTTGGGGCGCAGAAGAGCGCCATCCGGTTGGGGATTGGTCATTGTTGTCGTGTGTCGTTATGGGATCGCCCCTGGCCGGCTGAGATGACTTCATCCTCCACAAGTCCTCTGGGTGTGGAAGATGAGGCGGAGGCGGAAGCAGGGGCTTCGTGGATAAGAAGTGAGTAGTATGTGGTGAGTGTGGGATAGAAAGAGGAGGAAGTGTGATATACGGCAGTGGAAGCGTTGCCGAAAAATCGCCTTCTGGCACAAGCGAGGTATAATGCCGGGGACGCATGGGATCAGAAATTCTGAAGTCATTGTTTTGGCCAACAGAGAGAATTCTGCAAGCATTTTCGTTGCCTGTACTCGCTTGGCCTCGGGGAAGAAAGGTGTCTGCGTGGTTTTCAGCCCGGAGGTCTCCTGTTGCTGACAATGTTGGCAGAGTGCCAGCTGAAGAAGCCGAAGCTGGATGGCCCAAGCAAGGCGGAAGTGTTGTCGTGTGTGCGAGAGGAACTGACGAGGGTGAAGAAGGACAACGCCGATTTGTTGTCCCCAGGCTCATGCCCACGCCTTTGTTCATTTCCGCACAATGCGTCGGTAATCACGGCACCGGAGTGAACACAATGGCAGCGCTGGCGTTCGCGGAAGCCGAGTTAGCTGCCGTGAGACTTTCTTCCCGTCAGAGAAGAGAGAGCCTGCAGAGAGAGACCTTTTTAGAATAGATGGAGAGGTCTCAGACGGGGGGGGGACAAGCTGATAGGGCGAGTAAAGTAAATGGCCCACACCGGTGTCGACAATTGCTGATTTTCATGTCACTGTATTTCCTTCTTTATCATACTAGTACTGCGACATCTTCCTGCCGTGTACACGGGGCGGGGGGTAGTGTGGCTTGTGTTCCCACAGTATCTTGCGTTTCCGCAAGAAGGCTGATGGCAAAAAACCGGAAGAAACGAAAAGAGGTCTTGGTAGAGGCCCTAATGCGCGGTATAGCAGTGGTAGTCAACATGCAGCAAGAGAATTGTCTGGTAAAGGGAGAGCGGCTTGTCTGTAAAGCTCGAGAAGGCTGAAATCGCTGCGCAAGTTGAGCAAGTTTTCCAAGAGGGGCGAAACAATGGAGTCGGACAGCCGATGCGATGAATAGAGACAACCGCCACAACAAATGGTGCAAATCGAAGCAAAGGACCAAGAAGAAATATAAACGGCAATGACAATATGTTAAAAGGCTGTTCAGCACGGCTGTAATGAACACAGCGTGGCCTGGCGTCAGGCGGGATGCTTGTATGTTTTGGCGTTGTACCAAAGGTGTGTGGGAGAAGTCCAAAGACACGACGAGGAGAGGGATCAAGAAATATAGGGAAGAATTATAGACAGACACACAGCAAGATCAGGAGGATACTGAGGAATTAACGGCTTGCTGTGAAGGATCTATCTTCTTGGATGGGATCCGGTGCTGCATGATCTGGGTGAACGATATCGACAAAAGGTCTAGACAGGCGAGGCCGGTAATCGCAGGCGTGGATATTAAGGTGCCGACAACACTAGAGAAGTGGAAGAGTCCGACGGCAGTGACGGGAGGATTGGTGATAGTGATGCTTCTCCGGACCGATGGCTTCTGCACGAGTCACCACCAGGACAAAGCACTCCAGCTGCGTCGGGGGTATTGTCTCAGAGGGCGCGATTAAACGAGCACGGGGACTGTGCAACGACAGGGTTGTGCAGATGCGGCTGGTGACAATGGACAGTGTGTGAGGCCGAGGTTGTGGAAATCCGATGACAGGGGCACGGTTGTCGTCGGTATTTATGAAGAAAACGGATGGGAAGCAAAACAAGGGGCAATTTCACAAGGCCGCTTTCTAGCAAGCAAAAGCAGATGGGCAAGCAATATGACACACCCCAGGACAGGAAGGGAGGAGGCTATAGATCGCGACGAAGAGACCGGAAAGGAAAGAGCGCCGCACGCTCGCCCGCCAGCTTTTAATGGCGGTCCGCTTTTCAGGGGAGGCCTATGAAAGAAAGACAGCACAGCTGTAGCCAATGAGCTGGGCGCGAAGCTATCGAGGTCGCTTTCTTTTCTTTTTCGGCCCTCCTGCCTCCCTGGCCCTCCGGATTAACGCCCACAACTTTTATTTACAGCCCTGCTGACAAGGCGCGCAGATCAATCTCTCTACGACACGGGGATGGCCAACCAGGAGGTAGAAGGACTCAACGGCCGGCCTGTTTCTGAAGTGACGGCCGTTAAGACACAGTTCATACGCCCTGCACTATTGAAGGGTTGGTTGGAATAAGGGAGGGGGAAAGCAGGGATCGCGCAATCCCGAAGTGTGCGCCATCCTGGTAGGGTTACAGCGAGGCTTGGGCCGTGGCAGACTACTGGTAGTGCTCTGGGGTCGAGCGGATAGCCCAGGGTCCCCAGCAAAAGAAGAGAGAGACCCACCCAACCAGCATTCTCGCAGAGGAAGAGTGCGGTTCGAGCGTCACAGAGCTGCCTCGACTGCCTCAACTGTCTCGTCTTGGACTGCTGGCAAAAGCAGATGCGCTGATCCTATGACACATACGCAACGAACGGACATGTCCGACGCTGCCAGAGGTGCAAAGAAGCGATTGGTCTGCTGGGAGGCCTGTGCTGGTCTCGAGACATGCGTCGGTCCTTGGTCTCGTGCCGGCACGGCAAGCCCAATGGCAGGCCGAAAGGGAAAACAAGGCTTTCCTTATTTCGAGCCCATTGTCGCCATGACGGGTGTAGAGTGCCGACTGATAGTCCAGTTTGCTTTTTATTGCTTTCAGCCTGCGCTGACCACTCAGCTGTCGGTTTTGCTTCAACATGGACAACAGGGGCGAAGTACAGTGGGGTGAAGAAATCACTGAGGGCGTTATGCAATAACTTCAGAAACGATTTAGGTGGCGCCAGCGAGCTCGTCAGTGGGCTCAATCAATCGACAGACAGCCATGTCTTGCTTTTTGTGGTGCCGCCTTTAGCACTCTCTCCATAGCATGATTGACTGCCAGCTATGGTGACCAAGCGAGGACGCCGCCTCGGAGCCGTTCGATCGATCGAGCTGATCCGACCTAGGCCAGCTACGCTACGTGTCCAAGGCGAAGAGAGGCCTGCCACGGCACTGCTGTGACACAAGGGAGGGCCCTAGAGAGCCGGGGTCCACGGATCAGGCCGTCCCCAGCTGTGTCCGTCATATAGGCTGTATATCGATCAGACAAGCCGATATCGTCTTATTCCGCTCGTGTGCAATGCGTATGTTGCATCTCCCCAAAGGCTACTCATTCAATCGCAGTGTCCGGAACGTTTAAGCATCCAACATGGACCTTGCTTCACCGCTTGCGTAAAGGTTCCGGCCTAAAGTAGCCCATATTCTGGAGACGGCTACGGCCGCAACGACAGGCGCAGAAATTTTGCGTGCAAGCCTGCACATTTCGCTCAGCGGTGTGGACACAGCTGTGGAGACCTGTGTGAAGACGGGCCCATCTAAAAAACGACATCTGTATTGGAGGGAGCTAGCAAGCTTATTGCTTGTTTGTTCTTTTGCTTCCTGAGATGGAGAAGAGACTGGCTCGTGCGTTTAACAGGACAGAGCAACGAGTATTCGTGACAATCATCAAAAGGGGGCGAGGCGAGGAAACGCAAGGCCAAGACTTATAATCAGAAGAACTAATATTTCTACAGCTGTGTCTGTAACAAGCTGTTAATAACAGCACTGCCACGGTCTGCGCAAATTGTGTCAGAAGGACACCTGTGGTTAACCAAAAAGAACAGTTCTCGACCTAGCCTATCGACACTAGGCCGTTGCTGTAGTTGGCTGTCTCGGAGAAATTGGGTGCCCCGATCCTGTACAGCTTACACGCTGCATCATAGCCGTTTCTGTGTAATACATAAGCGACTGTTCTGGGCTATTCCAGGCAATTTCCAACCCGCAGGCGGCCTTGTTTCATCCCTATCGCTTGCATCTCTCTCTTTAGTCTAAAATCGGGGCTATATAAAGAGCAAATGAGCATGTTGTACGCCGAGAAGGGCCTTTGTCTTGGACGATAGTAAAGCTGACCATATGATATATTGTCAGATATTGTTTACAACAGGTAGAAAAAGTCGGGAACCTTCGTTCTCCAGCTTTGTTTTGCTGGCCTCTATCAGAATAGGCATAATGTCCGTCCGTAGATTTGCTAAAACTCACCGAAGTTAGCAGACACTATTTTGCACTATTCTAATCAATACAAGGCTCTATAATACGGCGTGTCGCCAGGCTTAGATCGGCTTATCTAGCACAGTTATCTAGCTTTGAATTAATATCGATTATTTGATTATCTTGCGTGAATTTCTTACTACTCGCCATCACGCAACAGTTGAACATTTCGAATAACGCAAGGCTTAATAAAGTCACAGAGGCGGATCATTCCTATACTACAGAAAGTTTATATGAGAGAAAAAGGACCTAGGAGTTCTCCTATTTGAGGTTGACAAACAAGCAAAAAGCAATCGAGTTCATTTATAAGAATATTAGCCTATCCTTCAAAGGCTTACAAAGTACAAACTAGCAAGTCATCTTTTCCCTACTATAGTATGTAAAACTAAGGACCATAGGCAAACATACAAAATATCATGTTCGCACCGCCTATTCAAAAGTTGGCTTTAGAGAGTGTTTAAGTAACTGTCCACCAGCAGGTTAAGGGATAATATAATATATAAAAAGCTGGGTAGGCACTTTAAATCCGAATGTCTCTTAGTGCGCTTAGAGGTGTTTCGGAAACTATCATGGATGCGTTACGATGTCGAAGTTCAAAGTTCGTGTGCCTAAATCTTGTTAGCAATAGAACAACCATACAGAGACTTGGGAGACTGACTGAGCAATGAAACAAGTATTAACCTCCGTGAGCTCCGTTATGTGATGGATTCGCCAAATTCTGTAGTCTGGAACCTTACGACTCTGTACTCGTTCCGGATATTTGCAAATTCAAACTTCATATTGGCTAGTCCATCTCTGAGATATCTGCTTGATCGATTAAATTATGGTTTGGCCTGAGCTTGAACCATACTTCCCAGCGTAGTAGGCGAGTTTTATATGGCGAATTTCAATCTCAAGCTCGGAAATGGCTAGAACCACTCCGGGCCTACGTAATATATTCGCTTTGCCGCCTTCATAGCAGCCTTCTAACAGATTACGTATGAGGAGCGCACCGCCTACCACCGTTTTTCTCGCAATCATCACGAATATCACTGAATTAGCACAGAAGGCAGCGGATGCACAGGAGGCTGCAGCAACAGCGTGGTCCGGTAACCCACGTGCCGTCTTCTAAAGGATGACGATTTGGCGTCGTAATTGGGTTTACATGGTATGTACTGATCTTTTCTGTTCTTGTTCAGTGGTATTCGTCTTGTTTTGTTCCAAATCACCACTTAGACGAATTCAGTATTCGGCCAGAAGGGTAGTGTAGTACAACTACAAAATCACAACGTTGTCTTCGTCTCCGTGGGAAGAGTCTAGAGTGTAAAGCCTACTACGATATCTTTCAACAAGTTCCATAGTCAATGTAACGTGCACATAATTAAAAATACTACATGGAACTGCTAATCGTCCTGGTGCGAGAGCATGGAGCTCTACCAGGAGCCTGCATTAGCTCTTAGGGTGTCTTGATAAACTTCACTTTTAAGAAACATCGCCTATTTCTTGACGGAAATTATGAATGTCTTCTTGCCATCAATTTCTAGCGCATCTGACCGAGATCGCACAGCTGAGACGGAAGCCCACAAAGATCACCCAAAATCCAGTAGTTGATCGTAGGGTATTTATTCACTGCCACAGCATCTACTGCCCGCGCAAGAATGGTCTGCAGTGATGACTCGCAGAAAATTTGAAGCTGCTCATCAATTTGGCATGTGGCTGGAGCTGGTGAATGTCTCAGCTGATGATGAAGGCTTTGGAGGCAAATCAGGCAACAGGAGGCGAGGTCGTCATCTGTGCATTCGGGCAACCGTCCATCATAGCAATGTCTAGAGTAAATATATTTCGGAACGTGTGGTCTCTACAGGCGACAAGCGTAGTGCAGATAACGCTCTTGTTAAATGTTGCAATAAAAACCTGTACAAGCCCTCTGTGCACGCCTTTGATTCTGTGCGTTGGCCGGCTGTCAAAGTGTTAGAAGTTTTTATACTAGGTTTCTTCGGCGGGAGGTGATTTTTTAAGTATTCACAACCTAAGCCAAAAAACAAAACTAGGACAGAGAGACTGGCGAAATTCTATTGATTGTAAAGACAAAAATATCCATCCAATATTGTGATTATTGAAATAAAAACTGATCCGATTAGCAAAACAATTTAGTCCCATTACAGAGTGCGACGTTTGTAGCAACTCTACATTTCGACTGAGTCTGCAGTGCTTACAATCTCGGCAAGCTTCTAAGGCTATCAGCACTAAGTCGCAATTGCGGTTGTTAGATTGCCTTGTTTACATGGATTGGCTTGGTTGACTTAGTTGGCTTGACTTCCTTGATTTGGGTTAGCATGATTGCCTTAGTCGGCTTAACGCGGTTTAAAGAATATGTATTACTCTGTAAAAAAGAGTTTCGTAAAAGAGTACGGAGTAGAAAGATAGGCAGAAAAAGTCCTGGCGGTAACTACGACGTAGACGTGCAGGGACCTTAGGGATGACCAACACGTACACCATATGCCAGGTGCTACCACCTGACAGCCAAGGAGCCCGTTGGTCGCACGAGTCACCAACGCTTGACCGCTGTCTTCAAATGCGGAGAAGGATCGGCCACGTAAAGTACTTGCCGAATAATTGCATAATATACATGTGGCTAATCAGGCGCTGCGACGTGATCGCCGAGGTTCACATGTTCGCGTGCTTACATCGCCGTCATTGTTAGACAAGATACAAAAACAGCCGAATAGCTAAACCCCAGATTCTTCTTCCCCACTGCCGATTCCTCCTTCTTCCATTCTTATTTCAATTCTCCAATTACTCACGACTTCACACGCCTCGAACCCTACTCTCCGTCCTACAGCCGATACCTAGTAGACCCTTTCTTTTTTCCAAATACACATCCTAAAAAAGATCACCATGCCTCTCCAGAACGGTAAGTAGCATGGAGCTATTGCGGAGGGAGCCTTGCGGGCTCCTCCGTATTAATCCGGCAATCGTATCATAGTTGCTGTAGGCTAACGAGCACCAAAACAACAGAAAAGTATCCCTCCTCCGTGGCTTTCGACGCCATCAACGATGCCCTCGCCAACGACGACTTCAAGAAGGAGGCTATCAAGCAGGCCAAGGCTGTTTTCGGCATCACACTGAAAAACCCGGCCGGTGAAACCGAGAGCTGGTTCATTGACCTGGCCAAGGAGGGCAAGGTTGTGCAGGGTCTAGACAAGTCTGATGGTACGTTCTTACATTGACTTTTGCTCTAATTTTTCTCTTCTTTTGCCATACCTCATCAGTTCCCCTGCCCCGTCCGTTTGCAAAAGCCCGCTTTTATTTGAATCGCTTTCTGCATGCGGATGACTAACCGTACCTAGTTGAGCTGCGGCTGTCCGACGAGGACTTTGGCAAGCTTGTCCTGGGCAAGGCCAAGGCGCAATCCTTGTTTATGTCTGGCAAGCTCAAGATCAAGGGCAACGTGATGAAGGCAGCCAAGCTTGAACCCATTCTTAACAAGGCGCAAGGCCAGACGAAGGCGAAATTGTGAGCACGGGCCGATAATAAGTGTAGGCACGAAATGGGATTGCTAGGATAGGATAACACAGGCTTGTTGAGTCTTTTTTTTCTTTTCCGCGAAGATTCTCGCGCATTTTAGTGGGAGACCTGTCGGTTATATTCTTGTAAGATACAGCATCACACTTTGCCTCATACGAGCGCTTTCTTACGTTGATATAATCGTGCTCGCATGTGTCTCCTGATGCCGGCAGACAGGTCGTTTGGCTAGCTGTCTACGGCTACTATAATCCACTTTTGCCGCCCTGCATAGAAACCCGCGCTGCATTGGCACCTCAACCGGGCTGCCAATCCACTCTGTCACAGTGCCTGCTTTGCAATCCGCGCAAGTGGCTAACGGTTGTCCGTTAATTGACATACGGTTGTGGGAACATGGCCATTCGTATCGGCAATCGACTTTGTACACTTCCATCATAAAATCGCTCCCTTTGAGATGCTGCGACTTGTCATGCGAATAATGTGTACATGATGTGATGGCCTTTGAGCGCCCCCACGTAGTCTGACTCTTGGGCTGAAGCTGGTCTGGCAAGGTAAGCTCACTTCCGGTTTCGTCGCACCTGCGAGGTCCCGTTGTCGAAGAGGCGGCGTGGTCGTAGAGCCGTTGGGAAAAAGGGCAAGCAGGCAGTTGGGCAGAAGTGAGCCTTGCATTAGCATTCCCGGCAGCCATGAGAACAGCGAGAAGCAACGGGTTGCCAACGCCGTGCTCAAGAAAACAAAACGGAAAACGACAGCTTTGCGCCGGCAAATCGAGCCGGGGCCGACAGCTAGCCTTGGTTAAGGGACAACTAAGAGGACCTCAGAACTGCCCCACGGGGAGACAGTGCGATATTTCAGGTCCAAAGGTCACCTGATGTGGCCAGTACAAATAGAGCTCCTACCCCTCCGCTCAATTTTCGTCTTCCCTCTGTTTTGCTTCTCGACAAACCCCTCACTATAATCGCGCATCTACATCTGCACCATGGGCATTCTCTCAGACCTGAAGCTGCCGGTGGGCGTCATCTACGGCGATGATGTGCTTAAGCTGTTTCAGTATGCACAGGTCCACGGCTTTGCCATCCCCGCCATCAATGTGACATCGTCGTCCACCGTTGTGGCTGCGCTCGAGGCTGCTCGCGACGCAAAATCTCCCATCATCATGCAGTTCTCCAACGGCGGTGCTGCCTTCTTTGCCGGTAAGGGCATCACCAACAGCAAGGAGAAGCAGGAAGCTTCGGTTGGTGGCGCCATTGCGGCTGCCCACTTCATCCGCTCCGTTGCCCCTCTTTACGAGATCCCAATCGTCCTTCACACCGACCACTGGTACGTATAAGCCCCCCTTCCTTCCAGCCAATTGTATTCGAGCGCGATTGCTGACCCGTACAGCGCCAAGAAGCTGCTCCCATGGCTCGACGGCATGTATGACGCGGACGAGGCCTTCTTCAAGGAGCACGGCCACCCTCTGTTCAGCAGCCACATGATCGACCTGTCGGAGGAGCCGCTGAAGGAGAACGTTGAGATCACGGCCAGCTACTTCAAGCGTGCCAAGCCCTGGAAGCAGTGGCTCGAGATGGAGGTTGGCCTGACTGGTGGTGAGGAGGACGGTGTCAACAACGAGAACGTCGATAACGCTTCCCTGTACACCCAGCCGGAGGACATCTGGGAGATCCAGAAGACTCTGAGTGCCATCTCACCATACTTCAGCATTGCTGCCGCCTTTGGCAACGTTCACGGTGTCTACCACCCGGGCAACGTGCGTCTGCACCCCGAGCTTCTGGGCAAGCACCAGGCATATGTCTCGGAGAAGCTCCAGGACAAGTCCGGCAAGCCCGTCTTTTTCGTCTTCCACGGCGGCTCTGGCTCGTCCAAGGCCGAGTTCGCCGAGGCCATCTCTCACGGTGTGGTCAAGGTCAACCTCGACACCGACATGCAGTGGGCGTACCTGTCTGGTCACCGTGACTTCATTGTCAAGAACATTGAATATCTTAAGACCCAGGTCGGCAACCCCGAGGGCGTTGACAAGCCTAACAAGAAGAAGTACGACCCGCGCGTCTGGGTGCGTGAGGGCGAGAAGACGATGAAGGCCAGAGTCACTGAGGCCCTGCAGGACTTTGGTGCTGCTGGTCAGCTGTAAAAGCAGTATAATTCCAGGACTAGTCTGTTCTCTGTAACTAAAATGCAAACACAATATTCCACCTATACACCATTTCAAGCCTTTTCCCGTCCGCATGAAGCCGGAGAATGCTCGCAGACCGGAACATAGCCGTCTTCCTGCATGTATTCGGACTCTACCATTGTTTCTAACCGAGGTTTTATCGTTTCTGTCCACACCATTCCGACCGGTATATCTCATCGTCGTCTTCTAACAGCATAATCGCGCCAATGATGGACCTTTTACCCCACTACATCATAGCACAGTGCGAATTGTGCGGTGCAACTTGCGCTCTTGCCCGCCCATTCGCGCCGCCAATAATGGAGTTATTTCTCACTTGTTTTTATCGGCGCCCGTTCTTCCATTCTCACAGTAGGATACTTCGCCCCCCTTCCATGTACCCACTTAATCGCGACCCCATTGGCTGGCCAAAAATCAGGAGCGCGTTCCCTAACTGGCATAGAGGACAAGCAAATTCTCCTTTACTATTTTTTTTCTTTAGTTTTTATTTCTTGACCTGCTCAGACTTCTTTGGCGCCCTAGCGCATCTCCTCACTAATTTTTTTTCTCTCACGTTTCTCCAAACTTGTCGCGACGTCCATCAGCGACTCCATCTAAATCTCATCGACGCGTCATTCATTTCGACTGTCCGTACTTGTCTTCTAAGTACCTGGTGTCCGTTCCAGTTTTCTGTTCCTTGGCGGCTGTTTCTTCACCCGCTCGAGACAACGTTCTTGTCGCGATCGAATTTCGTCGAAGCGCGGTGTCAATGCATCCCATTTAGATTGCCGACGTTGCAGCATCGTCATCTACCTCATCTTCTCTCCGTTTCCATCTACAATCACAGCCACACATACCTTCAATACAATGGAGACTCCTCAGAGACGGCAGAAGTCGTGGCTTAGCAGCCTCACTGGCCTCGTCAGTGGCAGCCGCTCTTCTGCGCAAGATACCGCATCTGGCGTGGCTGCGGGCGTTATCACAGGCAAGAAGACAGAAAACGTTGATTCATTCTCCTACCGTCTTCGCTCTGCTCAGGCAGGCCATACTACGCCCTCCCGCTACTCGGGCACCTTCTCCGCCCCCCCTGTCGAGTCCCCCGAGAGCCCAGTCAAGCGCGCCTCACCAAGTCAGCTGGCACAGCGCAAGATGCATGAACGCGCCCAAGGTCCGTCTGGTAGGGCTGGTGCTGCAGCAGCACACTCCAGCTCTGCCCGCGGCGAGAGCAACAAGAGCTACCACAGCGTCAGCTTCGATAGCCACCTAGCCACTACGCCAAAGCGGACGAACTTCCCCTCTGCAACCACTCCGAAAAACGTATTTCGCGATTCCATGTCTCGCGACGTGCCTGCGTTTACATTCACTCCCCGTGTTCCGGCCAACACCATGAGGGGCGGCTTCCCTGCAACAACACCGGGCCGGTCGTTCCGCTCTTCGGGCATTGAGCTAAGCAGCCAGGAGATGGCCAAGACCTCATTCAGCGATTTGTTTGCAATGAAGATTCCCGACCCGGATCCGAAGTTGAGCGGCGAGGCCATTGCTGGCATGGTACCGAAAGATCTCAAGGCCGGAAGTCGGTCCGTCTACGCGAATGAATACTTGGCCCATCTTTGCCCCCCTGACTTCAGCGAGGAACAGCGCAACCAGTTCTTCTGCATTTTGGATCTGCGGCGCCTGAAGTATGCTGCCGACGAAGTTTTTGTCAAAAAGGACTGGAAATTGAACATTTTGAACTTCGCAAAGGAGTACGAGAAGAACCGGAGCCTGATCATGCTGCGATACGGCCTTTACGAATTCAAGACGGTCAAGGTGTCGAAGGACGTCTTCCAGAAATGGAAGGCGGACAACAACATCCCCGATCTGATGGAGGAAGATGAGCTTGAGGATACCATGACAAGCAAGTCGACAACTGTGCCAAAGGCCTCGAAGCTCAATGGCACTGAAGGCATTCTCCAATCCGGGAAACGCAAGGCCCAAGACGTAATCGATCCTGCTGCCATGGAGTCCTCCTCATCAACCTTTTCGGCGAACAAGCGATCGCGGCCTTCTGAAGGTTTCAAGGCCGAACGGGAGCCCCTGACGGAAACAAGCACCCCTCTCAACCAGTCCAAGCGGAAGGCAGCCCAGAACAACAACGCCGAGCAGATTCAGCGGTCAAAGATGCAGAAGGCAACGCCGAATCCGCCTTCTGCGGCCACGTCTGCCACCAGGGCGTTGTTTGAGAAGTATGCAAACTCTCCTTCCAAGGAGCCAGCTGCAACCGAGACTCCGTCTATTCTAGTTTCCAAGCCATTTGGCGAGAGTGGCTCAAGCTTGAAGGCAGCCTTTAAGCCGAACACTACGGGACAGCTGCCCAAGTCATCCTCCGGCAGCCTGGCCCGTTCCGTCCTGGAGAGTGGCCTGAAGACGAATGCAGGTCCAGCTGGTGGCAACATATTTGGCTATCTGTCAGACGCAAGCTCTGCAAAGGGCAGCGGCAATGACAATGCCGATGCTGACGCGGAGGATTCCGACGAGTCAGACGGCCAAGAGGAACCCGAAGCACAAGTGTCAAGCGACAGCACTGGCGCTTCTGCCAACGGCATCACCAATGCCACTGCAAAATCGGCGCCGTCGCTCTTCTCCGCCGCCAAACCGGCAAGCTTGGTGCCTGGGGCCACAGGCGCTCTGGCCGGCTCGAGCGCTTCCTCGGACGTTTCTGAATCCGCCGCGGGACGCAGTCTTTTTGATCGCGTCAACAAGACCAGTGATGGCCAGCCGATTCGTGTGTTTGGTGCTGAGAGCAACAGCTCACCCTTCGGCACGTCCGCATTTGGCGCTAAGGGCGCACCTGAGCGGCCGAGTCTCGAGAAGGAACCTGCTCTGTTTGGCGGAAACAAAACATGGAGCGCCGATACGCCTATCAAGTTCGCCGGTGGTAACAGCTCTACGCCAGCGAAGTCCCTGTTTGGTGCATCCACGACCAACAGCGGCCCGGCTTCTGCAGCCAGCACCACGCCGAATTTGTTCGCGTCGGCGTCCAAAGAAAGCAAATCGGACGCTCCACCATCTCTGTTCGGCTCTGTTTCTGCACTGAAGGAGCCGAAATCAGCTGCTCCTACTTCCCTCTTCGGGTCTGCTGCGGCGGCACCGAAGGACACCAAAGTTGACGCGCCTGTCTCTCTATTCGGTTCCAAGACGCCAGCGACATTGTTCGGCAATACCGCCAAAGATGCGCCGCAGTTCACGTCCACAACGCCTGCAGCAAGTACCGCGGATGCACAGCCCACTGAAGCGCCGCTTTTCGGCTTTTCGAACAAGCCAGCTGGCCCAAGCACGCCTGCTGCACCCTCGCTGTTTGGCGCCAGCACTGCAGGGTCTGGAACGCCGGCTACTTCGCTTTTTGGTAAGGCACAAGAAAAGCCGGCCACGACGACGGCCACGTCTTTGTTTGGTAACGCTGCGGGTACGTCGAAGACGGCATCTGGCTCTGTGCTGCAGTCGCATACTCTGTTTGGCGGTGCTCCCAAACCGGAACTTGAGCCGCAAGGACTGAAGCGCACTGCGGACGACAAGGGAAGTTCGTCAGCGGCTGCAACGTCGGGGGCTTCCCTCTTTGGTGGCGCTCTCCAGAACGGCACCTCCAGCAAGGACGAGCCTCAGGCAAAGCGGCCTCTATTCGGCAGCACTACGCCGTCTTCGCAAGCTCCGTCTTCCGCCCCGCTCTTCTCTTTTGGCAGCACAAGCACGAATGGAGTGAGCGGTGGGTCCAAGGTTCCAGGAGAGACGGCCAAGTCGCTGTTTGGGTCAACTATCAACGGCAGTGCGGCAGAGCCGGCAAAGACACAGGCTACTAGCCTGTTTGGGAGCACGACAACGGCGGCCGCCAATCCTGTCAGTGGCTCGATTTTCAACTTTGGCAACACCAACAGCAGCGCAGCTCCACCAGTCCCGTCGTCCTTCTCTATTGGAGCGTCGACGGCTGCACAAGACAGCGCACCACCGGCGCCCATATTTGGTGGTGGCAATACTGTGTCGGCTCCCTCATCTTTCACGTTCAGCGTTGGAGGTGACACCAGCAACCAAGGATTCCACAATCCGTTTTCCTTTGGCGGTGCTGGGGCCGAAGCTGCTCCGTCTCTGAGCTTTGGGGGCGTTGCATCGGCCACGGTAAGCTCGTCTGCGTTCCAGTTCGGGGCTACCACGACGCCTGCGGTAGCACCTCCGGCCTCTGGCGGGATGTCGTTTTCGTTTGGTGCCGGGGCACAGCCGTCGAGCCAGCCAGTCAACGCAGCACCTGGGAACTTGTTCGGAGCCACGCCGGCAGCATCTGGTGGTGCCAACGGCAGTTCAATGTTCAGCTTCGGTGGTGGTGCTCAGGCACAGCCCAGCAACACGCCCATCTTCGGACAGCAGCAGCAGCAGCCGGCCCTCGGCGGTTCCATGTTCAATCTCGCCCCTCCAGTTGGCGGGACATCTACAGGTACTAGTGAGTTATTCAAGAATTCCCCTGTTGCGGCTGGGATGTGGTGGCGCATGTAGAGTCGCTAACAAGCGTGCGCTTCTTGCAGATACCCCCTTCACCAATCTCGGTGGCGCTTCTAGCCTGGCCACTACACCGGCCACGGGCACTCCCGAGCCTGGTGCCGCCCAAGACAATTCGGACCATAATGGACACCAGGCTGACGGAGATGAGGCCCCACAGGAACAAATCAATTTAACCGAAGGCGGACCGGGCGAGGAGGACGAGGCCGTCGCCTATGAAGTTCGTGCCAAAGCGCTCAGGTTGGCTTCGGCTAAGGAAACAGACGGCGGCTCGCCGGCCGCAAAGGACAAGAAGAACCCGTGGAAGACGGAGGGCGTCGGTTCCCTCCGGGTGCTGAAGCACAAGACGACGGGTGCGGTGCGGCTGCTGCTGCGAGCAGAGCCTCGCGGCAACGTTGCGCTCAACCGGGTTCTTCTGGCGGACTTCAACTACAAGCCGGAGCCCAATGCCAAGTACGTCAAGCTGACGACGTCCAACGAGGCAGGCACTGGGCTGGAGACTTGGATGTTGCAGGTCAAGACCAAGGAAGCTGCTCAGAAGCTTGCCGAGGCTCTCGAAGAACACAAGTTGGCAAACAAGAAGTAGGAACAGGTATGAACGGTTGAATGCAGCTCAGCGATCTCAATCTACTATTACCCCCCCTTCCCATATCCCCCCACCCTCTACAGAACGTGTTTAATCTTCTCCTGCGTTGGTGCATATTTATGGCATATCCCCTTCTCCCACATCCCCCAGCCCTTTTTGCATTGTACAACCCCCGATTTAACTTCAACCCCCTCAGACATGATGTCTTTTGCTTTAATTTCCAAGTAGGTTTTAATGCCTTCTCGTCAAATCGTTTTAAGCGTTTCCCGTCCTTGTTTTGATGCCGTCTCTGCCACATCACATCCCCCCCCCGGAGTTTTGGAGATGAAGTGAGCATAATTTTGGTTTCCTTTGCAAAATAAGGCATATATGTATAAGAACAGCGGAATGGAGCATGTATGGTGTTTATAAAGAAGGAGATAAAAGGAGGTGAATAGGAGATGAATAGGAGGTGGATAAGAGGCGAATAGGAGTGAAATTATGCAACCGATTTGAACGTTGCAATAGTGCGGTTGATAAACTAATGCGTGAAGATAAGAGGCGGCAACAAAACGGGATTTACTGTCTCCGCTTTCCTGCTTACTCGGCTCAGCTCCGTGTGCTGTGTGATATTTAAATATGCCTGCGTCCGATAACCAGACGTGATTGTGACTAGAGACAACCTTTCATCTTTTTCTTAGGAGAGTGATGCACAGCAAGAACGACAGAAGCAGAAGACGAAACGAATATTGATACACGATGCCGTGGACCGAAAGTGTGGCTCTTCAGGAGGTGCAACGTTCCAACAGCACGGTGCAGCGAGAGATGGACAGCGAGGCGGTGCCTCTGGAGGCGAATTCGGCGACCGTGCGAGGGGCCAAGCTGTCGATGCGTGACGCAAGGGTGCTGGCGGGCCAGGCGCTGCTGCAGCTGCCGATCTGAGGTGAGTACGATGCCGTCTGGGATGTCTGGGAGGATGCTGACCAATCAGGATTTGCCATGGGCTTCGGCGTGTTCCAGGAGCACTTTTCGGAGCACTGGACGCTGGCAGGCAGCCAGAGCGCGACGGGCGTGATTGGCACGACGTCCAACGAGGTCATGTACTTGGCGATGCCATTTCTGTTTGCTGGCCTGTCGTGCAAAAACGTTGTCGGCTCGACCTGTCCGTTTCTGTTCCGCCTGCTGCTGGACCGTCTGGGCTTCCGTGTGGCCCTGCGTGTCTGGGCGGCCGTGACGGCCGTTTCGGGCGTGGTCGCCATCCTGCTGGTGTCGGGCGGTGGAGGCAGCAGTGGTCTGCCAGCTCCAGATCATCGCAGCCGTTCGGTCCCGTGGAACTTTCTCCGGCACAGCACCTTTTATGTCTACGCAGTCGCCACGGTGCTGCAGAGCTCCGGCTACGGCATCCCGCAGACGTACCTCAACACGTACGCCCACGACGTGACCCAGCTGTCGGGCGGGTCGGCCACGCTACTGCTAACGCTCTTCAACATCCCCAGCATCGCATCGTCGGCCTTTTTCGGCTTCCTTAGCGACGACCGTGTCCGACAGACGCGGTTCCACCCACTGCTGCGTCTGCATCTGCTCTCGACGCCCGCCGTCACCGGCCTCTCGGCCGTCAGCTCTGCCCTGGCCGCCTGGCTGCTCTGGGGTCTGGCCGCCCGCGGTGACATGGCCCTGCTCGTGCTGTTCGCGCTCGTCTTTGGCTTCTTTGCCGGCGGCTATAGCGCCACCTGGGCTGGCGTCATGTCCGACCTCGAGCGCGAGGCGGCCCTGCGCAACGAGCCGGTCGACAGCGGATTCGTGTACGGGCTGCTGAACGGCGCCCGCGGCATCGGCTACATCAGCGGTGGCTTCATCAGCGTCAGCCTGCTCCAGTCTGGCACGGCGGCAGTGACAGCGGCCACAGGCTCGACAGTCGGCGCACATGCCGGCTACAGCACCAGTTACGGGCCGCTAATCATCTTCACCGGCCTGTCGACCGTTTTTGGCGGCTGCGGGCTGCTCTGGAAGGCTGGACGGGCAGTGCGTCTGCTCCTGTGAGAGTGGGTAGAATGGGAGGCTGAAATGGGTGGAATCCGAGTCCCAAAAGTAAGGGCTCACCGCTTTTGGCAAAATAAGTAGGTGAATAGTACGTTTATTTGTTAACACTGTATTTACCACCAATTTATTAGCGCAGTCTTATGTGCTGGGAGCCCTGTAGCTATATTAATAAGCGGATCAAATTAGTGAGGTAGTCTACTAGGCTTTAGCGAGCTGTCGCTAATGGTTTTCTCCGTATATTGCTACTATGGAAAAGCGGTGAGCCCTTTCTTCTGGGAGGGACCTCCGTATCCGTAACTCAAAGACGGTGAGCCCGGTTTTATCGAGCCGTGCGCCACACGGCCTGCAAACCCCGCCTAATTCTGTCGTGGGGGGTGTTTGCGAATTTTGGCTGTGACCCAAACTATCAGAACGGACGAGCGTATCCGACCCGCGGTCTTCATAGAGCACGCAGCAAGCCGAAGATGCCTACGATTGCCGTGGACAAGTACCGGCTCTTCGAAGAGCTCGGCCAGACGTCAGTGTCTCCGTGTCTGCAATTGCGCTTCGCATATGTCTCTAACGGCCGTTGTGCAGCTTCACGCCCGATGCCTTCCAGGACCTCGCCTTTGAGTTTGGCGTGGAGGTGGACGAGGACACGGAGGATGATCCGTCACGGCCCAAGGATGAGCCGCCGGAGCTAAAGATTGAGATCGGTGCGAACCGCTACGACATGCTCTGCTTTGAGGGCATCGCCATGAACCTCAACGTGTTCCGCGGCAAGATTCCCATGCCACAGTTCCAGCTGCTCGACATCCCGGTCGAGAAGCTGCAGACGATCACGGTCAGCAAGGAGACGGCACGCGTGCGGCCGTTTGTGGCTGGCGCCATCCTGCGCGATGTCACCTTTGACAAGGCCGTGTACGACTCGTTCATCAGCCTGCAGGATAAGCTACACCAGAACCTGGCGCGCCAGAGAACGCTGTACGTTTGTGGTTTAGTGTTTTAATCTTATGGTTCTCGCTGACTCGCTCTCGACGACCGGCAGCGTCTCGATCGGCACCCACGACCTCGACACGATCCAGGGCCCCTTTACGTACGAGGCGCAGGCGCCCAAGGACATCAACTTCGTCCCGCTCAACCAGACCAAGACGTTTGCCGGCGACGAGCTTATGTCCTTCTACGAGACCGACCGGCAGCTGGGCCGCTACCTGCACATCATCCGCGACAAGGACGTGTACCCGGTGATCTACGATGCTAACCGGGTCGTGTGTTCGCTGCCACCCATCATCAACAGCGAGCACTCCAAGATCACGCTGAAGACGAAGAACGTCTTTATCGAGATCACGGCGACGGACGAGACGAAGCTGGACATTGGTAGGTGGGGTGAATGGGGCGATGTTTCTGTCATGGCCTTATGCTAACCTGCAGTCTGCAACATGATGGTCACCATGTTCTCGCGCTACTGCGCCAAGCCGTTCACGGTCGAGCCTGTGCGGATCGTGTCGGAGCACAATGGGACCAGCCGGATCACGCCGAGCCTGACGACGCGGGTGGTGGACGTGGAGGTGCGTCACATCAACGAGGTGTGCGGACTGAACGAATCGCCCGAGGCGCTGGGCCGGCTGCTGAAGAAGGTGACGTTTTCGTCGGTCCCGTCAGCCGACGGAACGGTGCTGCACGTGTCGGTACCGCCAACACGCGCCGACATTCTGCACCCGTGTGACATTGTGGAGGACGTGGCGGTGGCGTACGGCTTCAACAACCTGCCGCGGTCGTCGCCGAACAAGGCGGCCACGATCGGACGGCCGCTGCCGATCAACAAGCTGGCCGACATTGTGCGGCTGGAGGCGGCCATGGCCGGCTGGATCGAGGTGATGCCGCTGATCCTGTGCTCGCACGACGAGAACTTTGCCTGGCTGAACCGGCGCGACGACGGCCAGACGGCCGTCCGGCTGGCCAACCCCAAGACGGCCGAGTACCAGGTCGTGCGCACGTCCCTGCTGCCGGGCCTGCTCAAGACTATCCGCGAGAATAAGAGCGTGCCGCTGCCGATCATGATCAACGAGGTGTCCGACGTGACCATCAAGGACGAGTCTGTCGAGCGCAAGGCCCGCAACGAGCGCCACTGGGCTGCCGCCTACTCGTCCCGCTCGGCCGGCTTTGAGCAGGTTCACGGCCTGCTCGACCGCGTCATGCTGATGCTCCGCTGCGCCTTTTTGACGCGCGAGGAGGGCCTCACCTCCGGCAGCGGTGCCGGCCTCGACGGCTACTTCATCCGCGAGATCGATGACCCGACCTTCTTTCCCGGCCGCGCCGCCGCCATCTACGTCCGCATCGGCGGCGAGAGCAAGCGGATAGGCGAGCTGGGCGTGCTGCACCCGACCGTGCTGGAGGCATATGACCTACGGTGAGTTTTCTGTCGTTTTCTGTTGTTTCTGTTTACCTACCCTCACCACTTGCTGACTGCCCAGGTACCCCGTAAGCACACTCGAGCTGGATCTGCAGGTGCTGTTATAAAATAGATGCACCCATCGATAGAGGAGAATAAAACAGCTCAAGACACCATGACGTGAACAAGAGGATGAATAAGCAAGCCTACGTCGTACTTCGTCTGCGTAATAAGAGAGGACCCTTCCCAATGCAGATTAGCGGCACCCAATGGCCTAGCAATTCTGGCAGCTACGACGCTTCTAGGCCCATTTGTGCTATTGATGACCGGGAGGCCCGGAAAAAGAGCTGCAAGACGCAATGAAACAAGTCTAGGAAGGGATCCGCAAGCATTACCCATAAGGGGGGAACCCCATACGACTTCTCCTTACTCACTGTGGAGCTGCTGCTATAGTAGCAACGGGCGCCGGTTTTTGAAAACGTCCTGCAGCCCCGACCAACGACAGTTCTGCATATCGACGTTGCTCTTGAGACAAAGCCGACTTCTTCGTGGCCCTCTCCACCTCCACGCACCCAAGACATTCCCGCCGACCCCTGTCTCTGCTCTCCCGCTGCGTTCCGTCTCGCGCGCGCACTCTCCCACCGCTCTGTCGGCGTTCTTTTGCATCCCGACAGCCAAGCTCACGGCCAGGCCACCTCTGTGCGCCTCTCCACGGCCAGGACACGAACTCGATCTAGCTTGCCCGTTTTGCATCTCACCCTGACTTGTCTGCTCTGCGCGAGCATGCCTCACATTTGTCCCCGCATCCGCCGTCGATAGCTCTTCGAGACAGCTCCAGAATCCCCCAGGCCCACTGCTCACGTCCTGCTCGTCCGCCATCCCCCCACCGAGACCATGTCCGACAGCGACGGGGACGATGTCAGCTCCAACTTCTCCCATCTGCACGTGGCCGGCCTCGTCGTGCCCGTGCTCATCGTCCTCGGCGCGTGCACCATGGCGCTCGTCGTCATCCGGCGCAACCGTCGGACACGCCAGGGTCTGTCGCTCAACCAGCAGGGCCGCCTCGCTCTTGCGCGTGATGTGTTGGAGGACGGCCACAACGGCACTGCTGGCACCGATGCCGCGCAGCCAGGCCAACAGCAGCAGCTGCCATCCTACACAAACGGCAGTCGCATACAGTCGCCGCCGACGGCCAACCGCTGGGCCTGGACAAACGCTGCCGGCATAGCAGCGATGAGCGGTGGTGGCAGCCGTGTCCGACGCCGTGAAGACGGCCTGAACGAGCTCGGCGAGGCACCGCCGCCCTATGAGATGGCTGCCATGCACACAAAGGCCGCCGAAGATCAGGTCGCCCAGCAGCCGACGCCGTCGCCATCGCTGCTAGCCGTGCCCGCACCCACACATGTCCGAGCCGCCACTGCACCATACTCCGTTGCGCCGTCATCGGCAGCACAACCACAACCACAACCTGCTGATGCTTCCTCTTCGCCCGCTGTCCCGCCCAGTCTGCCCCCGTCCTACAGTCCAAGCGTCCCAGCACCGGCAGCGAGACCGTCTGCGGCCGACAGGTGATCATGGCTGCGCGAGCCCGCTCTATCTAACCTCTCACTTCTCTCCTTTTTTGTTTCTCTTTCGGTGCCAGCGGTGTTTTGGGAGGGGGATCTCTTTTGCAGGCGTCTGTTGTGTCGATCACACATGCACAATGATTTTTATTGGTACCATCGGACGGTGGACTGGAGTTGTATTGGGTCAGATATCTATGCTCGATGTGAGATCTGCTGATGGAACCACTTAATGAAATCGGAGAGTAATCCCAAATCAGTTCAGCTGGCTGTACTAGTATCTAATTATATTTAATACAGCAGGTTAGGAGTTTCAAGTGCAAAGGTCCACGTGACAGTTGGTAAGGCTTCCCGGTTATCTAGGTGCTAAGGTATAGCAGTTGCATGGCGAGAAGGTAATTTATGTAAGATAAGGCCGTGCGCCGAAGGCAGACAGCAATAGAAAAGAGCTGGAAAGACGAGACATAATTTGCGCCTAGGAATCTCGTTGAAACAAAGGCTCTTGTTGACACATTCCAAAAAGGATCAAAGCTCCTTCAACCTCGGTGAGGCAACTAAGCTTCTTGGCGTCTCCTATGAATCAGTATTGCATCTCCCAGTTTACCTTTAAATCGCCACTACATAATCCCGCTTTATATCAGAGTAGCTTATGTTATCTCTGTGTATGAAAAGGACTCACTCTTTGTGCGTTTGCGTTATTAAACTCACAAAACCCCGTATTTCTTTGCAATTTCCATCGTGACACCTGTTTCCAAACTACTACATAGTGTTGAGCACGAATTCTTCGCTGTGCAACATGCCTCTCCCCGACAGACCCATTGTGCTACCAGAAGGCCGACTTGTCTGTCGGGATCACCGACGTGTGACCTGCCACATATGCTACTGT
This sequence comes from Grosmannia clavigera kw1407, assembly GCF_000143105.1. Taxonomy (NCBI): domain Eukaryota; kingdom Fungi; phylum Ascomycota; class Sordariomycetes; order Ophiostomatales; family Ophiostomataceae; genus Leptographium; species Leptographium clavigerum. The sequence continues at coordinate 316,660 of NW_014040569.1, read as the reverse complement.
GATTACAGCTCCACGAACGAAGTACTCAGTCTGCTGTCTAGTCTGCTGTCTAATAACACCGACGATACCCTTTTCCAAGCCCTTATCCAAGATCTTTCTTCTGTGAATAATGTCAGTGGTATTAGGATTCCAATGCCATCATCGTTTGCACCATACACAGGCGGAGCGGCAAACCCTCGGGAGATCTTCCAGTTGGGGAGCACGCCCATGAGTCATCGACGATTTGTGAACCGAAACGACCCGAGCCAGCTTCTCATCTACACCGACGGCTCGTGTCTCAGCAATGGCCGTGCAGACCCGCAAGCCGGCTGCGGCGTTGTTTTTTGCGAACGCGAGCCGGGCAACGGCGGACACTTGGCTTTTCGGCTCTAGAACAGGGGTCCCAGTGGTGAGCCGCATCCACAGACGAGCAACCGTGCCGAAATGCGGGCCGTTCTGGCTGCCCTGCAGGTTCGATACTGGCCTGGCGAAGGGCTCAAGAGCGTCGTCATCGCTACCGACTCGGAATACGTCTTCAAGGGCGCGACTGAATGGGTGTATCGTTGGCAGCAATACGGCTGGTACACGGCTAGAGGACTGGTCCGGAACAAGGATCTCTGGCTGGCGCTCTGGGCTGAGCTCGACAAGCTGGCTGTATTGGGACTGCAGCTGTATTTTTGGAAGATCCCACGGGATCTCAACGCAGAGGCCGATCTTTGGGCGCGAGAGGGTGCTATTCAGGACGAGGAACCTTCGTTTAGGAAGATCTTTAGCGTCCTGTCGTAAGCAGATACTAAGCCGTGTCTGCAGAAAGATAGATGGTGCTATCGATATGCCTACATCTGAAGAGATCAGAAGCACATGTTTCTTATAGTAGATTGTCATAAAAAGGAAACGTGTCTAAGACGCTTATCAAAACTAGTCACTTGTAGAGATTCTACTAATTCTATCGTCTATAATATAACATAAGAGTTTATAGCCACTAAAATATACCGTGGCAAAGTTGTAACAAGCAGTTTGAAATTCAATCAGACTACATTAGGCAGCGTCTAGTTAGATAACCTCAGCTAAGCCACGTGTAATGAGTTATACTTATAGATGTGTTCCAAGGCGCAGGATAATAGGCACCTTTCAGCATTTTAGATTTACGAGGAAGTGGTGAGTTGTATATCTATAATGTACGCAAGGCGAGCTTTAGTAAGCATTTTCATTGTCTTGGTAGGACTCTGGGTTAAGACGGCGGATGCAAGTATAGATGCTGCTGGAAGGAGGGCGTATAGGAACAGGGCTTATGCTCGTATGTCTTTTACAGAAAATTGTGTTTAGGTATAAGGGAGAGCAGCTTAATTCGCAGCATCTAGTGCGACGAAACGGTCAGAGAGAATTGGTATATTACGCAACTCTAACACAACTTTAACCAACTTGTGTACTGTAATCCGTAGCCTCCTTTAGCCGCTTCGACCTGGCTCAATTTCGTCTCAGGTCTACTCTGTATTCTGGTCTCTTGTCAATGCTTCCGCCTTGTCACGTCGTGTATCTGCCAAGACATGCCATTCCTGCTCTATCCATTCTTCAACATCGTTGACAGACTCTCCAAGTAGTGACAGCACCGCTTCCGTCAGTCTCAAAACGTCTTGCCTCGACATTCCAGACGCAAGCCCCAAGTGGAAGCGCCTCGCCAAATCATTCTCTCCCGCAATCTTGGCAAGTTTGGGGTGTCCCGCCTTGGCAAAGCTGGCCGCAAAAAGACCATCGTCTGCGCTCAGGCCAGCCTCGCCGCCATATAGACAACCCAGATCTGCCGTGAACAGGCTTGGCCCAAAGGCCTCACAGGCTGGGACGAAGCGAGCAAATTGCCAGTCGATCACGGCGGTAATATTATAGTTGTCGTCGACTAGCACATGGTCACCCTTGTCGTCAACATGTTTGAGAAAGAAGGACCCCAGCGGCAAAGGAGACGTTTCAGAAGCAAGAACTGGTCCTATCCGATCACGTAACAGACGGTAGAATACAAATGCCTCCTTGGGGTATTTTGGAAATAACTGCCCGTCGGCAATCAGGTCGAGACGGAGGTCAGCTGTCGACGAGAAGTAGGCTAGCGAGTTATCGAATGGTCCGTATTCCCCGAGAGTCAGAAACCGATCACTCGCAATTGGACCACATTCCACGCCCCGTTTACCATCGTCGTTGGGAACGAGAGAGCATGCCTGTGGCTGTGGATGTTTGCTGAGAAGAGCCAAGATCTCAGCATATTGAGCATAGACATGTGCCTTCTGCTCTGCCGTCGCTTCGCTCGCATAAAAAGGCTGTCCCGGAATGGCATCTTCTAGAATGTAACCGACACCAATGGTATTGGCAGGGTCGCCGAAGAGCCCGTAGTCATAGGCTCGGGGAGCAGGCACGTGACCGATCGTCTCAAGAAAGTGCAGCGTTGCGAACTCGCTCCTGATCAAGTAGTCGACCAATGGAAGGGGCACGTCACCAAAGCCTGTTGTCCGCGGTATACGAGCAAGCCACTCGACGCCGTCGGCAAAGCGGAGGCGTGCATGATAGTTGGCACAGCCCATGAGGAGAGCGTTTTCGTCGCCAGCGCCAGAGTGGCGACTACCTGGAATGAAGGTGCAGGTCATGCCACCGCGGAGATGACTGGCCCGTTGCTCGAGTGCAGCGACATTCACCTGCGCTAGGAGAGAGTCGATTTCGGCCTGGAGGTTGGCTTCCCAGGTGGCGTCGTCCATGTCTCTGCTCGACGGGCATGTGTGTCGTAGCGGGAGGATGTGAACGGCACAGAGATGTTGACAGCAGGTTGGACAGCTGCGTCCTCGAACACCAGGCCGGTTGCAGTCGCCGACGGAACAGGTTGCAAAGCGTGCAGTGGGAGCAGGAAGCGTGCTCCAGTCTGGCATTTCGTCGTGTCCAAAAGTCTTCAACAGACACTTGGCCAGGTTATGTACTTCCTCTCTGGAAATGCCAAGACCCATGCCCAAACCAAAGATGAAACGCCGCATCTTGTCGCTTTTGAAGAAGCAAGAGAACTTGATATTGCTATTAGCCATCTCCTTGCCTAGCAGCCTGTCCGCACCGCTGAGACCCAAGCGCCCCGAGTAGAGGCTGTCCATGTCGGCCGATATGAGCGAGGGCCCAAAAGCTTCGTAGGCGGGCACTGCCCGTGCAAAGGTCCAGTCGATGACCCCAGTGATGCGGTAGTCGTCATCCACCAGCAGGTGGTCGCCCTTATCGTCGCAATGCTTGAGGAAAAAGGGACCAGTGTGCAAGCCATTATAGCCGCGATCAGACAGCCAGGAAGAACCGTCTTCGGTCCTGGTCATCTTGTCGGCCAGAAATGACCATATGCGTTGCACAGCTGACCATCTGCGACAAGATTTCGGTATGTTGTAGCCCATGCCTTGTAGTAATTGTAGGCGTCGTCAAAAGGGCCAATTGGAGGCAGCGTTCCTGTCCGGTCGCTGGCCAGAGAGCCGATTTTTATAGTATGAGGACTCGTGGAAAGTGATGCTGATGTGGCTTCTTTTTTCACTTCGGATTCAAATTGTAATGATCCGATTTTGTCGAGGGGGTGTTTGCTAAGAGAAAAGAGGATGTTGGCCCACTGGCTAAGAACCTTGTTTCGCTGCCCTTTCGTCGCTATATGCGTATCAAATGGCCGTCCGGGCAACTTCTCGATCAGCATGTAGGCCACGTCGCCCACTTCATTGTTCTGACGATCACCACGCAGACCGAAGCCGTGCACTCTAGGCGAAGGCACGCCGTCTACGCTTTGCAGCCATTGCAGCGTGGCACACTCGCTTAGCAAAATCTGGTTGCTTAGCCGGTCGTCAAACGACGTGTGGTTCTCGCGCAGGATCCGGGCAAGCCAGACGCTACCGTCGTCAAACAAAATCTCTCGGTGGATATGCATGCCGCCCATTTTTTGGCGGCCGAGAGGATCAGCATCATCAAGGGGGTCATCCTCAGTGTGTTAGCGCACAGAGGCTAGACTTCAAAAAGTGCCTTTGACTGATAGACTTGCTGTACATGTGTGTCGTGAAGACCGAATATGGTCGGCGCAGAACATGGACCTGCATTTTTCGCAGGTGCCAATGTCGATGGCCGCTGCCCTTGAGCATGACTTCACAGCGCAATCCCAAAATCGAAACATTTAAAACGATGGATACGAAACAGTTGACATTTTTAAAGTTACGTTCAGCTTTTGGGGCAAGAGCAAGAAACGAGAATACGGAACAAGCTGAAAGACTCATTTAGTATACGGAGTACGTAAGCATTGAAAGGCAAGTCTTTTAAAATGACCCCGCCAGCACTCTTTAAAGGCTCAAGTACGGTACAGGACAAGCAATGAAATTTAACACATTATAGTCCTAGATATGTAACTCACCTAGATCTGGAAGTTCCAGATTTTGCATGCAACAACTAGTACCCTATCGTTGATATAGAGTTCTGACCCGATGTAGCACGAGTTACACGAGGCATATAATAGAACTCGACTTCCTCGTCCTCGATCGTAGCAAGTTCGTGAGAAGGACCGCACAATTTGGCTTACTAGTTCCGAAGGTAGTAATTTCCTCGTAGGTGTCGAGACTGCTCTTCCTTACATGTTTCTAAGAGATGAAACCAATCATCTCCACCGTACAGCTAAAGAGTAGTATGAATTATGCGCGTCAATATAACATGTCCACCGGCCGAGTTGGGTGCTACCAATGTTTGTGAGCGCTGCTGCCATATGCGGCTATAAAACACTATACTGCTTAGTTGGCCGAGATGATCGCGAAAATCACCCGAGCACTTGGCAGGACATCAACAACTGCCGCGAAGCTATAAGCTGTGTGCTTTGCGATCTTATTGACGGGATTATTGAATTCACTGCGCCCGTTGTCTCGCTTCCAGATATTAACAATATTAATGATGCAAGTATTACCGCAGATTTCATAACAATATCGATGGCAGCCATGCGTCAATGCCATCGTGATCACATTCCAGAAGGCATGTTTCGGCGCAGTTTGTATATTAAATCGCACCCCCGCGTCAATTACCCGCAGCCGGCACAGAAGCCACATGACGTCCAGGCAATAGAGCATTGTGTGCAGGGCAAGAGCACAGCCGACTAGACATTCAAGCTCCGCGTCATATGGGTGAAGCTCGTCGACGGCGCTAGTGCCCTCGGAAGGTAGTGCAGTGATGGTGTTTACGGCTAGCACAAACCTTCAGGTTTCGGCACCGGAACCAGGACGCCGCGAACAAGAAGGCATACAAACCGAAAGCGCCTTGGGCCTTTGCGACCCTGCCAACGAGGCGCATACACACAAAGCCACCGAACGTCTGTCCGCCATTCAGTCAAGCTGGAGGCCTCTATGTGCTTCCGGATGTCAAGGCTTGGTGCCCGAATTTGAGCGCGTGGCCAATGTCTAAATGCCTCCATGGCCGATTTCGAGTCTAGCCAAGGCGCCTTTACGGCCCGTGCATTAGCAACAGGGATTGCTTCGACAACGTCTGTGGGGCCAACAAGCCAGTCTTTCTGTCATTTTCTGTCATGCTGCCACGTATTCTGCTCGGCCTGCACTAATGGTGGCGGCCGGTGAGGCTGGCAAAGCTCCAGCCTCCCTAACCTTGGTGGCGCACGCATCAATCCCACAGCAGTTCCGGTGACGGCAGCAGCAGTGGCGCGCAGCCACACAGAACCAAGTAAATACCTGACAAACATCTGCATACGGTGTCGCTCGTACCCGAGCAGGCTGTGGGAAGAGTACAGGGTGAAAGAAGAACTTGGCTGTCAGGACTGTCTGCCGTTCCACGTCTCGGTTGAGAAGCCTACGTCAGCCACCTCGGAAAACTCGCCATACGCGAGGCGACAGGTGCGGAAGTGTCTCGCAATCGCTGATGAGGCCGTGTCTGCTACGAACGCATGACAAAGTTGCATGGCGACCACTACTCCGTATAGGTGAGAAAGATTTGATAGGACTGGGAAACGTAGTCCCTTGTTGACCCGCTGGATGTCTCGAGCCTCGTCCTGTACTTCCTTAGGTTCCAGGCACTTGAAAGGAAAAGCTGGCAGGATACAAATCCCGCAGGTCTGTGTTTATGTCAGAATCCCCATTGTACTAAGGTAATTCCCTAAAACCCAAGTAGTTGTCCCAACCCCGCTCTAGCAACCTGGTAGTGATGCAAAGGATTTCGTGCTTCGCCCAAGAAGTGAGACGAAATGCCTTGGGCGGTTGGAAATTTCAGGCTCGCGTGTTAAGTCATACCGCTACTAATTTTCTCCACCTAAGAATCAAGGTCCGTCTTGCCACTTTGCGTACCAAGCCATGATACGAAATAGCGGTAAAAGTAGCCGCTTGCCTTAAGAGTTAGGGATATTTTCCTTGGGCGCTCTATACGAGGTGGAAAATCAGGACACTTCGCCTTGCAGCTTTATAGGATTCTGCCTTGGGTCGTCTTGCCCCTCTAATTTTAATAGAGGTTATGTTGCACGTGACCATATGGGTTACTGTACAGACTTTTTAAAAGAAGCCGTTTCCCTTGGAGAGTATAAATAATTTCGTAACTCCTTGGATCAATGACTATGCTTTTGGAGCAAGAAAGCAAGAACGATGTCTTTTCCATCCAACATTTGCGTAAAAACTATAAACACAACTTGACCCCTTTGCGTGAAGGTAAGATAGTATTTGTCCATCACTACAGGCACAATGGAGAACTACACTACTAACTTCAGCGTTCAGACACCTTACCTCGATTTTACAAGCCTCCCTTTCACTAACATCAATTTGACAAACCCTGGAATCCTCCAAGACCCGAATTCGGTTCTCACTAATACAAATCAATCGCTTGTTGTTTCAGCGTGTGAGGCAGCCCCGAATATCAGAAAAAAATGCCCACAAGTCGCCGCTGCTAATGTACTATAGGTTTAGAAGGTGCTTCCTTGCCTGGGCAGCCTGTCGGTCAGCGAGATGTCGAATTCAGTACGTGAAAATGTCAACACATCTCACAACCTATCCTCAATCCATCAAACCTCTACATTGCCATTCTCCTTCGTCTTCGTCCCTCCTCACTACCTTCGACTGTCTCACCACCTATTCTCCTGGCTTGTGAGCAGCCAGAGGGACTATGAATCGAGTCATTTATCTTACACTATTAACTGTCTTACAGATTCACACTTGATCAATATTCCTTTCAACAACAACAGGAGTGAGCTTGGAAACTTCAAAGCACCCCCTCCTTCAAGTATATACTCACAAATATACAGATGTGAGCCATGTGCCTTCGGGTAACGATGATCCGTTCGGCCATCTCCACGATAGCCAGTGCCATACTGCAGGGTATGCCACGAGCAGCCAATATTAATCCATTTGACCACCTTTTTAAATCAAATAATCGCATCGCATTATAGGGTGCGAGGTATCTGACAACCCTTTTTAGACAGCAACATTGCTTCAACACATATCTCGACTATAATATGACTGCAGAAACCCCTACGATTGCTGCCCCTATCGAGTCAGGAAACACCGCTGGTCATAGGTCCCCACTGCGATGCTCAAGGTCCGGGTGCCCAGAAGATCGCGAGTTCCTCACCGACGTTGAAATTCGGTCTGTAAACTCTCCTCCTACGAGTATCCTGATGCTAGCACTGACAAATATCAGAAAGCACGAAGACAAACACAATAAGCCTTACATCTGTCAAGAGCCAGCATGCAGACACACCCGCTTTGGTACTAAGGGTGGTCTGGATCGACACAATCGTGAGGTTCACGGATCACAGAAGCACTATTGCTCTATCACTTCATGCAACCGTCACGTCCAAGGATTCGCAAGAAAGGCCAACCTCATTGATCACCAGAAGCGGCGTCATTTTTCACAATTGGCGAGTTTTACATCCCCGCCGATTTCTAGACAACGAAAATTCTATGAGGGCAGGTCACCCTCGGAGACACCCACCGGAGAAAGAGGGACGTTGAGAATGGAGTTGGAGAGTCTTTACGCCAAACAGGCGGAAATTGCCAAGATAATTCTGCCCTAGAGACAAGCTTGAAACATCTGGAAGACGATTCCTTCTGCTGAGGTTAGAAAAACATCTGTATATTATGGGAGTGTGTTAGTTTTCTTGTACTTAGCGTTAGAGAAAGCATTTATCTTGCGCCACATCGTCTACACTTTACCTAGAGAGATAAAAAAAATGGCTAGTAAAGGGGCATGTATTGTCCTCTTACATCTCAATAGCGGTAGCCGTAGGCTTGGTACGTAGCAATAAAGTAGAATATAGACAGGGAGCTACAGGATGCCTATTTCACGTGTGCTTGACACTCGCGCTGAAGGGCAAAGCCAGTATTATTACGGTTTTGTGCCGACGGCAAAATTGGATTGCATTCTAGCACTTAAGCGTGAACAGATGAGCAAGTTGACAGTTAAGGTCCAGTCGATGACCCCAGTGATGCGGTAGTCGTCATCTATGGAGTACCAACAGGTGATCGCATTTATCATCGCAATGATGAGGGAAAAGAGACTAGTGTACAAGTCATTGTACCCAAGATCAAACAGCCAGGACGAGCCGTCCTCGGCCCTGGTCATCTTGCCAGTCAGAATCGACCACATGCGATGGGCATCAGTAGAGTACTGGGAGCACAGTCGGTCTGCGACATGATTCCGGTACGTTGCAGACCATGCCTTGTAGTAATATATGTAGGCGTCGTTACAGGGGCCGATAGGAGGCAGTGTCCCTATTTACTGGGGGGGCGGAAAAGCTATACTCGTGCCCCGCCCAGGGTGCGCGTTATAAAACGCGCACCACCTTAGGTGGTGCTAGCCGGCCAAATGGGCACTATTTCGTTATTATCACTACCTCCTACTTTAATCTCGTTTAAGCGGCGCATACGCTTCCCGGCCTCTCGGATTTTATACGGGCCTATCCGTATTGTTATTTGTTCGGTGTACTTTGTAAGATACTTACTACTCCGAACTATTACAGTCCCAGTAGCAAGAGAACGCCGTCCTATTACGGAGTAAGATACATAGCAACTCTTTTTTTATCCTACTCCCCGCTACCCCGCCGCATCATCCACGTCCTCCAATGCGTGGCCGCCGTCTAGGTCATGGAAATATTACTCCGGACCTCCAGTGCACCCAACTACCATGCCTTTATCACGCAAACCCACGATTTCGCGCATCGTTGCTTTGATAACCTTGATCACCGTGTCTCTCACCATTTGTGGAATCTGGACATATTCCAACCCTTACGACCCTCACGACCGAATGCTTGTATCCACCCCATCCACCATGACTCTCGTCCATACAGTGCTCTTCCAGTTCAAGGAAGACAGCCAGCCAGAAGCTGTGAAAAAAGCATGCGAGCACTTTCTGTCTCTCAAAGATTCGTGCATTTACCCGACTACCAACAAGCCCTATATCCTGTCGCTCAAGGGTGGCAAGGATAATTCTCCCGAGGGCATGCAGGTACGTTCTCCCCCATAACAGAATTCCCATTATGTGCACACATAGACACCTAGAAGCTAACCAGAGCAGAATGGTCTCACTCATGGATTTGTCGCGACATTTGCGTCGGCCGAGGACAGAGACTACTACGTCAGCAAAGACCCGGTGCATCTAGCTTTTTCCAAGAGCGTTGGCGACATCCTGGCAAAGGTCACTGTTGTCGACTTTCTCGACGGCATCTACTAGAGTCTACTGGAAAGACGATCTGCACAGGCAACGTGGTTATGGCGTGATATTCTCTTTTCAAACATGTTTTTTTGCAGGCCTTTCTAGTTGTGTATCCTTCTTTGCCTTTGGGGCTATTTATTTTCTCCTTCTGTACTCCGTACCAGTACACGTAACCATTTTTGCACACTCATTTAGCGCGTCCTTTCTATCCTCCGCTATATCCTTCGACCAAATAGTTTCAGATCTTTCCCGCAGCCTGGAGAATCTGAATGACCGCCAGGGCGGCTTGCACAATGCTTAGCACGATGCTTGCGCCCCCAAAGATGGTCACGAGCCAAAAGGTCCAGAACTGCAGCGTATCTCGGCGGTCGCGCACCAGGTCACGTAACGTTGTGGGCTTGGCGCTCTTCAGCTCGTTGGCTAGCAGCTCCACGCGTTCGTACAGGACGGGAAAGTCGCGGGCCGCATAGTAGACTCGGCGGTCCTGTGGTAGACATGCGGCAGCCTCGGCGGCCCCCTCAGTGGTCCCGGCCTGTCTTTTATCCATGCACAGCCGTAGGAGTAAACTGTCGGGCTGTGCAAACGGCGCCATGCTCTCGTTGTACACGAGGCGGAAGAGTCGGCGTGACTTGGCCGACTGGCCAAATAGCAGCCTGAACGAGGCCAAGACCTCTTGAAGAAAGTGGGCAATGTCGCTTTCGTCAGCCCGCGGGTCAGCCGCGTCTAGCTCAGTGCTAGCAAAGGCAAATATGGCACCGCAGCGATTACACTGTAGCTGCGACGCGCACATGGAGGGGAAGCAAAAGAGCGATAGCGTTCGCGTCGACTTGTCGTAGTCCAGGTGCAGCGCCAGTGTGTCCACCCAGCGGAACTTGCAGCGCAACAGCGAGTGCAGCAGGTACGCGTTCATCTGGTCTGGATACAGAGCCGTCCACGACGCGACCGCCTTGCTGCTCTCGACAGCGGCGGCGGAGTTGCTGTTGCTTTTTGACCGAGCCGGTAGCAGATTTCCAAAGCCCTTGAGCAGCACGTATAACGGCCGGTCGCACAGGTCGACGGGCACAGTATAGGTGTCATAGACGAGCCGCGAGTCGGGCTCAGCGCGGTAGATGGCGAGCGAGCTGTCCGGGCACACCTTGAACTCGGGCTGGTAGACCATCGATTGCCACCCGAGAATGGAGAAGATGAGCGACCGCTTGAAGTATGTCGATGGGCCAGATTGCGAAGCGTCCAGATCCAGGCTGTCCCAGTCAAGGTGCTCAATAACGTCGTCAATGCTTAGGCCACGAGTGGTACGGATGTGCTTCAATATCGCCGATTCGAGCGTGTCAAAGTCGGCGTCGTCCAAGACGAAATGCGTGGGGTTTCTGTCATTCCTGTCGTTCCTGTTGTCGGGAAACGCAGGATGTTTGCGTCGCTGTTCTCGTAGCCACGGCCGATACCAATCCAGATCGATCACTCCCCCCTGGTTACCGATCGACCGTCGCCCTTTCGCTAAAGCGATTTGTCCTAGAGAGCGACGGAGAGCTTTGTTAGTTGATTCTCTGTTATCCACATACAACCCATAATATTCTCTCATACTTGTGTTGCTCGTTAGCGCCCGCTTGTGGACAGTAGCGCTACCCCGCAGGCGGCTTTGCTCGTGAGACATGGTATCAGTGATAGGTTTTACGCTATTTGCAACTCTGTTGCCTTTCTCTGAATACAATTCGCAAACCGGAGGCTTCTGGACACAATGCATGAGTTGAGAACATATCCCGTCAGCTTAACATCCCGGCAAGCTGAGCCCCTGCCTTGCCTCGCCTCCATTACAGAACTGCTCATAAAAACACGAGTGATTTAACCGCTGCCCAATGTCAGCTGCGATTGGATAACCAATTGTGATTGGATTACCAGGTGTGATTGGATAACTTGTGGGGCACGACAGCATCCTCATGCAGAGAGAAGGGAAGACGAAAAGAGGGGAAGCAGCCGCAGCCACGAGAGTCAGTAGCAGTCTAATAAGAGCGTCCTCGTGCGGTTAAACGAGTACATGCCATATTTCTTTGGGTGCTAGTTTTTTCGGCGTCTTTCGAGCAGCTCACCGCCCACAATGTCTATCTCCTCCGTTCATCCCAATTCCAAAGGGCACCCCAAAACGGACGACATCGCTCCGTCCAGCCCTACGACCAGCATTTGGCTGGCCGCCATTGAAAGATACTACGACGAGCTCGCCAAGGGCGGAATCAAAGCCGCTGTCATTGACAGAGACCTCTGGCGCATCAGGAGCCCCGAAGAACTGCTAGCCCAGATCGAAGCATTCAGTCCCAGTCAGAGCGACCAATCCAGAGCATGGACGAAGAACCTATCGCAGCTTCGGCCCATCCTGCTTGGACTCAATGACTTTGCTGCTCTCGCAGCGTGGGCGTTGGGCATGGAAGGCAAGGTGGCGGCCGTTCTGTGGGGTTCCATTCGGCTCATTATCAAGGTAAGTTGCTGTTTTACGGGATATTTTCCATCTTTCTCTTTGGCTTTTCCTCTTTGCTTTGTCACCGGGCTGACTCCTTCGGCGATGCTCAGTTTGCGCAACCCATTTTGCCCGACATTGTAAAAATGCTCGAGACCCTGCACCATGCCTTGCCACGCATGCAAATGTACGAAAATGAGCTGCCCATGACTGAGCCGCTCGAAAAGGCCCTCCTCGACATGTACAGCGAAGTGATTGTGTTCTGCGCCCACGCCATTGCCTTTTTCCGCAACAATCCGAACGTAGGCCCGAATCGCCATGCCTGGTCTCAATTCAGCAGAGATTTTGCAATGGTCGTGGAGAACATCCAGAAGCTGTCTCGCCGAGTGGACGAGACGGCAGACATGATCCGGCTCTCTAGAGAAGCACGCACGGTGGAAACGGTGGCCGCCTTTAAGAATTTGCAGCTTAAGGGCAACAAGGGTCCTCCTGCCAAGTTTCCCTGTTTTTCGGTACCGTACGGACTCCACCTTCATTTATTCGCCAGGGAGATGGAACTGCAGACCCTCCAAGAATGCCTGGACCCGTCCTCGTCGTCCAGGACACAGCTCCAGGCCGTCGGCATCCATGGACTCGGCGGTGTCGGCAAGTCGCAGCTGGCTCTCCAGTACGCCAACACGTCGATGCAAGTATATGACTTGATTGCTTGGATTGCCTCCGAGTCCCAGATCAAGCTCATCCAGAGCTTGTCCGACCTCGCTCGTAAGCTGGGACTGGCCGGCGAAGCGAATCAAGACGACTACATAAGCATTGAGGTGGTCCGAGACTGGCTCAACACGTCGGGAAAAACGTTTCTTCTCATCTTTGACAATGTCGACGACATCAAGCTGCTGCGCCATATTTGGCCTTCAAGCAACAAGGGTTCCATCATCATCACAACCCGATCACCGGTGTTGGCGGCAAAATGGGCCACCAAGACCATGCCGCTGGGCTGCTTCCCCGCTGATACTAGCCCGTCCATTTTGGTAGCCATGTCCGGTACGATTTGCTCCTCGCCTGAGGAAGATGCTGCATCGGCAGAAATTTGCAAGCGGCTAGGCGGCTTGCCTCTGGCCGTGTCGCAAGTCGCCGACTTCATCCGCGAGAGAGGCTGCACGTATGCCGAGTTTTTAAAGATATACGATAAGTCGGCCCACAAAGTGCTCGCCAAGGCGGACAACCTGGTCGGCTACGACCACACGGTGCTGACTACATGGGAAATCTCACTGGAGAAACTGTCTGCCGAAGCGGCCCGTCTGCAGAATTTACTTGTCTTTTTTGACCCTGACAAAATCCTTGAGAAGCTAGTCTGCCTATCTGAGGATGCTAATGGGCTAGATGATCCAGACTTTGAGTTCCTGAAGGACTCTTTTGAGTAAGTCAACTCTATCTTGTGGTCTTGTGGTTCATACCCTGCGCGGGCTTGACTGTTGGCAAATAGTTTCAGTGAAGCGGTAGTGGAACTCACCCGAGGATCCATGATTTCGAAACTTTCATACTCTGAATCTTTCTCGATGCACCGCCTTGTGCAGCTTGCTGTGTTTTTGCGCATATCCAAGAAGGACCGCCCAATGTACTTTGACACGGCCACGCGGTTGTTATACTACGGCTTTCCAAACACATGGAACGCGAGAGGACCGCACCAGGGCCATGGTTTCACCTACTGGACGACTTGCAGTGAAATCCTGCCCCATGTCTCTTTCCTCATGGACATGTCCAAAAAGTACAATATCAAAACAGGCAACGCTGAAATCTGGGCAGAACTTATTTTTAGAACGGGAGCGTGAGTTGCAAGAATCTAGTCATGTTTATATACTAGTTGTTTTGATTTTGACCAGCAAAACAACATAGGTACCTGTGGGAAAAGGATCAGCAGTTGCTAGCAAGAGCATTTTTCGAAACTGGCCTCAGCATCGACGACGACTCAAACAGCCCCGTCGTGGCCCAGGCTTACCGATATCTGGGTCACATCTCGGTCGATCTCGCTCACCCTCGGGCCGGACTGGCTGCCTACAAGCAGGCCCTCACCGTACGCGAGGCCATCGAGCTCCCGGATTCTCCCCCCATTGCCGATGTGTACGATTCCATCGCCTGTGCATACACAGAGGCTGGCGATATACATAACGCATTTGACTTTGTCGATCGCGCCACGGCCATTCATAACGCCCACGACCCGTCCAAGATGTCCCGCACCCTGGCCATCCGCTCCATGGCCTGTCTGCGCGACGGTCAGGCCGACAATGCCCTCGACGCCATCCAGCAGTGCTGGAAGCTCCAGGACATGACACAAGACCAGATCGCCACGTCCCAGTATCCTAAACACAGCGGCGACATTGTCCTCTTGGCCCGAATCCTCTGGCTGCAAGGTGAAAGGGACAAACAGGACGGAAAAGACAAGAGGAGCGCAGCCCGCGAGCTCGCCTCCCGGGCCATCACTATGCGCCGCGGCACCTTTGGCGAGATTGCCGGCCCCCGCGTCGCTGACGCCATCTTTATCTTGGCTACGATGCTGCGCGACGACGGTGAGCCTGTGTTAGCGGCCCAGCTTCTGCGCGAAATTGTGTCCATGGCCGGTACGCAACCGATCATGCAGAGCCACAGGGCGCGGGCGCTCTGGTTCCTGGGTAACCTCATGGGTACCGCTCTAGGCCAGGAAGAGCAGGCTGCGGCAGAGACGCACGAAAGCGCCAAGAAGGCCCGCGGCGAAATCGAGAGCCGCGAATGGCCAGATGTGGACAGTGACGAAGGGTTTATGCGGCTGGTCTCATGGATGGTCTGGTAAGACGGGCCCTGGGGGAGGAGGGGCATAATCGAAGGATGTGCCTAAACAACAAGAGTCTCAATAACAAAGCCAAGGCGATCTAGAATATAGGCAAGAGAGACAGCTACAAGATGTCAGGATCATGTGCTTAGAAATCACGCTGAAGGTTAAGCTAATATTATCACGGCTCTGTACTTACGACAAAAAATAGATTTCATTTTAGCACTCAGGCGTGAACAGGTGGGCAAGTTGATCGTTATCACATATCTTGTGCTAGCCGATGGGCATAGGCCAACCTGCTACGCTCTGACGGCCACTGCAAGCTTTCACGGGCAAGTCTGTAAGCTGTGTCGCAGTGGTAGCTATATTATCATATACAAGAAAATGGAAAGCAAACTGTGTATGCTTTTTTTTACCATCTTGTTTTGTAAGGTGTACCATAGTATGACGGCTGCAGTCGGAGCTTGCGGACATTTTGATAAGCTTATTAGACTGTACAACAAAACCCTAAACCGATACGACTAGCATCGTCTAGAAGAAAGTATATAGAGAACAGTCTAATATATAGGAAGCGTATCATATTACTGGCAAAGGAATTTGTTCGTATCTTTGTGTACTTATTAGCATGACTAGAAGCAATAACCAGCAAGTGCAAAAACAAAACAAGTATAGTCGACATTGGTCGTAAAGCCCACCAATTCTATGTTGTTCGTATTACGATATGCAAATAGCAAGCCTACTCGTAGTGCGACCGGGTTTATGCACGTCGGAGATCTACGTTGTACGAATTTTTTCGATACCCCTGCTACCTTGAAAAACGATGGCACCAGAGATCGGCAGTTAAGGGATTTTATTGGAGGGGCACTCGTGGGCCTGTCGAATTGGAGGACTGCCAAGAGCATTTCAAGTCTGCTCCATTACCAGCTGCCCGAACTGGTTTAACCAATGCACGTTGAACGGTGACAATACTTCCTTCCGGAATTGGCAGCAACAAGAAGCCCGGCAATTCTACTCGTAAGATACGTTGTACTTAGTAAAGAAATCGACCAACTCACACTAGCCAGACTAACCGTTGTCAAAAAAGTATAGTCTCCTTGGCAAAGCCGATAGCAGTCTGGGCCACATCGGCTCCGTCCACGGGCTCTACTGGCTAGAAGGCGTGGAATTTCCCATGTGCCGCTACTACTCCGTATGTACGGAAAGATGAACGAAACCCCAGGGCACGTCATCATGTATTACATACGGTCCTATCTTACATATATACGGAGTACTTCGTACTATGTAGTGTACTCTTTACGGAGTACTACCCTCCTCCACTGTCCAACGTCATCTATTTTGTACGATCCTGGCACGTTGCCTTGTAAGTGGCCCGAGAGCGCGATCCAAGCGGCTCCTACGTTGCTACTGCTTTCTGCAACTGTGATTGGTATATGCGCCCTTAGTGACCCGGCAATAATGGCGGCAGGAAGGGATCCCTATGCGGGTCAGATCCGACCAGTTACGGATCTCCTTGTTGAGTGACAGGTGGATCCTTCTAAAGCAAACCCACTACCTAGACAACTATTATTGCAGTACCAGTGCCAAGGGCCTACGACGTAGCTATCTTGCCCGGTCACGGCGATTTCTACTGCTCCGTACGGGGTACTCCGTATGTTCGCTGAATACGCGTACGAAGTACTTACTGCTGACGATTTGTTGCACGCGTATAACTGTGGAGCCGCCCAGCATTTAAGAAGTAGGCATACCACTACATGCCATAGTAGTTCGTTTCGACAACGATTGACCTGCAGGGTTTTCCTCTCACCATTATCAACGTCGTATTGTTTGCCAGATGGTGAGCGTTTTATTTTCGCCTGGCTGGTAGCCGGGGGATGTAGAGATTAGAAACTTGTTATATGTACTCGGCCAATTCCTTGACGAGATTGCGAAAGGCCACTTCTTCTGGTCAGAGACCCTACCTCTATACCTCCAATCAAGCTGACCCAGTTCGCGGTCTGTCTCTTCAGAATGAAGGTTGCACCTGTTTTTGCGTCTACGGCTGGCCTCCTGGCCTCTGTGGCTGCTGCTGTTACAGTTCCGTCCAGTTCCCGAGACCTGATCGAGGATGAGATAACGGTCAAAACTGTCATTGCCGACATCACGGACCTGTTTCAGTTTCGCCTACAGCTAAACGCTACGAAATCAAACTCCAGCTGCACGCCGGATAAGATTGTTTACCGCCGAGCATAGTAGGTTGTGCTGTTTACTACATTTCCTCCCCTTGTCACTGACTCGGACAGTGGCGCCTTATCTAGACATGAGAAACTCGACTACATTGGTGCCGTCAAGTGTCTCATGATCTTGCCGTCTCGCACGCCGGCCAACGTTTCTTCGGGTGCCAGGTCCCGTGTGAGTGAGGGATTTCTCGTTTTTCTCGGCTAGATCCGTGACTGATACCGCTACTAGTTTGATGACTTTGTTGCCACTCATATCCAACAGACGCTAACCATTCACTACTCCGGCAACTTTATGGCTTGGCATCGCTGGTTTGTATACTCATACGAAAAGGCATTGCGCGATGAGTGTGGCTATCAAGGCTACCAGCCCGTAAGTGGTGAATACTTGATACTTTCCACATGCACCGCTTTCTGACAGCTACAAGTACTGGGACTGGCCGCTTTACGCCAACGCAACCGAGGACTCTCCCATATTTGATGGCAGCGATACAAGTCTCGGTGGCAACGGAGACTACTTCCCGCATTCTGGCCGCGTTATTACGGCCCCTGCAGGCTCTAATGGCTCTGATATCCAGCTGCCGGCCGGAGATGGCGGCGGCAACGTCACGACTGGTGCCTTTGCCAACTTGACTGTGAACCTTGGTCCCGTCGGTGGTGTCAAGGGCATGGTCCCTGGTCCGGACGGCGGCTTGGGCTATAACCCGCGCACATTGACGCGTGATATTGCAAGCGTCATGAACATGGAATACGCAAACTATACTACTGTTCTAGGTAAGTGATAGAGTACTAATCGCCTGGTCTAACCAGTACTAATCAGCTGTATAGACCTTCTCGGCAAAGCCAACATTGATACGTATCGTGCCCTCCTCGAAGGCATCCCGAACAACATTGTTCTTGGGCCTCACGGCGGTATTCACAACACGATTGGGTGAGTGAGCTGGAAGAAAAGAGAGTCAGAAGGAGAAAACAAAGACGCAAAGTAGACCGCGCTAATATACATAACTATAGTGGCGATCCGAGTAGCGATCTTTTTGCATCCCCCGGTGACCCTGTTTTCTGGCTCCATCACTGCCAGATGGACCGAATGTGGGCGCTCTGGTATGTCCTGTCCTCATTTGTTCTTAGTGCGACTCTCAAAAACCCCGTTCTCACAAGAATCGCGTAGGCAAACTCTTGACCCTGCTGTCCGCCACAGTGACCTCAAGGCGGGCAACTTTGGACACATAACCTGGAACAACAAGCCGGCATCCCGCTACACAACGCTTGACGATGTGATTGATCTGGGATATGCTGCGCCATCCACTACAATCAGAAACGTTATGGACACGACTTCGGGGCCGTTTTGTTACTATTACCTCTGAAGAATTTCCAAACTTTTTAAACGAAGCGGATAGGTGCACTTATGGTAGGACGTGACCTTCTATGGCGAAGTCGTTAGCATTTGGAACAGTTTATGTAGATTACTGGCCGAAAGGAGTTTAGATACCGCCCCCACACAAGGCTTTCATGGATTAGTCGTTTTCGTCCATGCCAAGCTTTCCTGCACTATTATATCATAAGCGAGAGCTGTTACCATCGTCCCGTAGTCGTAAGCCGTAGAGTACAGTACCAGTTCCATGGTAAAGCGTGCAAAAATCCGAATGTCGTAGCACCGCCCCATATCGCGTCACATACAATTGATCAACAGAGGGGTTAAGCCCGTGCCCCCCTAGGAGAATGTGACGGGAGAGGTGGGGAATTTCTTTACGGCCTCCTTACCTGGTCTCCGGATCTGTCTATCTAGGCATGACAAGAACCATCCTATATGTTCAGATTCTAGAGCTATGGTAAACCAGGTGCTGGGAATGACGAGAAAGAAGCAGGATAGCGTCTCTACATAGCTCGAATACTCTTCTTATACTACCGAATTTGGAACGTCAACTGTTGCTGTTTAGGGCAAGGTGTCAGATGAAGGGGATCAGACTAGGCCGGCTATCTACTCCGACCCTCATCGTAAACAGGGCCCTTTGAACCTGATCCACTAAGACCCGAGTCCAACTGTTGCTTAATCCCAATTCTTCAGTCAAGTGTAGTTCAGCGTAGTCGATCTTCTTGACAGGGTTTTAGTAGTTTATACTCTACTCTTTGGTTATAGTCCTATCGGAGCTAGACAGGGCAACTTGACTTAAGATTGTTTGACAAGGAAGGAATAGTTGACTTAAGCTCTACTACGCATAATGCTTTTAGTAATATACGCTTACAGAACGTCAGATTGTCGTACAAAGTAGCAGGATACCTCTAGGTGATGCCGGTTCCCGGAACCCATATTATATGGGTTGGGCCCAATTGGCCCGTGATACAGAGTAAAGGGTATCCAGAGGATCAAGATCAGCACAGATTAGGTAGCCACGCATACAAAGTACTGGTGAAAGGGTTTGTGCTCCCGATAGTCAACGGCGATGTCGTAATCCCCATGCAGCCAGACAGAGAAGATTCTGACAAGCATGAAATATATCAAGTCTGTGCCATGATTGAAAGACTCTGTGTCAAGAGAGTTGCGGTACAAATCCAGACATTATGTCTCACCGAGGTTACAGCTAAGTTGAGGGATATACGAAGGGGAAACAGCTTTACTGCTCGATGATGTATAGGTTCCTTCTTAAATCAAAACAAAATCTCTACCTCCCGATATGCTTAATACTGGAAGCGCCAGCGAGGATCATCGTCACCCTCCCAGTCTACAATGTATCCTATCTCTTTCACTTCCTCAGTAAGGCCAGCTCTTCTGCTATTTTCCCTCTTCAATATCCAATAAATGCCCCCGGAAACCACAGCGTTTGCGACGAGGTAACCAAGGGCAACACTGTGCCCTACAAAATATCGCGGCCCATCTGTGGCACGGTATAGCTGCGTTCCCAATACTGCTCCCAGGTTTCCGATACTGATCTGCATCGCGTTGGCAATGGCGCGCTTCGTCTGGCCAGAAACGTTGATGGCAGGCCAGGACAATGAAAGTGCAGTTGCTGGATAAATACCTCCAGCTGCAAAAAACGTGCCTACATATGATACCCCAGGTCGACGGGTAGGCTCGCTGTTGGTGAGGAGGATAATGTACCCGATAGCTGCAAAGACTGCTGAGCCAGCCATAAACAAGGCTCTTTGGTTGAGCCTCTCCGATATGGTGGCCACGGCAATAGTCGTGATGAAGGCAAAAGCATACGGTGGTATGGTCAAAAGCTGTGCACTAGCAGCTTTGTATCCTAACGCACTGATGATAGTAGGCTGCAATGCGGTCAGCTAATGGGTAGACAGGATTATCGTTGACAAGAAAAGGGACACTCACGATGAACAGAGAGTAAGTGTACAGGGGAAGACTCATTGTATGAAAACTGAGTCCGTAAAGCCAGCATTTCGGGTCCCGAAGCGCTTTCGCAACATTTCCCCAAGTGAATGCTTCATCATGAGTGGCGTCACTATCGGCTGCCAGATATCTCTGAATATACAGGCGTTGCTTGTCGCTGAGAAACTCTGCTGTCGCTGGATAGTTATAGATGAAGAGATATGACAGTGCTGCCACCACTATGGTAAATAGCCCTTCCTGCAACGTCTGTTAGATGGCCGGGTGCCCGGCCTCCAAAGTATCCTCGGGGGTACTCACCAGGATAAATATCCAGTGCCATCCATTTTTCCATACAGTCCCTCTCATAAAGCCGATACCCTTTCGCTTTAGTGTCAGTCTATCATCTTCTCAACCCAGCCGCGAGACAGGCTCACATATGCTAATATGCCACCAAAAGATCCTGCGAGGGCCGCAGCGCTGAAGAAGAGGGAGATTCGAAACTGCCGTGCACGTCGTCGATACCAGAGAGAGAAATAGTATACCACGCCTGGAAAGAGACCACTCTCGGTGACTATATTTAGTGCTTAGTCGTCTCTGCATCCATAGATCAAACGGCATAAAACAGATGGAGATGTGGAAACGAACGGCCAAGGAAGAGGCGTGCAACAAAAAAGCCAGCCAGGCTGTGTACGACGCCCAGTAACGTAGCCACTATGCCCCAGAAAATAGTCAAAGTCGGCAGCCAGAGTCTTGGACGCGTCCTTTTAAGGATGATGTTGCAAGGAATCTTGACAGTCGTGTAAGTAATACGATCGCTGCCAGCCCAAAAGAACGGAACTCTCAGTTACCTCGAGCAAGACATATCCGATGAAGTATAAAGTCAATCCAGTGAGATATTGATTCCCAGCTGTTTGTCTCGTCAGGAAGCTGTGCGCAGTTTCAAAGCCGAGGTTTTAGACAAAGGTCTTACTCATATGCAAATCAGTAGCTAGGCCCTCAAGCTTGGCATTCCCAACTGGCAATGTTAGAAGTTATCTTGGAAGGTCGTTCCACCTGGTTCTGGACCGACAATCCGTCAAGAAATTCATACCATTGCTGCGGTCCAAGAAAGACAGCAGGTAAAGGATGCCAACTGCAGGCAGTAGCCGAATATCGATCTTCCGGAGCAACGCAGTCTCGTCAACCGTATCGTCATGCTCGGGCCCAAGGAACGGCCTGTCCACTGGCCGGTTGCCTGTCTTCTCAATCTCTGAACTCATGCTTAACGCTAGATATGTGATACAGATATTTGGTTGAAATAGATGATCTGGATTGCACAGTTTAGCCGCAACTACACGCAAATTATTACACAAAAGGTAGGACTCATCTGGAGGTGGGACTCACCTCAATTTTAAACAATTCTCATATTCAATATCGAACCCCCGACATCAACAACCCCACTGACGACATATGCGCAAGGCTAATGGTAGATAGATGAAGCGCAACATACCATTGGCCAAGCTGTTTGATATCGCCTTACAAGGCGTCGATCACGCCATTTACTACGCTCCATCTACAGACTTGACCAACCTATTGCGGTTATTGCATCAAGCTGTCACATGTTAAAACGGAGCAGGATAGCTCATTGTTCACTTATAAGAAATCCAAAGATTGGAATAACTCCCTGAATTGTTTTCAGAACTTTCTTAGATAATAAAACACAGAAAGAGAGAGTTGATATCATAGTTGGTAATCCCTGGCTGTATTTCCTAGTTCCTAGCCTATCTCACATCCTCTTACTGTCTGTCTAGGCGGGGTAAGAAAGATCGTAGCGATCGGTACTGCGACCAGAGCGGCGGAGCGAACAGACAAGCGCTATACCGTTCTTTTTTGGTTATCTGAAGCAGATTATGATTGCTTTAACTGTATAATTGATAGTTATAAAAGCACAATGTTTTATGACAGCAATTTAGCAGGCAACGTATATTGATTGCAAGCCTTGTTGCCTTTACACAACGAGCGGCAATAATGAAGGATAGTTTGAAGGACGTTACAAATACACATGTCCTGATATAGCTTAGACACTTGTTAGCTAAAACAACAGGCTCCTCTTCGATTAATGAGACCACTTTGGCTAAGGCATACTTTTGCTTGTAATTATAAAGATAGAGAAACTTTAAAGGAGAAAGAGATTAGGTTTAAGAAATTAGTGCTGTAGAAAGCCTTACAAGGGTTGTAAGATGGAAATAATTGTGTAAATTAAAGACAGAACTCTATGGCCGTTAAGAACTGTCTGCTTAAATGTATGTACTTCTACTGGAGATCTCTGTTCCCCATGAGTCCCCCTTAGGACACCTGCCTTATGGTTTGACAGATGATCAACAATCTGAAAGAATGCCTATCGTAATCTTAAACATGTCGGAGATGGGTGTCCGGCGGTCTTAGCTCGGGGTTATTTGCCATGTCAGCGAATCGGCCAAACGCGCGTCAAAGGGGGAATCTCATGTCTAGCATAAGCTTATCAATGTACCGCACTGCTTTAGATAGTTGATGTCGCGGCAGGTCCGCTCAACCAACAGTGTATGCTTATGTATCACATTGGATAACATGGCCGTCTGTGGCTTATCTTGGCTATAATAGCGTGTCCTGTTCACCTACCCTTTTACCACTGGCCTAGGAGGTGAAAATCAATAAGGCCATTGACTTTACGACATTTGGGACAAGGACCTGGCCTTAGTCGTCGATGTATGAAAGCGAGTAGTAATGCAGCCTTAACTTAGTGTCGGTGAAAAGGTCCATCTGCCAGATCATCCAGAATAGCTCGGTGGGCAGTTTCACAAAACTGTGGCGTCGGTGGTCCGGTTGGCAGCGGCCGCCTTCCTTTGTCATTAGCCATAGCTCCGTAGGCGGACCGAGAAGGTGGAAAGCCGAAGTTCAAGGTTAAAGGAAGATTGTCGATGTATTCTTGACTGCAGATATTCAATGCTTGTTATATCCACCATGTGTCGTAAAATCAACAATTACTATGCAACACGATATTCCCTCACTTTTGCCATTAGTGCTCGTATAGCAAAATATACAGAGTGCAGTTCTTAGACAGCATTCAGATGAAGTTCAGATTGGCACATACAGACGTAAAACGGCTATCCGTGACCACGCATGTATTGTTGTAGTTAGGTACCTCTAAGGCTATCCGCGGGGAGCTTGCTTTACAGGAGAGAGTCTTTCGGGAGACAACTGACAGGGAAGAGGCTGTCTTTTTGGGGATAAAAGGCCTACTAAATGGCTGCTGACGAATTGGTGCAAGCGCTTGAGGATTGGAAAAGATGTAGACTTCAGCCATGTGAAAAGGGGGCCACAGAGTATATACTTTAACTGTCAAAGACGAGATTCAAAAGCCAAAGAACGGTCTAATACACTTTAGCTGAAGATAAAAATGGCTTTGTGTGGGCCCCAGAGAGTGATTGCGTACAGAGTAAGGTATCAACGCTTTGAAGTTGGGGTTACTGTCTTGAATGAAGATGCGAATTGTACATGGTATGCAGCTATCCGTGCGCAACATCTCTTTTCATTAATAAAGCAGAACGATAAAAACATGCATAAAAGCGGCAAAGAAACGAACACTAGCATGTGATACGCCGTAAATCGTCTGGAAATAACATGACTGACTGCGTGCAGTGCTCAGGCCAACCCACCATCTATTTTCATCAATCAGTCCACGAAAAGCCAAGTACGAAAAGATGGTGCGCGCTATTCGAGGTTCGCGCTGTGCATATAAGTCCTGTGGTTTGTGGTCCTGTCGGATTCTGACCGGTCTCTGTAGGAGTGCTGGTCGAGTGCGACCCGGCTATCAAGTCCATCATCGTGAACATTGACAGCCAGAACCACGACTACATTATTGAGGAGCTCGACGAGCAGCGCCTCGTGGTAAAGGAGAATATGATGGTGTCGCTCAAGACAAAGCTGGATGACGTGAGTAGTATCATACTTCTGGCGAACCCAGTCGTCTTCTAACTCAGTATTTGCAGCGTCTAAAGGAAACCACACAACAGGAGGACGAAGAGTCGGACTCGAACTAGACAGAAAGCGGCGTTACTAAGGCTTTTTTTTTCATCGACAGTTACGTCTTGTCCTAATACGATATACTTAATGCAGTGACTCTTGTGCTCATGCGCGTGTGGGTGGCAGTGACATCCTTCATGAATCCAGGCTACAGCTTCTCAAATGTCGGACGGGTCTTCTGCATGCCTGATACCAGCGCCGCCTGAACATCGTTGGACTGAAGCGCTGCCGAGTTCCACACGGTCGTGTATCGGAGGTCTGCATTCGGAAAACGTACGTAGTCAGCGCGTCAGTAGCAAATAAGGGGGGAGGAGAGGTGGACAGGACGCACTCTCGGCAACGGAGTGGTCTCGGGCGTGCTGGAGAAGCTCCTTGGTGCCTTGCACGGCCACCGGGCTCTTGGAAGCGATGAGGGTGGCGGTTTCAAGGGCGACAGCGACGACGGCAGCCTTGGACGGCAGGACGCGGCTGACAAAGCCGACAGCCTCGGCCTCGGCGGCAGGAAAGACGCGGGCAGTCAGGCAGACGTCACGCACCCACGAGGAGGACGCAACGATCTTAGGCAGGCGAGCGAGCGTGCCGATGTCAGCAGCGAGCCCGATGTCGACCTCCTTGACGCTGAAGCGGGCGTCCTGGGTGCAGATGCGGATGTCGGCACAACAGGCGATGTCGATGGCGAGACCGAAGGCGATGCCATGGATGGCGCAGATTATGGCTGGACCGTTAGGACAAAACTGAGAGACAGGAGGACATGAACAAGAATGCATGGCACATACGCTTCTCGCACTCTTCAACGGCACTGATGCAGGCCTGGAAGTCGTGGACAAAACGACGGAGGTTGGTGGCACGGCGGGCCGGTTCCGGGTGGCTCGAGGCCTCGCCCATCCACTCGCCGGCGGCAAAGACGTCCAGGCCGGCGGTGAAGCCGCGGTCGCCGGCACCTGACAGCACGATGGCGCGCACGTCGGGGTCGCGCGACAACTGGCGAAACACTTGGCCCAGCTCGGCCCACATGGCCGGCACGAAGGCGTTGATCTTGTCGGGACGTTGCAGCTCGACGTGCACGACATATTCGGCCGGGCGGCCGATGCTGATGTATTCAAGGGTCATGATGGCGAGTGGCGGTGGTATGGTGGGAGGAGGAGCAGGTTGAAGACCATTGTCTGCAGGAAAGTGCAGCTCTGTCGGCTTGTTTAATACCCCAACTTACATCTCGAGATGCCGAGGCTCCCAAAGGCCGTCTGGCAGCCACGGGCTGTCGAGACCGTGCTAATGAAGACATGCACTGTACCACACTGTGTGTCACGTTACGACCGAACAGCTACTGTGATGGTTCCGCCTGTGAGATATGCGCGAGCTCATGATATTATCGATGCATTCTCTGCAGCCGCAGCAAGGGAGCCCCTAGCCTGCAGGCGAGCCGGGGCTGTTGGGCTGTCATTCCTTTTCTGATGCTTTGTTGTTTGGAACCGAAATTCGATCGTTTTTACGTCTCCGTCATCCGCTCCTTCTCGTTCCTTCTGAACGGGGCAATGCCTGCCTTGTACAGTACTCCGTATCTTACACAGCACCAAGGAGCAATGCTCCGTAGTCCGTAATACCCATCGGGTTGCAGAACTTCCCCAACACCCTAGCTGGGCTACTCCGCACCCCCTAGACCGCCTGTACCGCACCATGCCCCCCCCTATGGC
The DNA here is from genome assembly GCF_000143105.1 of Grosmannia clavigera kw1407. NCBI lineage: Eukaryota > Fungi > Ascomycota > Sordariomycetes > Ophiostomatales > Ophiostomataceae > Leptographium > Leptographium clavigerum. Next base: position 290,502 of record NW_014040569.1, on the reverse strand, counting down.
CCCCCGCTAATCAAACCCTTGCCCCTCCTACGCGCGATCGTCAAACGAATAGACCACCGCCCACCCGCCCGTGCTGCTGCAGGGAAAGAGGGCCTGCCGCTCCGCCTCGCACCTGCTCTCTCCCCTTCGCGTGGCACTCAGTGCGCGCACGGTCAGCTGCAGCGCAACTGCAGCCTCTCTTGCGCAAGAACGCGTCGCCTCTGGCAAGATCGCTCTTGTTTTGCGTTTTGCCGTGCCTGGCGCCTAGAGCACGAGTGGCCCGCCGCTAATACGAGCTGGCATCGTATGGAGTCCGCATGCATTCCTGCTCGTACTATGTATCTTAAGTTGAGATACGAGTTCGGACAACGGCCGTCTCGCTCCGTGCATCCTCCAGCTCCCAGAGCGGATTCATCTCCAGCTGCGGCATCATATCGGCTGACCATTCTCGTTGCCGGCTGCATAGTATAATTTTGGCTTGCCCTTTTAGGCCCTTCCTCTGGTGCCTTCCACTCAATTTCGGCCACGATCGACTGCCAAAACCCACTGTTCCCCCCTCCTCCTTTCCCTATTTTTTTTTCCTTCTACCTTGTCCTTCTAGCCCGCCCAATCGGTCCTGCAACCAATTCGCTCTTTTTCTGTAATCCATCCTCATCTTCTTGTCTTTCGAGTTTCCTTAATAGTTATTTGTATTTTTTTCTTCTTCTTGCAATCCAGACCGCCAACCACGTTCCCTTCGTCTACCTGCCGTCTAAGACAACGTTCCAACATTCGCCTCCGCTTCTGGTCCGCCTTTGCTGTTCCCACTCACTCTATTCGATACCCTCGATCGGTGCTACCCCCCTCCCCTTTTCGATCTGCCATACGGACTACTCGAGACATACCCGGCGAGATTTAACAAACCAGCTTCCCTGTCGTCAAAGCCTCGCCCGTCAAACATTCGTTCGGCTTTCCCCAATTTCGCAAGCCCACGCCCCCTTTCATCGAATTCGTGGCCATATCTTTCGCCCCCCGAAAACCCCCCCTTCTTTCCGGCTTCTTGGATCTCGCGCGCCCAACCTTGTCTTCATTTCCTTTTGTTTCTCGGCCCTCCGTTTGCCTGCTGCCGCAGCCTGCCTGCTTCTATCGCCATCGAATCGCGCTTCTATTAATTGCTGCCGCCATGGCTGCAGCACATCAGTCCCGGCCCGATGTGGGCGACATTCTCATTGTCATCCGTGAGTTGGCCCGATTTTGTCCCAGACGAGAAGACGAGCGCTGCATTGCCACATGGCTGACTCCCATTTTGCAGACGACTTCCAGGCTCGCAGCTCCGACGAACTCACGCTGGCAAAGGGCGACCGGGTAGAATTGCTGGATCGTGATGATGAATTCGGCGACGGCTGGTTCCTGGGAAAGCAGATGGTCAGTGGGAATACGGGACTCTTCCCAGAAGGTACGTGGCCTTCCGTTTCCTGCGTCGTCGTGGCACGCAATCGAATAACCCCCGATGAGCCATCGCCGGGTCACTGCTTGCGCGCCCAAAGACCCTAGTTCGTTGCTGACGTCGAGTTCTTCTTCTATAGTGTACACTCGACCAGGGCCTAAGAGCTTCCTGACTGGACCGAGTGCGCTAGCTGCTGCAAAGCAACAGTCCATGCCGCCTGTCCCAGAAGCTGAAAGCTCACCTGAGGAGAGCCGAAACCAGACGCCTACCGAGTCGGAAGAAGCAAGTAGAGACATGGGTCTCGCGCCGCAAACAGAAAACGGGTCGCAAGCTGCGGTCGCCTCTGGTGTGCCGTCCCCGACTGCTGCTGCCACAACAAACAATGTATCGCCTCCCACAACAGCTGGTACCCTAACAGACACCATATCAACATCAGACTCTTCACAGCCCTCGCCGTCTTTCGCTGCCGTGTCAGCCGCGGCGCCGGCTTCGTCCCTCCGATCGTTGTTACAACCAACAACCCCCACTTCCTCCATGACGCTAAACGGTCGCGTCAGCTCGAGCCAGGACAGCCAGGTCTTACACGAGACGCTGAACGTGATCGACGAGCACATTACGGACCTGCGCTCACCGTCCGACAGCAACGGAGGCATGCTAGCTGTGACTGCGGACTCGGGCAGCGAGTACAGCTCGCAGCTCGACCACCGCATGTCTTATATCCACGGCGAGGAGACCGACGAAGAGGAGGAGGCTTTGCACACACGATCGGAGGTGGAGTCGTGGAACCCTGACGATGTTGCTGAGTTTCTGTTTACAGCCGGAGTCGAGAAGCACCATTGCGAGGTGTTCCGCGATCAGGAAATTTCGGGCGAGGTGCTATTGGGCATGGACCAGGCGTCTCTTTTCATCAAGGCATTTGACTTGGGCCCGGTTGGGCGGCGCTTGAAGACGTGGCAGAAGATCAAGACTCTGCAGGACGAGGTCAACAACCTGGTGCGACCGACCACAAGCCATACCCGACGAAGCACCCAAACATATGGCAGTGACGTCGGCTCTGATGATGCACGGCGCCCTAGCCGCAGCCGGACAAACACCATCACCAGCTCTTCGAATACCCCCGTCTATCAGCAGCAGAGACTGCCCCCCATCGACGACCGCCCCTTTTCCATCCAGTCCAGACGCCTGTCTTTCAGCCAGGCCTCGAGGATGGACCCTACCATGTCGCCCGCCTCGCACAAGTCGCCCCAAGGTCTGTCTTCCGACGGTAATGCGTCAGGACGGCCGGTTTTCCACGAAAAGAGGCCGTCGGCGGCGTCTATCCGCGATCTGCACCACTCACGTCGGCATTCATCTGTCGACTATCGCCTGCCAAGCACGTCTTCTGTGGCTCAGCGGATGTCCAACAACGGTAACTTTGCCGAGCCAGACGAACCTACACCACAGCATAAGAAGCAGCCCTCGTTTGACCGCAATTGGACGCTCGGCGGCGCCTCCGCCAATACCTCACAGGCGCCACAAGGGCAGCGGGTGCAACGCGAGTCCGTGCAGATGCGGCCCCTGTCTTCGGCCGGCGTTCGCGATATAGTGGCCAGCCCAGAGCTTGATCTGCGTCTGGATATGGGCGGTCTTGCAGGCGGCCTGGGCGAGTCCGCTATCGACTACGACCGGGGCTATTTCTCCGGTCCCGATACGGAGAACCGCCGAAAGTCTTTCCTACAGAAGAAGCAGCGTGATAGCGCATTGAAATATGGCCGTGGAACTGCGTCCATCTCCGGAAACTCGTATGCGGAAGAGCAGCGTGTGAGAAGTGCCACGGCCCTATCGCGGCACTCTCGCTTTGGAAGTGTCGATTCCGTACGAGACTCGACGATATCGCCTGCGGCGCAGAAATACTATGGAGTGGCTACCAATGGCGGTTCCGGTCCGCACCGCAGAACCACATCTTCCAACACGGCTGATTCGTCGATCATGCGACCCATTCTACCTCCGAAGGATACGTTGGCTCCTACCGTCACCCGGCTTGACACTGCTTCGAACAACAACAATGGGCGGACCTCCTTTGACAGGACACGGCCGTCTCCTGTCTCCCCTGCATCACCGGCATCTAACCGCAATGGCGAGTGGTTTTCCGTGAAGCCTGGCTTCAAAGCCCCTGGGTTTGGCTTGCGTGCGCTGTCAGACGCCGTCTCTGGCCATGATCGTGGCAAGATCATATCTCCCGTCGCTCATTCCGACACCTTTCCCAAGGACTCGCCCATGCAGTCTCCATCACGAACTGACTCCAGCACGCCATCTGTCGGCCCAAGTTTTGAGCTCGACTCGCCTGACGCTAAGAGCCCCAGCACCACGGGCACTGGGATGTCAGCCCGCACGAACGCTGCCCGCAGAAAGAACAAAAAGGAGACCAGCGCCTACCAGCGCGGGCTGCTGAAGATCTCGCCTCGTGAAGCCATGCTAGATGCGGACTACAGTGGCTGGATGAAGAAAAAGAGCTCGAACCTGATGGCCACCTGGAAGCCCCGCCTGTTTGTCCTCAAGGGCCGCCGGCTGGCCTACTACTATTCCGAAGACGACGAGGAAGAGAAGGGCCTGATTGACATCTCTTTCCACCGTGTGTTGCCGGCCGACAACGATCGTCTGACGGGACTCCATGCTACCATCATGGGAGCCTCCGCTTCGCCAGCCGTGCCTGCGAACAGCTCTATGCCGACGCTGGCAGAAACAGGCGCAGATTCGGAGATGGCACTCAAGGCGGCGACATCATCGGACTCCATCTTTATTTTCAAGCTCACGCCGCCGCGAGCCGGCCTGTCTCGGGCCGTCAACTTCACCAAGCCCATGGTGCACTACTTTGCGGTGCCGAACGTTTCGCAAGGGCGCCTGTGGATGGCAGCACTAGTCAAGGCCACTATCGATCGCGACGACACCGTGCCTGTTACGACCACATACCAGCAGAAGACCATCTCTCTCACCAAGGCGCGCGAAATGCAACACCGACCGCCGGCGCTCATGAATCTTGACGAGCAGCTCAGAGCCAGCCAGGGGATGCTAGAGGGCGACAGGGCCATCAGGGACGATGATGATTATGACGACGCCAATGTTTTGGGCGACGACGAGAAGAGGATGTTGGTAGCAGCACTGTCTACGACCGGCCAGCGAAAGGTATCGGATAAGGCGGCCAACGGCCTGGGCATCACATACGATGAAAAGGACAGTGGCGTGTCTGGCGTGTCTAGTTCACCAAGTGCAGACAGACTGGGAGTCAAGGTGCCGTACAAGGCAGAGAGTGCTCGATCGCGGCAGTTTTTGTTCGAGCCCGAGAAGGATGATGACCGGTTTCCTATGAGTGCATGAAGGGGGAGAACTTGTGTGTTGAAGAAGTGTGATACCTAGATTAATTGTCTCTATGCCCCTACTGGTTTTTTGGACCCTCTTCGGCTCCCCTTTTTTGCAGCCATTTCCTAGCTTTTCTATACTTTTTCCGCGTTTATTTCAAATGAGATTAAACGCCGAACTCCTTTTGCTCTTCCAATTCGTACCGTGAATGCTACAAAGGGAAGCGTGGCTGAGACGGGGTATCGCTATTCGACATAGACGCCGCAAATGTTTTAAGCCGACAACCCTCATAGTATCGTCAGCCCGTCACCCGTACAGCTCTTCATCAGTTACGTGCAAGTATTGTCGAACAGAGTGCCAATAGGCATCTACCTCCTGTGGAGGCCGTCTATGCGACACACGCCCTGAATATTTTAGCTCCTTTTCCTGCTTCTCAAAGCTGTCGTCGTCCAAGTGGCCGTCTGTCTCGGCGAACCATGCCAGCTCTCGCATCACCTCATCCAGCCGCTGCAGCGAGCTGGTCTTATGGTGGTGATTGTGGAGATTGTCGTCACAGAGCCAGCCTGCGCACAAAGCATCAGTGCCTATCTTGCTGTGTCCACCAACGGCGCCATCAAGGCCGCGTACTGGCGGTGGCTTTGGCAGCAGGTACGTCTTCTGCTCTAGAACGGGCCGGGTAGGTCCTTCCGGGGTGTTGCTGAAGGGCGCAGAGGAAGAGGTCAACGTGGTCGGGGCAGTGGAGGTAGAGGAGGCAGTGGTGGCGGTGGAGCTTGTGGCAGTAGATGCCGATGAGAGCTGGCGATGTACTGGCCTCGTGGAGATGAAGGGGTCTGTTTCAGCGTCGCAGTTCTGCTGCTGCTGCTGTTGCTGTCTTGTAAGGCAACGCATGTTCTGGGGGACTGTCGACGGCTGTGGAGGAATTGTCGGAGAGGTAACGACTGCTGAAGTTGCAATCTTGCCTCTGCGACCAACACTGGCCGTGCTACCGGTACTTCCAGCCTTGGCAACCGTGCCCGATGCTGATGTCTCTAGCCAACTCACTATAGCACGCACCGACGACGGTGGAGTAGTGACTGGGTCCCGGGAGGCGCTGGTTTTGTCGTCCATGTTGAGAACGAGTTTCTTGTCTTTTGTTCGGATGTCGTGCGCTAAAAAGCATACGGCAGTCCAAGCCTGTTTGTTCTATGAAGAAGGCAATGCTGTCAACCGCCAGGGTCGACTTGGAGGTGGTATAAACGCAAGACGAAAACAGTGATGAGAAGCTATAGAGGGGAAGAGAAGAACGTGAGAAAGATATGGAATCAAGATAAATAAACATTAGAGAAGGTTTATTTTTGCAGAAAGGGGCCGATTGCTAGATATCAGGCTTTTCCGCACGGGGAAGGTGCGATGGCGAAGGGCCTTTTTGTACATCAGTCTGTCCTCCGAGGCCGACAGCTCCTTTCGCATTTTGCTCCCCTCAACCAACTCAAGGCCGATTGCATCCGAAACAACGGAGAAGAAGAGAAGGAAAGAAAAAGGGGACTGTTCGCAAATACGATAAAAGAGCGTTCCAACCTCGTGCGTTCACTGCGGTGTCCCCGTCTTTGTTTTTCGCACACTTTGTCGCAAGAGGAAACAAGCAGGGAGAAATCGACCTTCTTATCAAGCCAAATCCTGTACCGACGATCTTTCATGCTATCTTACAAAGGGCTGAAACAGAGCCAGATGTGCTTTGCAATGATTCCAAAAACATCCAGCAAACCGAACGCTTATCAAAAGCTGGCGGTTGCGCTATCCCGCTGCTCTTCGTCCATCATCTTGGCAATTTCCTCCACCTCATTTTCCAGCATGCGCAGCTCATTGGTGACTGCATCCGCTGGCCGGCGACCAGATTGGGACTCGACACCATGGCCCAGACCCAAGCCACGTTCACTGCTGCTTGCGTGTGGCGGTGATGGAGTTCCGGCCTGTGCCTGTCGCTCTTCTTCTGCCATCTGATCGTATTGCTGTCCTGCAATCTTTGATTTTGGACCACTACTAGCAGCTGCTGCTGCTGTCTTCCGCGTTTCCATGTAGCGCAGAATGGCCGACTTGTCACCCAGGTACGAGAAGGCACGGAAGGTGAAGTCGTCTGGCTCGAAGCCTGCGCGCTCCAGCCGCTGCAACGTCACGGCTGTCTTTTTGACGTTCTGCAACCGTGCGTAACCCGCCATCAGCGTGTTCCACGTCACCTGGTTGGGCTCGACGCCGCGGTCGCGCATCATGTGCAAGATACGCTCGCCCTGCCTGACCTGTCGGTGGAACATGAAGCCATTCAGCAGGATTGACCAGGTGTACACGCTGGGCGGCGGATGTTGCGGCTGGTAGTCGGCGGCCTCGCTGTCGCCATGCTGCAAATCTGTGGCGGCATCCCGCAACATGTCGCCCACAACGTCCAGAGCAACGCGCAGCATGCCCTCATACTCGCACAACGCCATCACCACAACGTCGTGCACCAGCGTTCCCTGGTCACGCACTAGACCCGTGGCTACAGGGTCGCCCGCTTGCAACAGACGGCGGAAGTGCGAATAAAACGCGATCACGTCATAAGGGTTAGACACACCCTGGATGTAGCCCAAGATCATGGTGGTCAGCGTTAAGCTGGTCGGTTCCACAATCTCGCCTGGCTCCAGCTTGGGCAACGCATGCACTGTCGGTCCTAATTGTGCGGCAAATTCCCAGCGGCCGTGCAGGGCGTCAGTCTGCCGTCCTTGTGCGTGTGATGAGGTCAGGCCGCCGCCCGATCCGGCATCAGGGAGAATAGTGCGCAGCGGCTCAAGTGCGAATATCTTGGAATAGGTCTGCAGCATGAGCGGGAACGACGGCACGACACGCGGCCGCTTGATGGCAGGATTCGCCCTCGCCTCGGCGAAGGCGGTTGAATATATGGATTGGATAAAGTCGTTCCACACTATCGGATGATTGATCCTCTGGGCTGCTGCTGTCTCGGCTACCCGACGGAGAACGGAGAAGTCCCCGCGAAGCTTGGCCCCGTTCATCATCGTGGAGTAAACGTATTCATCGGGTTCTGTTTGATTATTGATCATCAGTTGCAGCACCTGCTGGGCTGCCTCCAGTTCGCCTTTGAGACAGAGGCCACGTATTATAGTCGTGTACGTGATGAGGTTCGGCTCAAGCCCGCATCGCAGCAGCTGTTCAAACATCTCTGCCGGCGTCAGCGAGGGTTGCCCGTCGGTCGTTGCCGTCCCCTCACTTCCCTCCACCGACAGAATGGTGGTACACAGTGCTGCTCCCTGTGGTGTGTTGATGTCAAGATCCGTTGCCGACAGCGCGGCCTGAAGCATTTCGACAGTCGGCATTTTGAACGCAGCGTTTCTGGCGACGCGACTGGCCATCTGCAGCCGCGTGAACTTATGGAGTGGGTGCCCGTGTTTAACTAAGAGGTGATACAGGTTGTCCACGCTCTCCGTTGTCTTCGTTGCCTTTACAAGGAAAAAAATTGTGGACTGCCGCAAGCGTAAGTAATTTGACGAGCTGTTCTCCAAGACCATTTTGAGGAGCTCGTAGACCTCGTCAGCTGTTGGGTGCATAGAGCCGTCCGTCGAGGGCTTTTCCGCAAGCTGGCGACAGAAATGATGGATGGTGTCTTGCACGGCGTAGTATGGAATATGAGCAGCATCAAACGTCGCCGAAAATATGATGTGCGCACGGCCAGGATGAGAACGCAGAGCAGAAACCATGATGGATGGCCATAAATCACGGCGCCGCTCTGGTGAAAGCTTCGACCAAGTCTCTCGTAGCTTATGCATGCTCTTGCCTCCATCTTTGTGCTCTAGGAGCCACCGAAGCATGTTGCTCTCGCTTTCAGCTCGGGGAAGCTGGGACGATTCGAGCATCTGCCAGGTCTCTGAAAGCTGTTTCTTCCATAACCAGAACGCCGCATTCGCGCGTAGGTAGTCTTCTGGAGAGACAGCGCGTCTGAAAAATCCATGGGCATTCAGAAGTTCCTGTGATTTCCGCTTTGTCCAGCGTTTCTTTGATTGAGGGTGTCGTAGATGTGTCGTAGCCGTCGACTTTGTGTCTCGTACGGGAGATGGCCGGCTCGGACGGCGCCCAGGCTCCGACCTTCGTATGGGCTCCCGGTTTTCTGCTATTGAAGAGGATTCCTGTCTCAACGCCTGCACCCCATTTTCGACACCTTCCACCGCAGCTGCAGCAGCTCCCCAAAGCTCATCGTAATTGCTCCAGATTGCCCCACCCTGCTCACTATTGCTGGCCTTGTTTGGTTGTTCGTCCAATAATTCGGGGGCTGATTTTTCAGGGTTCCCAGGAATGTAGCGGTCCAGTGCAGGGTCGTCGGAGTGAGCGCTGCTTTCGGCTACTTGCGACAAGTTTCTCGCTCCCGGAGCGGTTGAGAACGACCGGGGCGGATGCCAATTCCGCTGGCATTGCCAGAGTAGCCGCACGCGAGTGCAGGGGCAAGCCTGCATCGTCCACAAATAGGCCGATTGCCCAATTATCAAGTATTGGCGGGCATCTTAAGGCAGCCTGCGTTTTATGAAACCGTGGACAAGACGAGTGAAGTCAAGACGAGTTGCCGGTATTTTCTCTTTAGTGGCGCCGACATCTTATCGACGATAGGCGCGCTGCATTGTGGCGTATATTAGTCATCCGTTTATAACACTAAAATTTCGTTGTTTTCCTACAGACACGACAGCTACCGGCATACCTTGCTTGAGAGCAGCGAATTTGAAGCTTTTTGCAGCTTCCCGCTTCAGACAGATTCTCCAAAGTCAAAATGTCATCTTCACATGCCACGCTGAGTGCGGCAGCCGACGACCGCAAGGCACGGCTTGCCAAGCTACGGTCAATCAAGCGCAAGCAGCCCGGAGACGAGATCGTGCCACCAGAGTCCGACCGCGTATCGCCAGCAGTACTCACCGGGTTGGAAGACAGTGGTGCAGAGCACACTGCCGAAGAAGAGGCGCCCGATGTCTCGCGGCTTCATCTGTCTGGGCGAAACTACGACCCCGAGGCGCGTGGCGCAAAGCTGGGCTTTGAGGCACCCCCGAACCTGGCTGCCGGTAGCGACACACTGGAGGCCAAGGCAGCCGACATCGAGGCCGACATACGGAGACAGCAAGAAGAGGAGGACGAAGCGGACGCGAATGGAAAGGACGGCGGTGATGGCGGTGCCGCTGCCGCTAGCAGCAAGGGCATTGACCTCTTCAAGCTGCAGCCGAAGAAACCAAACTGGGACCTGAAGAGAGAACTGAACAAGCGGTTGGAGCCGCTCAACGCGCGCACCGACAGAGCTATTTCCAAGATTGTCCGCGAGCGTCTGTCGGCAAAGCAGCAGTCGGGCCAGAAACAGACACAGGCATCAGCCAGCACAGGCGATGACGGCCAAGGGGCTCTGGAGGGCGCTGCCTTTGTAGAGGGCATTCGGATACGGGAGCAAGAAGCAGAGAAGGAAGAGCGGCGGGAGCGTGAGGCGGAGGAAGACGAATGATGCACGCGGCTTTCGCAACAGTCCAAAGGCAAAGGTCCAAATCACTTGCGGTAAACAGAAACAGCTCTTGGCGTGTTTTGTGGGTGCGAAACCAGTCGCCAAAAGTATGTATGTGTCCGCCTTTGGGCATAAAACTGATACCCAGCTATTCTTTACAACGCCCTTGCACCTGTTTATATCCATCACCTTCCTCGGTTGGCGCCTTTTGTTATTGCTAACCGTTTACTGAAAGGGCTCAAACTCCGCTCGCGCACGGACGACTGCTGTTTGGCGTACACATTCTGGCTCTCTCTATCCCTCGCGTCATCCCGTTGTCTGTAATGCTGTCGGCCCCCCCTTTCTGACTCCCTCGCTGATGGGGGCCGATCTGGAGACCTAGAGTCCCGTCGTCGCTGTGGACGAGCCCCATGGCCACGATCCACTGCTTCTGGACGATCAAAAAAGTCGGATGAGATAAGACGTGCCTTGTGTGGATCGTCTCGTCGGGCGTGTGGAGATGGCTGCCGAAAACGTGATGGAGGAGAGTCCCGTGTTTGAGGACCGGCCGAAACTACCGATGGACTGCGTCTGGACGCAATACGCCTAGACGGCGCGGGACGATTGTCGGCTGACGCGTATGGCGAAGGGGAACGGGAGGCAGGGGAGATCGAGCGTCTGTCGTATTTCGGTGGCGGTGCATCGAGCAGTTTCGGCCGCTGCGTGGGTGCTGATGCAGTCGCTTCTGGGCCACGCGAGGTTGTTGACCGCGATGCGACAGAGGATGCAGAATCGGAGTCAGAGCCAGAGTCAGAACCAGAGTAGCTTACGGAGCGCTGTCTTCCACGCTTCGTCTCGCTGCTCTTGTTTCCCTCCTTGTCGCCGTGTTTCTGGGTCTTTGCCCTCTCTGCCTCCCTCTTGGCTAGCTCTTGATCGGCTACTCCTTCCCTGTTTTGTTCGTTTAATTAGAGGAATGGCCCAAATAGATGCGCAGATTATATTGCGCCGCCTTCTTACTTGATTTGGAGAGCATTGAACGTGTCCTCGTGTAGCTTGGGGACGAGTTTGGGGTTCCGGAGCTGCTGCGAACGGGATGGCCGAGCCTTGTACGGGCGCTCCTGAGGGGTCACCTTGCACTCATACGAGTAGTGGCGTGGTCGAAGCATGTTAGCTAAAGCTTGGCATAAGGGGCTGCGCGCAGAACATATCTCTTTTCAGGCACTTCTGGCACAACACGGTAGATGGTGTCGTCTTTGGAGGCCCTCGACGGCCGGCGTAGGAACTCATCTCTATGGATCTGAGGCGTGACGCGACGGGAGAAGACAAATCAGTTTGAGCACCCACGAACGTCGGCAGCTGGGGGGCTGGGAGGCGTTGTGTCGTGTCGCGTCGCGGCAGCTTGTTCTGTGATTGCTACAAAGCATCGGTAAATCTGTATGTCGGACATGCAGAGGCCGGTTGCACGTGACTGTCCAAATCTGGTCAATTTTGTTTCTACAGAGCAGAGCGTAGTGGGGCTGTTTGAGTTGGAAGACGCTGCAGTCCACTTTTTCCCACGGCTCCACTTTCTCCATCAAACTGGTTGTTTTCTCATCTCCAAAATCTATCACCATTGACGCTGCCAGTCAAGCCTGTCTGTGCCTGTCTTTCAGCCTTGCAAGCCGGTACGGCGCAGCCAATTCTTCATTCGGTGTCTGTTCCGGAGACTTTGCATCTTAGTCTGCCGCTGTCGCCTTGCGCATACTGGAAGAACCTGAGCCGGCCTGCGCAAAGGGATGGGAACAGCTCTGACAGCTGCCCGATCGTCGGCTTCCTCCTTTCTCTTTTTTTTTTACCTTTCTGGGCCCCTTACTTTCTTCTTGCTCTCTCTCTTCACTTACTGGAACTCGTTCTCGTCCAAGACGGCCTCAATTTTAGCAGGCCTTGCTGCCACGTTGCCCCTTGCTCATCCTCTTTCACGCCATCTTCACATTTCTGCTCCTATACACAGTCAACGTCGACTGTCTTCCGACCTGCTTGCACATCGCTCGTTCTATTTTCACCTTCTTCTCGACACTGTCGCTGCGTCCTCTAAGCCTCAGCCACCCGGCAGTTAGACGCCATTTTCGTGTGACCGTGCCACTCACTCCGCCCCGTCCGTTATTGTGCTTCCCCAGCAGGCTGCCCTTTGCCATTTTCTAGGCCAGGTTTCGACACCGGACACCATCGAGATCCTCTACCGCAAACTACCCCTTCATTTCACCTACCGCAAAGCCGCTGTGGATCCCATTTGAGAATTTGGGCAAACGACATAGACTCACGGGTAGCAGGCTTGTTACCTCTTTCAAACGAACACAAGTCCTACATTATAGCGACCCAACGACGTGAATACCAAGGATTAACGACGACGATGACCCCCATTGCACCTCATTCCACTAGGACTGCTTTGAAATTTTCTGTTCCTTAGACTCGACTGCATCTCCGTGTTTGACTTCGGCTTCGAAAAGGCAATATACGATTGTCAGATCTTGTTTGCTTGAGACGTTGAAGCGCAAAATATCAAACGTCTAGTCTGGTGGTTCTATATAACAGTTCGTGGTAGGCCGTCACTATCGGGTCAATCTTCTGATCGCGACTTGACCGCCATCAACACTCGGCTCGGCCTAAAAGCAAATATGGCAACATCCCCAATAACAGCTGACGCTGGAAAGCTGTCTTTTGCAAAGGTAATTTCCGCACGCTCAGATTGATTTCCACTTGTACTGTGACATGGGAATTCGAGACTAATGCAAACTCTTAATGTAGGTAGCTGCCTCGGCCTCGAAGAAGGAAATTGTTCTGGTGAATTCTACCTCCAGAGCTCAAGGCGCTACGACCTCTGCAAGTGTCGCATCTCCTGGAACGCCTGATGTATCTGTGAGCTCCAGCTTGCCTGCTCGTCTGACTGCCGTAGAAGGTAAAAGTACCTGCGAAGGCATGGAAGAGCGAAAGAAGGCAAGCAGAAAGGAAACTTCTTCACTTGCTGGCTTTGCTGAGGGGACGGCGGATCTCGAGGCCTTAAGAGTGACAGAGCTCAAAAGGCCTGATCTGGTCCTCAGTGGCATGGCATCTTCTTCGGCGGATAGGAGCACCAAGCCATCCTACAGCAATGGCAGTATCCAGTCGCAGCCATCATCTGATGATGTCTCTCAGAAGGCCGACTCTGAATTCGGCACAAAGCCTCCCAGTCTCGATGGCAAAAGCATCACATCCGGGACGACCTTCAACGCCCTTGATGAGAAGGAGAGCTTGAGACCCGATGACAGCGCAAGCGTCAAGGCCGCAGCCGACGAAGATGACACGTTCTCGGTCCGTGGCTCCTTGGTGGTCAATTCTCGCCTGGGCTCTGATATTGCCCCTCGCATCCACCGTATCCAGATTGGTGATATGCCACCCCGTATCATTGCCCACATAAGCCCGGAGCCGGCTGTTCCTGGCATCGTGACCCCTCGGAGCCTATCCTCAGAGCAGCAACCGGTGACTGAGGCTCGGGTGCAGTTGGCCACGATCACAGTGCCTCCCGATGCTCTGAATGGGCAGAGCCCGGATGAGAAGCTCCTCGATGCGATGCAGACTCCAAAAGACCGCCTCTTTCTTCTCAGGCTGGAAAGCGACGTTGTCAATTTCGTGCAAAACTCAAAGTCAGTCTCTACAGTCGCCTCTTCACATGGATTGTCAATGGGGTTTACGTACTAACTTGTAACTCATTGTAGGGAACCGTTCATGGACTTGCCACCGAGCAACTCTTTTTGTCGGATGCTCACGCACAAGCTGGCTGATTACTACCACATGACACACTCTTTCGAGGCCGTCGCCGGTTCTGTTCGCATATTCAGGACACCGTTCTGCCGCGTTCCCCCACCGCTGGCCAGCCTGGTCGCTGTCAACCCTCCGAGTAGCAACACGCCTCCTCCGACCATCCAGCCAAAGAAGATCATGCGGCGAGGTGAAGACACGGAACTCTCTCTTAGCGCAGGGCCATCGAAGGCAAATTCTGAGACTGGAAGTGACTCCAAGGACAAAGGAGCCCGGGCAAAGGAAACGTGAGAACTTGAGAGCCATTTAACCGATTTTTGGGTCTAGTGTGCTGACGAGGCCGCTTCAGTTTGTCGAGAGAAGCCCGCGAAGAGGCCTACAACAAAGCGAGGGAGCGCATCTTTGGCAGCTCCATGCCGGCAGAGTCGTCCACACCTGGTAAGTTGTTCCAAGCTCAGAATATGAAAAATTCAATGTACCAGTGATGTGCTCACATGACGTGTACAGAAAACGACGACGGGACGGGGATCTCACGAGCAAGCTCTGTGTCCGCAAAGGACAAGGCAGCCTTGAACAAGAAACTAAAGGCAGGAAAGCAAAGGCGAGACGACTCAGAGAGTTTTGACTCCAGGTCTCAGTATACCCCATACTATACGCACCCGCAACAGCCGACTTGGATTCCTCCGCAATACATAATCCCCGCAGGCAACGTCCAGTACTCCCAAGGGCAGGCCGTCATGCAACAGGCACAGCCCCCTCTGTCCCAGCAGCAGGTGCAGCCACTGCCGGCGCAAGTTCAAACGCCACCTTTCGCCAACGCAATACAGCCGCAGGTTGCGTATGGCAACCCGCCATCGGGCTATCCTCAAGCAGCACCAGGCAATGGTCTTGTTCCCCAGGCCGGCGCCTCCCCTCAGGTATGCTATCAGCAGCGTGGATTCCAGACTCTTGCTGGAGATGTTTGTGACGTTGTACTGGTACTGATCTTCTTTATCAGCAATATCCCCCACAGCCAGTGCCATCGCGCTACCCGACACAATCCGCTCCTCCCGGCTTTCCATATGCTCCGACCGTCCAGCCAGGCATGGCGGCACAGCGGTGGCAGCAGCCCCCTCCATCATTCAGTCCGAACCCATTCCCGAGTCCACAGTCACGAACGTTGCCGCCTCATGTCGGAATTCCATATGCGTTTGGCCAGCTGCCCGTCAATGTTAATCCCAACGACCCGAAGAGCCAGCACCCCATTCCTGGAAGCTATGCGGGAAACTACAATCGCCATTCGTTTAACCCGCAGACTCAGTCGTTTGTGCCCGGGAACGGAGCGATACCGCCGCCGGGTCCACCGATGCACTACGGTGGCGGCATGCATGTACCTATGGTCGGCCTTCCACAGGGTCAAACTGCAGGACCGCCGAATGCATATGGTGGAAATGGTTATCAACAGCTACCAGCGCTCTCGGTGTCTCCGTACGGCGAGGGTCCCGTGTCCAGCTACGGCATGCTGCGACAGGGTTCAAACAACTCGGGGCCGCCGTTCGCTCAGGCTCAGGTTCAGGGGCCGATGGCATATCAAGGACCGGGACCGGCTTCGCATGGTGTGACTCCGCATGGGCCGGCACTGGACCCTGCTGTTCACGGCCCTCGCAGCCAAGTGGCCGCTCGCGGACCCAATATGGTGCCGTTTCACGCGCCCCCGCGGGGACCGTCTCACGGCGCAGCACACATCCACAAGCAACACGTCCAACACGGTCCTGTATATGGACCGAAGAAGGCAGGCGTGGCACCGGGTCCGGTAGCAAGGCCGCAGGCATTCAGCTATCTGCCCAACTACGGGAACCCAGCGACGTTGCCGCAAAAGCCTGCGACGGCGGCAGAACTGCGACATTGAGCAATCAGTGCAGACAGTGCAGACAGGGCTGGGAACGAACATGCATTGGCGTACACAGGGACGGTTTCATATTGGCGTTTTCGACATGTTGTGTATTACGGCTCTATAATTCGTTTTTTATTTGGACGGGAAGTGGGACCTTTCAAGTCCTGTCCTGAAGGATGGGAGAGATAAGAGGACGGTCTATGCAGGCGAACGGGCGTCATCGTCATCAGCGGATTTGCGTGTCCTTTGCAGAGTTCGGACTAGAATGAGGTAAAAGGCGACATATGCCCCGGCAAGGCCAGTTGGTTCATAGAGGGCACGCAGCGAACACTGTATAGAGGTAGGGAACAAGAAAGGCTTTTGCTTTGATTTTTTTAGTGGTCCCCGCCGCCTACCGTCTCTAAAGACAGGCAGCCAACGCCGGCGCCGTGTTGGAAAGTTGTCCTCCTCCGGCCGCCCTCCTTCAGGGCACAAAGGGCACCAAAACCTAGACCGATTTTCCGGCCATCCAGACGGAAAATGCGTGTTTCTCATCCTTTTCGTAGACGACAAAGGGAAGGGGTAAAAGAGAGGAAATACGAGAAGCAGATCAGAAGCGGATCAGAAGCAGATCAGTCCTCCCGCGGCTCCCTTGACTCTCGGGGCTCTCTGGACTCTCTTGGTTCTCTGGGCTCGCGGTTTTCTCCCCGCTGGCCGCCACGGCCGCCACCACGGCCACCACGCTTGCCACCACGCTGGCCGCCGGCGCCGCGCTCGTTCTTGCTGTCGTCGCCGTCCTTCTTCTCGTCCTTGTCGGGGGCGGTAAGGGTGGCGGTAGCGAGGCGCTGGGCGAGGTCGATCTGGGTGCGGATGGTGTTGGCGAGGTAGGAGACCATGAGCACGTCCTGGATGTGGTTGTTGAAATCGCGCTCGATGCCAAGGTTGTCAGCCTTGGGAGCGAGAGACATAGCGTTCATGAGGTACTGGCCGATGGCGTGGTTAGGCTCGCGTTCCTCGTCGATGACGCCACCGACAAAGTCAGCGGTCCGGTCGAGCAGGTCGAGGGTCTGCTCGATGCTGCTAGCGAGGGCCTCAACGTCAGACACGACGGGAGCAGCCCGCGAGTCGAGGTGAGCAGGAGTGGCAGCAGCAGCGACAGCCTCGAGAGCGGCGCGGTCAGCGTCGCCGTAGAGCAGGCGATGAGGGACCTCGACGAAGAAGCACGAGTCGGCAGCACGATCGGGCGAGGCGGCGACGGGCGAGGACACGTAGCAGCGGCTCTCAATGTCGCGGCCGGGCTCGGTGCTGATGGTCAGATGGACGGCCGGGTGCGGAAAGGTGCCGGTGTCGGGAGCAGCAAAGAAGTTTTGGATCAGAGCCGAGAAGGAATCGAGTGCGTGGGAGGTGGTGTACCAGCCGAGCAGCGACTCGCGCGGGGCGGCCTTGAGAGTCAGGGCCAGCATGTTCTTCTGGTACTCGACGTCGACCTCGACCTGGTCGTCCGTCTCGGTATGGGGGATCGCAAAGCACGACCGGACCTCGACCTCGAGGCCGTCTTCGGATCGCACGCCCACCAGCGCTCCGATGACGCGGGCCGACTGTGTCGACGACGTCTCTCGCCGCACGGCATGGTCCAGGATCGATACTACTGCCTGTCACGGGGGGGGGTAAGCTCGATGTACGCAGACAAACACATCTCAAACGGGCTAGACTCTATACCTGGGGCTGGATGGACACGGAAAGCGGCGCGGTGATGGTGCTGAAGCCTGCGCCCGTCGGCAGCACAGGGCGCGCGAGGTGCAGAAACTCCTCCTGATCGATAGCCATGGTCGCAGCGGCTGAAATGCGGATGGTTGGCGGATCGGGTACGGCGGTTCGGTCGGCGAGTCGGTGGTCTGGCCCTCTCTTCTCGCTCGGTGTGGAAATTCGTGAAAGAATATTTTCGAGGGCATTCGCATTTGCTGGTGGGGGTGGTTGTGCGCGCTAAGATAAGCCGATAGGATGGTGTGGCGCAGATCCTGTGGCGCCAGTTTTTTTTTTTCTGCCGTACTTATAAGTGGTAAAGCTTCTTGTCTCTTGGCGGCAGGAGCGCATTCTGAGTGTGTCTACGGTGAATCTGTCCACCAATTCTTGTCATTCTGTTTGGAAAATGGGGCCAAGATCCAGCTCTCGCGGCCGAGGGGGCTCACGAGGGGGCTCGCGAGGCGGGCCACGTGGCGGCGGCCGAGGACGGGGAAGAGGCCGGGGCGCTGCAAGAGGAGGTTCGAAGCACGACAGATGGCGGAACCGATTTGACAGCTCTCGGTTGGCTGAGAAGCGCGAGTAAGTTCCTCATGGGTACACGGTATCTCACTTTCGGCTGAAATTTCTGACATGTGCACAGAGACGAGGAAGGACAGCCACCGGCAGAAGAGGTCGTCTCAGAGGATTCAAATCCAGAGTCGGACGAAGAGTCGGACGAAGAATCCGAAACCGAGAGGAAGAAGAAGACGTACATGTCTCTTCTTAAGAGCCTCGAGAGCGGTTCTTCTCAGCCTGCGTCGAAGAAGCGCAAGCTTGACCACAGTGACAGTGTCGAAACAGCCCAGGTCGAGCCAGCAGTTGGTGTCAGCGATAGCGAAGAGGAGGAGGAGGAGGAAGAGGAAAAAGCGGATGTGGACGAGGAGGAGGACGACCTTCCAAAAGACCCTGATCACGTCGACGAAACGGAAGACCAGTCAGATTCAGACGACGAAGACGAAGAGGAGGACCAGGCTGACACGGCAGATCCGTTTGAAACGCACTTCGTCAGCCCAGACGAGCAGAAGGTGACCCGGCGAATACATTCGATCAAGAAGAACGAGTGGACGACGGCCAAGGTTTCGGATGGAGGCTCGCGCATGGTGTTTTCTCTTCCGGGCAGCGGCAGCAGCAGCAGCAGTGCGGCTGCCTTCTCTCCACCAGCGGCCGTGACCGGTCCGGGCGACCTCAAGCTGAAACAGAAGCTGCTTGAGAGCGTGCTGCAGTCGAAGCGGCCAGTCTTTGACGCCGTGGAGCAGTCGCTGGCACCGCTGCTCTTCAACTACTATGACATGCTGTATTGCGAGCGGACGCCGGCCAACGGACAGAGCCTGCGGCACATTGCCTGTCTGCACGCAGTGAATCATGTGTTTAAGTTGGTGGACCGACACCGTACTTCCCCTTGTAGCATTCTGACCTTGTGCTAACCGATACGCCTAGGACACGGGACAAGGTGATTAAGAACAATGCCAAGGTAGCCCGGGACGACGGACGGGACGACGTGGAGTACCGCGATCAGGGGTACACGCGGCCCAAGGTGCTGATGTTGCTGCCGACGCGGCAGTCATGCGTGCGGATGGTGGAGGCGATCTGCGGAATCTGGCGGCCGGAGCAGCAGGAGAACCGGAAGCGGTTTGACGACACGTACGACGACCGGTTGGCGGTGTCGGGCGAGGATCGGCCGGCAGACTTCCGGGACCTGTTTGACGGCAACGACGACGACATGTTCCGGCTGGGACTCAAGTTCACGCGGCGGTCGATCAAGTACTTTTCGCAGTTCTACAACTCGGACATCATCCTGGCGAGTCCGCTGGGCCTGCGGATGGCCATGGGCTCAGACGACACGCTCCTGACGTCCAAGAAGGCGTCAGCGGACGGCCAGAGTGACAGCAACAGCCGCAGCAAGACGGACTACGACTTTCTGAGCTCGATCGAGCTCGTCGTGGTCGACCAGGCGGACGCGCTGCTGATGCAGAACTGGGAGCATGTGGAGCACATTTTTGCACACCTAAACCGGCAGCCACGTGACGCGCATGGCTGCGACTTCAACCGGGTGCGCAGCTGGTATCTGGACGGCCAGGCGAGCCACTTCCGGCAGACCGTTGTGCTGTCGGCCATGCACACGCCGGCGCTGGCCGAGCTGTTCCGCCACCACGCAGCCAATTGGACCGGCAAGGTGCGCGTGCAGCCGGTCGAACATGCCGGCGTGATCGGCCGGCTGGGCGTGCGCGGTTTGCGACAGACGTTTTCGCGCTTTAGTGCGCCGACCGTCGAGGCTGAGCCGGACGCCCGGTTCGACTACTTCATCAAGGCCGTCGTGCCGGCTGTGATCACCAAGGCCGGTCGATCGGCCGGCTCGGTAGCCTCGACATCGTCCGGTGGGATTCTCGTCTTCATCCCGTCGTACCTCGATTTTGTCCGCGTCCGCAACTGGTTCTCCACGTCTGTGGCCACGGCCAACATCAGCTTCGGCCAGGTGTCCGAGTACGCATCCACGGCCGAGGCTTCGCGCGCGCTCTCGTTCTTCCTGACCGGCCGCCACAGCGTGCTTCTCTACACCGAACGCGCACACCACTTCCGCCGCCACCAGATCAGCGGCGTGCGCCGCGTCGTCTTCTACGGCCTGCCCGACAACCCGGCCTTTTACGCCGAGATCGCCGGCGGCTACCTCGCCCGCAGTCAGCGCAGCCAACGCCTCGGCCCCGGCCAGGGCTCCGTCCGTGCCGTCTTCTCACGCTACGACGCCTTCCGCCTGGAGCGCATCGTCGGCAGCCAGCGCATCGGCCAGATGCTGCGCGAGCAGAGCGACACTTTTGTCTTTGAGGAGGAGCGGGCGTTCTGAGGGAGGAAAAGCCAGGGGGGGGTAGAATGCAAATTCAATATAGAGTGACCTTTATATGGGCAGAACGGAAATACAACGTTTCGGCTCACAATTCACAGTTCGCGGCTCACAGCTCACAACATACCCAACATGATCACACATGCTTGAATGCAGTTTATCCTACGCAAAAGTGGAAGTGTACAGTGGTGGCAGATCAACAGAGAGAGCGAGATCCGATTGGCCAACCGCGAGTCCTCCAGCCGGCCTCATGCCCTTGGTCGCCGTCTGTTGGCAGCCGCCTCGGCCTTGCTGAGACTGGGGTCGCCGAGGGCGTCGACGAGGTCTCGTGAGCTGCGGCTGGTCCTGGCCTTGGTGCTCTTGGGATCCCAGAAGTCGAGCACGGGCTTGGTCTTGCGGGGCGTCCAGTGGGGGTCGCTGCGCTGGAAGATGCTGGTCTCGACGTCGGCCATCTGGGGGCCAGCATCGGCGAGCCGGAGGGACTGCGTGCGGGCGACCATGGTCTCGAAGGCGGTCTCGCCGTCATGGCGGAAGCGCGTGACCTTGGCACGGTTGCGCAGCGTCAGGTCGCTGTGCTGACGGCCGAGGGTACGGTCCCGGGCCACAGCGGCAGCCGTGACGGCGAAACGCATGTCACGCGGCCCGTCAACCAGCTCCAGCACAGCTGAAGGCGCCTGGTCGCCCTTCTTGGGCTCGGTGCGCAGCACGCGCGTGTAGCCGCCCGGCCGGTCAGCATACCGGCTCTTGAGCGTGCCAAAGAGCTTCGGCAACAGCAGCTGGGGGGTCTGTTGGTCAGCATCGTCTGTCTTTCTGTCTGTCTGTCTGTTCAGCTCACATAGAGAATCGCTTGGGCCTTTCGCCGGGTCTCCTCGTTGTCTCGCTTGGCCAGCGTGATCAGCTTCTCGGCCAGCCGCTGGGCCTCCTTCGCCTTGGGCCACGTCGTGTGGATCGCCTCGTTCTTCACCAGCGACGTCACCAGGTTCCGCAGCAGCGCCTGCCGATGCGATGACGATCGGCTAAGGTGCCGGTACTTGACCAGACCTCCGGCCATGGTGGGCTGTGTGCGGAAGCTGCGAGCTGCGAGCTGCAAAAAGTGCTTCTTTCTTCTGTCGACACGGTCTTCTGCACCCTGAATTGCTGCTCGGTCCCGGGATGTATGGGTGTGGCGACAAGGCTGCCTTCTGACTCTCTCACACCTTCCAGACAGCCTCGAATTGAACTTTTTCCGCCCGCACGTGAGCGTACAGCAGTGCCGTCGAAAAGCGGGCCTCTGCCGCAGGGCTTATCGGCGATAACAGCCGCTAGACGCTGTGCGACAAGTCCCCTGGGAAATAGCGCAGGCCAGCGCTGGCGCAGATGCGGCTGCTTTTGCTCGTGAGCATGGAAGATTTTCCAGTCTTCTGAGCCGACGCTACGATCTCCATTCCGCGACACGGCATCCCGACGACACCACAGCGACTCAGCCGCTCCAATTCCTTTCTCTCTGTCATCTGTTTCTGGGCTGACCTGAGCGCCTGCGCCGTCCTGCGCCCGTCACGATGGGCTTCACCACCGGTTTCGTACGATCGCACCCGTCTCGCACACACGGAGCCCGCTCTTCTTTCTTCTTTCTGCTGACACCTCCCAGACAGGCGGCGTGACCTTGACGCTCGGCGTGGCCTATCTCACCGTGCTGACGCACCAGCGCAACCGCCAGGTGCAGTGCGACGCCCTGCGCGTCAACACGGGCGTGCTGCGGGCGCTGGCCCGGTCAGACCCGGTCTCGGCTGCACGACTGGCCGCGGCACCAGCGGCTGTGCCGGATCTCTCGACGCCGCTGCCATCGCTTTCGTATCCGACCGAGCCGGAGCAGTCACGGCTGCGGCCGCGCTCCAGCTTCGTCGACGAGCTCAAGGACCGCTGGAACGCCGAGGTGGCCGGTGCCGTCCGCTGGGTCCAGACGACCGACTGGGTCGAGGTGCGCGAGGACGCCGAGACCGCTGCCAGCAATATCTGGTCGCGCGTCGCCGGCAGCAGCAATGCCCATGCCGCCCGCGACAAGGTCGCCGAGGTCGCTGACGCCGTCAAGACTGAGGCCAAGACCGTTCAGGCCGGCGTCGCTGGCGCTGTCACTGCTGCTACCCGTGCCGTCGAACGCGGTGCCAGCAAGACCAAGGAGGCCCTCGCTGTCGACACGTCCAAACTTGTCAACACCGCCCAAACGGCCGGCAAGACGTCCGACGTCGAAGTCGCTCTCCAGCAACGATACGAAAAACCCGACAGCACCGTCATGAAAAAGAGCGTCAACGACTTGCTCGAGGAGCGCTACAAGCAAAAAAACTAGGCGGCCAGGCCCGCAGACGGGGACGTGCAAGATATCCAACGCCATTATTAGACACATTGAAGAGGGAGGCTTGTTTCCCAGCATACGACGTATATATGATTGCTTAGTCATGCTTGTGCACTACACACGCTGCCACGATTGTGATGTGCCTCGCCAATGCACGGATACAGCGAAATGCGCTTAAGCACGTATACAGCCTCCGCCTGGCCCCGCAAAGTGCTCCACTGGACCTAGTCCTGGCCAATCGTGCGTCTCCTTATTCTGACCAACGGCTAAAGCGACAAAAGCCGCAAAAATGGCCATTTTTCTATCTACCCGGGGAATTATCACCACTGTTTTTCCCCATCCCACGCACACAGAACAATCACACTCCGCTTCCCATCACGGCCAGCCCGGCTTCTCTTCCACAATCGACCCAGATCCCCCCCGCCCGTCCGCCGGCAATCCTCAATTGACTGTTTCTGACCGGCCATACGGAGAGGAGGAATCGATCTTTCTCCCTAGCTCCTCCTCTCGAATCTGTACTCTTTTTTTACCGGGTCCTCATCCCCCTCTCCGGCCGAACCGTCTCCCGTCCACGTCACCACAGAACCATTACAGACATGTCTGCATCTTTGCGGACAAGGGCCACGGCCCTGCTGCGTGGTGCGTTGCTACCGTCACCGTCTCCGAGCGGCCAATCCGTTTGGGCAGTTCAGGCAGCTCGTCAGCCTCAGCTCCGGCATTCTGCCCTGTCTGCCCGCCCTTTCTTCCCCCTTTCCATGTGCTAACCAGACACGTCGTCGGAACAGCCAAGCCGAGCTCGATCAGCACCTCTTCCGCCCTGGTCTCCTTCCGCGGCGCCCCGACCGTTGCCCTCTCCCACATCAATTCCCAAGCCCCCATCTCCTCGTCGGCCCGCCGGAAGAACGCCTCGGCTGTCGAGCACGTTGCTGCACCACATAGCGCGACCGGCATTGCGCGGCGCGAGCGCAAGGAAGTGCCGCTGGCCAGCCAGGAGGGCACCAAGAGCCTCGTCCAATATGCACTGTAGGTCAAGACGGAAGAAAAAAGAGATGCTTGGGATCGGGGAAGCTGCCGCTGACCACCGCTCAGTACCACACTCGACATCATTGCCAACTGGGGCCGCCAGGGCTCTTTCTGGCCCATGACCTTTGGCCTTGCCTGCTGTGCCGTCGAGATGATGCACCTCTCGACGCCACGTTACGACCAGGACCGCTTCGGCATCATCTTCCGCGCGTCGCCTCGTCAGTCCGACGTCATGATCGTCGCCGGCACCCTGACCAACAAGATGGCCCCGGCCCTGCGCCAGGTCTACGACCAGATGCCCGAGCCGCGCTGGGTCATCAGTATGGGCTCGTGCGCCAACGGCGGTGGCTACTACCACTACAGCTACTCTGTCGTCCGTGGATGCGACCGCATCGTGCCGGTCGACGTCTACGTGCCCGGTTGCCCGCCCACGAGCGAGGCGCTGATGTACGGCATCTTCCAGCTGCAGAGGAAGATGCGCAACACCCGGACGTCCCGTCTGTGGTACCGGAAGTAATGGTCCACCCGAGGAGGAGACAACGGCGACGAACGAGACCGAGAGCCCGGTCCCGGAGCATCTAGACGAGAGGACGTCTCACAGAACGCGTCGTGACGCCCTGAAGATGCTACATATATCACGGCATCCAAACAGACAAAGCAGACTAGAAGCCTGTTTCTGTCAAGGGGACAAAATCATTTTATTCACGTTTATTCGCCTTGCCCATTTGTGCAAACATGTACATATATACATCTTACACTATTTTTTTTTTTTTTTGCGTTGGCAATCATTGTACAAGAACATTGTCGTCTAGCTTGCTATTTGCCCACGATGACATGCCAGCTTGGCACTAGTTCTCCACGTCATCGAACAGCTGTCGTGCGTTTTGCCGATTTTACCTGCATTTCCTGGCAGATACATGTTCAATCATTCGAGACACTCGAGGTACCACCGCAACAAGAAACACATGTCGATTTATAGTAGGAGAAGAAAAGGTCATCCAACGCGTGAGCTGAAATATCATATGGTGCTGAGGATTTGCGAGTTAAGCATTTATTTGTTCGTGAGCCATTCGCAGTCACAGAATCGACAAGAAACAACGGGACCGAAATAGAGTCGAACTCCAAAAACATTACTCCTGGCCAAAACCCATCGTTTCCTCCACGGCAATCGTCATCTTTCCTTGCAATTGTTCCAGGTTCTTGTACGGTGGTAGGTCCAGCCGGTTGAAACTAAGGGACACGATTAGCATCTTGCTCAGTTGCGGAAAGCGTTAAATGTTATCAGAACAAGAACATACCATGTATGTGCCTTTGGAAGCGTTTGGATATCTCCCGCCTTTTCGATTGTGAACCGTCTCGGACCGTCACTACCTTGGAGGTCCTTGAATCCGTTGACTGGGATTCGAGAAGTGCCCGTGGTAAACTGTAAGAGTCGAGACTTCTGTTCGCCGTCCCATGACCGAACAGTCTGCCAGAAGAACTGAATCACATCGTCCGACTCCGTGTAGCCGCGATAATCAGTGTGCTTCTTCCAGTCGTCAACGTCGATCTCCGCAATACCACCCATGAGCAGCTCCAGCTCGCGCTCGTCAAACACATTGATCAGGTCCTGCGGGATCAGCTCGTTGAAACCCTCCTTGAATGCCTGGAACTGCTCAGCAATCCGCTTCTGAATGCGCCACTTGACCATCAGATCAACGTATTCCTTCTTGTTCTCGTTGGTCACATCAATGTTGCGGCCATCCTCAATCAGATCTTCCACAGTGATGACACCAAAACGCTCGTCTTCGGTCGAAAAGGTCTGCTCCAAAATCCCCCCAGAAATGTCGTTGTCCAAGATCCATTGCAAAGAGCGGTGGAAATCAGCGTCGACACCCTCCATGTCAGCCAAAACGACCATCTTGCCCAGAATCATCTTATACAGAGCACCAATAAAAAAGGCGTCGAGGAAGCGGCGGTGAAAGATAGCGAGGCCGACAACGCGGCCAATAAACCGGAAGTAGTTCAGGTGCTCGGGATTGATTCCAGAGTGCGGGTTGATCTGCAGCGTGTAGTTGTCGTGCGCCGAGTACTCGAACAGGCAGTAAAACGGGTTGAACATCTCGTGCGATAGGAGGAAGAAAAACTCTCGTGACAGACCACCGTAATCCAAACCGTCTTCGCCGTCAAACTTTATCATCAGGCGTTTCTTCAGGTCCGTCGGCGACTGACGCGTGATCTCCGCAAATGAATCCTCAAAGATATGCGAGCGCCGCACCTTGATGTGGCACTGACCCGAGAGGATGCGCATAGCCGGCTGGGAGCGGAAGTAGATCAGCTTCCGTCGGAAGTCGCGCTTGTACTGCGGCACGTTCTGGTCCAGAGATGACGGCAGCCGAGGGTCGTCCCACGTCGTAGTCTTAGTATTGTGGTCGACAAAGTAGACACGGGCCGTGTTCGTAAGCCGCATTTCCCACCCACTAGGCAGGGGTCCCAGCTGAGAAACGGGCTGCTGCTGGATGACGCCATTTGCGTTGTTCTGGCCGCCGTACATACGAATGTACTGCTGCCGGCGAGGGTCGACCCACGTGGTTGTGCGTGTGTTGTGGTCGACAAAGTAGGCCCTGCCCTCGGGTGTCCATCTCTGCTCCCATCCTGGAGGCAGCTCCCCGGTGCCAGGACTAGTAGCACCCGTGTGCATCATGGTTGATGAGCTTGCGGTCTGGGCAGCCGCCTGCTGCGCTTGTTGCTGCTGCAGTGTTGGTGAATTTGCACCCGTGCGGTCCTCGGGTAGCGTCCGGTTCTGATGGCGCTGGCGCTCGACCTGGGTGGCCGCTTCCTGCTGGTTCGACCGTTCGACTGCGCCACCAGCCGTGGGCCGCGTCCAGCTTGTCGTCCGAGTGTTGTGGTCAACATAGTACTGTCTGCCTAGATTGTCCTCGCGTCGTTCCCAGCCGGGGGGCAGTCGACCCAGATGGTCCTCGAAAGGACTCATCGTGCTGGTGGTGCGTGCGTGCGAGCCGGCCGAGGCCCCGCCCGCAGCAGCGGTTCCAGAAGCTGGAGTCGTGGTGATCGCCGCGCTCGGAGCGCTTGCCGTACCAGAAGCGCCGTTGGGGGAGGGGGTAGGTGCAGCCACGCTTGCAGGGCGATGCGGCAAAGCAGTGCCGTTCGGGCTCAAGGCACCATTCGATCCGGCCGCAAACGACGGCGGTCTGTCAGACCGATCGACAGTGCTGGTTGACAAGGTTGATCCTGGTGTAGTGTTGACCGATACACGGCTGGACGAATGCGCAGACGCTTGATGAGACAACGACTGTTGCGAACCGTGAGGGGCGGGTTGGTTCTGGCGGATGGGCGCCGAAAGGTCGGTAGACAGATTGAGGATCAGCTTTCCGTGAACGACGAGGTTATCCGTAGATTTCTTCAAGTCAGGTGCGAGCATTTGATCTATATAAAGGGATTGTCAGCCATGTGCGTGGTGACTTTGTAAGTCGTGCATGCGGGGGGCGATGAGAACGGTGAAGTATTAATGAGAACCAGGAAAGGGCGCAAGATGATTAGGTAATCACTCACCGTCCGCGTCGGAAGCCAGTTCGATCACATCGCCAACGCGGATGTTGACAACGCCCAGGAAGCCTTGGTCCTTCTTCTTGAATTTCCTTTGATCAAACACTTGGACGGCCAATATGCTGTCTTCGTTTACTCGGCTGTAGCGTGGTGGTGCACAACGTTAGTGGCTGCTGGCGAGAGGACATCGAAGAACAAGAGCAAGGCAGGCAGGTAAAAAGATGCATACAAGTCAAAACTCTCGTTCCAATATGGGTTCAAGGTTCTTTTGCTAACGGATGTTGTCTTGGTTTGTTCGCCTCCAATCGTAGCGACGGCGAACGGGTCCGGGAAGCCTGAGAGAGTGAGACAACGAGGTCAGCCAAGAGCTTGAAACTGCAAAAACGCAGGACACAGAAGGGAGGGCACATACGAAAGACGTCTCGTTTGTAAAGGCCATCTGCAGCGATGACTAGAAGCAGAAAGGTTAATTAAGCTGGCCGGAACAAAACAGCCACGTCAGAGCACGGAGATGTAATGCCATACTTGTTACGCGAAGATTGGGCTGGCTGTATCCGAGAAGAGCTGTCAGTTCCATGTTCATGTTCCCATGTCGTCAAGGCAATACATGACTGGTCTGGCCTTGGAGCTTTGTCCGTAGAGGCTCCCGGTCACCCATTGCCGGCAAGGCTGTGGAAGCAGACAGGAGAACTTACGCTGAAAGCCCTGCATCTACCCGGCTGCTGCTCATAGCGAGACAGGCGAATGCATCAACAGCAGGCTGGGAAGGCTAGTGCAGGCAATCGAGACCAAAAAAGGCGATGGCGGATTTCGGGTCTGGTCGCTAGACACGTGGAGTGTTCAATCAACCGATGCAGGGGAGAGGTGGAGGCTGAAGTCGAAAGAAGTCCTGGTCGAAGTGTCGGATGGGTTGTGCAATCGAGCGGCGGGAAAGGGGAAGAAATGCCAAGCGAGTGCGATGATTCGACAGATGTCGACCAACGCAGCACAAGAAGCCCTTTCTTTCCGGAAGATGAGGGAGAGTGGCTGGCAGAAAGCGACAGTCAGGGGGCGAAAGAAGAATGACAAAGTTGCAGGCTCGTGGATTCGTCCTGAACTCGTTTCGTAAGGTGGAGTGCCCAGTTAGCGATAGCGTTGGGGCTGTGCTGTTTTTCCAACGCTACGGAGTACTCTGTACGCCTTTCCGCTTTCATTTGTTGCCTTTGCGTCAGCCCTCTTCGTCAGTCTTGAATTAGACGGCAACTCGGATTGATTCGGTCACGGCTGACAGTATCAACAAGCATTTGCAGCAGGCTGGCCACGCTCAGTAAGCAAAGGATGCAAGAGATAAGCAGGGAGGCCGTATGTGGAGGAAAAAGGGACAGTGCAACCGGGTGGACTCCAACGAATCGTGTCGTTGGATGAATGCTCGCCCAGACGAGGCGTTATGGAAGAGCGAAGGGCGCAAAGAGATTCACAAACAACGGTTTTGAATAGTGAAACAGTAAACACACTGAAAAGGCAAGAGGCAGCGCCGTTGCGGCTTCTTTTTGCAGGTCGCCGGATTGGGAGGGGACGAGCGTACGAGAAACCGAGGAGGCCTGCGGTCGCCAAAGGAGGGGAGGGGCGAACATGCAGCGCACATATCAGCGCATAGTAGTGACTCGCCTGCTACAAGGTCTCAGTCTAGGCCTTAGCGCTCGGTGTGGCTCTGGCCCGCCGCCCCCGCGGCTGTTGCCAGTGAGGGGTTCTGATTTTTAGCGCCGAGAAGCAGCCAGAAGCGTACGAGCATATGCTTGGCTGATAACGTAAGCTTGCCCGAATAGGCAGGCGTGAGCAGACATTGAAGATACCACCTTGCGCCATGTCTACGAAGTACGGAGTACTCCGTGCGGCCATTACGGAGTACGAGTACGGAGTATAGCACCTCAATCCGAGCATGCGAGCATGCGATACTACCGTCGTATTCCAAAAGAGCTGTATTAACCCCTTGCCAGGGACGTTGACTTGTACAGCATATTACCCGTCCGCCTGCGAGATCCTCCATCCAGAATAATCCGTCTTTTCCCCCCCGCGAGTTCATGCTATCGTACACGTCCAGGGAGGAGGACAGCTTATGGTCTCTTGGGGAACGCAACCCGACACGCCGTATTGCCTCCTGCGAGAACTCCCAATCAACAAGAGAAAAGACCGAGTCCGCACGGCCGTGGCAGATCAGTTCAGTAAGGTGCGAAGCCGCCTCGCCCACGGCCTCGATACCCGCCGCGATATCCGCCTCGGGGCATAAAACCGCCCCGACCAAAAGCCCCCCGTCCACCACCCCGGCCAAAACCGCCTCGTCCGCGGCCCCGGCTCATCCCAGGAATGTTCGTGCGCTTGGGCACGACCTACAGCCGGCGGAGCCGTATGGTTAGCTTGTAGCGATGCAGGAGGTGGGTGGATGCTTGGAGCCTGTCCCACTTACCTTGATGTTGCGGCCCTTGAAGACGCTCTCGTTCAGGACCAGCGCCTGGGCGACGAGGCTGGGCTCTGAGAACTCGACGTAGGCGTATCTGTGCACACGCATTAGCGGGCCGGACTGGGCCGAGCACAAGTGGTTGCATTTTGCATCGTTCTGTTCAGACGTACCCCTTGGGCTGTCCCGTAAACTTGTCCAGCAGGATGGTCACGCGGTTGATGGAGCCGCAGCTCTGGAAGTGTGCTTGGATCTCCTCGGGAGATGCGGAGTAGTCGACGTTGCCGACAAAGATGCTCCGCGAGTC
Organism: Grosmannia clavigera kw1407; assembly: GCF_000143105.1. NCBI lineage: Eukaryota > Fungi > Ascomycota > Sordariomycetes > Ophiostomatales > Ophiostomataceae > Leptographium > Leptographium clavigerum. Next base: position 260,408 of record NW_014040569.1, on the reverse strand, counting down.
GACATCCTCCTTGTTGTCGGCAAGCTCCTGGCTCTGATGCTCGGTGTCCTTCTGCATCTCGCGGAGTCGGGCGGCCTCCTCTTCCATCTCGGCAACGCGTCGCTTCATCGCCGAGATTTCCTCCTGCGCCTCCTCGTCAGGGTTTCATTTTCCTCTTCTCCTTTTCCATCTCCCGTTCAAGGCACATTTTCATGTTCGTCTCCTAGTCCTCCTCTTCGCCATGATGTTTGTTCTCACCTCGTCGTTGCCCACATCGAAGGATTTCTCCAGCGACTCGGTCGCTGACTCCTCTGGCTTCGTCTCAGACATTTTGCTCTATGTTTCCGCCGGTCAGGCTCTTCGTTTGCTTATGCCCGTCCTGCTATGAGGGGATGGCCCGATGACGTGTTGAGCTACGTAGCTCCTATGGCGGCGCGTGTCAGTAAAAGAAGCAAAAGAAGAGTTTTGAATCGGGTCGCCTGAGCGGTCGCAAAGCTCGTGGCTAGGGAACAATGAGAAACGCGAAACTGGATATGTTGCCGGGCTATTAAAAGCAAAAATGACAGCTTGCTGCTTTCGGATAAAACAAACGCAAGTGGCTCCCTTTCAAGCTCGATGACACGAAAGCAAAGATCGGTGTGAAGCAAGGCCACGCTGCGCGGCAAAAGCACCATGGGGAAGATAGACCTACCCGAATCGTTCCTGTGGGATGTGTTTCGGCGAAGACGCGATGCTTATTACAGCATTTCTCAGTGACTATCCAAGGCTTGCAGCAGAACACGATTGCGAACTACAAAAACTTTATGGCGTCTCTAATACTGAACCGTCTTGGGCGATAAGATATATGTCACGTGATTTTCGTCGTACACATCTTCGAGTATGTGTCGCAGCAGCAAACGCAGGTCTCTCTAGGAGGAAATTGTTTATAAAAGAAAAGAAACCCACTAAACTGAGAGTAGATTCCTGTGATATCTCTACGATCTGGCTCATTCTTGGCGTCTCAGTGGTTTCTCTCTCTCCCATGTACGGAGTATGATTAGAGCTAATAATTTTCAAGAACCCTGCTGCCTCATCTTAGACAAAAGACTCTCGTACAATCCCGATTTTTGCCCACGCTTCAAGCGATAGGGACGAAAGTTTTTTATATGTAGATTGGTAGCAATGATATAATGGGAAGGAAAGGCGGTGCCTAGAAAACTTGTAGTTGGTATGCGAACTTTGTGGTAGAAGACATCAATCTGAGGCCAAAGTGAAGACCAGACTGAAAAAATCTGCCCACAAGAGGTGATCGCTCTGTGAAACATAGAGCAAACTGTTTAGGGTTTCTCTCCCTTTTTTTCTAATCATTTTTCTCTGGTTGTCTGTGTGCGTTCCTGTCGTGCCCGCGCTCGCTACACACCAACACACGTCAACGATGGCAGACGTTCCACCGGTATCCAAAGACGGCTTCACATTCTCTGGAGAGCTCTATGCTGAGACCACCGGTCACAAGCTTCACCGACGTGCGATGGCAGCGGAGCTCCGGGCTCTGTATAAGTCTAATGATGAGAAGGACTATCCGGGTCACTGGTACGAGGCACAGCTGATGCACTATGGCCTGCGACGGTCGAGAGTGAAGAGCACGGCAAAGATGCGTCTCTTCGAGTTCGTGGTCAAGCGATATGACAGGTTCTGCGTGCCCCCGGATATCTTGAAGATCAAGGCGCAACTGAGGACCGAATGGCGCAGGAACTTGCGACAGGCGCGGAGGAACCAGAACATGAACAGACAGAACAGTGGGCCTGCAGTAGAACCCCATGCGGCCAATTGGGAGAACATGGATGGTCCCAGAGGCAGCAATATGTACGATGGCTCGGGCGTCAATTCAGCCATCACAGCTCCAGAAGGCTACAACGTCACGCTGTCGATCCGATCCAAAGACCGACAGCAGTCTGGACAGGGCAATGCGGGCCAGGCACAACACGCTGGACCATCTACACCGGGACAGAGCTGGCAAGCAAATGGGACGCCGAGGGAGGTCATGACTCCGGCCGGAAGAGCACAGAACACGGGACAAGTTGGGCTGCCATCTCACAACAACACGAGCGCAGAGGCACATGACCACCATAAAAAGAAGAAGAAGAAGAAGAATCTTTGGGTGGACAGAGGTGCTCAGGGTCATGCCGGCAACCAGAATAGCAATAATTGGGTAAGCAACCAGGCCAATCAGATCAATCAGGCCTACCAGGCCAACTCAAACAGCCAGAAGGACCAGAGAGGTGCATGGCAAGTGGAAAACCAGAGACGGAGGCACCACCAGATGCAACAGCAAAACATGCGATTCCCGCGAGCCCCACAAACGCCCACAGCAGCTAGAGCTTTCTACGGCAACCAGACGCCCCAAAATGTGTCTTCACATCGGCAGACAACACCAGGGCAGCGGACAGGCACTCTGACGAATGGATGGTCGTCCCCTTACCAGCCGTATGCAGGACGACTAGAAACGCCGCAACAGATGCCTCTTCCGCCGGCCTGCGGCGGCTCTTGCATGCAGCGAAACAACGGCCAGAACAGACATATGCAAGGACGAGATACACCTGCACAAGCTGGAGGCAGTGGGCCAAGACACGTCCACTTCCGATAAGATGGTCAGCAAAGCAGTTACGTAAGATAATGTATAAGCCTGATGCCGGGACTGGCAGACATGCGAAGAAGGGGTAACAATGGTTTGAGGGGTGTTTTGTCATGTTGCCTAAGGATCTGGTGGGACATCAGTCTACTTTACAGTATGTACCCGTATGTAAGATATCGTTGTAGTTTCCCCCCGTAGGTTCCGCAGCTTGACTAATGGATTGTTCCCAGTTTCAGCCGGCACTAGGCCTAGGCTCGCTTAATGCACTAACGGCCAGGGCGTCCTAGCGCCTGTTGCAGGTAGCCCCGCAAGAAATGCCCCTCCAAGCCAAAAGGCCAGCTTCAATTTGGAGGTGTCTGGCTGGCTAGCTTGTCCAGGCAGCAAGATTGCACGGAAGTCGAGGAGCGTCTGGGTGATTTCAGTGACGACAAGAGTTCCTACAGAAGCTAGCATTGACAGACGATGGCGATGATTTCGGTGGAGAAGATTCTGGCGGCGGCGCCGGTGACGATTCGGGGACAGCCAACGCAGCTCTCGGCGGATGCCAAGGGCGAGCGGATAGCATATGCAGTAAGAATGACCAAAAGACTGCGAGAGTAGAAGGAGAAGAGGGGATGAGAGGAGAAGAAGAAGCAGAAACACAGTACTGACGATCACAGTCGGGCAAGTCGATCTTTGTGCGGCGGATCGACGAGCCGGCCGAGTGCAAGCAGTACACAGGCCACACGGCGGCGACGACGGTGGCGCGGTTCTCGCCGTCGGGCTTCTACGTGGCCAGCGGCGACGTGTCGGGCAAGGTGCGGGTGTGGGATGCGGTCGAGGCAGTCAACACCAAGGGCGAGTACGGGATCGTGTCGGGGCGGATCAACGACATTGGATGGGACGGCGACAGCCAACGTATTATTGCGGTGGGCGACGGGCGCGAGCGATTTGGCCACTGCATCACGGCCGACAGCGGCAACAGCGTGGGCGAGGTGAGCGGCCACAGCAAGGTGGTGAACGCGGTGGCACTGCGGCAACAGCGGCCGTTGCGGGCGGCCACCGTGTCGGACGACGGCTCCATGTGCTTCTTGCACGGAGCGCCCTTCAAGTTCAACGCCAAGACCGACAACCTGCACCGGGGCTTTGTTTTTGGCGCGGCCTTTTCGCCCGATGGCAGCCGTCTGGTGACGGTGGGCGCCGACCGTCGCATCCAGCTGTACGACGGCAAGACGGGCGAGCCGACGGGAACTGTGGGCAGCAGCAGCGGTGACGACGCCCACACGGGCAGCATCTTTGCCGTCAGCTGGGCCGCTGACTCACGGCGTCTCGTCACGGCCAGCGCCGACCAGACCGTGCGGGCTTGGGACGTCGACTCGGGCAGCCTGCTGCAGCTCTGGCGGCCTGGCAACAGCAGCAGCGAAGCCGGCGTGGTGGCCAGCGTGGCCGACCAGCAGGTCGGCGTCGTCTGGCCGCACGGTCGCAGCGATGACCTCATCATCAGCATCAGCCTCAGCGGTGACCTCAACTATCTCGTGCCCGGCCAGGACCGCCCCCTTCGTGTCGTCCAGGGCCACAACAAGTCCATCACTGCCCTGGGTGCTGCCTCGGACGATAAGGGCCTCGACCTGTGGACCGGCAGCTTTGATGGCCGTGTCTGCCACTGGGACGTGGCTGCTGGCAAGGCCGCCCTCGTCGACGGCCAGGCACACTCGAACCAGGTCAGCCAGTTTGCCGCGGCCGATGGCCACACCTGGAGCGTCGGCTGGGACGACACCCTGCGCACCGTCGACGAGGCTGCTCGCACGTTTACTGGCTCCGAGGGTGTCCAGCTGGGCGCCCAGCCGCTCGGCGTGGCCGCTGTCTCGACCGGTCATGTGTACGTCTCGTTGGCTTCGGGCAAGATTGTCGTCTACCGGCAGGACCGTCTCGTCGGCGAGCTGGCCACCGAGGGCTACACGCCGGCTGCCATTGCTGCCCATGGCACCGTCGTGGCTGTCAGCAGCCCATCTGACCCGCTCGTCCGCATCTACAAAGCCGACAACGACGGCAGCAGCAGCAAGCTCACGGCCGTACAGCAACTCACTGGCTCGACGGCCCCTGTCACCGCCCTCGCCTTCTCGGCTGACGGCACACATCTCGCGGCCGGCAACTCCGGCGGCAAGATCGTTGCCTACGACACTGCTTCCTGGGCCGTGGCCACTGATCGCTGGTCGGCCCACACTGCCCGCGTCACCGCCATTGCCTGGAACGCTGCTGGCACCCACGCGGCCAGCGGTGCCCTCGACACCAACGTCTTTGTCTGGAGTCTGGCCAAGCCCGGCACCCGGGTCAAGGCACTCAATGCTCACAAGGACGGCGTCAACGGCATCGCCTGGGTCGATGGTGGCTCCAAGATCGCCAGTGCCGGCGTCGATGCTGCCGTCAAGATCTGGAACGTGCAAGGACTGCAGTGAGTCGTACAGCTTGCTTGTAGGAATACATAGAATACATGGGCAAGCATACGCCTGCCAATCGCCCTAAATGAGAGTAGTATCCAAGCACTTTCTTCCCATTCAGTCCAGCTGCACCAACGTCGCTTCTGGTGCCGGCAGGCCACAGCTGCTGGCAGCCACGGCCGCCCAGTCGAACAGTCCGCTGCGCTCGGACTCGGCTATGGGGAACTGGTCCGGCTCCGGCTGCCGGAATCGGCCGGCCAGCAGGTCCAGGTCAGCGTTCTCGACCGCCCGCTCGACCGCGTCCTGGAGTCGGCCTAGCTCGCCCTTGATAGCCCAGCCGGCCGTCTGCACTGCCTCGGCCAGCTCCTCCTGGTGGTTTCCCAGCAGTGCCCCGTTGGCCACCACCACCAGTGGAATGTCCATGCGCACCGTGTCCAGAATCGACCCCGATCCTGCGTGCGAGATCACCACGCCCGGCCGCCGCTCGCCAACTCGACCCCGGCATGGCACCATCGCTGACGGGATGTCGGCCGTGTACGAGAACGTCTTCACGGCTGGCCACCGGCTCGACGTCTGCTGTCTCTCTTCCGTCAGCTGCCGCATCCGCGTCTGAACCGCGTCTTGGTCCGGCCCCGTCTGTACCAGCAGCTCTGCGAAGCCCTTGGCACCCAGGAAGTCGAGAAAGTCCGCGCTCAGAATCTCTTCCAGCAAACGATAAAAACTCGCCGTGGCGCCCACCGTCACAAAGCATCTCCTTCCAAACGGATTGTCAGTCTTGTAGGCCTCGACGCCCTGCTCCTGTTGCTGCGACATAATCGTGGTTGGTCAGGTCCTTTGTAATTCCCGTGATGCTTCTTTATTTAATCGTGGCAGCTGTCAAGTCCAAGGCCGGAGGGTTTCATTAAATAAAGTAGTGGTCCGTGCGTCTGCAGTGGCGCTAATTGATGACCCATCTTGTAAGCAGCGTAGGGCTGTTGTTCTGTATCTCACCTGTATGTGGACAGTATTCGCTTCTTTCGACTTCTGTCTTCTTCTCTCGTTTCCGTGGAAAGTCAGGAGCTTTGTGTTACGTGGGGGATTATGCGAGGACTGTTTTGATTTTTCTGATTTTTCTGATTTTTTTTAAAAATATTTTTTTCTCGGCCCTATATCTTGCGTATAGGTAGACGCTTATGAAATTTCACCCAACATTACGACTAGAAGATTTCCTCTTCAATGCCCTCTTCTCTTTACTCTCGCAGAAACACTTCCGTCTTCTAGTCGGAAGCACAAGCACAGCGTTTTCCGACTTGTGTCTCCTTTCCTTTCGTGTATCGGCACCCTGCCTATCATGGCTTCCCAACTTCACTCGGCCTGGTGGCGTCAAAGTATCACGGCGGAAGAATTTTGTGACCGAAGCGGACTCGATGGGTTTGAGAAGGCCTACTTCGTGCACCTGTTCAAGGAAAGAAAGCGAAAGGGGCATACTTTGGCCGAATTTATTATCGAGTTTGCATCATTTAATTTGAGCAAACACCCGGGCATCATGACCATCCAAGATCCTGACAATGTGGTCCATCTATGGCTGGAAATGATTCAAGAACGCAAGACGGCCTCGGCGGATGAAACTAATTCTTTCTACCGCAAGCTTCTTGCAAAATATGAAGCCAAGGAGACGAAGGGGCAGGCAACTGCTTGGAATGAAAGTGAAACCAGACGACGATCGGCAGCATTCGACAGAGCAGAAAAATCAACTGCTAGTCACGGCTACCCCAGTTTTGCCGTCATCGAGGAGCTGCGAGGCCAGTTCGCTCAGTACGTTGACGCCCCCTCTTTATGGATGGGGCCGTACACCACAATCATCGGCCCCTCGGGGATTGGCAAGACCTTTACCATCAAGCAGTTTGCCGTACGCCACGGCTTCTACGTGGCGTATTCCAACCTTGCTTCTGCGCAGTCAAAGTGTTACCCACGGCCTGTTGTGGTTGGCGAGCTTCCTCTGATGACAAACAAATCCGACCGCGCAAGTCTGGTGAAGACCTGGATAAAATTCCTGGATCTGCAGCTTCATCTGGTTCGTTGCAGCCAGCAGAACGGCATCACCGCTCCGGGGTTGTTTTCTTTGATGACCTCGGCCGAACCCGATATTGTCCAGAAGCGATGGCCTCTACAGACCTCCTCAGAAGCTACAATGCAAGAAAATCTGGCTGCCTGCAAGGATGTGTTGCTCAAACACGGCCAAAATTCGTTGCCTTTTACAGATCCAAAAGAGCGAGACGACGCCTTCACAATTATCTGTCTAGACGAGGCACGAGCACTGCTACACGACGATTCTGACAACATGTCCTTTCGAGCCCTGCGCGAAGCGGCCGGGAAAGTGTTCGAGGACAACCAAAGTGCGCCGTTCTTCATAATCCTGCTCGACACAACCTCTCGTATCAGCCATTTTGTGCCGCCCGTAGAGCAAGACCCATCGAGAAAGTTCAGCGAAAAAACCGTCTTTCCGCCCATATATCGAATCGATACTTGGGACATATTGGCGGACAGGAGCCCGCACGATGCCGATGGGTCGGATGCCTCTGTGACGAAGCTGTTCTCGTATGGCCGTCCGCTCTGGGCTGCGAACATGGAGGCTGGTGACAGCCTCGGCGAGCTGGTACGGCTCGCTGCAAACAAGATGGCAGGCAACACAGATGCTCGACTTTTGGCCTTGCTGTCCTGTCGAGTTAATTTCTACATCACTTCGCGCCAGCTGGCAGAGACGCTCGTCGCCTCTTGGATGCGGTATCTCGTATCCTTTTCAGACGACAACACCATGCTTACGGTGCAGCCTAGTGAGCCTGTCCTCGCATATGTTTCGTCCAGAGAGCTTCAAGATCCTGCGGTGCGGCTACGCTGTGTCAAGGCGTGGTTTAGCAACCTGCAGAAGGGCGCCTGCAACCTTGGCGATTCCGGAGAGATGATCGCGGCCCTGGTCCTGCTGTTTGCAGCCGATTACGTCTCCCGGCCTCTGGAGTCACGACCCCATTCTAGGAGCATGAGGGACCTCTGGACATCCTTCCTTGGATCTTCGAGCTGGTTGGCTGTCGAGCGGCGTTATTCGAACGCTCCGAATATCGTGCATACACTCGAGAACGGCATGATCTTTTACAACCACTTCGTCCGGACGAGTCACATCCCAACCATGGACGACCTAGCCTTGGCGTATAGACAAGGAGCCGCTCTTTTTCTTCCTACAAACTTTCCAGGGATGGATATCGCCATCCCGATCTGCATGGGAGATGACGAGGATCTGGCCATTCTGCTGATTCAAGTGAAAAATCGACAGGCAGATAGCCCGACCGACGGGCTGAGACGGGCATTGACAGAGGATCTGGAAAAGGCCCGAAAGGCGCTTGTCGGTGTAGCCCACCCAGAGTGTGTTGTGCTGGGCCTGGCAATGTGCCTCCGATGTGACGGCGATCCATTGATTGATATCAAGGTCCCCCCCGCACCGCGCAAGAAGATACCGGGGACGGAAAAGGCATCGTCAGTGGCATCGGCCAGCACCAGAGCCGCGGCGGGAGCACCCTCAAACCTGATCGGCATCGTGTTCGGGCTAGGCAAGGATGTGTATCCATGCCTTGGAAAAATCAATGCCGGCCGCCCAGAGCAGACGGCCATGGCTCGAGTCTGCAGTCTATTTCAGGACATCCTGGAAAGATGGCCTGACTTCTACCCGGACAGGGACACACAATCAGCTTATGCGAGGAGACTTCTATATCCTTTCTATGGCGGAAAGGATGGAGAGAAACAAATCGAAGCGGGGCCGGCAGTCCCTGAGGCTGGTGGCAATGAGTTGGACTTGTATGACGAGTAGACGACTCAGCCTTTTGCTGGTGGTTGGCTGTTCTGATGTTTTGTGTGTGGCATATATATCCTGCTGATCAAGGACTGGGACGCAATTGGCTGGTCAGGGAAGAAGGCATAAGAGAGTTTGGCCTAGTGGCATTTAGAGAATCTTCCGATCCCTTATGTGAAGCTGTTCGGTTTGTGATATAGGTAGTCTAATTGTTGAAGCCTTGAACTGCTGGCTAGGATTGAATGGTGCGACATCCCAACATTGTTCGTTTAAACATCTACAATGGATGTAAGCCAAGACTGGCTCTGCAAGGGAAAGAGTGGTCCGTGCACAGGGCCGTTTGTTTTGCACGTGACATGTAAATTTTCAGGAATCGGCACACAATTCCTAGGCCAACGTCAGTAAAGCAGAGGCGACACACGACGCACGACGCACGCCCACGCACGTCCACACACGTCCAGGGGCCGAGACGGAGTCAATTGCAACCGGAAGTATGGCAAGCACGGTTCAGTCGCTACAGCTCTGCGTGCGCAGATGCTGTGCAGGAGCAGCGGCTCGACGGGGAGGAGCCAGAGCAGGGATCCGAACGACGACATCAGCAGCAGCAGCAGCAATAGTCGGGGCACGGCAGCTGTCAAGCACGAGCGGGCGTCGGTATGCGCGGGAAGGCGGGGACGGCGGCGGGGACGGTGCGGGCGGCAAGGACCAGGCGCTGGAGCCGTGGGAGGTGGAGCTGATGGCCAAAGAGGCAGCTAGCGAGCGGATCATGACGATCTCGGAGGCGCTGCGGGCGACGCTGACGGCGGAGCAGCGAGCCGGTCTGGCAGAGGCTAAGGGAGCGGGGACCGAGCAGGAGGCACGGCTGCTCGTGGAGATGCGGCGAGAGTTTGCGCTGGGACGACGAGGCACGCCGCGGAAGCGGAACACGTTCTGGAACGAGGAGGAGCCAGACGGCGAGCTGATCACGGACGAGGTGGGCGAAGACGAGTTCCGCGGCGACGACATTACGAGCATGGCACACGGCAAGCTGGACGAGCTGCGCGAGCGGCGACACTATGCGCGGCTGGCAGCATGGGAGATGCCACTTTTGTCGAGTGAGTTTTTTCTTCCTCTTTCCCTTTCAATACGTAAAACCCTCGCTTACGTCCCCAGAACTGGCAAAACCATTTGAGCCGCCGACGGCCGACATGCCGCTACGCTTCCGCTTCACGTCGTACCTGGGCGAGTTCCACCCGGCCGAGAAGAAGGTGGTGGTGGAGTTCTGTCCGGCGGACCTGGGCTTGACGGACGTGCAGCAGCGGAAGCTGACTAAGCTGGTGGGCGCGCGCTACAACCCGGAGACGGAGATTGTGCGGATGAGCTGCGAGCAGTTTGAGCACCAGGCGCAGAACAAGCGGTACTTGGGCGACCTGGTGGAGAAGCTGGTGGCCGAAGCCAAGGTGAGTGGATTGTGGGGAGAGAGAGAGAAGAGAGACAGAGAAAGAGAGAAAGAGAGAAAGAGAGAAAGTCAAGCTAACGGTCAGGACCCTGCCGACACGTTGGAGGACATCCCGCTCGACACGCGGCACCACACGTTCAAGACCAAGCCCAAGTTCCCCAAGGCGTGGCGGCTGACGGAGGAGCGACGCCAGCAGCTGCAGGCATTGCGCGCACAGGCCTTCCTAGCCGACCAGCAGAAGATGGCCCAGGGCACGCTGGTGGACGGGGCCCAGCGCGTGGCGGCTTCGCTGGCGGCGCCGGCAGCGTCGGACAGCCCGCTGGCAGACAAGGTGGCCGAGCTAGTGCGAGCACGGCGATAGGGGTGGTGGTAGGCTGGAAATGCTGGGGAGAATGCTGGCGAAAGTGGCTGGCTGGGAAGCAGAAGGCTGACAGCAGGACATCTACAACGGCCGATGCGAGACATGCATGTGATACACGTGCCAGCATGTATCAGTACAGGAATATACAAAGTGAAACCGACAGTCCGAACGACTGCATGCATCCAACGTCCAGGATCGCTTCTCCTCCTTTTCGCTTCTCCTCTTTAGCCGTTGGCGCGTCATACGTTTGGCAGGCGGGCCTCGGTCCGATGACTAAGCATAACTGTGTGGGCAGCTGTCCCTGCCCGAAGTGTTTAAAGCTCTGGGGGTGATCGGATTCGGCTTCATCCCGTTCATCCCGCTGGTCATCAGTGTATCGTGGTCTGTCGCCCATTTATCGCCGATCTGCCATCGCTCTACGTCGTATTTCTGACCTGTCAGCACCGTCCCCGTTGTTCGTATCCGTTTTTGTCAGCCAACCGCAGGCGATGGAAGGGATCCCTCCGTTTGAGGCCACGAGCCTGGACGCGATCCCGGCCAAGTGTGCCGGGGTGGCGGCGACATTCCGCAGCGGCCGGACCAAGGACGTGGCCTGGCGCAAGGTGCAGCTGCGGCGGTTATACTGGGCGATTGAGGACTACACGGGGCCGCTCAAGGCAGCGCTGCAGCAGGACCTGCACAAGTGCGGCTTCGAGGCAGCGCTGTCGGAGCTGGACTTTGTCAAGAGCGACTGCCTGTTCCTGGAGGCCCATGTGGACCGGCTGGCGGCCGATGAGCGACTGGGTGCGCCCGAGGTGCCGGCGACGTTTGCGCTGGCCGGACTGCGCACGCGCAAGGAGCCGTTGGGTGCCGTTCTGATCATCGGCGCCTTCAACTTCCCGGTGCAGCTGCTGCTGAGTCCACTCGTGGCTGCTATCGCGGCTGGCTGCACGGCCGTCGTCAAGCCGTCCGAGATGGCTCCGGCCACGGCCATGGTGCTGCGCACGCTGATCGAAGACCGGCTCGACAGCGACGCCTTCCGGGTGGTCAACGGGGCCATCGACGAGACTACGGCCCTGCTCGACTTTCGCGATACGGCTGCCGTCTCCGTGTCCGAGGACGTTCCGAGGGGCTGGGCCAAGATCCTCTACACCGGCAGCCGCCAGGTGGCCCGCATCATCGCCACCAAGGCTGCCCAGACCCTCACGCCCGTCGTGCTGGAACTCGGTGGCCTCAACCCGGCTTTTGTCACCGATCATACGCCTGACCTCGCCCTTGCTGCTCGACGCCTTCTCTGGGGCAAGTCTCTGAATGCCGGCCAGGTCTGCATCTCCCACAATTACGTCCTCGTCCATCGCAAGGTGCTCGACCCCTTCATCCACGCTCTCCAGGCCGCTTTTGCCGTCTCCTTTCCCGATGGCGCCCACCAGAGCGATCTCGCCCACGTCGTCAGCGACCGCCACTTTGCCCGTCTCAAGGGCCTGCTTGACGCCTCTGCCGGCCGCGTCGTCGTCGGCGGCCGCATGGACCAGGCCGCCCTCTTCATGGAGCCCACCGCCGTCTTGGTCGACTCGGCCAGTGACCCGCTCATCCGCTCCGAGACCTTTGGACCCATCTTCAGCATTCTGCCCGTCGACAGCCTCGACGAGGCCATCCGTATCGCCAACGACGTCGACCCGACCCCGTTGGCTTTGTTTGCTTTTGGTAACAAGGAGGAGGTTAAGAAAAGTGAGTTCTTTTCTTCTTTTCTTCCTTTTTCCTCCTTCTCTAACAACCCAGTCCTCGGCTCTGTCAATTCTGGCGGCGCCAACATCAACGACTCCTTCACCCATGGCTCTGTCAGCTCTGTTGCCTTTGGCGGCGTTGGCCATTCGGGCACCGGTTCCTATCGCGGCTACGCCTCGTTTGACGCCTTCACCCACCGCCGCACCGTGGCCGAGACGCCCGGCTGGATGGACCGCTTTCTGCGCGTGCGCTACATGCCCTACGACTCCCGTCACACCCGCCTGATGAATCTGCTAGCGCCCAAGCCCAAGTTTGACCGCACCGGCCGCTCCGTCCGTGGGCTTGGCTATTGGGTCAAGCTGCTGCTCGGCCTCGGTGGCACCGGCGCCAAAGGTGCGTTTGTACGCTGGTGCGGCTGTCTGGCTGTCCTGCTGGCATATAGCGGCCGTGATGTTAAGGCCTTGACGACGCTGATCTGGAATAGGGGGTGAGGAGAAATGAAGAGGGAGAGACGGTTCACAGTTGTGTATGTTGTGGCTTGTGACACTGAATATTTTTGCTCTATGACAGGCCAGATTGTCCTCTTGTACTCCTATTATTCCCTGCCTGTTTTCCATGGCCATGCAATGTAAGATACGCCCCACATCTGAACGGCATGCTGTACATGTGTATCACGCGGTCACTTCTGGCTGCCCTCACCTGCCGGCGAGCACGGCAGCCAGCTTGTCGCCGCGGTCACCGCCCAGATAGACGTCGTCGTCGGCCTGGTCGGGCGTCAGGTGGGCCAAGTCGATGGCCTCGCGGTACGCGCGCATGACCATGGGTTCGTCGATGGGCAGGCGGTGCTCGACGAGCATGGACACGACGCTGCGCAGCCGGGCGATCTCGCGCATGGTCTCGCGGCTGACAGGGTCGTTCTGGCTCGAGTAGATGGCCGCGCTGACGGCCTCCTCCATGTTGTTGAGCCCGACGGCCGAAGGGGGGCCTGGGGCGGCGTGCGAGGCATGAGAGGTGTGTGTGGCAGACCGGCCAGCATCGCCAGCCGCATCAACCGCAGCGTCGGGCGATGGCGGCGCGACGTGAGCGCCGATGAAGACGTAGCCGTTGACGCCGAGGATGACGTCGATCTTGCCGGCGCCGGTGCCGAGAGCCGAGACCACGTGACTGGTCTCGTGACCGTGATCATGGAGCATCTCGTTCTGGGCATCGTCGTCGTCGTCGTCGTCGTCGAGGCCGCCCCCATCGCCACCACCACCACCTCGGCCGATGGTCCAGAGCTGACGGCGAGCACGGACGACGCCGGCGCCAGCGCCAGCACCACCGCCGGCGACGGCAGCAAAGACGCCGTTGCGCAGCTTGCCGTAGCGAAGGGAGCGGGTGTGCAGGACGGCGGCACCGTCGGCAAAGATCTGCTGGACCTCGGCCAGCAGCAGGTCGCCCTCGGCAAAGAAAGAACGGATCTGCAGCTCGTCGGTCTCGGTACGCTTGCGCAACACGCCGCCAGGCAGGTTGATGGCCGAGAGCGGCAGGGCTGCCAGCTGGGCGGCACCCACGTCGACGCGCCAGCGGCGGGCCTGGACCTCGACGATGCGGCCGACAACCAGATCACCAACCTCGGGCGCGTAGCGGGCACGCAGCGGACGCACCGACAGCAGCCGGTTGGTGCGCATGACGGTGCCGGCTAGCGAACTGACGATGCCGGCGCCAGACTCGTCTGCATAGGTGCCGTGGCCGCTGGGATAGTTAGCGGGAGAAGGGAGAAGGAGAAGGTAGAAGAGAAGAGGGAGAGAGAAAAAGAAAGAGAAAGAGAGAGAGAGAAAGAGAAAAAAAAAAGAGAGGCAGAACAGAAAAGCACTCACCGCATCCATTTGGCATCTTCCGTCACCACCTCGCCCGGCGTCACGATCTCGTCTCCCCCATCGCCACCTCGCCTCCGCTTGCGGTTCCTCCGGCTGCTCGCCGCTGCTGCTGCTGCTGCCCGTCCCACAGATGCTCCCCCGTTGTCGCTGGCGTCCGAGTCGTCTGAGCCGTCGTTGGCGGCCGCGACAAACCGCCGAGCCGCTGGCCGCTCGGGCCGGAGGATGGTGATGGGCATATAGGTTCGTAGACACAGTTCCTTACGTGTCCCGGTGCTCGGCCGATCACGATGTTTGTAGCGAAGAATGAGATTTGCGGGGATGTGGTCGTCGTCAACGCTGCTGCTTGTTCGAAGACTTTTCCAGTAGATAGTACAGTGTGTGAGATCACCCGCACTGTCCCCTAACCTGTGGTGTCACGCCCGTCTAAAAGCTGCTATTTGACAACGAATACAATATATTACACACATCTTGAAACCACGCTCTCTGGACAGGCCATCCGTGTTCTGTTCGTTCTTTCTAGCTGCCTGGCGCTCACCGTCTGCTCACGCAAACAGCCGCCACACGCCCAGCCAGACAAGTCCCAGCGAGATGCCGGTAATGCCAAACTTGCGGCTGCGCATGCCAAACATGGACTTGCTCTGCAGGATGGCCGCACGCTGCTGCTCGAGCTGTGCCTGGCCGGAGATATAGCTGTAGGCTCCGAGGCCGAGAAACGCTCCGCCGCCTGGATACAGTCAGTACGTCGTGCTTCGTGCTTCGTGCTTCGTGCTCCGTGCTCGCGCGCAGGAGAGCAGCACCCACCAATCACACGGCACGGCAGACAGTCGTCGCCGCGGTCCTCCTTCAGCAGGTTCTGGTACTTTTCTGGCCGCTCGAGCGACGCGAGCGTCGGGATCTTGTCGCCGGCCATGGTGGGTGGGTGGTGGGATGCTTGCAAAATGGAGCAACGAGCACGAATACTATGCGCACGGTAAAATACTGTGCAGCACTGCAGTATGTTTCTGCCATAGCACACCGCCTGTGGCCAGCTCACCGCTTTCCTCTATCAGCTATACCGCTGTCGTGGCCCCACGTCTGTTCTTTCTCCAGCGTCATCGCCCAGGCTCATGGCCATCACGACGAACTATGGACGGTGTCATTGAGGCGCTGCACATCTACGATGAGCACAAGTGGGTGTCCCTCCGCGCGCGGCCTCTGTGTCCTGTCCTAACCCTGCCAGCAAGCCGGTTCTGTCGCACGCATACACGGCGCGGCCGCTGTCGGCTGCCCAGCTGCTGCCGCTGTATCTCGATCGACTGCAGCAGCTGAGCGGAGGGCTGTCCTCTTCTCAAGCCGCAACCTCGACCTCTTCCTCCACACGGTCCCCACCACCCGGCCTCGTGTACGTGCCGGCAACGACGCCACCGACGCTCGTGTTCGCTATCAGCCACGGCCCGCTGCTGCTGCTTCTGACCACCACCTCGGAGCTCGAACCGCTGCTGGCCCTCGAGTTTCTGCACCGCGTCGCCGATGCGCTCGAAGACTTTCTCGGCAGCCCGTTGACGGCTGCCCGTATCGAGGCTTCCTATGACGTGGCGGCCCAGCTGCTGACCGAGATGTGCGATGCTGGCGCCGTCGGCACCACCGAAGGCAATGCCCTGCACGATCTCGTCGAGGTTGAAGGCCTCGTCGGCAAGCTTCTCGGCAGCATCTCGCTTCCCGGAAAGGCGGCTGCTGCGCTTTCGGCCGCCACATCTGCCGCCACATCTGCCGCTTCGTCCTCTGCTTCACCCTCTCTCCTGCCCTCGTCGCTCTCGTCGCTCTCTTCTGCCTCCTCTCCCGCTCTGCCTTGGCGCCGTGCCAACGTCCGCCACACGTCCAATGAGCTGTATGCTGACGTGGTCGAATCGCTCGCCGTCACCCTCGCACCCTCGGGCCGGCCTCTCGCCGCCTTCGCCCACGGCTCCATCGCCTTCACCGCCAAGATCTCCGGCCTGCCTGACGTTCTGCTCACCCTGTCGGATGCTCGCCTCCTTGACCTGCCTGTCTTCCATCCCTGCGTCCGTCTGGCTCGCTGGCGTGAACACCCTGGCCATCTCAGCTTCGTTCCGCCCGACGGCCGCTTTGTCCTGGCCGCCTACGAGGTCGATCTGATGGCCGGCGCTGTCCCTGGCCAGACCCCCCTCAACCCGCTGCGCCTCCCCGTCACCGTCGATATGCGCACCAGCCTTGGCCCTGTTGGCGCTGACTTTGACCTGCGCGTCCACGTCAACCGCTCCTTTGCCACTGGCACCGGCGGCAGCGGCAATGGCAACCACGGCAGCGCTGGCACCCCCGCTTCGCCGTTGCTGCAGGACGTTCATATCACCGTTCCGCTGCCCGCTGGCATTCGCAACCTCGCCGAAGTCCGGCCCACCAAGGGCGACGCCGCCTACAATCCTGGCGACCGCTTCCTCGCCTGGCATATTGCAGCACGTGACATTGCTGCCGGCACTACCTACTTTGGTCTGCGCTGCACTGTCGTCGGCCACGACAGCGGCCCCGACGACCCGGAAGACGACAATAACAATGCCGGCCTCGGTCCCGACGGTGGCGACGAGTTTGGCTTCCGCACGACGGCTTCCTACGACGACGGCGCTGACGGTGACGACACCATCAACGAGGGCGCATACCAGACGCCGGCCCAGACCAAGAAGAAGAAGAAGAAGAGGGCGGCAGCAAAGGCCGCAAAGGCAGAAATGGCAGAAAAGGCCGCCGCCAGCGCCAGAGACGAGAAGGAGGCCCAGGACGCAAAGGACGAGGCCGCCGCCGCCGCCGCCAAGCGCAGGAGAGACCGCAACCGAATGTTGATGCCGGCATCGGCGGCCGTCAGCTTCTCCGTCAAGGGCTGGCTTGCCAGCGGTGTGCGCATCGACAGCATTGTGCTGGACCCGCGGCGCAGCCGCGGCCTCGGCGAGGGCGTCAAGCCGTTCAAAGGGGTCAAGTACCTGACCATCAGCAAAGGGGGGGTCGAGCTGCGGTGCTGATGTATGCATACGAATTTATACGCAGTAGATGCATTCCTGATACACGCATCTCGTGTAAATATATACTGAATACCGATTCACTCCGTATTATCGTCAATCGTTCTCCAGCGCCATCAGGTCGGCCGACCACAACATGCTGCCCACGTCAGCTTCTGGCTGACGGTCCAGCAAAAACGAGTCGATTGCATACTGTGTGAGGGTAGACCGTCAGCAGAGTTCGGGCACCACGAGCAGACGGAAATACGCACCCAGTCCAGGTTGTAGGGGCCATTGAGCACCGCGTCAAAAGGTCCGGGGTCGGCCCAGTCGTATGTCATGTGTGTTGGCATATGGGAGAGGGTGGTAGGAGACGTCGTTGCAGACGCGCCCTTTGGCCTGTCAGCTTCCTCCAGCTTCCGCACAATGGCACCCAGCACACGAGCAGCATGAGCAGCGTCACGTGACGTCAGCCGGCGGTCGTTCCAGAGGGCAAAGGCACCGCGCAGGGCCGACAGCTTGGCGTCGCGGTCGTCGGCGCGCTGCTCTAGCGAATTATCGGAGTGTGTACTGGCAAGCACTTCCGACCCATCCTCCTGGTCCTCCTGTCCCTCCATCAGGTCTAGACAGAGGATGGTGGCAGCCAGCAGAAAATCATGCAGGGCCACGCTGCCAAACATGTGGCGGTCAGTGGCCAGCCGGCCGGTTCCGCATGGTGCCGTGCTCGCCGGCCGCGTCTCCATCTCAAAGTCTATGTGCAAGTCGAGGATGCGCAGGGCCGAGACCAGACAGCAGCGGCGGTGCTGGCGCGTCGACTGCGAGGCCGTCCGGCTGTCACGCGTCAACGCCTGTCGGAAGAGCATGCAGATGGCCTTGTGATAGAGCAGGTCCAGCACCAGCCGGTTCATGACGTCGTGGCTCGTATCGCTGAACGGACAGTCGCGAATACGGCATGGCATCTGCAGGTGCGCCGGCAGGCTGCCGTAGACGGCGTGCAGCTCGGCCGCCAGGCGGTCCAGAGAGTCTGCTGACTCAGCTGACTCAGCATCGCCGCCCCCCCGTCCCGTCAGCCGGACCACACGGCGCAACAGCCGGATGTACCGCAGCTTCAAGGCGTGGTATAGGGCCACGGATGCATCGGATACCGGCCGGTCAGGTGGCAGTTCCGCGCAGAACTCGTCAAAGTCGTCGTCGCGCAGGTTATGTGGCAGATCTGTCGCTGTGTCGGCCTCGTGCACAATGGCCGGCATGCCGAATTGGAAGCTGTAGAGCATGTCGTAGGCCTCGACCACATACCATGTCCGCCGCCGCATCTCCTTCTCAAATGGCGTCAGTAGACTGCGGCCACAGCCTCCGACCCTGCCGCCGTCCACCTGCTGGTAGCCCATCCGTTGCGCCAGTCGTGTCGCCACACAAAATGTCCCCCAGAGCGCTGGGTCGGCGTCGCGACGCTGCACCAACCGTGTCAATGCGTTGAGTAGCAGCGCCTCCACTACTAGCGGTTGTGCTGTCAGGTAGTCGCCCGCCAGAAGACAGCGCGTCGACAGCCGTCGCAGCCGTGCCGCCAGTGCCAGGTCTGCATTGCTGCCTTCCTCTTCCTCGTCCCCCAATCCTCCTCTCCTCTCTCTCTCGGGCAGCCAGTTGTCCTGTCGCGTCCCCGTGATCGTTGCCGCAATGCTCAGCGTCGATGCCAGCATGCTGAGCCACAGAAATGGGGACCCGCCGCAGATTCCCGACGCCGACGCTGTCGCCCAGAAACGCGAGTACGTCCGTTGGAAGTGTCCTGCGTGCACAAATGGCTGCCTCATGAAGCGCGCCTGGAAGTACTCTGTCAGCAGCCGGTCGCATTCCTGCCGTCCCGGCAGCTCCCCTGCTGCTGATGCTGCCGTAAATCGTCCGCCCTGTCCGCTCCCGCTTCTTCCCCCTGTCGTCGTCGCAAAGATAATGTCCGACTCTGCCTCTTCCAGCATCGCCACCTGTGGCTGCACCCGGGGCGACTGTCCCATTCGTGCCTCGTCCGTCTTCTCGTCCGAGCCCGTGTTGCCCAGGTAGCTCTGGATATCCCGGATGCTGTCCAGCACTGTTGCCCAGTTGGTTGCCCCAGGCATCTCGCCAGTCATATCAGTCACCGGGAAGAGGTTTTGTTGGTCATGTTGGTCAAAATCTTTCTGTGCCTCTTTCTGTCGCTGTCGCTGTTGCTCCTCTCGCTCTCTCGGCTCCCGCTGCTCCTGGTCGTAGCTCCCTTCTGTCGCCACGCCTCTGGCTGCGTTGCTCGTTCGTCTCCTCCTGCTGCCGCCTCTCTTCCCACCCCCCTTACCGTCCTCGGCCTCCGATCGAGCCACCATGCCGTTCACGAGCATCTCCAGCTTCTGCAGCTGCACCTGCGTCTCCTGTCGCACCGCTGCCACCTCGCCGATGCTGTCACTCCTTCCCCCTCCCGACGACTGCGACGCCGGCCAGTCTGTCACGCCTTCTACCCTGTCGCTGTCGTACCGACACAGCGCCTCATCACCCCGTCGTCTGCACGTCCTGCACGGCAGCAGACGGTCACACTTCTGCTTGCGTGTCCGACACGCGTGACAGCTCACCACTGGACGCGCTCGCGTCCGTTCTTGCGCCCGCCGTGCTGTCAACAACGACGACCCTTGTCCCCCCGTCAAGCTGCTCACGCCAGATAGGTCTGCTTGCTGATCCCCTCTCTGACTGCTGCTGCCGCTGCCACCAATTCCGGTTCCATCCTTATTTCCGAGCCGAACTCGGAATACCGATGTATAGTCGGCCAGATATGTCATGTCCTGTTACAATGGGCTGTATTGAGATAGTGCCGAAGAAAACAGAAAAGGCAACAAAGCCAGGAGTGATGCATATAAACCAGCGCGCGATGTTCGATACGGGCCCAATTATTTATTTCCTTGTTCGGAAAGAGCTTATCTCCGGCTCTTGTACTGATGTTTCCTGCTCCCAAATAGGCAAATCCGATTATAAAGGTGCTTTAGTCCGAGAACACTCTTGCTGCCTATTTTATAGTATCGTCTTTCGTTATAAGTGACGAAAACCATCAATCTTCCCCTGCCAAGACCTCGTCACGCGAGATTCGAACTCGCTCCCCTTATACGTGATTATTTAGGGCGACCAGGTTGAACACCAATGACGCTTAAGGGCCAGACCCAAGGCTTTTCAGTTATCAAGAACAACCTTTCGGTAATCATCAAACTGATCTTTCGGTCATTGAGTGCAAGTTCGCGTGGACTTTCGTCCATGGAATTAAAAAAGGGGGGGTAACAAGGCGGTTATCCGGATAAATCGCGGGCAAAGGTTCGGTGTAGCTTTATCACTTCTTGCCTTTGGTTGTTCAAGCCCAGTCCTGGTATCGGAATAGCGAGCTGCCGGGGTCTTTGGCTTAGATTCTTTAGCGTCACCGTCATAGAGAACGTCGTAGAGTGACTAGAGCCTGTCATGCGGTAGATCTTCCTCTGTGAAGGGTATCTTGACGGTGCGCACAACTATTCCTTCCTCGTTCACTAATGTCATTGGCTCAAACGGATCCGTCGACCACTGCTTATCCTCCACCATATCCTCAGTCACTCGACAGCCGTATGCCTCCCAAGTATGGAACCGGTCGTAGTCTCCTCGGCCAAGACCGAAACCAAACGGTCGACGATGCTGCCTGACATGTGCGGTTGACGTGACTAAGCGATGCTCCGTCCGTTCAGATTCTGGGGTGAATGGCGCATGTGTGGGAGATTGGGCGATTGTCTCAGATCTCGATCCACCCTCACCAATTAGTTGGCCATAAGACCACTTGCTTCTCGTCATGTCAGAGGCGATGAGTTTGTTGCCGCAATCAAGGAAGCGTGCAGAGTCAGCGGCAGGATGGCCCGTTGTCACGATGTCCACTGGCTTCGGAACTTCCTCAGGTCGTTGTAGCCCCTGTTCACTTCAAAGGCGGGTGTCGGAGCAAACGAAAGTTCCCAACCTTCGGCCTGGAGAATGGGTACGTCGGACACGGGTACGATGACCCAGTCTACTCCCTGAACTCTGTCGCCCGTGTGACTGTATACCGTTTCTTTTCCGGGCTGATCGACGGCGGCGGCTCGGCTCAGGGCTACATACTCTGTATCGAGTCTGTCGTCGTGCTGGTCAGACTCGGCTGCAAGTAAGCTAGCCCACTGTTGGCTTTGGTATTTGAGCTTCCCATGGCCGTCCGAGATAACTCGACGGTACGGCACTCCAACAGACTCCCAGTACTTCTCGCGTTTATGTGCATTGGAGAGTAACACGTCCAGATTGGCTCCTTCGGTTCTGTCATCTTCCTCGTCCTTCCAAGCAGTGGGCCAGACCGTGTATTCAAACTCGAGTTTCTCTATATCTTGGGTCCCTGTGGTAATTGTTTTGGTGGTTGTACCCCTATTTGTGGAAAAGAAACTCTAAAAAGATGGGGTAGTATACCAGCCCTTGGCCGCAGCCGAAAACTCTGCAAGGCCGACAAGGTCGTCTTCGAAAATTTGATCTTGAACTATCTTGCGGCCATACTTGATATTAAATGGAGGTGATCTCGCTGGTTGAGAACTGGTTGGTATCTTGTGGTGCGTATGTTCTGAACTTTGTTGGCCAGGCTTTTATTTTCTTCGTTTAGGTGCTATGAATTGTTTTTTAATTACGCCGAATTTATGCTTGTGTGGCTGGAAGGTGAACGGACGCCTGACGCGGTTGTTGCCTAAAATACTTGAGTTGTGTGGCCAGAAAGGACCGAATAGACCAACCTCGGCCATATAAATGACAGTTTGGTTTTGTTATGGGGACGAGATGAATATTTCACCCAGCATTTTTACTTTTTCTACCCAACTCGTACAAGAAACCGAAACTACGGTCACATCCAGCAAACAAGCAAGCACGGCAATCATATTAATACCACACCTATTGGCAAAGTAAGTAGAAGCTGACAACCCGATGATAAGTTTGGTAATGATCGGTATTAATCCGAATACAAGAACTTCGCCTATTGATGATTGTGAAGATAAGTCTAAGGTCTGAACGAATCGACGCCTTATCTGCGTCAACAACCTTCTTAGAGCAGTCAACCTCGCCATGTTTCTTTTGGCCGCCCCCTTCGATAAGGGCGGAAGGCACATAGGACCAAATGGTGTTGATTAGTCGCACTAATCATCAATCCGTATTTAATTACATTGATGGTAAGCTTCCTTGTTTCCATCAGATTCGTCGTTTCAACCCATGCCGGTCGAAGATATGGGCTCAGCAGCAGAGAAATGGCAAGGGCCCGGGGATTGCTGAGGTTGTTGATAGTGGCAGTGGTAGAGCTGGTTAGCACACTGGAGAGGCTGTTGACAGAACTGCTCTCATGAGTGGCCAG
This sequence comes from Grosmannia clavigera kw1407, assembly GCF_000143105.1. Taxonomy (NCBI): domain Eukaryota; kingdom Fungi; phylum Ascomycota; class Sordariomycetes; order Ophiostomatales; family Ophiostomataceae; genus Leptographium; species Leptographium clavigerum. The sequence goes on along the minus strand of NW_014040569.1, from coordinate 237,867 downwards.
AGTGGGAGCGACGGGTTGGCGGACAGGTTTGTCGGTAATATAAGGCCGCCGTTTGCCATCTGAGCCGAGCTATACACGAATCTTTGTTAACAATGCTGGCCATGCAATTCCCATTCAATGCAATCAACGCAGCTTTGCGGTCAGGCCGGAGGTCGATTTCGACTATAACCCAGCTACTGTAACCCTTAAACAGTCCATCTCTCGTGCCGCCCAGGACCTCCTATACCGGCATGTGTTTCGAGATCATCTGCCTCATCTGCCCTTGAACACTTTACTGACCGTGGGCGAAATAGGAGGCTACTCGATAAGAAAGCCAAGCTTACCGCATCTAGAATAAAAGCTGCGACATGTCCCCTCGAGTCCTTTTGGTATCGAGCCATAGAAGTCGCCTCGAAGCTCGACCCGAAGGCTGACTCGAAGCTCAACTGTTCAACAGAAATGCTCGAGATAGCGCTGCTATGTAGCTCTCAGAGGCCAATCTTCCTACGGCCTTTCGAACTTCGACAGGCTGCAGATCTAGCCAAGATGTGAAATATGCTATGCTTTATATAGCGATTAACTACTACTAGGATAGCGTTATATAGACGGCTATTTAAGCCTAGGCTTAACTTAAGACTAGTTATAAAATCTATACTAATGTGCTAGAATGGCTAAATAGGTATTTTGCACACCCGCTCTCAGATCACCTTACCCTCGTCAACGCCTTCAACGCGTATGTACACGTACAAAAGATACACGAACTTCGCGAGCAGAAATCACAGATATGACAACTGTCCGGAAGGCCCTTTCCATCGCACTCCATACCAACACTGCCATCCATTGCGCTTGGGATGAATACCGCACCGTCCATGAAAACGTGTCCGGACTTCTATCGCCGGCAAGCCCCCTCGCCGGCAGCCAATACGAGTGGATCGCTCAGTCTAGCTTCGTGACGATAGGAGGAAGGCAATATTTCGGGACAGCGACGGTGATCAATGCAGAGTGGCTTGCGGTAAGATCTTCCGACCCAGCTATCATCCACCACGTTTTACTTGCGTTGGCAGGCTAGCAGGTGTCTAGGAATCACAGTTCTTCCAGGATGGCAAGTTACCGCTAAAAGGGAACGGTCTCCTTGAAGGCAGCCTGCCGTCAAGACATCGCTTGTTCGTGCAAAGCCCAAGCTTGCAACATCCAAGGCCGACTAGTCTAAAAAACTGGCCCTATCAAAAGGAGGGATATTTTAGCCATCACATAATACTTCCCCTCGTTAACCGATCAGACCCATCTTGCTTCAAGGGACTGCTTACAGCACGGGTGTACCTCCGAAGAAGGAAATTGTCAATGACAGTTTTCGTGTTTATATTAGGCTGTTATATCCAAAATCACGCTGTCGCTAATGGTACATACATGTTCGCACTTACTTACAGATAGATCGTCTTTCGTGTACATGATCGGAAATCAAAACATATCCAACTGGCAAGCATCCACGTAGAGATCATCTTCAGTCCTTCTGTTCTTCCGCGGCCCTCTTGTCCTCTGCTTTTGATCGTGCAGCAATCGCAACATGTCATCCGTACGCATTGCAGGGTATCATGCCAAAACATAAAAAAGAAACGCCACAACTGTCCTAGACCGCATAGACACATTACACTCTCACACATAAGAGAAAAACAGCAGACACCAGGAAAAGCTATACATCTACACCAACGCAACCCCTCGCCTCACCTTGGCCGGCCTGCCATAGCAGACTGTATATCTCGGAAGCGACTTTTCCACAAGTCAGTCTGAGGCCCTTTGACGTCTTGCGGAAGCTGGATTCAAGTTACCGTGGACACAACCGATCCCGCTCCCACCGTGGTGCCGTGCCCGATGTTCACGCCCGCGAGGATCGTCACGTTGCCGCCAATGAACACGTCGTCGCCAATCGTGATGCCGCGTCCGTGGATGGCGCTGTGCACGCCCTCGCGCTGCGTGTGGTCGGTCGGGAGCGTCGTCGTGTAAAAGGACACGTTGGGTCCAATGTAAACCCGGTTGCCGATGCTCACCGGCATCGCATCAGAGATGTGGCAGTTCCGCCCAATGTACACGTCTTCACCGATCGTGATGTTGTACCCGTAGTCTGCGTGGAACGGCGCCTCCACGATCACCTGGTCGCCCACCGACCCGGTGTGGGCAATGGGAGACATCTGCAGTTCGTCGCGTGGCTGCAGAATCTCCTTGAACAGCCGCGTGCGTTCGCTCAGTGAGACGCCGACGTTCGGGTTCATTGAGTTGTTGAATTTCCAGCAAGCCGCAGAGCATCGCTCTCGCTCCGCGACCAGCTCCTTGTCGAACGGGAAGAATGGACGGCCAGCGTACATCTCATCCCGCTCCCGCCGAGCTCCTGGGATAGTGTTAAAGAATGGCACATTGCGCCGTGGCCGAGGCCGGGTCTCGCCGCTGCCAATTCTGTTGTTGTCGTTGGTATTGTGGTTGCCGCCATCTTCGTTAGCAACTGGCGGAGCCTGCTGCTGCATGGCAGGCGGCGGCGAGTAGGGCCGGTGCTGAATCCTGTGGGGTTGCTCTATCGGAGACGGCTCCTGCTGCTGTTGGGTAAGGTGGTGGGGATTATACTGGTGAGGGAATGAAGGACGATGCTGGTGCACGTGCACTGCGTGCTGTTCCTGTCCGTGTTGCGGTGGTTGGTGCTGCAGCACGTGATGAGCCTGCTTCTGCTGCTGCAAAGGTGGTTGGTGATGTTGCGGCACGTGCTGGTGGAGAAGCTGAACAGGCGGCTGCGACGGTTGCTGCACAGATGGTTGAACAGGCTGCAGCGGAGGCTGCTGCACCGATTGCTGTGCAGGCTGTTGGTTATGTTGGGGCGCCGACTGGGGGTGCTGTGAAGGGTGGTGTAGCTGGTGCTGCGGTGGCGATCGTTGCTGTTGGACGGGGCTGTCCGAGTGCCGGATGTTCAGTTGCGTCAGAGGACTCGAGTGCTGTGGCGTTTCCGGCTCGTTGCGGCTGAGATCATGCAGCGGAGGCACACGCTGGTACTCCTTGGGTGTCCGGTCCATGAAAGGGACCGTCGTGTTGGCGCTGACGGGTGTTGGAAACGCTGCTGGTGCTGCATAGATCGCAGACAGCTTGTTGTTTTCCGGACTGGCCGCGATGGAGCTTGGCATGGTTGTTGCCGTCCGGTCGTCGTCCGATTGCAGAGGTCGACCCTGTGGCGGCTCGATACGCAGGGTCGGACCACGGTAAGGCGGCTGCTGCTCTCGTCTCTGCTGTTGGTACGCTCCTGGTTGACTGTCTAGGGCGCTGATTCGCGGCATTCCATAAGCCCCCGGAGGCACGTAGGTGGGATCCTTGGACTCGATCTGCACAGTAGTCTTTGGCAGCTCGATTTTTCCCCATTGGCCCTTCTGCGGCGGGTATCCTGCACAGATGAAGCCACCGCGAACGCAATTGCTGCCTGAAAAGGAGTACGGTCAGCACTATATTTTGACCAGCAGACTAAGGTATCGGGGAAGCGACAGAAGCTTACATTCTGGCTTGGTCTCATCACACTTCTTCTTCCTCTTGCGGCATGTGAGACAGCCGGTTTTGGTGCGATTGCTAAAGTTCCGCTTCCTCCGCTTCGGGTCGCCGTGCTGGAGAGTTGTGGGATCCCGGCGCTGCTGGCTGGGCGAGTGGCCTGCAGGCATAGAAGATGGCCGGTCATCCTCATCTGGAGTGCGCCCAGCGTACTCGCTTTGTGGGGAGCCGGAATCACGTCCAGCCGACCGGTCATGCTGATGCGGGTCGCTGCCTGGCTGATCGTCGGCAGGCGACTGCATAGAGGATGCGCCAGTTGTGTATCGGGCATCTTCGTAGGCAGAGACCGAAGGCCGGTCCTCGCGAGACGGCTGCTGGGAGGAAGGGTACCAGAGCTCGACACGCTGCTGCCCGCGTTGATGCAGATCGCGCTGTCCACGTTGCAGCTCGTCGTTCTCGGCCAAACGAGCGCTGTAGTCCCGGCTGCGTGGAAGGTTATAGGGATCGCGTTGCTCGGTGGTCGAGTGAGGCCGATCCAGCTCGCCGTCTCTCGACGCACCCCGAGCTGCCACAGCAGCGGCCGCTATAGCCATTGTGTCAGGGCCGTATTGCGGTTGTTGCTGTTGTTGTTGCAATTGGTCCGAGCTGGTCTGCTGTGCAGAAGCCAGCCGGTGCGCCGACTCGTCTACGGACAGGGACCGCTTGCGTTTTTGCGGGCTTTTGACAGGGTTTTCAATATCTGGATAGGCAGCAGCAGGTTGGCGTGACGACTGCTCGACAGTCGGGCCACTCCAGATCTCGCGGTCTCTGCGGGTGGAGGCAGTGATGTCAGGCATTGTCCTCGGCTCGGTTGCGTTGGGCGGCTGGCTGTTCCCGCTATACTCTCTCTCGTCAGACCTCGTTGGCGGCAGCCTCACCTCAATGGAGCCGCCGACATCGCCATCCGCCGTCCTCGGTGAGCCAGCACCGCCGTTGAGCGCCGTGAAGGCTGGCATCTTCGTCCAGAGGTCCTCGCGTTGATCCGAGGCCAGTAACATACGCGGAAGCAAATGCGCGTGGAGGGGCAGCTGGAATTGGCCTGAGGTGAACGAACGATTCGGCTCGGTGAGCTGTGTAAGACGTAGAATGGAACCCACGGATTGCAACGGACCAGCGTAAGCAAAGGGGTGGACAGGACGAGTAGAACGAAGAGGCTGCTGCGGCTAAGAAAGGGACTGCGGCGATAAAGAGAGCTGTCCCAGATCTGGATAAGTCTAGCCGGCTGGCGGAGAAAAGAGAGTGAGCAAAAGAAGGCGAGCGAGCTAGCGATGCGTATGTATTAGAAGCAGAAGCAGATGCTCGCCGTCTCCAGAGCTGCGGTAGACAAAATGTTGGAAGATGAGGTACTCTGGGTGCAGAGGACAATGGACGCGAGGTCAGCTGAGCGGTGGAGCTGAAGGAGCGACGGAGCAGCAGAATGCCGAGAGGAGGCGGTTGGCGAGCAGATGAAGAGGAGAAAAGAGAGAAGAGGAGAGCGAGGCCGACGATGTGGTTTTGGGGGGGTGGGGGGGTGTCGAGCAGATATTTGGAGATTGGGGAGGCAGCAGTAGAGAAAAGGAGGAGAGCAGGGCGTTGTGGAAACGCGAGTAAGGTCGAGAGGGCAGAGAGAGGCAGAGAGAGGCAGAGAGAAGGGCGAAGAGAGGCGGAGAGAGGTAGAGGCGGAGAAGAGACCTCAGAGGACGCAGCAAGCGCTGGCGACTAAAAGGCGACAATAACAATGATAATAATAATAGACGGCTAAGAGGACGGTCGGTTTACCTCAGGGGAAGGGGGGTTCTTACTCGTACGGATTGGCTGGCAGGCAGCCGAAGCTCAAGAAGGAGAAGGCGGCGTGCCGAAGCTGCGGGCTAGGCGTTGAGATGTCACCTGTGGTCTCCCCACTTTATGACCGTCGGTTGTTCTGGGGGGCGGAGAGAGAAAGAGAGAGGAAAGAGAGAGGAAGGGACAAGAGAGAGAGAAAGGTGGAGGGGGGGGTGAGAGTTAGTTTGGGGCCTGAAAGAGGGGGGTGTGTTCGTCGCACTTGCGCAGTTGAGTTGAATCGTCGCTGCCAAATTCGGGCCAAAAATAAGTCTTTCCCTCGCGATTATAGTGGAGCAGGAGCAGCAATAGTTGGGCGAAGGAAGGGTCGAGGGAAGACACTCGAGAGCGAGCGGGCGGGCGCTTGAGCTTTGGCGCGCGATTATTGTGGGCGGTGCGCCTGTTTGGTGTCTCAGTCAGTACGGAGTACATAGTAGGGCGGCTTGTCCTGGCAGATTGAGGACGCCCGAATAAGGCAAAGAGGCAAAGAGGCAAAGAGCCTGTGCGCTCTCGGTGCTCTTCTGCGAGTCGGATGTGGGAGTCGCGGTGGGCCCCCCCCGTCGTGCCTGCCTGTCTTACGTCTAGCGGCGTTGACCGCAACGAATGAGACGGCCTCGCCCTTCTTTCGTATTGGGCGCGCAGGCGAAGCTTGTTGGAGCCGTCTCGTTTGCTGGCAAAGCTGCACGAGAGCCAGATATGGGGCTGAAGGCGGTGCGACCGCCGGGACCTGACAGTACGAGTATCTTACATAGTAAGATACGATACGAGCATTCGCCAAAGAGGGAATAGGCGGGTGGGCGGCAGTCGGCCACAGACACGGATGGCCGGCAGTCGAGCGCGGTGAGCGACCAGGCGCCCAAAAGACGAGGCGAAGATGATACCGGAAGACTATGGAGTCAATACTATGTACACATTGAATGATACATAGTACGATTCCTATGCCTTGCGCACGGGCAGACAGGCAGAACACCTGGCCTGCAAGATACTATGTAGCAGTGCCACCGCTACTTCCGTCGACCTCTTGGCTGCACTTTTTCCCTTTTCCTTTAATCTGTCAATTCTCTTTCCGTACGATGCTTGGCGCTTCGGGCGCCGAGCCTTCCTGGACAAGGCGTCTCAGGTACCGGTCCGATAAGATAGCCCACAGCAGGCCGAGTTGGGCGGCCACAGCGCTGAGAGTGCTAGGGGCCCTGCAAGCACTACCCTTACGCCGTCGTCGTAGCAGGCCGAGCTAGCCAGCTAGCTGCGTAGTGTACGCTAACTCAGCGCACCCTCCCGCCGCCCTCGTTACCGGCCGGGTCGTGTCGCAGCTCACACGCTAGGACGATTGACAATTAGAGCCAACCGCTGAAGCAACAGGAGTCCTCCTGGAAACGCCCGGATCGCCACCAGACCGGCCCTAGCACGAGTAGCAGTAATGCAGCGCGATATGCCAGGAACCTTGTCTCGCTGGCAAATCCACCAGAACCCACACCTGTCCAGAATGAATAATTCCTCGTACGGAGAGTACAGTTGTGCAGGCTGGCTGGCATGCATGCGAACAGCTGGGGCTCGCGTAAAAAGGGCCCGCCCCACGCGCTGGATGCCAAGTACGCCGCCATGCCCATTCCTGGCTCTTTCTTTCTTTTTTTCCCTCTCCCTCATCTCCCCTCTGTCTTCTCTGTCCGACAACGGTGTCGTGTCTCGCTTGCTCTCTCTGGCAGATCCTCCCTCGCTCTTTCGTCCGAGTACAGGTACAAGCTTTCTTTCTGGAGACGCTTTGCCGCCGGCGAGCTGGCAGCCGGCCCCTGGTCAGATGCCAACACACATCCACACCCCTTCCTCTCTACTCCGTACGAGTACGTGTACGAACATACTTTGCACTTACTCAGTACGTTGGAACCAGATGCTTTATTCCGTAGTACGTACTTGTACTTCCTCTGGATGGTGCTTTCGGGTCTGCGGACCCCACCTTCCCAGTAGAAAATACTCGAAAAGAGAGATGCTGAGAAGGAGACTTGGTTGCGAGGATCATTATCTGCCCATGCTGGTCGTTTATGATAGAATAATCAGCTGGTTGCAGCATCTAGCAGGCAGAGCACGGAGCTAGCGCACAGAGCACGAGTCAAATTGCGGCGCAAATTAGGTGCACGATTAAGGTACGAGCGTGACGAGGTGTACGCGTCCGAGAGCAGAGCGGTACGAGAGCAGGGAGAACACACACGCACACCGCAGGGAGAGAAAGGCAGACAGAGGGGACCACTCAAGGTGACAATGCAGGAATAATGAGACATGGACGACTACGACGACGACAAGCAAGAAAAAAACGCAGCGCCAGCGGGACTCGAAGCTGGCCGGCCTGCGCATCCAACGTATCTTGGTTTTGCCGGACGCGGCCATTTGCCGTAGTCGTTGACCGCTGTGATTGGTGACGAAGCGCTGCAAGAGCCCAACAGGCGCAGTGGGCGGTGCTTCATCCCGCAGTGCTGGCCAACCAGAGCCCAGAAAAGCAGCCCCCCTCCCCCTCCTCGTCTGTTGGCTTCGCCTGTGTGTCCGGAGGGCACGTACACGCCTGTACGAGTACGAGTACTACTCTATGTATGTATCTGGCATGCGCCAGCGGGAAGGAGGAGCGGGCATCGAAACAGAAGCAGCCGGCGGGGCCGGCTTTTTAGGCGACCGCCCAATCAGAGCACGTGTACGCACACAATGAACAGGCGTCTCCCGTGCACAGTGCTCGAGTCTTCCTGCCTTCCTTCTCGTTTTGCCTTCCTGCATTCCTGCCTTCCTTCCTGTCACGGTTTCCTACCTTCCTCCTTCGTCGCACCTTCCCCCCCTGTGCATGCTACTGTGTACTGTGTACGAGTATAGCTTTGCAGATATACGAGTAGTGCGAGCAAGATTTTCGCTTCAGGGCAGGCACGGCTCCCCACCCGCGTTTACAGAGCAAGTCTCAGGGTGCATTGCTGCGCTTCACGCCAGCAGCCCCACTACGCTCACACCCCCTCACATCGCCATTCCACCCCTAGCAGAAATATCCACACCTGAGTACTCGTACGGAGTGCTGTGTACTCGTACTCCGTAGTCTTGTCCACTCCAAATCCCACGCCCCGAGCCTTCAAGCCAACGTCCTTGCCTCAATATATCCTTCATCGGCACCGTTATGCCTCCCTCTCGTCCCCTGTCAAGGACCACTCGTCGCGGCAGTGCGGGCCTACATGCGATAAGTGAACAACGAAAACGTGTTCCGGCATACGCATATGCATCTGGGCATCAGTATCTGCATGGGCCAATCTATCTACGATAGGAAGAGCACGCCTCGTGCCTCTGTCTCTTCGTCCTTCTTGCGGATGCTCTTGCCCTAATCCCCGGTATACTCGTACGCCAGGGCCTGTTCTCATGTCAGCTCCGCTGCTCTGCCTTGACTCATTCTTTGAGTGGGACCGACTGGAAAAAAAGAGCAAGCGACAACCCCAGAAGTATTGCGCTACAAAGTACGATGACCCCGGCCGGCGGGTAATCTTTCCGAAAAAGGAACACCCGGGCTCTGCCATCTGGATCGTTAAAGACACAGCACGACGTGCATGGATTGTCCTTATTTCCTTTAAAGCCCGAGCATCCTGCGAGAGGCAATCAACGGTTGGGGCAATGCCCGTACAGACTCAAAACATTTCTGCGAATGGCCGTCCTTCTACCCTCAGAGGCGCCGACCGACAGGGCGATGATTGTGCCTGGCGCGAAAGATAATTTTAGCACAAACCAACCCCAGATGGAGCAGGGGCCTGCTTCGAGAATGCACTGCTTAGGATGTGTGTGTCCGTCCGCTCATGCAGCAACAAAATGAGCGATGCGGCCGAGCGCAGCATAGAGGGCCCGTCTCGACGACGGGATCTTCCTTTAGCCATTCAGCCATCCGGCCTTCCAACTGCCTGTGAACTTTTGCCTCCCAACCCGTCTTGTGATCTCTCTCTGTCTTCTGCGCCGTAACGCGTGCTTGCTCACCCCGAGACCTCTGCTGTGGCGCTTGTCTCGGATGTGGGTCAGCCGGGAGGCGGATTGCGATCTCTGCGAACGAGTACTGAGTACGACCAGTCACCCCCCTTTCATGATTTCACCCGCATGCAAGCTGCTCTTAGCCTACCCGGCCATTTACCGCCGGCCTGCAAATAGGAGCGCGGCATTTGCAGGTGCTGTGGCCCGCAGGGAACAAGCGTGACGAGAAGATGGGGAGCCGACCCAGCTCTGAATCGTGATTGGTCGAAAATGCCGTCAGGACAGGCGCTTTGGGAGATGACCGGACGCTTGTTCTCCCCTAACGTATCTTAAGATACTTTTTTTCCCTGGTCTCCTCTATTCCGTACTCCGTACTCCGTACGGCAACGGAGGTCTCCGTGGGTACGAGCAGCACTGTGGGGAACGACAGCCTGCAAGGAGCAGAAGAACGAAACACACCGAGTGATCCTTGCCCATCGCTAAGCCGCAAGCGAGCGTCGCAGAAACACGAAAAAAAAAAAAGCAGCAGCAGTGACGACACCTCCCGTTCGAAAGCCTGCATTTGCCCAGTTTTGAGCAAATTAAGATACGACGGGACGGGACAACGAAGTTGAACGGCGATGGTTGAAGGGTGCGAATTGGCGCGAACTGGTGCGAGCTGGCGTTGGCGGGAGAGACAGACTAGGAAACGGAACAGCATCCGCGGGGTAGTGTCTGGATGGCAAGACAAAGAAAATGGGGATGGTTGGGGCCAATGCTGTCAGCAGGTGCATGAGCACATCGGCTGCAGAACGAACCGCAGGGCGATGCACGCCAGCAGGTAAGCAGGCAGGCAGACAAGTCAACGTTCAGCTTTTCGTCTGACCGGCAGGCAAAACGGCTCACAAGAAAAGATTACTGCAAGCGGGATGTTGTTCGCCATTGGCATCTCCATGGACGAACACCAGGACTGGCTGCTCGGCCTTTTCCCCCAATGCAGATAGGTGTTGCTATTTACGGCGGGCTGCATGCTACATGTGTCTGTTGGTCTCCGTCCGTGTTGGCACAATGTTGTAATGTTGCATGCATGCATGTCCTCATCCCCCCCTACCCCCCCTCCCTTCCTGCCAGGATGTGGAATGACCAGCCGCAGTTCTCGTCTTCTTCTGTACGGAGTACAAACAAAGTACTCCGTGCTCGGATGCCCGTGCTCAGACTCGAACGATCAGCCGGCCATCTCTCCTCGGCTGTCGGCTTTCACTGCGTTTTTCTGCGATTGTGTAGATACGAACGAGCATGTACTCGTATCTTAGCTGCCTGTAGAGATGGCAAGAGACGAACAGGCGATTCTGCGGCTTTGCTTGCGCTCGGCCCAGATGCAAGGCCATCTTCTGTGCCACGGGTCTCGGCGAATATCACACGGGCATCCCGCCGCCTGTCTTGTTTCTTGCCTTTGCGTACTCCTCGTCCTCTTGTCGACGAAACGGTCTGCTAACGATGTTTGGGGGCCATTTGTTCCCAACGGTCTGGTTTGCCTACTTGCGAAATACGGCTGGCGGCCAGCACACGACCCCCACTGTATTTTTCGCCTCCCCTCTTTTTTCCAAGGGAAGCGGTAAAATGAACACTGAGAAATTGAAACAATAACGGCCGGCACAATGGCGCAACTCCCCCATCCTTTTTTGTTCTTTGCCACGGCGGCTAAAAGTACTGATCGAATACGGATGCCTGCCGCATGCTTTGCTCTTTCCCGAAAAGACCGCCACGTTGGACACACGTGACGCACCACTTCTGTTCGATAGCCTTCATTTGATTGCGCATACGGTCTGAGTCAACCTCGCCAGATTCTGGCTTGCCGATGCTGTTTTCCAGTGTGGTTCAGGCCGGCACCGAATCTCGATAGTCTCTACTACTCCGTACCTCTCCCCTACTGGTTTCTTAGTCGCTGACTCTTGTCTGACAGCAGCAAATCAGGAGCATCCAAAATAGCCGCCCACTTTATTAAGCCGCAAGCGCCCGACATCTCACCCCAGATATCTGTCGAATAAGAATAGACACGGAGGACCCGAAGATTCTGCGCCTGGCTCCAAGGCGCCTCCGCCATTCGTCCTCACGGATAGCCGACTATTTTCGGTGTTTTTCCTGCTTGATTTGGCCTTCGCCTGGCCTTTCTCTCCACACAATTGCCCCTCACCACCATCTCGTATATTGAGGCTCTGCGAACATCTGGCGCGTCCTTTCTGAGGACGTGTTGGGCGGTGCGTCCTGCAGCAGGAAAGAATGCGAAATTGAACGGACATGGGAGGGACGCTCGATGGGTGACATGGGCGCTTCCCTCCATCGTCCCGGCGTCAACGGCCGGTCAGGTCTATTTTTGGGGAGAGGATGCCGACCAGGATGATGTGTCAGACAAGGCCCAACTCTCCGCGTGCAGAAACACGGCTGGGAGGGAACCGGAGAAGGACACAACTCAAAGTCGGCGAATAAAGGTCGATGAAAGGCTGATGGTGATGCACCCTTTTTTCTTTGCCGCCCTGCCCCCAAGCACAAGTATCGGCCCCCCTTCTTTTCCCCTGACATCCCCACACCATCTTTGAGCCCTGGCAGGCTGCTGCCGCTGCTGCTGCTGACTCGACTGCCGAGTCACAGTGGAGGGGAAGCAGCAGCGCGGCAGGCAGGCAGGCTGCTGCCCAATACCCGACACCCTGGGACGAGGCGGCCAGCCCTGCCAAGTCAGACGGCGTCACAGCTCCATCGTTCCGTCACTCGCAGCCCGTCAGTCTGTCACGGCGCAGGTACCGTGTCCAGGCGAGACGCTGTGGTGGACTCTACAACAGCACTCCCCCCTCTTTCCCCAGGTCGGTTGCTCATCTTGGCTCTCTCCAGCCTCTGCAGATACTGGGAGCAGAAGATAATGACCTCTCACTGGTGGAGCAGCCGCTACAAGTCCCACGGCCTTATGAAACGGACCATTGACGGCTTGCCAGATCGGGATGTAAGTCATCTCTGCCACGACCAGGCTGGCCTGCGAGGAAACCAACGGCCATGAAAACGGCTGGAGGGGCTTCTTGTTGCACACACCCCCTCCCTCTCTCTGATCTCCTCTGCATGGCAGTCCGTGGCGTTGGATCAGGGGGGACCTTGACAGATGAGACTGGGCTGGGGTGTTGCTACTAGTTGCCGCTTGATATCTCATACAAGCACTCGTGCGTGGCCCGTCTCTGACCAGCATAGAGCCAATGCGAGGCTCTAGAAACATGGCAGGAAGCAGCCACTAACACATCACCTGCAGGTACGGATTCCAGGCGCCTTGCCTGCTTGTGTCCATTTATTTATAGACACAAGATGATAGTGTCATGTTAAGCATATTGCAACGACATGTGCTGGACAGCGCGTGCTCCTTCGCAGCCGAAGTGGTACGCATGCACGAGCATCTTGTTGGCTTCTTCATTCCCTTAGCGCTTAGCAAGATAGGCGTAAGCCAAGGTGCATAGATATCGACAGGTTCGTGACCTTTCGGTCGCCTCCCTGCTCATCTCTTTCTGAGACCTAATTATAGCAACTATATGACCCCGATTGGACTCCTCCTCGGAGATGATGTGACGTGTGGTTCGAGACGTTGGCGGCCGCATCTCTGGGCCCCTAATTGGCCCTTTGTCTTGTAGCCGCGGATAGCAGAGGGTGATCCCGCCGGGCCTTTGTTTTACATGACGAAGCCGCCCAGTGCAATGCCCGTCTTCTGCAGCGGAAGATACGCATCAGCCGTTTCATTGGTGCGATGCTGTCGAGCTTCTATTTATGTCCGTCCCCACAATCTCGACGTCCTTCATTTTGGGCAGAGCTTCTCCCAGTGTTCCGGAAGGACGACACCGGCTGCTTTCTGTAACGGTCATCGGACCTGTTTGCCTGGCCCGCGTCTTGGCAGATGCCGTGTCTCGAGCGTGCGAGTCGTTCACCACTGCCATTAGATTCAAGAAACTCTTCTCAAACGGTAGCAACGAATGTGCAAGTCCAGATCACAAGCATTCTCAACATATTACACTCTGTAACGCACACATTCTGCAAGCAATGGCAATACATTGTAATACTGCATGTTATCGTAAATTTGAACAGCGACCTCACTTCTTCTGCCGCTTTGCGCTCTTGTCGCTGGCTGCACTCAGCACGCTGGCACTGCGCTTTTGCCCTGTGTTCACCAGCGCAATGCCGCTGCTGCTGCTTCCCGGCCGCGAGCCCGGTACTGCCAGCCTGCCCGGGTCGCCGTCCTCTGTATCGGCATCGGCATCAGCTTCTGCACTGCCGCTGCTGCTGGTGCCGGTGCCGGTGCCGGCTGTCGTCGTTGCTGGCTTCTGATCTTCCTCTTCGGTCTTCAAGGCCACGTTGTCGGATGATCTTTTGCCGTCTTCCGTCCTGTTCCTCCTCGGTTGCCGCTCTTCAGCAGCCGTGACATCTTCCGTCTTTCCATCTGCCGTGATCGTGTCAGAAGCAGCAGACGCTTCGCCCGTCGAGATAACAGCATCAGCCTTCTTCTTATCTAATCCCGCTGCGTCTCCGCTGCTGACCCCTTCTGCCCGGGCAGCCAGCGGCGGCCGAGTCTTGTCGCGCTCCATCTTCCGCTGCTCCTCGATCTTGATCTCACTGTCCAGCTTGTCGCTGCCCTTGCGCAGGTCCACCAGCTGCACGACCGCATTGACCAGCTGCTCAAACTGCGCCGTCACCGCTGCCGTCGGCATAAACAACCGTGCTGGCATGTCCAGCTCGTTCAAGATGTTCGTGATGCGCAGCTGCTGTTGGCCGCTCTTGTGCGAAAAGAGCTTGTTAATCTTCTCGTATCGGAACGTCGGCCCGGATCCAAGTCGGTCGTGGTACGTCACGCCATACACATCTCGTTCCTGGTCAGTCAGCTTGCGCCGTTCTGCCTGTGCACCGCCCTTCTTGTTCTTCCCAGGACCCGACATCGCCGACGCTACCCCCGCTGCCGCTCCTCCTGCATCCACGTTCGCCAGGTTGACCGTGCTGGAATCGCGCCGGTGGTGGTGGTGGCCGCCTGCAGCTGATGCCGCAATGCTGTCACGCCGTCCGCCCGACTCGGCCGCTCCGCCCACTGCTGCCGTCGAGCCGGAGCCGCCAGCAGCGCCGCCGGGCATCGGATTTGCCACCTCGCCCGCTGCAAGACTCTTGCGCTTCTTGGACTTCTCGCTGTGGAACATGAGGCTCTGCAGCAGCGTGTGCAGGCCCGAGCTCGTCTTGAAGGAGCTGATGTCCGTGTCGGCGTGGGGAAAGTCGAGCCGGTTATACAGCTCGCGTCGTTCCTCGTTTGTCCGCTCGACGCGAGCCATAATACGCCTGACCTCCAGCAGCAGAGCCTCCTCTTCGCGCACCTCGTCCCGGGACCGGGTCAGCGCATTGCTGACAAACGCCTTCCGTGCCTTTTCCTGCTGCGGCTTGAAGTTGGCCATCATCCCGTGCAAATTGTACTCGGCTTGCGTCATATACTGCGCCGGCTTCTGCACTGCCATCATCTTCGCTGCAATCTCGTAGTACCGCGCTTTCAAATCCTCCATCGACCGAGACGATGCTGTGCCAGATGCCGTGACGAGTGACGTGGACGAGGAAATCGCTCCTCCAGTTCCGCCGCCGCCTGGTCGGTAGTCGTAGCGGTCCCAGATGAGCGGCCAGCGGAGATCGAAGTCCTTGACAAGTTCAAGCAGGTAGTCTGTCTCCTCCCGCGTCCAGTCCGGGTGCACCAGATTGGCATTGTACTGGTCGTCGTTGTACTGTGGCACAACCACCTTGACGTTAAACTTGGCAAACACTGAATCCTCCATGGACGCCTCTGGTGCCGGCACTAGTGCTGGTGCTGGTGCTGCTTCTAGTGCTGGCTCTGGTACTGTGCCCTCTGAGTCCACTGTGCTCCCAGGTTCCGTCTGCTGTTGTGCTGCGCCTTCGCTCGCCTCGGGTTGTCGTCGCCAGTGCCGCAGCACCAGACTTCCATCCTCGCGTGCCGAGTTCTTAAATGCCCGCAGCTCCCAGTGCGCCGTCGGCTTGCGGTTAAATATTCTCCTCTTCTTGAAGCTCGGCATCAGCTGTGGTACAATCGCGATGGGGTTCGCTCCGCCGAGGCTCTGGATTTCTCGCGCCAGACCCTTCAAGCTCGATCGCGATGCGGATAGAAAGGCCGATGATGTCCCCGTCTTCTGCTTCTTCGACGGTCGACTGGCCGCTCCGCTGCTTCCTGCGCCATCCTGGTGAAGGCTCAGCACGTCTCGCACGTCTGACGATGACATATTCGATGGCCTATCGATGGATCACGGTTCGTTGCTGTCTAGCTGTTCAAATGCGCCGACTTCGCTCTCTGGCCCGTCTATCTATCGCATCCGAGTCGTGAAACGGGAGGCTCCTACGCACGTACGAAGGCACCCATTCTATGGCGGCACGGATAGCAGAAGAAAAGAGCGGCGTTAGGGGGATAAAAGTATGTATTGTCGTCGTGCATCGACTCTTGTAGAAAATAATTCTGCAATCGCGTTTAATGATTACCCCAAACGTGCACGTGATGCCATGAGGCAGAGCTAAAGCTTTTAGTGTGCTTCGCCCCTATAACTGCACGCTCAAGAGGTAGTCCAATCAAGCGCGTGTCCTCGTCGTCGCGGATGTATAGCTTTGCACGTGATTGCTCTACGGCCAACGAAGTCCCTTTTTTCGAACGTGGCAGCTTGGGGACATTTCTGCAAGAGCCAGCGCGCGACAACTCTGACGGCATTATTGTGATCTGCCACCTCGACGACCCTCTCTTCCGCCATTTCTTGCTGGAGCCATCCCCAGCCAATTGGCCAATCCTTCCGTCGAGCCCGAGGAACGAAGACAGACGGCCCGCCGCACCCACGAGCGCCCGCAAACGCAGCAGACAAAACACAGCAGCCACGATGAAGGCGATTCTCCCTCTGCTGACGCTGGCCAGCGCAGCCAGCGCTTTGCACTTGTACATTGACAACACCAAGCCCAAGTGCTTCTTCGAGGAGCTGCCCAAGGACACCCTGGTGGTCGGACATTACAATACCGCCGAATTTGACGATAGAACCAACAGCTGGCAACAGCATGACGGCATCAGCACCTATATCTCGGTCGACGTAGGTTCTTGTCTTTCTGCATCGGACACACGCCCGTATGCGCGTGCCTTCTCACCATGCTCGAGCTGACAGGCTGCAAATATGGTAGGAGACCTTTGACAATGACCACCGGGTCGTCTCGCAGCGCGGCGCTGCCAACGGCCGCTTCACCTTCACCGCCGCCGAGGCTGGCGAGCACAAGATCTGTTTCACGCCCAACTCCAACAGCGGGCGGAACGGCGGCGTCAAGTTGAACCTCGACCTGGCTATCGGCGAGTCTAGCAAGCTCGAGAGCACGGACAAGGGCAAGCTCGAGGACCTCGAAGGCCGCCTGCGCGATCTCAACTCGCGCCTCAACGGCATCCGACGCGAACAGGTGTTCCAGCGCGTGAGTTCATCTCCCTCTCTTCTGCCCAGTCTTCTGTCTCTCGTTCTGACAACCGCCCTCGTTCCCAGGAACGCGAGGCTGATTTTCGTGATCAGTCTGAGGCTACCAACGCCCGTGTCATCCGCTGGATCGTTATCCAGCTTGTCGTGCTCGGCGTCACCTGCACTTGGCAGTTGTCACACCTGCGGTCCTTCTTCATCAAGCAAAAGCTCACCTAGAAAAGACACGATTGGAATCTGGGTTCGTCGGTAGGCTTGCTTCGGGGGTTAGATACAAAATAGTAGGGGGGTTCGTGAAGGAACTGTACATAACCAACTGGTCTTCTTCAAAAAAAATCCCGAATTTGTTATTGTAGTGCTACGTCGATACTACAATACAAAAC
Organism: Grosmannia clavigera kw1407; assembly: GCF_000143105.1. Classification (NCBI taxonomy): domain Eukaryota; kingdom Fungi; phylum Ascomycota; class Sordariomycetes; order Ophiostomatales; family Ophiostomataceae; genus Leptographium; species Leptographium clavigerum. The sequence continues at coordinate 220,709 of NW_014040569.1, read as the reverse complement.
GAGACACGTCTTTCTTTTCCTCAAATGAATGTTTAGTCGATTCGTCTATGCTTTTCTGGCTTTGGCTATCTTCAAAATGAGAAATGAAATCTTGACTCTTTCCCACCCCACAATATTAATACGACGATACAAAAACATGACAGTATAAGAACAAAACGAACTGCCAGACCCAATGCAATATCCCTTTAAAAGCATACTTCCCTGGCGCCGTGCTGCGCGATTGATTGGTCGAAAATCGAAGTTGATCCTGAGCTCATCAAAGAAATAAAGCCGTGACATGTTTTTGTTTCTTTCTTGCCACTTTTGTTCTCGCTGTTCGGACTCTGCAGTCAGGCAGCACGGCCCTGTTTGACTCCGGATCTGCGTGTCTCTGACATATGAAGGACCAGAGCGAGTATAGAAACAGACGGATCTGGTCAAGAGACAGAAGCGATGCGTGATTGCACCGGATCGGTTTCCATTTCTCCTTCCCCTTCTGGAGACGACAATATGTTGATGGCAACTGCTCGGGACAAGCCTGATTCGATTCTTCCCCAGTAAAAAAGAGAGACAAAGAGAGAAAAAGAGAAATTCGCCTGCCACCGTCTATCTCTCAATCAGTGCCAAGCATTCCCAGGTGCAATGTACCGGCAGCGGTAGAAACTTCGGGAAGTTTGAAGACCGCGCAAATTGGGGAGGAGGCACGAAAACGAGGAGACAGAATCATGTGAGAACATGCGGTGGTAGTAAAAGCGACAGTGTAAAGTGTATGGGATGACCCCTCAGCCGGTGAAGTCCTTCAATCGGTCAAGGGGCCGGGTATCACCGCAAATTTAGCCACAGCAAACGGCCTTCATGAACTTCTGGAAGCCTGTGGGCTGCGGCTCGGGAGCACGACTGTTGGGCACAGCAGCTGGCGGCGGTTGCGGAATGCTGCTCGGATCAGCGGGGCGAGGCAGGTTTTGAGTACTGGTCTGGAACTGAGCCTGGGTTGAACCTGCCGGCGTGTTCATGTCGCGAAGACCCCCGGCTCCGCTGCTCCCCCTCGTCGGCAAGGTGGCGACGGGGGCGCTTTGCCGATCTTTCCTGGTACTCGGTTTGATCGGTGAAGGAGGCGGGGGCTGTGCGGCGTTTAAACGGTCGGCAGTCAGACGGGCACGGGGATCGTTCTGGTGAGGCGTACCGGTGCCGCCGCGAGAGTTGGCGTGGAGCTCGATGTTGGACGGGCCCGGGCGCTGGTTCGGGTTGTGCAGGCGGTCCCATTCGGGCTTCTTGGAAGTTTCCTTGCCAACCTTGAGCCAGTCATACTCGCCGTCCTCAACACCACCGGTGTCCTTCAGAGCCTGGGTGAAAAGGTCGCGCAGGTAGTCGTAGTCGGGGGTGTCCTCGAAGCCAAGATTGCGCACATAGGTCAAGTACTTCTCGAACTGCAGGGGGAAGCCCTCGCAAAGATCCTTAATAGCAGTCGTCTGCTTCTTCTCGCCAATCTTTTCGTACTTCTGCTTGTTTGTAGCAGCCTTCAGACCTTGCCACGGCAGGCCACCGCGAAGGAAGTACATGAACACATGGCCCAAGGCCTCCAGGTCATCACGTCGTGATTGCTCGCGACCAAGATGCGTGTTAATGCTCATGTAGCGGGCCGTTCCGGACAAGGACTTGCGTTCGCGATAAGGAATGTGCTGCTTGGTCTTGGGGTCGCGGTACTGCTTGGCCATGCCAAAGTCAACGACATGGATGACATTGGCAGCCTTGGTGCCTGGCCGGCCAATAAGGAAGTTGTCGGGCTTGATGTCACGGTAGATGAGGTTCTTCTCGTGGATCGTCTGGACACGGGAGAGCTGTTGCTAGTGTTAGAATACCATGATTAACAAATGGAGCCAGGGGCTGGCACCGTACCATCTGCTTTGCAACCATCACCACGGTCTTGATAGTGAATCGCCGGTTGCAGTGATCAAACAAGTCTTCCAACGAAGGGCCGAGCAGATCGATGACTAGGATGTTGTGGAGACCCTCCTGACCGAAGTAGTAGACATTGGGGATACCGGCTAGCGAAATGATAGATTAGCATCAGGTTATCGACGTAGTCCGAATGGATTGCAGCAAGACCAAAGAACTCACGGCAGCCGACGAGAATCTTGTACGTGCGGTATTCATCTCGAAGTTGGGGGGCGTCACTCTTCCTAGGTTCCTATGGGGTGGTTAGAGAGCGGGTAATCGGAGTGGTGATGGGCAAGCGAGATGGAAAGCATGTCGAAGATGGAATGGGATGCGACATACGAATTTGATGGCGACCTGCTGGCTGTTTAACAAGTTGGTGCCTTCGAAAATGACACCAAACGAACCCTCTCCGATTTTCTTGCCGACGCGGTAGTGCACGCCGACGACGTTTGATGACGATGAAGCCATTTTGGTTGGATCGGTGTCGGTGGCGGCCGCTGGGGGTCACAGCTAGCCAAGGTAACGAGGCGCGATGACAACGAATACGGCGAGCTCGACGAGTCGGACTAGAACGCCAAGGGGTCACCGACTCGAAGGACTCTGTTGTGGCAATTGGGAGTAAGGGAAGGAGAGACGGAGGGAGGGAAGGAGAGGGAAGGAAAGAAAGGAGAGGAAGAAGAGAAGAAGAGGAGGATGGGAAAAAGGAGTAAGAGGAAAAAGGAGAGTAAAGCAGAAGTACCAGTAAGGCAGGATACGATAAAAACTAGGCGAGGCCGCAATTTGGGGGGGGGGGGGGGGGGGGGGGGGCGGGTAGTAGTCTGGTGTGTCTGTTGTGGGCAGCAAGCTACCTGTGGCGTCGTATTATGGACTATTACCGAAATAGACAGGGACTGTGGTAGAAGGTGGTTGGCTGGCTTGAGGTCGAGAATTATGGGACAGGCGGTCAAGAGGGGAAAGGCGGCATTCCTTACTGGCCTTGCAGGATGCAGAGAGGCACGGGAGAACGGCAACGGTCACGAGGAGAGACGAGGGGGAGCGAGACATGGGTTAGGAAGGGCGAAGAAGACGAGAGGAATACTTGCGACGTTAACGGCGAGAAAAGAAGGACGGACGAGACAGAGAAGGAAAAGGAGAGGAAGCGCTGCAGGAAAAGGGAGAAGGGGCGACGACAGCAATGGCAGGCCCCCAACAATAGCGGCTGGGGCCAACAGATTAGATTTTTATGGGCTGGACCATTAGGTACCTTGCAGTGGCAGGTAGCGCTATGGGTGCTGGCACGGGCTGGGTGGTTCAGGGCAACAGAGCTAGCAGCGGGCAGGATACGGAGTAAGAGTGGCTAGCTGCCATGGCACGTCGAGTACAGATGATTGGCGAGCTATCACTTCGGGCTCTTGCCTTGATGCTTTGCTCCTCCCAACCTGACGCGTTCCAGCGGACACACGTCTGCACTTGTACGAGCAGAGCAGCAGATTCCTATCTACAATGTCGTCGCACCTTCCTATCTCTGACCGAGTGACATGGAGACATGGCAATTGTGCACGGCAAGGCCAGGAGGGAAAGGGGGAAAGAGGGCCGCCAGGTGGAGTCGGCCGAGGAATTGCAGGTGGGCCTCTCCTTTTGGCGCAGCGGATTGCGTATTTTACTGGGGAGGCCAGAATAATGAAGAGAGAGGCCATCGAGTCAGCAGGACAAGGCGTGTCTGAGCAGCGCCAGCAAATGGAGAGACGGCACGCGGCCGACGCCCCCCAAAGCAGCAGCTGCTTACCGTCATCGCCGTGCCATCATGCTGTGGCGGCCACAGCATTGGGCGCGACAAAGAGGCCATGTCTCAGGCCTGTCCGGTCGTCCATTGAGCTGTCGTATTGATTATCGTAAGATGCGCAGAAGGGTTTTCTTTGCGTCGCGCATGGAATACGAGCCTCGAAGGCCGTCCAGTGCCTGCATCCTCCCAGCCGCAACACCGCAGGTCCACCCTGCCCGTACGGACCATCTTGAGATCATCGGCCAACCCTGACAGCAGAGCCAGACGAGTCAGGCCAGGTCTGTCGGGTGTGCGCGAGGCTGTGCAGCGCTTTCTCGCCGTCGGCGACAAAGAGGCCAGGCACGAGAAGGCAGGCTGGAGCGGGCTAGAAGAGACGACTTCTTTGCTTCTTGCCACCCGACTCTAAAATAAGGAGCAGAGCAGCAACGAAAAGGAGACCCAGGGCGGCAAGCCCTTCCAACCGCCCCGGCGAGCTGCAATGGGCGAGAAAAGCCCAGAATCCGACTGGGCCTTGCATGCGCGATACCCCAGTTCAACGCTACATGCCTACCAATGCAACCAAGCAACCAGTCCCCCACATCTCTGCAGCGTTAGCCGTGCAAAGCTTTGGAGTACGGAGTACGGAGTGCGCAGTAAGATACATGCTATGTAGTATCTTACGTACTCCCTTCTTGCGAGAGAATGAGGGAATGGGAGAAATGAGGACGGGGCGGGAACAGGAGAAGACGCGTAGCATTTGACAAAGGCAGAGCATGAACAAGAAGCAGGCCGGCCAGACCGTCGAAAGCCCCGTTAGCTCTGCCAGCTGTCTGCCGCCTCCCGATTGGACCAGCCAGGCTACTATGCAAGATAGTAAAGCAGCACACATTGTCAGAAGCTATGGCATCGTCGTACAGCAATGCTCAACCGTACTCGAAACTCGGACAAACGACAGTTTCACTTTTCGGCCCTGCAGCGGCAGCCCTGCAACAGCCCTCCTTTGTCCGAGCACACCGACATTACGAGACTCCGTAACGATGGCCCAACCACTTTTCAGTGGGCCGTTATTGGCCGTCCAAAATGTGAAACTAGCCGCCTGGCTGTCGATTTGGGCTCGACGAAGGGCCTGGCTCTCCGTCTGTCAAATTTGATCTCTCCTCCACAGTAAACGTTTTTTGGCTGCAGGTTGCTGACACAGTTCTGACCAAATGCCAGTGTCTCGTACATACATACTGTGCGGAAGCACTGTGCTTGACATCCGTTCGTTTTCGTATCGTACGTGATGTCTGACAGTACAGGTTTCCTTGAAAGCTACCTTTCTACCCGTATACTGGACGACCTGCATGTTGCCATTCGCTCGTCCCACATCTCTTCCCTTTGTATACAAAAAAAGTGTGTGTGTTAGTGTGTATACATGGAATCCTATGGCCAGCCTCTTCCCCCTTCCTTCCCCCAAAAAGAGCCCGTACACAAACAGTTAAGATACAAAGAACAAAGAACGGAGAAACAAAAAAAAGACAGGTACTTTCTTCAGGACAGCTTGTTCTCCAGTAAGTCTAAGTCAGGAGAACATCCATTACCCTGGTCGTACGCAGACCCGCAGACCACCAACGCCGTATTGCTCCAGCCTTTTTTCAGCCTTTCAGACTTTCAGTCTTTCCTGTCGTGTGCATCCTCTCTTCTTTTTCTTTCATCACTCCGCCCTTGCATTACGACGACCGTTCTCCGAAGAGCTTCTTCCCATTCGCCTGTGCCACTGGTGCCTTCGCGCCCTCTCGGTCAACCGTCAAGCGGTCCACCTCGGCCTGGCACGCCTTCTCGGCCGCCTCCACGGCTGCTCGACACCAGTCATCCAGCCGGCACTTGTCAATGTACCGCCGGAGCAGCGTGTCCTCCTGCCGCATCGCATCCAGCATCTTCTCGCGGAACGCGTCCTCCAAGTTGGCAAAGCGCGCCGTCGTCGCCGGATCGCCGCCGTCTGTGTAGACGCCCAGGGCCTCGGATGGCTTAACCACTGCATATGAGATGGAAGCGTCGAGTTTGTCTGCACCCAGTTAGCATCCGGCTCCTTCGAACAGATCCATCCCCTCACCACTCTGGAACTCACGCTCAATGCACAGCGCGTACGCCGTCGTGTATACTGCTGTCATCGCCAGCACAGCTGCCGTCGACTCGTCGTCCTGCAGCTGTGTGTTGTTGATCTTAGTCCAGTCGTCCCGCGCAAAGCAGCGTCGCCAGATCAGCCGCTGAGCCTGCTGTCGCTCCTCGCCGTCGCGCAGACCTCCGTAGGCTACTTGCAGCGCCAGATAGAAGACATCCTGATCAACCGGCACCTCGTCACGACGTGCATCCATCAACGTCAGCACGTCAATCAGCCCAAACGCATCTAGCGCCTCGTGTCGCAGTAGCCGGCTCAACCCGTCTTCCAACACGTGTAGCAGCGCCTTCTGTCGCTTCGGGATCCGTCCTGCGTGCTTCTCCATCGCCAGCTGCAACTCGGCTCCCTCGTCCACTGCCGCCTCGATCGACGGCAGCACCCAGCTGTACACCAGGTCTTGGATCTTTATGATCCCCAACTGCCGGTCCACCTGAGCGATGCTGCCCGCTGAGGCTGCTGCTTCGGTCGGTGCAGCTGTCGTCAGTGTCGCCATGGCCGTTGTTAGCGCCGCTGTCGGCCCCTGTTCTGCCAACAAGGCCAGCTTGCCCAGGCTCAGCTCGATCTTCTTGTTCCATAGCCGCTGCTCCCGGTCCATGCCCAGCGTCAGCAGCGTGCCGGCCGCCTTCTCCACGTCGCGCTCACGCTCCACGTCGTTGATCCACGAGATCTTGGCCAGCTCCGGCTTTGACCGCAGATACTGTGTCGCGAATCCGATCGTGTCGCCCGGGAAGTCCAGCACTGCCTTGATCCCGTCGTCGCGGAGCAGAATGTCGTACACGGCAAAGGCAAACGGCCGTCCGTACTCCACAAAGCACTCGGCTATCCGCTGTTCCTTAGCGAGCGCTGAGGCACGCTTCTCCGTCGCCCGGCTGGTGCCCGCGTCCACCGTCATCGCGTCGCTGCGCAGCTTGCGCACCTCTTCCACCATGATCTCGGCTAGCGCCGTGATCGAGTTGTGCTTCCTGGCCACCGCGATGGCGTCGTCCCAGAGCCCGTAGTTCTTGAGCCGGTACACCTTGGAGTAACGGTCCTCAGAGTACGTCTTGGAGCAGCGGTCGCCGTATAGACGCTCAGACTCAGCCTCGCGCGTCTGCGTCCACCGGTAGTGCTCCTGCAGTGCCAGCAGGTAGCGGTCTGTCAAGCTTGGCAGCGCCTCTCGTATCGACTCGATCAGCCCTGGGTCCGGTGCCGCTGCGGACGTTACCTTGTTCGGGTAGAACTGGTCGAGCCAGTTGCAGCAGAGATCCACCAGCCGCTTCGCATTGTTCGTAATAAAGTATGTCGATGTCCACGGCTCTGGCAAACCTTCGTAACCCTGCACGAGAATGCCAGACTCCAGGTCCTCCTTCTCCAGCCCGTAGAAGCTGAGATGGTCCACGCGGTACTTTGCCGACCCGTTGAGCGCACCAGAGTTGACTTGCACGCCCTCGTACATGAGTCGCGTCACGCCACGGTCGTCTAGTAGATGGTCTTTGTACACGTACTTGATCACCTCGTATGCCCACGCGATGAACAGGTCCATGCGCCAGACGTCGTTGACGAAAAAGTGCCGCACGCGATCCACCTCGCCAACCTCGCGGTTGGGATTCTTCTTCTCGTCCTCGTGGATGTACTCGACAATCTCCGAGACAATCGTCTTTCGCTCGAGCGTCTTGCCGTCTGCGCGGTCCGTGAGGAACTGCTCGTGCAAAAACCACATCGCCGACGCCGTCGCCATCTTTTCCGCGTCCCACAGCAGCCGCCAGCGCACGCGGCGGCTGAGCCGGACGTGCCGCGCGCTCAGGTGCTTCACGAGTCTGGAGAGGTAGTTTGCACGTGTCTGCAAATTGCTCTCGAGCGACGCTGGCACCTTGGGCGTAAACGACGTCTTCGAGCCGAGGATGTCGCGGCTCAACTCCATGGCCGCCTCGCCAATTTCGTGGTCAGAGAATGGCGACGGCCGCTTGCCATCAAAGACCAGCGGGTTGTCGTCTTTGATGCCGAAAAAAACCGCCTCCTCTAGCTTGCTCTTCGCCGTTACCTCAGGAGGTCTGTCGCTGATGAAGCGATCGACATCTATCGTGGCCAGACGGACCACGCCGACGCCGCGCACAATCAGGACCGCGGCCGGGTTTTTTGTCTTGTGACGATGCAGGCGCGATGCTACAGCGCCGGCACCCGGGCCGTCCAGTTCGGACGAGCCATTGCCCATGGGCTCCTCAACACCCGAGCCGACGATTTCCAGCGTGCTGTCGCTGCGAAAGTCGACCACGTCCTCGAAACTAGCAGGGAGGTGCCTATCCTCGCCCTGTAGCTGAGAGTCCGGAGTCTCGGGAGGCTGCGCAAGCGATGCGATGACAACTGTCTTGTCGAGCACAACGTAAGCAACAACGGCCGGTCTGGGAAGATACACACGGGGGCGCTGCTCGGCAGATGGCTGGTGTGTGGTAATCGGAGACGTGAGAGACGTGATCGGTCGAACCATGCCCACCTGGGCGACATCGTGTGAGATGATGAGCTCGATGAGGTAGTATGGTGTGCGCGTCTTTCGTGGCAGGGCGACCAACAGTAGGAGCTGATGTATGGAGGAATCGTCGGACTCGGTGAAGTTGCTAAGACGGACAGCATCAGTGTACTTGTGTTCGATGCCCTTGGGCACAAAGGTGAAGTCGACAATCTCCAGGGACTCGGCTGCGAAGCTGTCCACGCTGGCGTCAAACTGACAGATAGCACTAATGATTGGCTCCCGTGCGTCTGTGTCGAGAACAGTGTCATAACTGCCTCCGCGGTGGACCTTCCAGGCGCTGAACTTGCCCTTGGAATTGGCGGCCAACACGGTGCGCTCACCAATCCTGAAGACAGGGCCTGCCCGAACGGCAACCACGTCCTCTCTGGCAGCGGACTGCTTCAGCGCGTAACGAATGCTACCGAAGAAGCCAGTCGAGACGGCGCTCATCCCGGCGCTCCGCAAGAATTGCACCGAGATGGCCGGCCGACCATGCGCATCCCGCACATTCATGCAGGCGAGCCGGCCGCTGCTGGTCAGGAGAATGAAGCCAGCAGGCTCGGCGTTGATGATCTCGGTCACATACTCAGTCGAGGAGATGCCGGGAATGACGTCTTCGACGCCAGTTCGCTGTTGGCGCAAGAAGTCCAGTGTGGCCGCGCTCGAGATGGACTCCCAGTAGCTGACTTTGCCGGTCATGGGCATGATGACAATCAGGCCGGGCTCTTCAGATGACGCAGACGGAGCCACGAGGGCGCCGAGAGGAAGGGGATCGGACGCGTGTCTTGACGGATAGGGTAGCGCGAATGTGAAAGTCTCGGGGGATGGGCTGTTCGCGGTATAGGGCCAGACGATGGCGTGGGTGTGTGTGAGGCTGACGGCATAGCCGTTGGCTGAGTAGATGGATCCATGTTGAAAGCCTGTGACGGTTAGATGGGTAGTGGATTCGTCTTGAACGTCTGCAGCCGTATAAAGTCGCGTCGAGAGAGGAGACTCACTACCGGGTTCAGCCCGAAGCCTGTCTGGTAGAGCGGGCAGCTTGCCCTCACTGTGTACGCGCTGTTGCCGGCCTTCACGATATGTTAGCCGCGTCGGCTATGAGGGAGAGAGATGGGGAACGTACCAAGACAATGCTTCCGTCGCCTTTGCTGATCCGCTCGCCGGCCTTGGACTTTTTGGAGCGAACGCTGAGCTCCTTCTTGGGTGCGGCCTGGACGGGCGGCAGGGCGTTTTCGATGCCGTCACGCTTCACGGTCATCATGGCCGCCTTGTCGGCCTTGACCTGGAACATCTCGGGCGCGACTTCGGGGTTGCGAAAAGTCTGCTCGCTCAGGGGAAGGCGCTGGCGCTTAGCCTTTGGTTGTTGGTGTATGGTATCGGATGTGATGGGCCGCTGCCGCCGCCGGCTGCGCGTGGCCGTGGCCGGGCCTCCTTCAAGAGGGGAGAACATGTTTGCGATGTGCTATGGTAGTTGCCAGCTCGACAGAGCGGTGTGAGAGATGTCGTTCGGTCGTTGACTGTCGACGACAGGCCGATGACCGATGGCCGAAAGCCGTTGGTCAGGGGGGTAAGGGATGCGTCAAAGCAATCGCGAGATCTCGGGTGACGTCGACGATGGGCGCGGATGAGATTTCGCGATGACGGACAGGGAGATGGATATGACCGTATCCGTTGACGACGAGGAAAAAGCGCAGGCAAAAAGACGGTCCGACGAATTTGATGCAAAGATGCGGCTCGCGATGCAAAGTGGATGGTGTTGTTATGCAGATGCGGATGCAGAAACAAAGGAGCTAAAGAGGAGATTGGGTTGAGAAGTGCGTGTGTGTGGCCCAGCGAGGCGGAAACAGCTGGCCCGATGACATTTGACAACGATTGTGCAGGGCCTTTTTTCTGTCTGCCTCTTACGGTCCGCAAGATCGATTTTTTGACTTTGTATTTTTGTATTTTTTTTGCTGTATTTTTTTATTTTGAGGCGGAACCTCTATTCAACTCTGCTCTGCTACTGGTCAGCTCGCTGCTGTATTGAGCTTGGTCTTGCTGTCGTGGACAACACATTGAAATCCACTAATTTGCTCTGAGCGCGGGAAGAGCTAATCCCTATTTGTCCAACCACGTAAGACCCGACCAGCCCATAGAGGCAGGTACCGTTTCACCGCCCTGTTCCTTGCCCAGCTTAAATGTATCTTAAGACAGCATTTCGTTTGAGGCAGCGCATTGCGAGAGTTCGCATACCTGCTGAGTCTGTCCGAAACATTGTTGAAGGCTATTTATTACGAGTAGAACAATGATAAACTTACGCACTGTCATACGCTGCGAGCCCTTGGGGGGATTACGACAATACTAGGCGGCTGTTAAGCGCATCATCCATTGAGTGGCAGCATTTTATTGTTGGGAACAAGTGACATCATCAGTCAAAACTATGTCAGCCGAGCCTGTAGAGGAAAGTCGTCGGAGATCGCAATGCCACGACAACGCTAAAGGATGAGCACGAGCATTCAAGCAAGTAAAACTGGATAGGCATGCCTGATTCAAGACCAAGTAGCCCAAAGCACCACAAGTAGTAGTCCCTATAACATGTATGGCGAGCCTTAGTGACCAAACACTTCAGGCTGCAGAATCGGTCCTCTCCTTGAATAGTAAGGAGGCGGTACAGGAAAGCGTCAGAATTTCGTCAGTCTTGTGTTTATACATTCATAGCAGTCGTAATGTTGTCTATTTACTTGTTTATCTTCACATTGTGTTTTCAACGCTCCTCGCAGACAAGGTCCCATTTTCCGGCTTTGTCCCTACCACCTGCTTTGATCCCGCCATGCAATCGAGATAGGGCAGTTCTGTCTGAGGAACGCAGGTGGCACGGATGAGCATCAGTACTGACAGCCCGTCGCGCGGTGTGACGTTGCATCAGTTTCTCTGGGTGCTTGTAGTGGCGTGAAAACCAGTCTTTGATACTGGAGTTCAGCCCGAGTCCCAGGACCAGCCGTTCGGCACGGCTTAGTGCAATGTGGCGGGAGCTGAAGACCGGCTGGGGTACAAAGCGTTGTCGCGGCTTAGCCGGAGAGGGCCAGTAGACAGTGTCGCGCGGCCCGGTAGGGCTCAGCTCGGTATATATGGCAAGATGCCCAGAAGACTCGTGGTACAGCCGCCCAGAGAATCAGATGGTGTCCAGGTTCTAGTGCAACCAGCTTATGCGATGCTGACGCCTGGCATCCAGGCCTCGCCGATGCGCTGCATGTCTCCGTCGAAGCGACGGCTGGTGATCTTCTTCCCTCCATGACCTGAGGGTGGCGAGTGTTCGTCGGGATCGAAGAAGGGGTTCTGGAGCAGCCGTACAAAGGCGGCCTGCATGGCCTTGAAGACCTGAGATAGGGGGTCAGTGAGAGGACTGGAAGGCAGGGAGGCATGGAGGAGTGAGCTATGCAGCAAGACGTACGGGCTTCAGGTCTGTTTCCCGCAGTCCGGTCACGCTGCCTCCCAGCGACATAGAGTTGCGATTGCCGGCAGAAGCTGAGCCCGAGCTTGCGCCCGTTCCAGAGCTCGGGGTGGCGGCGACGAGGTTGCCGCCCAGGACGGAAGCGCGACGACCGCGCATATCGACGACAGCCACGAGCTTGATCCCGGTATTTGTCTCGTAGCCGTAGGCGGCCAGGCGGTCGTCGAGGGCGTGCAGCAGCAGCAGCCCGTTGGCGTCGCTGGCGCCGCTGAGGCCGGCGCTGCTGGAGCCGGTGGTCTTGGCAGTGACGGCGGCAGCGGAGCGCACGGCAAAGATGTCGAGCGTCCCGCAGATGATGAGCGAGAACTGGAGGGGCGTGCGGACGGGCACGAGGCTGTTGGTGGCCGCGTCGTAGGAGGGAAAGACGGAAATATGGAGGGGGTTATTCTAGGGGGACGTCAGCTTGCTGCTTTTCGGGAAGTCCAGTCTCCCTGCTATTTTCAGAGTCCGCCTTACGTTTCGTCCGATCACGCCCAGACAGGCAATAGACGGGATGGTGGACGCCATGGTGGAGGGCGGGGGGCGAAGCGTTGCGATGGATATCGAGTCGAAGTGAGGTTGGAGAAGAAGAAGATGAATTGGCGGTATTGAAACGAGTTGTTGAGAACGGGACGGCCCTACTCAGACACAGCTGGCTGACGCTAACTTGCCAAGCGGACACAAAATGCTGTTAGCGGGCTCGGCCGCTGAAAGAAGCCCCTGGCGTGCTGTGGGAGGTTTCTGTCTTCAGCGCGTGTGGGCCGAATCGTGGCCGTGATTGGTTGCGAAGGCCTCGATTTCTTCGCTAAAGGGCTCCGCTTTCGGCCAAAACAGAAAATCGATTCAACAAAATATTATTCAATGTCTGCAACGAGGTTCGCAGGCGGACAACCAGGGCGCCCCCGAACCCTGTGATCGAGGCCGACAAGACGGATGGGCGAGGGATCTCGGAAAACGAACGATTGAGGCATCAAGACGATCATCCCAGACGGACAGCCCCCCACATCTTCTTCCGCACTGCATCCCGCTCGCTTACAGCCTACGCAGCCTTCCCGTAGCCTCGAATCCAAGACGGAAACCTCTCCGACTTTTCTCTCCTCGGTACAATGTCTGTCTCCAAGGCACCGCAGCAGCAGCCCAGCCTGCTCTGGCGGACTGCGTCCACGGCCGTCATGGCCACCACCGGCTTGATCTGCCGCACCTTTCTCTACGGTCTCAGCAGCGTTGAGGTCCACGGCCTGGACAAGTTCCTGGCTCTGCTGGACTCACGGCGCGACATTGAGGCGCGGCAGCGGGGGCTCATCACTGGTGGGTAGTTTCCATCTGTCTCATCCTGTTTAATCTTCTGCTGACATGGACAAGTCTGCAACCACGTATCTGTGTAGGTGTCGTGTCTTCAGGCACATAATGTACCACACCCACACAATCACCCACACACACAACTGACCGGCCTGCAGCCTCGACGACCCGCTCATCTGGGGCGTCCTGCCGTGGCGGTACACCCTGGACCACCGGAACCTGCGATGGGGCCTCGGTGCCCACGACATCTGCTACAAGAACAGGTGAGTGTCTCGGATTCTGGTCATGGCCTCGATCATCTCTGCTCATACAGCTGCCGGCAGCCTGCTGGGCCACTTCTTCTACAGTGGCCAGACGCTGCCAACACACCGCCTGAACCACTCACCGCTGGGCGGTCTCTTCCAGCCGACCATTGAGCAGGCCGTGGGCGTGCTCTCGCTGCCGTCATCGACGCCGACGACGACGACAACAACGACAAAAATGTCCGCCACCGCCATGGCGCCCTTCTTTTCGACCAACGGGGTCGATCGCTGGCCATCGCCGGCCTCGTTCGCTTGCAACCGACCCGGTTGGGTGCACATCTTCCCCGAGGGCGCCGTGCACCAACAACGCGACCGCGGACTCCGCTACTTCCGTTGGGGCATCGCCCGGCTGATTCTTGAGAGCGAGCCAGCCCCCGAGGTCGTGCCCATGTTCATCGACGGACCTGACCGCGTCATGCCCGAGGACCGCGAGTTTCCCCGCTTCCTGCCGCGTGTCGGCCAGCATATCCGCGTCGTTTTTGGCGACGCCCTCGGCTCCGACGCCTTTGCCGAGGAACGTGCGCGCTGGCGCAAGCTCGTGGCTGCCGGCGGTGCCGACGCCCCCTCGGATTCCTCCACCGAGTCTCCCGCTGCCGCCCTCCGCCGAGAGGTCGCCATGCGCGTCCGCGACGAGGTCCTCAAGCTGCGTCGCCAGCTCGGTTACCCCGACGAAGACCCTGCCCTCGGTCTCGCCGAGACCTGGGCCCGCGAACCCCATTTGAAGCGTTATCGCAGCCATATCGATGACAGCCTAGTCAACCAGGAGTAAAGACGGCGGACCGGAACATCTCACATATTTGCTTGTTGGCGTTTGGTATACAAAAAAGGAGGGGGCCGGCCCTGAAATGGGCTGCAGAGAAGCTGCACCATGCATGTATGGTATTGATTTATATGCGTATGGCAACATATTCGTAGACTTATCGTACGTCCTGTCGACCACGACTATTCAACACCTCCTGTGGTACATGTCCGCATGTATTGTGAGTCAAAAGGAGAGACTACGTCCCATTGGCCTTCTCTTTTGGGCATCCCCTGCCAGCCATGCCGGCTTGCCCTCATGGCGTCAGCTATCTTCCGCGCTTGCTGCATGCCCAGCTTCGCCCACACCATTTCGACCACGGCCAGTGCCCATCGCCACTGAGCTTCGGGCACCCCACGCCCACAGCCAGCCGCCTGCAGGTGGAATAGCAATGGCGGCATACCCACCGCCCCGGCGCCGGCCTTGCGCGGCGGGACCGTTGTCGGCGCTGTCAGCGCGTCGTAGACCTCTCTTGGCACGCGCGGGTGTCGCCAGAATGTGGGCGTGCTGACCAGAATCCCCTCGGCCATGCGGCGGATGACCCGCAGGAGATGCGCCCGCAGGCAGTCAAAGGTCTTGTCTCCTGTGTCTGGGTCGTCTTGGTTGCCATCGATGTCAGAGCTTCCTGGTCTCCCTGTTCCCACTGGCACACGCATCGCCGCCTCTGCTGACTGTGGACATTTCTCCGCCATGTCCAGCAGCAGCTCGCTATTCAGGATCCGCACCCATCTGTAGTAGCTCCACATACGGGCTGTCGGCATGTCGGCATAGCGGTAGAAATGCCCGCCGAAACAGGCATCTGGCGGCAGCACCGTCGTCTGGCACAACTCCATTTGCCATTGCTTGGACGTAAGTACACTGCGCTCCCATGCAGACAGCCGTGCATCCAGCTGTCGTGTCTTTGCTATCAAGGTAGTTGTTGATGCCATATTATCTGCAATCACGTGACTCCTCACGTGCGCCGACAGATTGACGAAGCCAGCCGCCACCACCAACAGCTCTGTGATCGCTCGCTCATTCGCCGGTACGTTGCGCGACCCAGCCGTGACGTAGTCGAGGACAACTGGTGGCATGCGAGCTCCCGTCGCATAGCATGGAATTAGCTAGAAGAGTGAGCGAAATGCGATCCAGAGGGGGTTTCAGAGCGGCGCCCCGTATAATTCGTACCAAGGAAAAGCAATACTGCATCAGACTCCGGAACGGCTGTGCCGCCGGTGGTAGCAGCGGCAGGAAGTTGCGCATAAGCGCTGCGGCGCCCTTGACATGTACGCTGGCAATATCAAACGACTCATTGTCGCCCCGGACGACCTGTATAGAATCGGTCAGCACAGGTCGGATCCCTCAACTTCAGCATCCCCATGCCCGTTAGCTCACCTCGAACATGGCCATTAGTACAATGCCACGTATCGTTGTCTCCATATCCTGCAGCCGCGCGCTCATCAGCGACTGGTTCGTCTGCCGCAGTCCAGACAGGTAGTGCTGTCTCGACACGTCCCGTAGCTCCTTGTCGCCAGTCAGGTTAGCCATAGCCACGAGGCCTACAGCCGACACGAGCGAAGTCGTCGCTGGCTGGAACAGCCATGGGTACTCGATCGCGAGCAGCGCCGAGTCTGATGGCTCATGCGCCTGTCCGTACATGTAGCTGCCAATGTAAAAATGCAGCCCGCGCTCGGCCATCGTTGTCTGCGGTCCCACCGCCAGAGGACAGGGCTTGCGGCCCGATACAATCGCGAGGTTATCCGGCGTCTGGGACAGGCGCCTGCTCTCCCTGTTTGTCTCCACTAACCATGCTATGGCCCTCTCGTCTGTTCTGTCGTCTCCGTCTTCTTCCTTGACCAAGGGCCTGTCAACCTGGTTGGACCCGCTGCGAGACGTGGTTCTTGGCCACCGTCCCAGTGTGCCAGAGGAAGATGCCTCCGGAGTGACTAGCAGGGCATTCGCATCTTTGGTGCTGGCCACTGACGTGGAAGCTGAGGACGACGCGGTCGCCGGGCCGCCGCGAGGATGAATCTCTTGGAACTTGCTCCGCACTTTGACCGTCTCGTCCCGGAACATCAGCGACAGCTGGTCTCGGTAGCCGGGGCACTTCTTGCCAGCCCGCGTGCATTGCGAACATTCGGGCTGTAGCTTGTTGCACTGATAGAGAGAGAAGCAGAGGCGCAGCCACGTCAGCAATCTTGCTGATCGTTAAACAGGCCCACTGCAGGGGTTAGGCCGGAGAGGAATGGAGGGGACCCGGGCTGGCCACGCTGCATGCCATAGCCTAGCCGGGGAGCGTGGAGAAAAGCGAGCCACGCCAGACCAATATGGAATACGATATAGACCGGACATAAAGCCTACAAGGGCACGCACCTTGATTCGTCTTATGCGACAATTCTTGCAGCTAAGAGACGCCTTGCCACAAAAAACCATGACGTGCGGCCGTGCTCCGTCCTCCGTAGGCTTCGAAGAGAGGGGAGCTACAAGAGGGAGCAGTGGAGGGTGGGAAGCGTTACTGATTCGCTTCGACCATGGGTGACAGACAAAGTGGATGCGGTGGGAGGGGGGGAGGATGTGCCAGTGCCGGCTGCCTCGCTTCTGTCGTCGGGATATGTCTTCTCTTGTCTGTTTTAGGAATTCAGATCGTTGGCTGCTTTAGCCGACCACTGAAACGGTCACGAGTCGTATTGTCGTCAGTGTGGACTAGGGTATCAGGGATCCTCTTTTTTAGACGTTAGTAGGGGCAATGCTGTTGGCGTTTCGCGTGAAGGTACGGCAGTGCTTCCGAAGCTGTGTGCCGGACGGAAGCCGGGAAGAGAGGCGTTTATGGGGGGAGAGAGGAAAAAGAACTGTCGAAAAGGGAAACCAGATCGTTGGAGGATCAGATCTAAGTAGGAAAATTACGAGTACGAATTACAAGTGCTGACCCAAGAGTACTCGTACTATGTACAGAAGCAGGAGCACCTCTCGCTATACGTCGTAATTAGGTAGTCCACCCTAAAAAGTGGACTGAAAACTGGGGGCATTGGCAGAAGTGGCCCTAGAATTAGAGCCTAATTTGGTTCCTGGTGTTGAACAAGTATCGTCCGATTCGTTATACTCTCCGGCCATCTATAAGAGTTTCTGCCATCGACAAAAGTCTCTTACCAACGGACCTTTCTGTATCATACTGCCTTCGTTTTCTGCTCCCGCAAGTCCGAAAAAGCTACAAAGTGAGCCAGCAACAGCTTGCTTATACAAAGCAACGACTGCCAATAATGCATTGACCATCTTTCGATTTTTCTTAACTCTTGCCTGTTGCTGACCTAACAGTAATCCCCACTAAGCCAATCATACCCGCATCGGGACGCCCATTATTAATTTAGCACCGGCCTTCTTTATTTTAAATCCATCTACGGAGTGCTCATACGGCCTTGGCAAGGTGCAAGGATTGATCAGCCCTGTTTGATGTATGTCCGGGACGGGCATCTAGCCGTTGTGGTTATTGGATGAACCTCCTAAGCTGCGGGAGCCCTAACGAGTACCGAGTACAGCATTAACGACCAAATCACGCACGCCCTCCCTACTGCGACGTCGCTTGTGAGACGATGTGCCATACTTCGTAGCTTGCACGGCTTATACCGAATGTGGGTCGGATTGCGACACGTCCATTCCACCGCTCTCTCAGTCTCATTCTTAGCCTATGGAAGGTGGCTTCTGGGATATGGACGGAAAAAGTGGTCAGTTTTGCTTTTCTTCACGCCTCTGCCATGTACGGAGTAAGTATCTTCTACCCCTCCGGAGCTCCGCTCTTGCATGATCCCTGATCGACAGGAGCAGCGATTGAGTCATTTAGGGTTATAGGCCTGAGCAGAAATACACCGTAAGTAGACGAGGTCTCTAGTATGATCGGAGTTTTATGATCAAAGCGACATAAATTCGTAGGGGATAGCTATTTTCACGGTTCTTTCTCTGGTATACCTGAAGGTTGTTGAGATTGTGCAAACTGAAAGAAGGCACGTAAGGTACAAAGGCAGAGCTTACCACAGTCTGGGACCACCGGCACATCTACCGGTTCCAAGCACGGGGAAAGCTCGTCTCCCGAGAACCACCGCCGGCAAAGTTGCGCAGCCGCCCTAGGGGTGTGGACATGCAGCTGGCAACTCGAAGCAGTTGACTGGAGGCAATTAACGTGGAGGTTGATAATGATGATGAGGAAGAGGCGGACTTGATAGGCACGGCGCCGGTAGACTAGAAGAAGTGACAGGATGGAGAGGGTACAGAAGGGTTGGTCGAGTAATAAAATGTGTATGAACCGTTCAAGCAGAGGGCATAAATCAAAGGAGGATAACTGATTACAAGTGAGGTTCTGCGTATCGCCCTTTTAGGCAGTGTCTCAGTAACTACACCGTTGAATTCAGAGCACCGTTGCTATAACAGCGTCTTTCTTCTCTGCCTTCTAGCACTTGCTGCACCCTATTTAGGCACGCGGAGTTGCGTGTTAGTCCTATAGTAAGTGTTACTTGAACAATGATGGCTGGTACAGTATCAAGTAGGTGGTTGTAGGTAACGTGCATGAAAAGCTTATGAAAAATCTAATATATCGTACAAAAAGCAACCCTCAAGAAAAATTGTTATTCTATCTAGCCAAACCCCTTTTCTGAATATGGATATCAATGCTTCGGCAGTATCTGGTCCATCGGTAGGCCCTTGTGTTATACTGTAGCGCAATGTGCCTGCGTTCGTGTTTAGACTGATGGCGGAAACCCACGGGTACATGAGCACCGAGTGGAACGATTGTATACACGAAAACCACCACGACCATCGACATAGCATATAGTACGTACTAGCTACAGACGATGATTAGTAGTCACAAGAACGAAGGTCAGCGGTCCAGTAGACTAGTCGTCTATCGGACGATAAGGGCAGCGTGTTCGAGTGCCTAAGAACGTACCACCAGTCGTGCTTCTCGGCACACTGTCTTTTGCCGAGGGCAACTTCGGCTTCTCGGTAGGTAGACCAGATCTGTCAGAAGCCACAAGGTCAGGCACCCCACATAGGACGGAACTTAGGGTCGGCACAGCTCACATGATAATGCAGTACAAGACGTTGATAACATACAGCAGCATCCGCCAGCGGGACTCAAACTGATACTGGCTGATATCGATGGTGAAGAGCTTGTTGCCTTTCACGGAGCGGAAACGAATGGCTGGGATGGAAAAGAGGCAGAAAGCACCGATCTTCGTGCTGACGCCTGCGAACGCAATATCCATGCCTTTCTTGAGCTTGGTGACAGTGCTAGCTTCCGTCGCCTGTGTTCCTGAGAATATTCCAGCGCCGGCGAGCAGCAGCAGCAGCAGCGCAAAAATTATGCAGCCGACAAAGAAGGTGTCGGTCAGCGCGTCGGCATACAGAAGTCGCACGGTGGGGGAGGTTATAGCAAGTGATGCTCGCCATCGTAGGAGAAGGCAAGTCAGAACCGGGACGAATGCATGGAGCTGATGAGCAACAGTATCGGTTATTAGGGAAGGGGAGCACGGATGAACACGCCCGCAGAAGAGAAAAGAACGGCACACAGGCTAGGTTATAAGATACCTGAATCGAAGACAAGAGACGGTCGCCCGCGTATGTCTGGGGGTAACATGCTTTTATATGGCCAACGGAGGCTGGCACGTCTTTAGATGAGACTCCTATCGGCGAGTTGGCGAACGGACATTGTACCTTTCTACACGCCGTCCTATGGCAAGTGCTCTATTGATGCCAAATCAGTACAGGACGAACGACTGTATAAATCTACTACCAGTCGGTTATAATCACCAAATTCGAACCCCCCAAATTTTGTATCGGTCCGTCTGATTTTCTTGGCATGGCTCAATTGATCTAAGCTATGATAAATAGGGGCTTGGGCCAAGGCATTAGGGTTCCTGTTCTCGTTCTGATGCAACATACTATTATGCGGGCTGACAAGCCTCTATCATGCCTGGCCGCTTCAGCTTGTAGGAGGGGTAGACCTGGGACCATAATCTTAAAGATGCAATGCAACGTAGGTGGTAGATATACCGGCACCTTGGGAGAATAACTACCATTGCTGATACGGCCTGGGCACGACTAGGCTGTGCTGCCGCTTGACTTGCAGACGGTGAACGTATGGCGCCGTTTTTGGAACAACGCCCCCACATTCCCCTGTAAGTCGACCCAGCCTTGTATTCTCAGCTAAACAAGGAAAGGCTCTGGCACCTCTTTGCAAGGCAAGATACAAATACGATCCCAAGATGGAGTTGTCCTGATAGGCCGCGGCATAGCCTTGTGTAGAAATTTGCCTAACAGCGCCTAAAACGGAATACATTAACAATTTAAACAACTGCAGAGTCTATAGAATTCTTGGTAGCATCCTTTACCGGCCTAGCAGTCTTTACTTCAACAAAAATCCAAAACGATCGAACATAAACAGAAGCATAGGTTGTCTAGCACAGCGCTGTGATAACTCATTTCACAAATGTTAGGATACGAATATCTTCTTTGCGGACTGGCAGCCTATGTTTCTTATTCAATTCATTGTACGGAGTAAGATATGTAGGTACAAACTTCACGTCTTGGTAGAAGCGAGGACAAAATAAAAGAAGAAGTATTGTACTTTCCTTTAAACTCTCCATCATGCCAAGACTTTTAAAACTCTTGTCATGCGTCTGTTGTTCCTAAATGCGTTATGTTTTCATGCATATTGGAACTTACGGATTTATGCATTCGTGCATTTCATATTTACGATTACCGGAAAGACGATACACTTTTTGGGTCGCGCCTGCCCTTTACCAGCGAGACCCACTTTTTGTCTCTTGCACGGTT
Organism: Grosmannia clavigera kw1407; assembly: GCF_000143105.1. Lineage (NCBI taxonomy): Eukaryota > Fungi > Ascomycota > Sordariomycetes > Ophiostomatales > Ophiostomataceae > Leptographium > Leptographium clavigerum. The sequence goes on along the minus strand of NW_014040569.1, from coordinate 199,738 downwards.
AATTTTCTTTTTTACCTGTAATTTTTTTGTCACGTTCGAAAAGCGAATGCCAGTACGTCAACCTTAACCTCAACCTGATTTGTGTGTTCTATCATCATCACTTCAAATCGCCCACAACACCCGAAGTGGACAATCGACGAGGAGCACAGACGACATCGGAACACCTTGTCAAGGCAATAAAAAGGCTCACCAGCACTTACATATTTCTACCATCCGTTGCTCATTCCCCCACCACTAAACCCCCTATCTGCCACATTTGGCAACACTTTATTTTGCGATTATTTCCGCACCACGACTCGTTGACCTTTACTACAAGCCTGCCTCTGCCTTTTCGTGGCAAATCTACCGCTTCTATTATCAGTTCCCCCCCCGGCCGTTTGGTTGCTGCAAGCCGTAGTTGATTTGTTTCTCACGTCTCCAGTCGGACCACCGCGCCCTCTTCTTTCTTTTGTCCCCGCCCCTGGCATCTAAGCATCCCAACAGCTACCGAACCTTGTGCATACCGATACTGCCTCTCTAGAAACCACATTTAAAAATTTCGAAAATGTCGACAAACGGAGTTAGCCACGAGCAGTACAGTGCTACTGTTTCCAGTACCAACGAGACGAGCCAAAACTCCTCCTCCGGCGGCAACCTCTCTAAAGACGAGGTTGGCTGGTACTTTGTGGAGCAGTATTACACCACACTGAGCAAATCTCCTGACAAGCTTCATGTGAGTAGAATTTGAACTTATTCGTAAACACCCAACGTTGCAAGGCATATGCTGACAAAAATGTCCCCGCCCCCTCATTAGCTTTTTTACGGAAAGAAGTCACAGTTCGTCTACGGGCTTGAGGCTGAGGTTTCCCCGGTCTCTGTTGGCCGCCAGGTATGAATTTATTGCAGCTATGTTAACTACAGTGGCCTATCCCTCTTACTAATGTGTAACTTTAAATACAGGACATCCAGGAACGTATCCACAAGCTCGACTTCCAGGACTGCAAGGTGCGGATCTCCAACGTCGATGCTCAGGCATCCTTCGACAACATCGTCATCCAGGTTATCGGTGAGACTTCCAACAAAGCAGAAGAGCCCCGGAAATTCGTCCAAACCTTTGTTCTCGCCCAGCAACCATCCGGCTACTTTGTGCTCAACGATATACTGCGCTTCATTAAGGAAGAGGAGGAGGATACTGCTGAGGTAGCAGCCTCCGCCGAGGTTGTCGAGCCCGCAGCTGCCACTGTTGAGGCTGAGGCCGAGACAGAGCAGGAGCCTGAGGTGGAGACGGCCGAGGTGACGGTGCCGGAGCCCGAGCTTGATGCTATTGTCGTTGACAAGAAGCTCGAGGAAGCAAGCACGGAGGTCAAGGACTCGTCAATTACTGATGTCGCCACCCCTGCGGAATCTGTTGTGAATGTTGCCACTGCCAATTCTACCGAAAGCGTGGCCGCACCTGCTCAGCTCCCGGACACGGAGAAGGTCGTCGAAGAAATCGCCGAGGAAGATGTAAAGAAGGTTGAGGCACCAAAGGAGCCCAATTCTACCCCGGCTGCTCCCAGTGCCCCCGTTGCGGCTGCTCCTGCGGAGCCTGAGAAGCCAAAGGGACCTCCTAAGCCGATGACATGGGCTAGCCGTGCGGCAGCTGCAGCTGGAACAACACGGCCAGCCGTGGCCATGCCGAAGCTGGCTTCCCCTGCGTCTAGCATTAACAAGCCTGCGGTACCCGCTGCGGCACCCCCCGTGGCACCCGCTGCTGCGGCAGCTCCGGCGGCACCGGTTTCAAAGTCGGCCTCGGAGACCCCTGTTGCTGCCGCGGCCACCCCCGTTGCGGCTGCAGCCCCTAAAGATATCGGCGAGTGGCAGACGGCTGGTAGCGACTCTAGGCGGCAAAACCGCGCACAGTCGATTTCCGGCTCTGCCCAGGACAAGGATACGACTCTCGGATACGTTAAGTATGTGACGGAGAAGGTGGACGAGCCGACACTTCGCCTGCACTTGGAATCGTTTGGACCGGTAGTGTACTTCGACATCAACCGGCTGAAGGTGAGCTTTTTTTCTCTTCCTTGACACCACGGGGTGTTTGCTGACACAATTTTATAGAATTGTGCATTTATCGAATTTGCTTCGCCTGCTGGTTACCTGGCTGCTGTTGCTGCTAACCCGCACACCATCAATGGCGAGAACATTGTGGTGGAGGCACGGCGTCCTAAGGCCAGCGCCTACGGCGGAGCTAACTATAGCAACAACCGGGGAGGTGTGTCCGGTCGCGGTCGTGGCGGCTATGAAGGCCGTGGCGGCAACCAGGGAGGTGGTCGCGGCAATTTCTCGGGCGGTCAGAACCGCAGCCGCGGTGGTGCTAACGGTGCTGCCCGCGGCCGTGGTGCCCCTTCTCAGGTGGCCAGCGCCTAAACGGGTTATTCTTCGGTCTTGCCACTGAGAAGCGGTGAGGAGCCGGAAGTCCACATGTGCTGTTGGTGAAGGCTCCAGAGACGTCGAGAACTCCCAGATCAAGCTGGAAGAAGTCGTAAGTGAACGCGCCACGATGAACGTGGCGGTCGGGTACGGTTGTGGCGGTCCAAGGGCCAATTTGAGCTTTTCTTTCCCTTAATCAGGCCTTCAAAAGTTCGGGTATGGCTTTTACGGAGGGGCTTGTTCTCATCTTTAAACGGATTCGGTCGTTCGTTAGTAGGGGGACTATTTTCTTGCTGGATTTCGGTACGGCGCTGATTTGTGATACAAAAGCTTCATGATTTGTCAAAAGTGAGGATTTGTGAGAGCATGCACAGCGAAAGGGAGAGGGAGGAGGATAGGAGGAGAAGAGGAGCATATGGAAAAGAAAGCAATGGGTGGGGGATGAACGAGAGACCCCTGCCGTTGCTTCTCATATGTGACGATCCCCTGGCCTTTTCTTGCTTCTTCGACCTCGTTCAACATTGTTTTTCTTTTTTCTTTTGTTCTCTGAACCGCTTGGTTGAAGCATTTACAAGAGGCCTGGAGGCGGGAGAGGGGCAAGCGGCATAAAGGGGGAGATGGGAGGGGGACACACGAGACAGGACAGCATGATGCCCGTGGGCAAATGCTATACTGCTTCACACCTTCATTCGGGGCGGTTCTGGAGACGGGTAAATGAAAGGGGGCCTGTACATTAGGAAATCAGGGCGGGATGCCAGGATGTGGCAAGGCAGTAAAGAATAATCGAGACATGAATAACTAAAGGGTGTTGGCCTTTGCCTTACGAGCACTCTGTAGATTCGTGGAAAATGGTCGAGATTGTGAGATACGATGGTGTGAGGAATTGGCTGGCCAGCTCTACATAGTATTCGGTACGACACACGGTTACAGCAAACCGTCCTGGTGGCGGCAAAGGCGGCCAGCGATGTTTGGTCCGTGTTCATCAAAACAGAAATCTCGCGCCCCGCTTTTTCTGGAGCCACGGCCAGAAGATTGTCGACAAGGACACGGACATGGACAATGACAAGGGACATCGGAAAGAGGGCTCGCACGAGCAGGTGGGATACTCATACTCTGTACGAGTACTCCGTAGACTCGTATTTCAACTTTTGTCGATCAGAACTGGAGGCGTACGAGTACGACGCAATGGTCACGGAGCTGCATCGGGAGACGGAGTGGACGACCTAAATACTCGGCCGTTGTTGCGATGTCTCTTAGTTCGCAGGGGGCAACATCCAGTAAGAAGAGCGGCAAAACAAAGAAGGCTCATCTTAGTAAAGCGCCTTCCCGAATAGTGTTCGCCCGGGTGTGGTGGTGTTTCTGGGGTTCGTTGATAGCGCCGATCGTCGGGAAATTCAGAGGAGACAAATGGCGCAGAGGCAGGGGAGCTTGCCCGTACGAGGACAGAGCACGGTAATAACGCTATCGCACAGACCCAGCAGCTGATAAGCAGACTCGGCTATAAGAGTTTGTGTGGCAACAGCATGACAGGAAAGCACCTACCTCGAAGAGCCTAGCTGGTGGTTTGGCTGCGTGGACTCGGCGCTGCACAGCCTCAATGGGCCATGGGCTAGTCCTGCTGCAGTGGCCGTTGTCCCTGGTGGATCGGCCATGGTGTTCTTGCCTTCCCCGGCCCATCAGCCGCACAACGTGACTGTTATAGGAAGGAGCTGTGCTGGCAGGACCGCTTGATAGGTAATGGGATTACGAGAGAGGATGGCAGGCGGTGACGCAGAAGGGGAGCCCCTCTGACTAGACAGGCTTTTTAGCGCACACAGCAGTGCGCGTCGGGCGCTAGAGCTGATGCTCTCCGCAAGCACTGATGGAAAGAGAGGCATAACGAGGCCTGGAGATGCTAGTGTGGGCGTGACTGGCACCTGTTGCCGGCCGGCTTAGACGGATGCGGGCAACGGCTCATTCATTATTTTTTCCGTATTATTATACGAGTATTACTCGTGCTCTGTTCTCTGTTATTTCCACTTCATGGTTTGCACAACGTGGTTGTGCTCAATGTCTCGCCCACAGACATACGACGGGACTGCCTTTGATCTGTCTATACCGGGCTGGGTGCTATTATAGCAGGACTCGACGACTGGGGTTGAGAGAGAGAGAGAGAGCGAGCGGAGGGGGGAGGCAGACGCGGACTCGACGACAAAAGTCGGAAATTGTTGACGACAACGAAATAAGACGTGCAATGATGATGGAGCGAACAGTGTCCCAGGAAACGCTCAGGCTAGCGGGGCCAGGATCTTCGGCAGCACCGCCGTCGCCGACGCTGCAACGACGCTCGTCCCTGGAGGAGGACTACTTCTACCGGCAGTTGATGACGGTGGACAAAAAGCCGAGGGAGCCGCCACCATCGTACGAGTCAACGCTCAAGAAGATGCGGCGGGCGGAGGCGGGCGAAGCGGCACCAGCAGAGCCGGTCTCTCCAGCCTTGGCCGTGTCGTCGACGGTGATGCGCAAGGTCAAGAGCAAGGGCAAAGAACGGCTGGACGGGCTTGTGCGCAGCAGCAGCGCGGTCGAGGAGCTGCCAGCGTACACGTGCGACATCAACATGGAGGGCGTGTTCCAGCGCAAGATGGAGATCGAAAACACGACCAAGCGAGCGGCCGACCGGCGGTGGTCGCCGGTGGTGGTGAAACTGCGTGGCACGGCTCTCGAGGTGTACAGTTGCCGCAAGGACCGCAGCTGGGTCGGACGGATGGCCCGTGGAGGGCCGGGTGTCTCGCCGGATAACCCGCCGTGGCTGCGGCCTGGCAGCCTGGAGAAGAGCTACAACCTGACGTATGCGGACGCGGGCATAGCATCCGACTACATCAAGTAAGTCGTGTCGGTCCTGCCTGTGCCAAGAGAGGCTGTGGCTAACGAGCACGTCCACTCCCGGCAGACGTCGTTATGTCATCCGCGTGCGAGCCGAGACGGACCAATTCCTGCTTGCGTGCATCGAGCTGGAGACGTTTGTGCGCTGGCTGGACGCACTTTTTGCGGCACTCAGCATCGCGCTGCCCATTGACGAGCGCGATTTTCCGCGAGACCAGAGCATCCCGCGGCTGCAGCGAATCCGGTGGTATCGTGGACGTGATCGCGAGGCGGGCGCCCAGCAAGACGGTGCCCGCGAGCTGCAGGAGGCCCTCGACGGCGAGCTGCAGCGGGCGGAAAGCCTGGGTGGAGGTGTGGAAGAGGGCAGTGGCATTAGCTTGGGCAGGATCGTCTCCCGATCGTCTGTCTTTACGGCCACATCGCGGCTGAGCGAGAGGACCGTTTCGGGACCGCCAGCGGCTTCGGCGGCTGCTTCGGCGGCTGCTTCTGCTGCTGCTGCTCGTGCAGCAGCTGCTGCCCAGGCAGCTGCGGCCTTGGTGGCACCGATGGCCCCCTTGGCCACGCGACTGTCGGCGACAGACTATCCAAACGACGCGGTCGACACGCAGACGGGCAAGTGGCAGCCGCGACACCGCTGGACGACGACGCACGACATGGTGTACGCCAAGCTGTGCTATGCGACGCTGCTGTTCCGCAGTCCGCGCAAGAGCAACTACATTGTCATGCGCGGCAAGCAGTGGTTCGTCGACTGGACGACGGGCAACATGTTCCGTGTCAGCCCGCCGCGCTACGGCGAGGTCGAGCTGTTTGGGCCCTGGCAGGTGGTCCGGACGGAGAACGCGCGGATCTGAGGATGGCCGGGGCGGAGCGGATGTATATACCTTTTGTCTCTTACCTTTGGCTTGGGTCATCAGCGGCGTTTTGCATTCTCTTTCTTGGATCGACAACATCTTGGCATGGCCACCGTGGAAGTAGGAGACACCACAGCGACCTGCATTTGGACGGAAAATCTTGTATTGGAGCATGGTAGGAGGCACGCAGGCAAAAATACGAATACAGGAGAGAACATGTGAGGACGCCTTGTAACGCCGTGATGTCGTAGAGGGAACGAGAGAGAACCAATCAATGCTTAGTCATCATTTCTAGACGCCCGTCATCTCGGCCTCAGCAGTGCGCGTCTCGCGTGCGAGCTCAGCGAGCAGAGCAGCGTCGTCGGATCCGCGGTGGTCGAGCAGGGAGGCAGCAGCGTCAGCGTCGGCGAGGGCGCGTTCGAGGGTACTGGCGAGCCGATCGGCCTCGGCCTGCTGAGCAGCGAGGCGGGCGAAGCGAGCCGCGTTGGTCTGGTGGGAGGCGCGCAGGCGAGCGGCCAGATCGGCAGCCTGGACGCGTCTCTGGGGAGCGAGATGGGCGTCGAGGACGACGGCCGGGGGAAGCGTGTGCGGCGGTCGTGGTGGTTGGGGTGGCTGTGAAGGCTGTGCGAGCCGCCGCTGTCGAGCGGCCCGGCCGAGCGCCTCCAGCTCGTTCAGCCGCTGAACCACCTGGCGCTGCCGCATGACGACGCCAAACTCGGCCGCACACAGCTCGCCCAGCCGCCGCACCATGGCCCCGTGGACCGTTCGCAGGGCTGCCGGACTGCGGGTCGCCGCTGTCGGATAGCAGGCCGCGAAGTCGTCCCAGCTCACGCGCGCCAGCGTGTGTGCCAGCGTCGTGCCAAAGAGATCCTGCAGCCGCGTCGCCCGTGGTCCCGGCCGCGGTGCCTCTTCCTGCTGCTGCTCTTGTTCTTCTTGTTCTTCTTGTTCTTCTTGTTCTTCTTGCTGCTCTCCACTCGCATCCACCTCGTCGTCTGGCTGGCCGACATCCATCGCGTCCCCGTCACCGTCGTCACGTTCAGGTCCCGCCGTTTCCGCCGTTTCCGCCGTCTCGTCCGGTGTCGCCATTCTGCCGTGCTGCGTCTCGTTGTTTGCGCCGGCTTCGTTGGCGCGGGGGTCAGACGCGTCTTATCGATACGCCAAATATGCAATTAAACATCAATTACAACATGTACTCCGTACTCTGTACTCTATATGCACGTAAAGGCAACTGCTGAAACCAACCACCATTTCATTAACATCAGGCCGACCTGTCTCTCTATAATGTAACTACATCTCACATCTCGCATCTCACATACGGCTATGCAACACCAACGACTCATGCAGATCAAACAAGGCCTATTGGTAGTCCACCCGCGACGGCTGTCTGCTCGTCTCGCTTCTCTCCAGCCGCCTTCTCCGCCGCCGTTCGGCTGCTGATGGTCCCGAGAGGTCTGGCGCCAGCGTGCTTGCGCCATCACTGCCCTGCCGCCCGCTCGACCCCGGACGAGCGGCTGCACGTCGTCCCCGTGGCGACGGACTCATGGCGCTCCACGTCCCGTGTGTGTCCTGGCTGACTATGCTGGACAGCGTGCCTTGATCTGGTCCTGCCGGGTGCATCATGTTGTTGTTGTTCGATGGTCCTGCAGCGCCGACACTGCTCTCGGCCTCGTGCTCGTCGTGGCTCTCGCCGCCACCACCGCGACCGGCTGCAGCCCCGCCCGAATAGTACGTCGAGTCCTTGGGCCGCCGGCCACCTGCAAACGGTGGATTCGGGGGATCCAATGGCGCGTGCACCGTGCTCTCGGACGGATTAGTCAGCTGCAGCTGGGGCGGCGACTGCATCTGTTGCTGGGCCTCTGTCGTCCGCCGCTCAGCTGACTGCTCTGCCCTCCGAATGCCGTTTGAGTCGCGTCGGTATCGTCGTGTGCTTGGCGAGTCCACCTCTGACAGGCTGCTCGCCGAGTCGTCGTATCGTCGTCGCGGCTGCTGCGACCGCTGGGACGGCTGTGATGGCTGTGAGTGCAGCTGCGATGGCGCCGGTTGAAACTGCTGCTGGCTGCCACCGCCTGCGCGCTCTGCTGCGGCCTCCTCATCCGTCAACCGCCGCAAAGTGACGTTGCCGCCACGGTCGTCATGCACCCGCAGCCGCACGCTCACCGGGTTGTTGCTGCTGCTGCCGCCACCCGAATTCGTTGGTCGTCGCTCCTGTTCTCGTTCTCGTTCTCGTTCTCGTTCTCGCTCTGCTCGTCGGCTGCTCTCTCCCTGCCCCTGCGAGTCTCGTCGCTGTCGCTGTGGCAGGACCGTCGGCAGGACAGACGACACATCCGAGTCCGGCATCGCCGGCATCGACACCTGTCCCGACCGCCGCGGGTTCGACGTCCCCTGGCCGGGAATCACTGGTGCCGCTGGTGCCAGCGAGCTCACTGGATCCAACACCGAGTCCGTCATGTCTGACATCGACTGCATCCGTGTCGGTGGTCGTCCGCTTCCTCCCGTCTCCGACCGCCGGTCCCGTCGCAACGGCGTCGGATTGCCTTGTCCTCCCAATCGCCCGTCATCCTCGTCCTCTGCTGCCGTCCGGCCTCCCCGAATCTTATTCGCGATCCACCCGAGCCCCATCCCGCCAAACATTCCTGTCTTTGCCGTGTTGCCCGGTCTCGTCGCCGCTGGCGTCCGTTGCGACGGGCTTTGGTACGGCGAGTCGTCCGATACGTCGTCGTTGTCCTGCACCGACTGATGCCGCTGGTGTGACGGCCGCGGCGGCGTCACCGGCCTGCTGATGCTGCTGCCGTCATAGTCATTGTTGCGTCGGGACGAGCTTGCTGCCCCTGCTGCGGCTCCGGCCGCTGCTCCTACTGCAACTGCTTTGCCCACACCGTGGCCACGGCGAGAGGCCGGCGTCGGCGATGTTGTCCGCGCCGGCAGTCGACTGCTCTCGTCTTCCGTAAAGTAGCTGCTGATCTCGCTCTGGGGTATCGGCTGTCGTCGCGGTGGTGGGCGCTGCGCCCGGCTCACCTGGCTGTTGCGGCCGTATCGGCTAGGCGTGTCCGTTTCCACGGCCGAGTACTCCTCGTCCCGGTTGCGGTCCTTGCGCTTCGATAGCAGATTGCTGAAAAGTGCACCCGCCCCGCCGGCTGCTCCGGCCGCCATCATCTTGCTCATGAACCCACCGCCCGCTGGCTTCTTGTTGCGGTACTTTTCGTCCTCCACAAAGCTCTCTGAGCCTCGGTGTGACGACATCATGTCCGTTCGACTGCGACTGAAGCTGCGGCTGCGACTCCGGCTGCGACTCCGGCTGTCCGCACGGGATCGACTGTCCACACGCGACCGGCTGCGAGATCGTGCCTTGTTCCGGCCTCGAAAGAGCGCCCACGCCCCTGCTCCGGCCGCCAGAGGCGCTATCCAGCGCATCATGCCGCCACCGCTGCTACCACCGGCGCTACTGCCTCCGACCACCGTCGACTTGCGCCCTGACGACCGTCTGCTGCTGTGGTACGAGCCGGAACGGTAGCTACCACCCTGGCGGTGGCTGAGAACAAAGTAGACCAGCAGCAAAAAGGCCATCCAGATGGCGAACAGAATGAAGAGCACCTTGGGCGAGCCGTACAGCGTCAGGCCCAGCGGCACCTGCACGATGCCCAGCAGGGCAACGGCACGGCCAGTCCAGCGGTGCAGATTTAGACGCAGCGAGTGGCGCCCGGCAAGGTGGCGAACGAGTCGGCCGCCAATCGTCTGCACCATGATCAGCGTGTAGATGGCGATCCCGATGCCGTGATGCGGGTTGCTGAGGCTGCGGCGGGGACCGACGGCAAACCAGCCGAGGATCAACACCACCGTCGAGAACATGGCCGCCACCACGTTGAGGTACGTGTGGTAGCGTATCGCATGGCCCGACCGGCTTCGGCTGAACCGCGCAATCATCACGCTGATCGGGATGAGTACCAGGAACGTGATGGCTCCCATGACCGCATGGCCCGTCACTAGCGAATGGTACTGTGCGATGCTGGAGAACCGGTTGCCCATTCCTGTCAAGGAGAACGACGTCTCGGTCAGTTCACGTCACCACCACGCTGTCAAGAAGAGGAATGCAGCTGGACCCACCATTGTAGCGCATCGTTGCAAAGTTGAGGCCCTCGAGATTGGGCAGCAGAAAATCATTCTTGGTATAGTCCCAGGTCCCGTCGCCGACCTCGAGTGTGTTCGACGAGTAGGAGCTGGACCCGGCCGCAGCCAGGGTGTCGACCGGCGCCATGGTGGCCGCTTTGGCAGCGTCGTAGTCGTCGTTGGTCGCTGTTCGTCTCCTGCTTGGCTGAGGAATGCGGGACGGCCAGGTCACAACGGCCGCCGCTCACTATTACTCAGCTCCTCCGCTGCGCTCAAGTAAGACACGACAACGGCCCGGCCTGTGTCGTTGAAACCCGCCTGCTTGATATGCAGTGATGAAGCAAAGAATGTGTCCTAATGTGCCGACGTGCTGATATGTGTTTGCGATCCTTGGACGACGGCAATATTCGATAGGGCCCGCAGCTCCCGGTGCCGACAAAAGGGGTAACAGGAATGTGAGAGACCAAAAAGAAACAAACGGCAGAAATGGCAGAAAGAGGCGGAGATGGTAAATACGGCGTAATGGAAAAAAATACTGGAATCAGGCTTAATCGTCGGATCCCTCCCCCCGCTCGTGTCCAGATACGGGCAAAATCCTGGCAACCTGCAGCACGCTGCGGTAGCTCTCGCCGGCAACAGAGGCGCTGATTGGCCTGGTCTGTCGTGGTGTTGTGCGGTGAGCTTGTCCTGCAGCTGTGTGTTGGTCTATGGCTGGGCGTTTCGTTGATGGGGTGACGAGCTCAAAAGGCCCACTCTTGCTCACAGCAACGCCAGATTAGGTAAGAAATGTCCCGATGTCCCGATGTCACGTGGCAAAATCCTATGTATCGTACGGAGTATGCCTTTGCTTTAGCCGCACGGCACGACACGAATGCGACCGTTGTGCTTGCGGATATAGGTGTTTATGAGCGATACTGGCCAGACAAGCTCGCAGTGAGCATGGCGGTGAGCTGGACATGGCCAGATGTCCGCCCCTATGTCGAAAACACGCTAGCTCCCGTATCGGATAGCGTGTCGTTTATGTAAGCGGTCTCAGCTACTAGACGGAGTCCGGTACCTGGCTCCCGGCTCTCCAGACTAACAAGCGCAAGTACTCCGTACGCAAGGAATACCCCACACAAATTTGATCAGGTGCAAGCCGAGGCAGAGCTGCCTCTCCTGCCGAGATTCCAGCCAATTTCTCCTCCACGAGTCCAGCCGCGCTGAAAAGCATGTCGAAGGGGGGACAAGGAATGCGACCGACAACACGACACATCGCGTCCATGGCCTCGCCCGCTGTCCGTGATTCTCTCCACTAAGCAGCAGAGCGGCGCCCGATCCATCTCCGAGGAGCAAGCACGCGTCTTTTCTTCCTAGCCCTCCGTATCCTCCACCAGCCTTCCTCGTCTTTCGTCATCCGCATCACCAGACGCGACTGTCCGACGAGACTGCTTCTCCGCCATGGCCTCCCGCACCTCGTATACCGCCGCCATCAACCCGGCCTTTGCCGGCAACGGCAGAAGCGGCGGACGCGGTGGCCAGTTGCTGCTCTCGTCGTCCATCTCGTCGCTCTCCACCTCCGTGTCGTCGCGCCATGGTCATCCACGCCACCATCACAGCCAAGCCGGCAACAGCATGTCCAAGATCTATCGCCAGGCCTCCTCGCTCTTCCTGACGCGTCGGCTGCCCGAGGCCCTGTCGACGCTGCTGCCGCTTCTCATTCCGCGGCCTGTCGAAACGGACGGCACCAATGACACAAACGGCACAAACGGCTCCGATGCCCCGTCTGCAGCCGCTGTCGAACCGGCTCCGCTCGCGAGTGCGTCTCGCACCACCCGCGTCAAGGTGTGGAGCCTCTACCTCACCGTCCTCAACGCCATCCTCGAGCTCGAGCCCGACGAGGGCAAGGAATCCTTTGGCACCCAGGAATGGCGCTCTCTCTGCGCAAAGGTGCGCGATGGCGACATCTGGGACGAGGTCGTCCGGAACGGCTATCATGGCCAGGAAGGTGACGTTGACGCTGATGTCGTCATCAATCTGTAAGCCTTCCTTCTCTTCTCTGTCTGACCCACTCTCCACCGTCGCTCTCGCAGCCCTGCTCACATCCTGTCTTCCATCCAGTGCCACGCTTTTGTTGGCACACGCGCCGTCGCAGGCCGTGAACCAGAAGCGGCTCGAGAGCTATCTGTCCTACTCGCAGATGCCGAACCTGGACCTGTCAGGCCACTTTGACGTGCCGCCATCCCCGCGCCACCAGTCGCGCCACCGATCGGCGACCAAGCCTACGCCCGGCACCGACACGCCCCGGGACCTCAATGCCCGCGTCAAGATCCTGGAGCTCTACACCCTGCATGTGCTCCTCCGCAACGACGAGTGGGACTACGCCCGGGACTTTATCAGCGCCAGCCCCGTCCTGGACGAGGAGCGCCGGGAGGCCTTTCTGCAGGCCCTGCAGAGCCTGCGCGAGGAGCAGCAGCTGGCCAGCCAGCGCGAGCAGGAGGAGCGTGAGCAGCACCAGCAGCAGCTTGAGGACGCCCGCCGGACCCGGGCTGAAAACGAGGAGCGCGAGCAGCGCCGAATAGAAGAGGAACGTGCTCGCCGTGAAGACGCCGCCAGCGAACACGGCTCCGTCACCCACCGTCACAAGGCCCCGTCCTATGCTGGACGGGGCCGGTCCTCCCCATCATCACGACCGTCCACAGCAAATGGGGCCGCGTCCGCAACAGCGGCAACAGATGCTGCTTCCGCGGCCACGCCAAAGGGCAAAGGCAAGGCCAATGCCTCCCTGGGATCACGCACCGCTCTCATCTTTCACAGCCTCCGGACCCTCGTCGACCAGATGGGCGCCAGGTTCCAGGCAAGCCCAATGGCCCTAGTCCGTACCCTTCTGTTCATTTCTGCGTTGCTCGTCATGTTGGGGAAGCGAAATGTTCGGGAGCGTCTGGCTCGTGTCCTGGGCAGCGGGTGGAACAAGGTCAGGGCTACGGCCGGCATGGGTGTTAAAGTCAGTTACATCTAGGCGTCTGTGTCTTCACGTCTGGAGCGGATATGCGAACCCAGGTATCTCTTCACGGGGCTATTATGTTGTACAACTATTTTATTTTATCAGGCTTCTTTCCAACCGTCGAAATGTCCCCCTTTCCTTTATATAAAACAGGATCCTTTCCTTACTTCAATCTTGGTTCTCCCTCGCTTTCTTCTCCCCCCAAGGCTTCTATCATGCTGTGGGTATCAAAATAATCAGACCGAATACCACCTCTGTGCCTAATTGTTTCCTCTGGCCTGGCCAACTCTAGAAGTGCAATGCCTTGAATTCAACAGAGGACCGGATGTGCCGTGTAACAAGCCCCAAACCCAGGGCAAAGCCAATGCTAGTATTGCGTCCGATTTGTTTTCTTTTGGTAGAAGAGCTGTTGGTTTGTTAGCATGCAGCCTGTTTATCTTCGACCCTCTGTCTGGAGCGGAAACACTTACATCTGTCCTTGAACTGCCCAGGTTTATAATCTTGGGACACCCGTCCCGGTCCTTTTCCAGCCGTGTGCACTCAAAGCAGTAAAAGGCGTCCGAAATGCCCTCGCCACCACACACAACGCACTTGTTCTGGTAGTTGCCGAAGCTGCACTCGTCACAGATCCGCACAAGCGTTGTCGGCCGCACGTACGAGTCGCAGACGGGGCACTTTCCATCGCACTTGTCGCATAGCCGGCCGATGGCAATGCCTGGCTGCTTCCGGCACATGACGAGATCGGGGTGATGGCGAGACATGGCGAGCTGTTGTTAGGCGAGCTGGGCTAATGGAGCAGCGGGGGAATCGATGATATAAAGTGTTTTCGTCCGAGTGAGCTTCAACAGACAATCGGTTGCACTTGGTGCTGTCGAGCGTTTGTCGAAGTTGGAAGACAGAAGCTGTTGCTGTATGGCTTGGATTTATCACCGCTTTGCCACTGGTTTCCAGCCACTTCTGTGGCTGGTGCATATTTGTAACTAGTGGCACGTAAGATGCGGCTCTGGATTCGAGTTTCCCGATTTACGGAGTACAGAATACGGAAACCGACATATGTTACATGCCAGTGTGAATAAGCAGAACTCAAGAGAAAAGCATAATGTTCAGAGTATACAGGAATTGCATCTGCTTTTGTATGGTACATGCTGTATCTGTTACTGTTTCAAGCCTCTAGCACCTATGCATGTATCCACTATTGTTCTTATCGAATTGTCGAATTAGCCATTTAGCTCAACCTTCCAGAAGCTCAGCCGGATTGTTTTATCTCAAGCATTCTCGGTTCTGTAGCCGGCGTTTCAATCGGCCATCATGCCCACGAGGCGATCCTTGACACTTTGGGGAAAGAATATGTAATCCCTGCTCGCTCCGTCCCCACCATCAAGACTTCAGTAAATCTCCGAAAGGGGCAGCTTGTATCTTGGATAGTCATGACGACCAATAGGCGAGTAGCCAAGAGGCTTGCGCGAGATCTCAAGTCGGCGCGTGGCGAGTCTTCCATGCTAACGAGGGCTTGGCCTCATGCAGCGATTCCTTCCTCACCCCAGATGGTGAGGAACCCCGATCAGACCAGGCTGTAACCAACTCGCATTGGGAGGACCGCAAAAACGGACAGCCAACGTCGCCGCAGACAGGCAAGAGACGGAGAGACTCAGAAGGGTGTATGTCCCTGGGAGAGGTAGAAGACACGGGACCGCAACCGAATGACGACCCCCGAGACGACGAGCCGGCGATCAAGCGGGCCAAGGTGGCTGATGAGCGAGGCGACGACGAAGGGCCGGCGCGCAACGGGCGCCAAGACGAAACCGGCCGAGACGACATCCACAGTCGTCGCCATAGCCATGGCCGAAACGGCAGATCAGGCCCTGGGTCGGTGGGCAGCCAGGGCCTCAACTACTCCGATCACGAAGGGGGAGAGCAACGGGGAAGCTGGGATCGCAGAGAGTCTACGAACCGCGAGGAACGCAGGGAACGCAACGAACAAGGCCGGTCACACAGCAGGCGTCCTTCTCCTGTAGCCGAGCCGAGCGCACGGGATGCACCGAACCGGCGCAAGGTCAGTGTCTCGCAGGAAGAGCGCAAGCGCGGACAACGGCTCTTTGGCGGCCTTCTCAGCGCACTCAGTCAGCCTGCAAAGCGCTCAGCGCCACAGGCGCATCGGAGGCAGGAACCAGAGCAGCAGCAGCAGCAGCCAGAGAAGCGAGAAAGCAGAGAAGAGAAGCAGCAACAGGCTGAGCGCGTTGCCAAGCTGGCGACGGCACGCAAGATCGAACAGATCAAGTTTGACGAAAGAGTGGTGGGTGACCGGTACTCCCATCCTTTGCGCATGGTCCGAGCTAACACTGGAAGATGCTCGCTCGCCATTCGAATCTGCTTGCCCTCGCGCGCAACCTGCAGACCAGGAGCGAGCCGAAACTAGTGAGTGCTACCACAGTCATGTCCTATCTCCAGCCGAATGGACAGTCTGGGACCGTACGCTGACACGATTACAGTACTACCGTCCGTGGGAGCTTAGCAAACATCAGGAGCAGATCATTGAGGATCAGATACTAGCCGCAGAAGAAAATATTGAGCGTGAAACAAGCGAGTTTGCACGCCAGAAGCGAGAGAGACTTGCAGTGCTGGGCGTCGTGGCATCGAGCCCACCACATGAGCCTGAGGTCACGACCAGCGCTGCTAAGACGGAAGTGGAGGACAAGGCTACGGCAGATGGACCTACCACGGCTGCCAGCAAGGAGCCCGAGGACCAAGAACCAGCTCCGCCTCTGCCATCAGTAATGTCTCCACTACATCCTGTATCGGACGAGAAGGACGATCAGGCAGAGGAGGCGGAGGAGCCCGAACATCATGACGATCAGACACACCGGCACGACCATGACGACAGAGACAGGGATATCATGGTGGAGACAGAGGAGGACACGGTGATCTACTGAGAGCCCATAAGTTTTTACATTTTGATATCTAGTGCTTTTCTGATGACCCTATGTTGTCGTGTAATGGGATGTTGCCTTCCACTTGCAGGCAGGCCATACGATATCAGGGCGTACAGGATACACCTAATAGAAATCAGAGCCTGTGGCGAGGCCGTTGGTCTTTTTGACCGAAATAGAAGATAAACGACTTTGCATCGTAGGCAGACGAGAGACTGGTAACTTGGACGAGGACGTGCTAGGCGCTGATTTTCGCGCTGTGCGAATTGCTTAGCAGCCTGAAGCGGGCTGCTCCGGCCGGGCGATCTGCTGAACGCGGGGGCGTGTGGCCTCTGCCTGGTACGAAACGCTGCTGCCTCGCGCCCGAGCTGTAGTGGCGCATGATCCGACGCGCCCCATTCGTCGCTTCCCTCCGCATTCTGCTGAAAAGCAGGGCAGGCACGCGTCGTCTGTCAGCCACGTCCGTCAGACAAGTCCGATTTTGACCCACGACGATCAAGGCGATTGATCACTTGTCTGGCTTTCTTTTTGCCGGTGTGCCACGTTTCTAGTGGCGGCCGTGGTTTCAGGCCTCTACTCCGCGGCGACTGGGAGCCCTGTCTCTGATTTTAGTGGGGGTCATTCTGAGAGGCTACCAGTCAGCCTACTGACCGATAGATCCGCCATCGACCTTCTCTACACCAGCAACACCATCAACGTCACGAGCAGTCCCGACCCCCATATTCATTCCGATAAAATCGCGGGTCTTTCCCCCAGAAATGCAGCGGCAGGCAAGCCAGAGGACGAACTCGATCTGCCCGTGTCGTCCATAAGAAGGGACAGCTTCTGTCAAGCTCGCACCCCTAATACCTACAATACGCCCATCAGGCGTACCAGCAAGACACATATTCCCATCATGGCCATCATAGACCGGCTGCGGGGCATCCTGCCGGCCAAGGCAGCGGAGGAGCGCGAGTATGCGCCGCTGAATGGGGGCCCGCTGGCGCTCGTGGGCGAGGACGAAAACGGTTACGCGACTTCGTCGCTGCTGGAAGGCTCGGGCGAAGACATCGAGACAGAGAACGAGGCTGTCTTTTCGTGGATGGAGTACAGCATCTTCGCCATCATCGGCGTGGCCATGCTCTGGGCGTGGAACATGTTCTTAGCGGCGGCGCCATACTTCCAGATGCGCTTCGCTACCGACCCGTGGGCCCTAGCCAACTTCCAGTCGACCATCACATCCGTCTCGACTGGGACCAATCTAGCAGCTATGCTGGTGCTGACCAACATTCAGTACTCGGCCTCATACCCGTTTCGTATCAACTCGGCGCTGGTCATCAACGTTGCCGTGTTCGGCCTGCTGACGGCCTCGACTTCGCTCTTCCTGCACGTCTCGCCGACCGTCTACCTCGCCTTCTTGCTGCTCATGGTCTCGGCTGCGGCCTGGGCCTGCGGCCTCATCCAGAACGGCGCCTTTGCCTTTGCCGCGTCGTTTGGTCGCCCCGAGTACACTCAGGCGATCATGGCCGGACAGGCCGTTGCCGGCGTGCTGCCGCCCATTGCCCAGATGGTTTCTGTGCTCGCCTTTGCGCCGTCTGGAGGGCCACCCGGCGGCCCACCACCGAAGTTGGTATCAGCCACCAGCAACGACGTTATCAGCAACCAGGACGCCATCGCGGCCGCCGGCACGTCGGCATTCTTCTACTTCTTGACGGCAGTCACCATCTCTGTCGTGGCCCTTGCCGCCTTCCAGCCGCTGGTCAGACGCCACCACCGGCTCGTGGAGGCCCGCATGGTCGAGGCGCTCTCGGAGAGCATGGCATCGATCGAAGAGGCTGAGCGGACTGCACGCAAGGTCATCGGCATGAAGGCGCTATTTCGCAAGCTGCATTGGGTCGCGCTGACCGTGTTTATGTGCTTCCTCATCACCATGTTCTTTCCCGTCTTCACGCCCAAGGTGCTGTCTGTCACGACGCCGCGGTCACCGGCATCGAGTACCAGCCCCGACGCAGCGCAGCCCCCGCCGATGTCGCAGCAGCCGAGACTGTTGCAGCCGTCGGCCTTCATCCCACTCGCCTTCTTCTTCTGGAACCTGGGCGACCTGCTGGGCCGCATGTCAACTATGCTCCCGATGGCGACGAGGCTGCGCCAGCGGCCCGTGGTGCTCTTCGTGCCGAGTGTGGCGCGGCTGGCCTTCTTGCCGCTGTACTTGTTGTGCAATCTGGGAGGACGCGGTGCCTCGGTTAACAGCGATCTGTTCTACCTCTTTTGTGTGCAGCTGCCATTTGGCCTGAGCAGTGGCTTCCTCAGCTCCAGCGCCATGATGGCGGCCGGCGAGTGGGTCAGCGACGGCGAGCAGGAGGCGGCCGGTGGTTTCATGGGTCTCTGTCTGGTGGCCGGCCTGACAGTCGGCAGCCTGCTCAGCTTTACGGTTGCGCGGATATGACCGCTTTGTTTCCTTGATATGCGCTCGTCTGTCTGGGTTTGGGTCTTTGCTCTTCTCCTTCATCTACAATGCATTGCCTAGAAGCGGCAAGCTGCATGAGTACTTACGATTTTAGATACTGGATATTTGTCGCCTGTTGTACTAGGCGTTTACGGCATTGCTTTTACTTCTCTCTCTTTTATGTACTTTTTCTTCTTCATTGCAATGGCGTCCTACGGCAAGATACAAGCAGCTAATGATATTTGAACCGTTACCATGTAAAAGTCACCACACTCGCGTTCCACCACGCGTGAATGTTAGCACGATCATGCTGTGTAATGGTCTCGTTATCTCTTGTCCGAAAATGTGCCACCGTGTATGTATGAAGAGGTGACAGACTATAAATGCATAAATGCTCCCAGTAAATGCCAGATTCCGCCAGCCCCTAGCTCCCAGATCCCAGCTGTTTATGTCTGTCTAGGTCCAACCTCGCCCGTGATGCTGAAGCCAGCCGAATGTCTAAATATATGATGCCTAGTCCTAGAAGTACAAGTAGTATACAGAATAAGCCGCCAGGAGTCAGCGCTCCAGCCAGCACTGCGTGGCCTGCCGCGGCTCCTCGGCGGCCGTGTAGAAGCCGCCGTCGATCAGCTCGCGCTCCTGGGCCTGCCAGCGGGCCAGACGGCGGCGGCCGTCCTTGCGGTCGAGGTCGCCGAGCTTGGCACTGACGGCAGAGACGCGACCGTCGACGTGCAGAGACACGCGCAGGTAACAGGTGCAGTCGCGCAGCGTCATGGCGGTCTGGAGACGGTCCAGCGCCTGAGCAGCAGCAGCGCCGTCGTCGCCCGGTCGGATACACAGCGCGCCCTTGGGGTCGTACTCTCTCTGGATGACGGCCAGGCGGCGGAAGAGATCGGTCGTGCGTACCCAGCGCACAATGGCAGCACGGGCAGCCGGAAGCAGCGCCGAGGCAGGGTCGTTGGGCCCGAGGTGGCGGCTGAGGTAATCCCAGAGGGCATCGTCGAGGCGATCGGCCGCCTTGGCCGTTCCATTTGCACGGAGCGCCTGCTCTTCGGCCACGAGCACGAGCGGACACGGCTTAGGAGTCCTGCTGGTCTTTCCAGGTCCCTTGCTGGCCAGGGCAGCCGACAGGGCGCAGGTGCGACAACGACGGGCGCCAGAAGGAGCGGTGGGCGACTGGGCAAGCCACTTTGGCTTGAACTGGATGGTGGCGGTGGCAGCGGTGGCAGCGGTCATGTCCTCGACGAGCAGGGCGACGTCAACGTTATCGGCCACCAGACAGCCGGCCCAGTCGGGACGACGGCGGCGGTGAGGATCGTCGTCGTGGGCTGCCAGCAGGCGGTTGAGATGGGGGTGAAGCTGAGTGACACCGCAGACAAGACGCTGGCCGACGAGATAGTCAGGGCCAATCAAAGGCTGCAGCACTGACACATAGTAATCGTGGTGGTCGATGCAGACGTGGGGACTGACGCCAGGAGCAGCCTTGGGGACGCGGAGAAGATGCGAGGTGATGATGGAAGGGTGCAGCATCGTGGTGGATACAGGCGCTGCAGAGGCAGCTGTAGAAGCAGCAGCAACACCTCCCGGCCTCATCTGGAAGACTGCATTGGCGGAGCCCTCAGCAGCAAAGGTACAGGTCACCGTCGTGGGAAGGACACCTAGCTTGGCGGAAGGCGGAAAGGATCTCCGGGTAGATGTGGATGTCGAGTTGGAGGTGGAGACGACAGTTGAGACAGCAGAGGCGCCGGCAACATCGCCAGCCGGCGGGACGACGATGGCAGCATCGTCCCCTTTTCCGGCCATTGGCTAGCGAGAGTGCGATTGGGGGGGTGGGCTCGTGAAGAGATGCCAGAGCGCAGAAACCAACCCAGAACAGTCGGCTGTGGGGAAAGAGAGCGTGGGGGGAGAAGGGAAGGGTATGGGGGTCGTGGACGTGGGCAGAGAAGGGAAAAAAAGAATGCTTGTCTGGCAGATTGGCGCCCCGGGCCCCAAAAACCGGCGACGCTTGAAAAGAACACCAAAAGAAGGTGTTGGGCTAAAGAAATAGATGTCTTCGTTCGCGGCCGAAATTGGCAATTAAAACGGGAGGCAGGCTACGTTCAAAGATATGTAAGATACATAGTAAACGGCAGGCGCCGCCAGAGCCGCCTGCAGTAAACACCACGGCTGCTTTTTTCCCCCTTTTCTCCTAATGCCCAACGACCTCGGCCGTCTCGTCGCCGCTTCCTCTTCTGGCCGTCTCCTGTTGCGCCTCGTTCCTCCTAGATTACGTGTCATCTCATAATCCCCATGTACGAGCATACTCGTATTCAGATATCCGCTTAGATTCCCGCTCCTCTCGGCCTCTCACAGCCTACATCCCAGGGATGGCAGCCCATCAGCCCATGCACCACCTGAACGAGGACGTCAGATGCACACCACGCCGCCTGCTCTCATTGGCGACAGGCCCGTCCGGCAGGACCGTCTTACCCGCGGGAGCACGGCCAGGGACCACGAACCACAAACCCTGAACACGGCCACAACCACAAATAGTTCCCTTTTAATCTCCTCCCGTCTCTTCTAATCTCTCCTCTGATCTACCCTGTGATCTGATCTATCACGCCCGGCAGTCCTCCCCCCCACTGACATGGGGCATGTGGACGCCTGATGTTCCTGGCCACCTCGCAGGGGCTGTATCGCACCCATGCACGGCCCTGGCCCTCTTCTGCATGCACTCTGCATCCGTCCCTCTTCTGCTTGCCCATTTCGGTCCGTGAGAGTTACGGCATGCAAGGCTCTCGGGCCATCTCTCTCTCGTCCATTCCCTTCACCTTGGCTCCCCGGCATCGCCCTCTTCTGTCTCAGCTGCCCAACTGTGGCCACTGGCCGTCGAGACAATTCGAAAAGGCGGTGGAGCCTCGCGCCGTCACCGCCTCTCCTCTCCTTGCATGCGTTCTGTTGTCTTGCCCAATGCTGAGTTTGTCTCACTCGTACACCCACGTAAGACGGCCTACGGAGTACGGAGTACTAGTTGTCTTTTTTCCCTTATTCTTGCCTGTCCGATAAGGCACATGAGCTTCTACAGCCCTCCTGAACATCCCCCTTGCCGGGTGTCTCAGGATATCTCACATGCCTCCGTGAACTTCCGCTTGGCCCAGCCGCTCGTGAGAGGCCGCTCGGGGACAGACGTCATAACAGGCCACACGAAAAGCAGTCAACTGGGCTCTCGTACGGAGTATTGGCTTCCCCTCCCCTTTGCAGTGCAGTGCCCCGCCAGCCTGAAAAGAATCGTGTGAGCTTCTCGTTGTCACCCCACCGAAAAACCCCCCCGGATATTTTTACAGTCCCTGCACGCTAGCACTCGCTAGCACTGTAGTGTGCTGTAGTGTGCTGCAGTGTGCTGTAGTGTGTTGTCGCTAAGCCATCGCCGTGCTGTGACCACTGTGGCACGCTGTCCCGCGGCGGCCTGTTATCACGTGCACTACTCCCAAAAACTGCAAATACGGAGTAGATCCTAGTGCGTTGCGGGGGTTTAAGGGAGCTAAAAATACGCGTCTAATTGGCACGCCGACCGGCCTTGTAACCAATTTCCTCACACCACCCATTTTTCTCGGGGGGCTTTTTTCTCCCGTGCTCTGCTATTTTTTTTTTCTTTCCATCCGTCTCTCCGGCTTTCTCCACCACAGCCACTCGCCCACCCACACACACATGAACAGTTCCCCAACCGCCTCGGGGTTTTTTTCTTCTTTTTTTTTCTCGTCGCTCATTCTAGCTTGGCTGCTCTGCTTCTCTATTGTTTCGCGTCCTTCATTTGCTTTGCACGTTCTTGTCCTCATTGTTTGCATAGCCTAGTTCTAATCTTGACATTTCAACCTGCTCCCGTTTTCTTTGTCTTTTTGTTTTCTCTCCGGCCTCAACGCTGCCTTCGACTCGACGGCCTCAACGCCCCAGTATAACCGAAAGCCGAAGTCTCATTCAGCTTCAAGACTTCTGTGAACTCTCCCTCCTCTTCCCCTCCTTCCCTCTTCGACTATACCACTACTCTCCCGCGAAGTTCAACCCTCAATTCTTTCTTGCACTGCCGCAGCCTCCAACTTGGTTCAACATGCAGCAAGGTCTTGAGACCGTATAAGCGATTGGGAAACGGGATTAGCAAGCACGCGGTACGCACACACGCTCTTGCCCCGGGCGCCGCCGCCATGGCCTTCAACTTTAACTGGTCGCCGCTTGCGGCCGATGCCAGCTTCTACCAGCGCGCCCGGGACCTCCTGACCACTGCCCTGAACAAGACTCCGAAGCCTCCCATTATCGTCGACGACATCATTGTCACCGAATTCAATCTAGGCTCCGTCCCTCCCGACCTCGAAATCCTCGAGATCGGCGATATCGCCGCCGACCGGTTCCGCGGCATCTTCAAAATGTGCTATACGGGCGATGCCTTTCTCACCCTCAAAACACGCGTACAGGTTAGTGATATTCTGCGTTCTCTGTAACGCTGCTTGTCGTCCGCCTCCGCAACACCCACTCTCATGTGCTGCGTCTTCGGCCCCTCTCTTCCGTGGGCAGTGGGTCCGAGCGGCGGTGAACACACGATAACGTCTTTCTATTCCATTTTTGGCAACTTTCTCTCCACTCTTGTCTCTGTTTCTGTTATCGTGCCGGCTGCCGTCGGGCAATCACACCTTGGTGCATTTTCTTCGTCCATAAACGCCCTTGGTCGCATCTCACGGTGCTTAGTCTCATTGTTTCCGAAAGAAGATGTTTGGAACCCCGCTGTTTGTTTATTTTCGTTTCTCTTAGCTCTTGCAATTCTGCCGTGAAAGGTGTTGCCAATATCTCTTTCTCGGTATTTTCTTACACACCTCATTTCCCATTTTTACTACACCTCAATGTCATTGCATGTCATAGTTGCTAACATGCGTTGTCCTGTAACAATAGGCCAATCCGCTAAACACATATCTCTCCTCCAAACCATCCTTCACCTCTCCAGAACCACTCGCCGCGGCATCCAGCTTGACGATCCCACTCCAAATCACATTATCCGAAATCAAACTCTCCGCCTTCATTATTGTCGTTTTTTCAAAACAGAAGGGGTTGACTCTTGTATTTCGCAATGACCCCCTCGAATCGCTCAAGGTCTCGTCGACCTTTGACTCCATTCAGTTTGTTAGGGACTACCTGCAACGGACGATCGAGGGCAAACTCCGCGACCTGATGATGAATGAGCTGCCGGCCATCATTCACCGCCTGTCACTTCAGCTGTGGTCGCCCGACCAGGCACCCAAGGAGGACAGCAACGCTACCGCCGATGATGACGGTGAGGTGCGCGTGAACCCGTTAGCCGACGTGCCGCCAGATGCGGTGGACGCGTATGGCAACCCCATCGACGCTGGCGAGATATCGTCACTGTCGACCACAGGCAGCCCAGAAACCCAGTCGCTCTTCTCGCAGAAGAACCTTGTGCGGCTGGCGGCGCTTACCAACTCACACCGGACACTGTCGCTGTTCACCCCTGGCATTCGGGAAGTTGTCTTTCGGGCATGGACACGGCCAGTTGATCGGCAGGATGCCAACGGCAGCGGCGGAACCGGCAGCAGCAGCAGTCCGCCGTTCTCGACACCGAATCTGGCGCGGTACAACTCGTATACGGCAGCAGCAACATCCACGACCGCCACTACTACCACATATACATTCTCCGACACGGGCAGCCAAGTTCACGGTCATTTACCTGCACGGCCATCAATGGTCAGCATGGGCTCCGTGACTACAGGACTGTCCCTGGGTGCCAATCACAGCCGACATAGCAAGGCCTATGGCGGCGCGCGCAAGAAGAAGACGCGCGTGGTCAATCTGCGCAAGAGCAGCGACAGCAGCAGCAGCAGCAGCAAGGCCCCCATTGGTGTCGGTGCGCCGGTCAGCGAGGTCGAGACAGGATCCGATAGCGTATCGGTGCAGGGCGCCTTGTCGGAGCCCATTCTTCCAGCATCGATTCCCGAGGAGAATGAACTGGAAGTACAGCCAGAACTGGCGACAGGGCCCCCGGGCAGACCAGGGCTAGCTGGGCTAGCAGAACTGGGACAGCCGGCAGGACAAGGAGTGCAGGCACAGACAGCGGCCGCCATTGCCATCGAGCCAGTCACCAGCATTGGCGCAACGCTGGCAGCAGCCGGCCGTGCCCCGGACCAGAAGGCGCCTGAAACGGCAGAAGCAGCAGTGCCAAGGGCGATGGTGCCCGGGTTTATGCACGCGGGGGGCGTGCTAGAAGCGGCGCTGGCCGACGAAAAGCGGCGATCTCAGGCGGCGGCGGTAACAGCAGCCGCAGCATTAGCAACATCAACGCGGCCAGGCATAAGACCAGGTACACGGTCCGGCGCACGGCCCAACGCACGGCCACCGCAGACAGCACAGAACGACTCGTCAACAGTGGTGGAGAAGGAGTGGATTATGAAGATGGCGAGCGAGATTGCCAGGCGGGTCTACGACGAGAACCGCAAGAACCCTACCTTTTGGGACGAAGCGCCACCTCCGGCGTACGAGGCTACGAGATAGATGAACCGTTGTATGAATTTATCAAATTGAACATTCTAAAAATTAGTGGATGCACGTGATACGGCGAATCGGTATACATAATTACGTAGTGCTGCGCTTGTATGGACTGTATAAAAGTACAGTGCATCGCTCGTAGAAACACAGTATAACTCATCGCGGTCGGAGCCGTGATTATTGCTCTTAAAGGCATAACAAAAGATAAGGATTAAGTGCCTACTAATCTATATGCCGTCATAGGCAGTTGTGAATAGGTGCGGACACATCCACTTCTTCTAGCTCGTATTCTCGGCGGATCAGACCTCGGGGATCAGCAACTCGGCTTTCTTACTTTTCCGTAATCCTTTTCAGTCTCCCCTTTTCTGCCAATGGGCTCGCTGTCATCGACGGTGTGACTGCTACGAGGAAAGAAAAAAAGCTTTCTCTGCGATTGCGTGGCCACATCGCAACATCCAATCCGCCACTCCCGCTGGTATCCGGGTGCACCCCCACTGCTCTCCACAGTCAGTGACCAGTCGCGACAGCAATCAGCAATTAGCAATCAGCAGTTCTGCTGTTCCCGACCGACGTTGGCGCCCGCCGCGAGACGTCTTCCCGTTGCAGTGCGCCTGCGTCCGCAGCTGGCCAGCCGGCTTTGCAGCCTTCCGACGAGCACGAGCAGCCTCGAGGCATCGACGGTAGCTAGCAGCGACATCCAGGAAGCGATCGGGCGACGGTGGTGCGACCGGGGTGGTGCGTGCGAGACTATGGCGCCGACGAGCGAGAAGAAGGCGGACAGGGCGACGCTGCTGAGCTCGATCAACCCGTGGGGAGCATCTCGGCGCAACGCGTCGCCGGCGCGAGGGTCCGAGGCCGAGACGCCGTCTGTTGGTGTGGCTAGCGGGCCAGGAGGAATCGGAGCAGTTGCGGCAGCCGGAGCGACAGGGGCAGCAACAGTACTGGGACTAGGCTCGACGTCGGGGCCAACGATGGGTTCTGGCGCAGCAACACCGTCAGGGGGCGTGCAGGACCACAGCATCAGCCCATTCTATGGACGGAGCATCCGCGAGTATCCAGCCGGATGCCCGCTGCTGAACGTGCAGTGGTTCCACGCCGTGGACGTGCCGAAGCGCAAGGCCGAGTGGTTCAAGGGCAAGAAGGCGGTGGCCAAGGACGGCAAACCACCGCCACGGCCGAAAAAGTACGTGGCTTTCTCGATATCTGACAGCCGATCGATCGAGACGGCGTACCAGGCGGTGCTGGAAAAGATGGAGGACAGCCGACGGACGTCGGGAGCGCAGGCGTGGGGTACGCGCCGGCGGTCGCCATCCTCACGACGGGACACGGCCGATTCGGGCGACCTGGGCGATATGGGGATGGAGGGAAGCGATGTTGACGGACTGGGACGCGGACAGACCGGCCAGCCTGGTTCCCGTCACGGCCGCGGCGTCAAAGTGCCGGTCAACGAGGATTTCTTGTTCGACGTGAATGTTGAGGACCGCGAGCTGACGCCGGTCTACTGGCTCGGACCGGTCTATGACGTGCGGCGCGGCAGCTGGTTCTATCAGGAGGGCTCGACGCTGCGGCCGTGTGAGGAGAACTTGGCGGCACAGCTGGAGGAGGGCTACCTGAAGGTGCGGCCGTGGCAATATGCGAGCGAGAGCTTGACTGA
Organism: Grosmannia clavigera kw1407; assembly: GCF_000143105.1. Classification (NCBI taxonomy): domain Eukaryota; kingdom Fungi; phylum Ascomycota; class Sordariomycetes; order Ophiostomatales; family Ophiostomataceae; genus Leptographium; species Leptographium clavigerum. The sequence goes on along the minus strand of NW_014040569.1, from coordinate 173,019 downwards.
AGATGCGGGCGGTCCTGGAGGCTCCAGTAGCTCTGGTGGCTCTGGCGGTCCGGGGAGTTCTGCATCTACGCCTCCTCTAACCTCTGCCACTACGTCTACGACGGCTGGCGACTCCTCGCAGCTGCAGACGCACCGGTTGTTTGGGCAGTACATGAACCATGTGGCCACATATCAAGACGCGACGACGGCCTGGCTGTCGACGGACGGGATGCTGTCGTGGGTGACGTCGACCGTGTACGAGCGCTTTTCGGGCGGTGGCTTCATGAGCGGCGTCAAGCTGGTGCGTGGGTACTCGGAGCCAAAGAAGGCCAAGGAAGCCAAGGAGGCCAAAGAGACCAAGGAGACCAAGGACGCAAAGGACGGCAAAGAGAAGCAGCAGCAGCAGCAGCCGACCGGCGGGAATGCAACCGACGAAAAGAGGGCCAAGGCGCTCAAGAGGCGGTCGGCGCCGCCCAGCATACAGTCGGAGCGATCGGACGGCGACATTGGCGGCGGCGACGATGCAGAGGCGGTGTCTGAGGTGCAGTTCCGAGGCAAGCAGCTGCTGTCATCTTTGATGGGAGGCGGCGGAAAGAGCAGCCGCAGCAACAGCAGCGCGAACGTGCCAGAGGCACAAGAAGAGGAGATCCGCAAGCGGGAGGAAAAGGAGATCCAGGATGACTACAACGGGCAGAGTGGAGAGACGCAGGGTCGCGAGATCGAACATCTTGTCCTGGTGACTCACGGAATCGGACAACTACTGGGAATTCGGTGAGTCATCTTCATGATGCTGACATAATACGTTATACGGTATACGCTACACGCATACACTAACACGTCCAGCATGGAGAGCCTAGACTTCATCCACGACGTCAACATGCTGCGCAAGACGCTTAAGGCAGTGTACGCGGGCTCACCCAGTCTGCGGGCGCTGAACTCGGAGCTGCCGGGCGGTCCAGGCAACTGTCGCATCCAGGTGCTACCAGTGTGCTGGCGTCACATCTTGGACTTTCCCAAGCGTAACGAGGGACGGCAGCAGACGCAGGACCTCGGTGACATGAACGAGGAGGAAGATTCATGTAAGTGTGTGGTGGCTCGCTGTTTTTGCCTTTTTGAGACGCTGTCTGACATGCACAAGATCCGGCCCTGGAGGATATCACGATTGAGGGGATGGCGTTTGCGCGGTCGCTAATCTCAGATCTGGCGCTGGACGTGCTGCTGTTCCAGAGCTCCTACCGCGACCAGATCTCGGAGATTGTGGTGCGGGAGGCGAACCGGATCTACCGGCTGTTCCGTGAGCGCAACCCGGGCTTCAAGGGCACGGTGCACGCCGTCGGACACTCGCTCGGCTCAGCCATTCTGTTTGACATATTCTGTCGGCAGCGGGATGACCGGACAGTAGCGCAGTCGAGGCCTGGCAGTGGCAGTTCCAAGCAAGCCCGGGACCTGAGCCTTGCGTTTGACGTTGAGGACTTTTACTGTCTGGGCTCACCGGTGGGCCTATTCCAGATGCTGGAGGGTCGGACCATTGCGGCACGGCCTGAAAGCAGCGATGGGGGAACAAAAGGAGGAGGAAAAGGACGCACAGCGTTTGTGGACCTCACGTTGAACGAGTCGGATGCTGAGCCGCGGGTGGTGTCATCGCCGCGGGTGTCACAGCTGTTCAACGTGTTCCACCCGTCGGACCCGATCAGCTACCGGCTGGAACCGCTGATCTCACCGCCCATGGCCAGCCTCAAGCCGCAGGTGCTGCCCTACACCAAGCGCGGCCTCTTTGGCAGCGTGGCGCCACAGGGACTGACCGGCATCGGTGCCAAGGTTGGTCAGAGCGTGTCGGGCCTGTGGTCGAGCTTGTCGGCTGGAATTGCGAGCAACCTGCTGAACCGCAGCCTGGGCTTCAGCCAGGAAGACGTGGCGAAGCTAGGCCAGGAGGCGGGCGGTGCTGCTGCTGTGTCTCCCGGGGGAGATGTGGCGCTTGTCGACGGCGATGTTGAGACGTTGTACTCGCACTTTCAGAAGAAGCGCGCCAGCCTGAAAGGCGAGGATGCGACGACAGGCAGCCACAGCAGCCAGTGGCTGGCCGAAGAGGCCAAAGCGCAGCGCATGCGTCGTGAGGAGGCCAAGGTGCGGGCGCTCAATCGCAACGGCCGTGTGGACTATAGCATTCAGGAGTGAGTTTGTCTTTCTTGGATGCTGCTGTCCTTTGATTAGTATTAACCTCTTCAGGAGCGTGCTCGACTTCAATCCCATCAACACCATCGCCTCGCACATGGCCTACTGGGCCGACGAGGACGTCAGCCACTTTATCATGTCGCAGGTGCTCTCGCACCGGGCACGACCGACGCGGAAGCGCAAGAACCAGCATGCGCATGAGACGTAGATGGCAAAAGGAGCCCGCTGACAGTCGAATGGGATAGCGACAGTGGAGAGAAGAACTAGGCAGCAACTGGACGGAGTTATTGGGCATAGACAAGGAAGGCGCAAAACAGGAGAATCTGCCATTGAAATTGTGTGGCTAGCATACCGCGCATAATAGACCTGAATAGGAATGTACGCTCGGTGTAGCCCTCAACAGTTCCGTCGAAAGGTGGTGAAATGGCACTCGAATTTTGTGTATTTATAGACATTATTACTCCATACTCCGTATTAGAAAGTACGTATGAAATTGACTGATGGCGTCTAATCCGTACCAAAAGCACAACATGCATCAACACAACGGGCTGCTCCGCTGCAACGAAATGACTCGAGATGCACCGTAACGGCTGAAGTGTGTAAAGAGCAATAGGCAAGGTTAGTGAAGGCAGCTAATCAAGCTTCCAGAACAAATTTTACCCTGCGGAATTTCTGTCCTGTGCAGCCGAAGAAATCGAAAAGGGGTCACGCTCTCAATTTCGTAGCCTAGTCGCATTGCTACCGAACCTTCTGGAGAGAAAGGGGGTGGGGAGAAGGCCCACTGGGCGCGCCTGGCTGTCAGAACAAGGAAGAATCAAAGAAGTTGCAAGGAACAGTCGAGTCGTAAGGTACTTGTTTACATTGGCTTGCCATTGAACAAAAACGCAAAGCATTGCATTAAACCTCATGAATGCAGAGCGTCAAGTTCCTGCCACCAGTCGACTACTCCGTAGTCCGTACGAACGGTACATAGGAACTCGTGCATGGCGGGGATCCACGGCCTCGGCAGCATTGCTGACAGCCATGCTGGCATCTGAGCGTGCATAGAGGCCCACAGACGAGCAGCTGATGGCGTCAGAGTTACATGGCCGGGGCGGGCGAAGAAGCCGGCGTGGTAGCGGCAAGCTGGGAAGAACAGGCGGCCGGGTCCTGGCCGAGTGGCAATAGCCGACAAGCGAGTGATTCTGCACAGGACAATCCCTGCATGCTTCACCGCTGACCACGAATAACAAAGCACGATACTCATCATCTTGGACACGTCTGCAAGACGATCAAACACACCGTTTCCACCAACTGTCGACCAACTCGCCAGCACAAAGCCAGCCAGTCGGGTGCAGCCGCAGCTGACCTGCTGCACAGTCTGTCCTAGACTGCGTTGTTGGCAGGTCCACTATCAGGCCTCTGTGGGGCGTTGGACGGCGCAGCTAAATTACGGAGTACACGTAAATAAAAGCAGTCGGTGTGCTCTGGTGGCCCCAGGCGCTCGGCCAGGGGTCAGAATGGGGGGAAGCAGAAAGCGGCTTGGCCTCGTTTTCTTCACAATCTTCCATCCGGATTTCCAGTTCCCGACAGTACAAAAGAGTGTCGAAGAGGGTGGTCCACGAGTTCTGATCCGTCGTATCACAAGCCCCCTGCTTTATATTCGCTCTCCCTCCTTTTGCTGCATCTGGCACCTTTTTGGCTTTTGGCTTTTGGCTCTTGGTTTTTGGCTTTTGGCGTCTGGCACTTGGCCTCTGGCCTCTGGCATTTGCTTTTGCCCGGTCTAGTCATCCCCACATGTCGCTCCCGGTGCTGTCGTTGGCCGTCTCCGGAGCAGCGGCTGCAGCAGCGGCATCTGTTGTGGGCGACCGTGTCTTTGGACCGGCCAAGCGACAGCGGCCGTCTTCGGCTTTGACATCGACATCGACATCGACATCGACATTCATCTGCGCAGCCGATGGCTTCCTCTTCTTCTTCGTCTACGGCTACATTGTCCGCCACCAGAAACGGTCGCCGACAGCCACACCAACAAAGCTCGGCTTCAACGAGTTTCTCGCCTCGACAGCAGCGGCCGCCTGCTCGCACATCTTCTCGGCGAACACGGCCGCCGATGGGCTGGCTGGCCTGCTGGCCAGCCGGCGTAGCAGCTCGGCCGAGGACCTGGCCCTGACGCTGGACCCCGGCATCGCCTTCTGTCTGCAGCAGGTGCTCGGTTACAATTGCCAGAAGCTGCCGTGGCTGCAGCGTCTGCGCTATGGCAGCGGCCGGAGACGACACCAGCAGGGACGAATCGAACATGCAGCACGGCTCGCTGCGCGCGCGGCTCTCGACACTGCGATTGTCTTTGTGCTCGCAGCCGTCAGCAAGGCCGTCTCCACGACGCTCACGTACCCGCTGCTCACAGCGGGCCGCCAGCAGGAGGAGATGGATCGGGCAGAGAGGGCAGACAGGGCAGAGCGGGCAGAGCGGGCAGAGCGGATCGACAGGGTTCTGGCGGCAAAGGCGGCCGAGACAACGGGGAATCAGCTGTTTGGCTCACGAACCGATGTGGAGATCAAGATGGCGAGCATTGCAAAGGACGCAGCGGAAGTGGCCAAGAGCCCTGCTGCCGGGGTGTCTGCTGGAGCACCTGCAGTCGACACACCCCCGGAAAGCCCCAAAGCTGCCGATTTCAAGGACGTGCTCCACCCTTCCAGGAGCACAACCACAGCCACGACCCCGGCCACGGTTGACATGGCCCGGCCGCCCCAGAGACGACGGCCACTGGCCCTCTTTGCGGGCCTGCCACATGTGCTGGCACGGGCGGCTCTCAGCCACGGCCTGACCATGGCGGGCCAGCGGGTGCTGTACACCATCGTGCTGCGGCTAGCCTATGCTGTTGCGGGGGCGCTGACGCGGCTGATCGAAGGCCGACGTGCACGGAAGAGCAGAGATGCAAACCGTCTGCCGGATTGGACGAACACAGAGCAGACGTACGACCGGAAATTGGTCTACGTCCGCGACGAGGACGCGAACCGAGCCGTTGAGAACACGGTCGAATCGGTCCGGCCGCAGCAGCTGATGCTGCAGAAGCAGGTGCACGAGCACCAGTTTGAGTCCCAGGAGGAGGTGCAGATGGCCTTTGAACAGGTCCAGGCAACCCAGGAGACCTCGACAGAGGCTTTCACCCGGGCGAAGCCTTCGCTGGTCGTCCCGAAACCTGATGCTGTTCACCGGGTCGACTCTCCGGTACCGGTCAAGGCATCCATACCAGCCCCCCCAGTGGAGCTGAAGATTGTGCAGATACCTGTGCAGCAGAAACAGCTGGCGGCCTCGACACCGAGCCGATATTATGGTGGTGGTGGCATGTCTCTCGGCATGGTCGAGGAGCACACCAGCTACGTCCTAGACAGCCCGATGCCACAAGCGCAGCCGACCAACGCGTTGATACGGCCGCAGGCGCTGCAGGCGTCGCCGCCAGCCAAGGGGCTGGTGACCATCGACCGAAGCCTGCACGAGGATGTGGCAGACCGGCTGCAGAACATCGACATCTCCGGCCCGAGCATCCAGGGCCCGAGCGAGGCCTTTTACGGCTACAGCGATAACAACGTCGAGGAGGACGAGGAAGAGGGCACGGTCATCTACAACATGATCTCGCGCACACAGCGGGTTGTGTGGTAGGATATCGGATATACGGGAACCAGGCGACGGAGCATCTTGTCATAGCGTTGGTATCTTTATGGTGTATTAGAATGGTAAACCAAGTCATCCGGAGGATCCGGCAATATCTATCCTATCCCCTCTCAACACTGAAACGCCACAGCGTTCTTCTTGACCTCGCTAGCACCGCCGGCCGAGAAGCCGGTGCCCTCGCTGCGCAGCTCGACGAGCCCAGGCCGGACGCGTTCTTTTTCCTTCTTGTGCCTGTCCTTGCGGTCCTTTTTGCGCTTCTTGCCCTCGGCCTCCTCGGTCAGGTCGGCCTCACAGACGTAGCAGCGCACCACGCCGGCCTCGTCCTCGGGTGCGTGGGGATCGTGCAGCAGCATGCCGGCACCGGCACCGGCACCACTGCCGCCCTCTATCGGCCGCACGAACTGGTGCACGCAGCTGCGGCAGAGCACGTGACCACACGGTTTAGCCATGACGGCACGTGACGCATTGGACAGCGAGCGCTTGCAGGCTGGACAGATGCGACGGCCGGCGTCGTCCTCGGCGAACTGCAGCGACACGAGCGTGCGCAGAGAGAGGGCGTGACCATCGTTGGATGCGGGACAGGCTGTGGTGGTGTTGGTGGTGCCGTTGGCTGATGTCGAGCCGATGACGACGCCTCGGTTGGACGACGGGGTCTCGGACGGGGCCCAGAATGACGGCAGCGCCGAGGCATCTCTGGCAGCAACACGATCGGCCTCAATGGCACGACGAGCACGCGCGCGGTCCTCATCGACGACGCGCTGCAGATCGCCGTCGTCGAGCTCAAACTTGCGTTTGCGGGTAGGCGACGAGGTATCGGCAGTGGCGGTGGTCGTGGTGCTGGCAGCGGCAACAGTGATAGCTAGCAGAGGTTTTGACCGAGTTTCTCGTTCTTGCTTTTCGTCTCGCAGCCTCACCTCGCCGCCGCCTCCTCCTCCTCCCAACCCTGCTTGCACGAGGTCGAACTGCACGACGGCACGAGCCTCATCCTCGGCGGCCTCACGCAGACGGTACTCCTCACGATCACGCTCAGCCTGTGCCCGCAGACGATCTAGCCGCTGCAGCTCCTGCTTCTGGGCCAGCAGGTTGCGCAGCGCGCACTCGCGACAGAACACGTCGCCGGCTGGACAGGCGACCGGGTCCTGGGCCGGCTCTAGGCAGAGGGCGCAGGCGCCAAAGGGCAGAAACGACTCGCGCGTCAACCGTGCCGACGAGACTGTCCAGGCAGCCTTGGCCAGCGACCGCTCGTGCGCCGTGAAGACGGCTCGGCTGGTGTTGCGCTTGCCTGGTAGGTTAGCAGGGCAGACGAGAGGACGAGAGGACGAGACAGGAGCATAGATTCGGAAAGCTGAAGCTTACTGTGGGACATGTCGACAGGCAAGAGGGTAAACTAAACTGACATTAAGAAGAGCACGTCCACAAACATGTCAAGCCAAAGGACCAAGACAAGTGGCAATAGCTAGAATCCAAATGTCAAGGCTGCACTTTAGTGGGTCTTCCGGCTGCATCAGCAGTGGAGCCGGGCAGTCACCGCTAGTCATCAGCGGTCGCGCCTGCCTCGCTACATACTCCGTAGTAGCCTCCAGCCTATCTGCACCTTCCCCGTGGTCGGTGTACATAACAATAGTAGTACTCTGTATAGTAAAGGATATATCCTACAATGTCCAATTTAGAGCCTCATTTTCCCAGATTCAAGCCAGACACCCAGAACACTCGTACACAGGACACGCAGACAGCTCACTCCTCGTCGACAAACGACTCGGTCTCCTCTAGTCCCCGCAGCACCTCTTCGATCTCGCTAGGGTCTGTGATGGCCCACACGCCGCCACCTTTGACCGGATCCTTACCGCGCATGCCGACCTCCTTGCCGACTAGGTTGCGGCCGACCTTTCCGGGCCCAATGCCAACCCAGCGCCGCACGCGCTGCTCCTGGTCCAGGTAGCGGATGCTGTCCCACCACTGCACCGTCTCCTCGCACTGGCGCGCCAGCAGCTCTGTCAGCTCGGGCCGGCTGCTAAACGGTCGCGCCGTCACGTTGCTGATGCATGGCAGCCGGCCTGGAAACTGCACCGCCCACGGCCGCTCCTGCTCCAGCATTTGCCGCATCTCCGCCACGGCCGGCCGCATGATTGCGCAGTGGAAAGGGCTGTCGCTGCTGAGCCGCACCGCCCGCGGATCGTGGCCCATAAACTGCCGCACCTGGCCGAGAAGCCGCTGAATCCGCTCGATGCTGCCGCTCAGCACAATCTGGTTCTTGCTGTTGATATTGCCAATGTGTACCGGCGCCGGATGGCAGAACGGAACGTACGGCGACGGCGGTGTCAGGTCCAGCGACGACAGCGACGACAGCGACGGCAGCGAAAACGACGACAGCAGTGGTGTCTGTCTTTTCTCCCCCAGAATCCGCTCGATCGCCCTGACGAGGCCGGGCAGATACTCAGGCTCCGTCAGCACCGCCACCATGCCGTACTCGCCGCCGCCGTGCGCTGTCACCGCCTGCCGCGTCGCCTTGGCCATCGCCTCAGCCCGCCGTCGCACCAGCCAGAGACTGTCGCGAAACTGCAGGTAGCCACCTGCCACCAGTGCCGCAAACTCTCCCAGCGAGTGTCCCAGCGTCACGTCCATGTGCTCGGATATCCGGAACCCAAAGTCGCGCTCCAGCACCCGAACGATCAGGATTGACGTCGCCATGATCGCCGGCTGTGCCTGCGCCGTCGCCGTTAGCAGTCGTCCTGGCCCCGACTGAATCACCTCCGTCAGCCGGTATCCCATGCAGTCGTCAATCTCCTCCATCGTCTCGCGCGTCGTCGCCGGAAACGCCTCCAGCCACGGCGTCAACATTCCCACCCTCTGCACGCCCTGGCCTGGTCGAGCATCTGTGTCAGCAGCCGGCACCGCCACCGATCGAAGAGGGAACAAGCTGACAAGATGCGCACCCACCTGGAAAGAAGATTGCCGTCTTTGGCCGCGGCCGCGGTGTTGCCAGCGGAATCGACGACGACGACGATACCGCTCGCCGTTGATGTGCTACCCGCGCGGTGCAGTGCGTGTGGCGGCTGCATCGCAGGGGCAGAAACCGGAGAGCTCCCATCGCCGTTGTGGCAGCTAGGCAGACGTTCGGCTGTGGCCGCTCCAAGGACCAGCGGAAGTCAAGAGACGGGTCGGAGGACGTCAATCCACACAACCAACGCGAGACATGTCTCTCCAGTGCACAAGAAGCTGCGAAGAACTGCAGACCCACTACCCGGCGAGAAGCCGAAATTGCATGTGTACGTGTAGGTTGCAAATAAAATCACTGGCCACATGGGGTCCCCAAACTCGGGTCTTTCGGGGCAACTATAGCCGTATTCCGGTCCTGCTCGTGTAAATGGCCAGCCCCGCTTTCCATTCTCAGCTTAGCCGGCGGCGGTTCGGGCCAGAGGGACATGTGAGGTAGCACGTGATTCTGATGAAGGCTATTGCTCCCAACGACAAGTTTACAACAATCGATTGTAACCGTCTAGAAATTGACCGACGTCCCATGTTATCCGTACATTTTTACCATCCAGGGCTAAAATCTAACACTGCTCCTTTTATGTCACCCTTCGTGCTGAGTTTAACTGTACACATGTCGACTGCGTTCCATTCTCCCCTGTTGTCTCGCCCGCCGTCATGCACCTTGGCCAGCCTACAACATATTTTACTGTCCCTGTAGGTGCACCACAGTCATGTCTTTACGCTTCATCTCTCCGGGCCGCTAACGTGACACCCGTTTCTCCGCGCTCACATAAACGGAGGCAGGGAGAACGGGTAGCCCTGATTCTTCATGCGGAAGACGCTCAGCAAGAAGCTGTACATGACGAAAATGACACCGGCCCAGATGGCAGCAGCCAGCTTCTGCGTCCGCGCGTCCGTGATTCTCGGTACCTTGATGGCGAGAGAAATCGTAGCGAACGACAGCACGGCATCTAGTAGACAAGAGGTCAGCATCCGCTCAGCGACAAGCCGACAAAATGTCCAAAGTGTGCATAATTCTTACACATAGCAGCGACAATCTGCGTCTCCATTCCGAACTGGTTCTGGAACCCGCCAGCAAAGTACGTGATGCCACCGCGACCGTCTCCGGTCACGTAGGGCACCTTGCGGATTTGGTTGAACATGTGGCCGCTGGTAAAGAGGAGAATGGCGATCAGGCTGGTGGCCGCCCAGAGGTTGCGATTCTGGACAACGGGGAGAACGTAGGGCCAAGCGACAAACAGGGTTGTGATCGCACCCAAGAAAATGGTGATACCGGTGGCCCAGCCAACCCAGTTGATCGGACGCTGGATGGGCGGGTGAGGCCGGTCAGGGAGGTGGCGTGCCAGCCAGTTCTGGACCACCTCAGCTTTGCCGGGACTGATGAGCAACGGCCTGTCAGCGTCTGTACATTGTCGTCCTGTCTTTCAGTCATTCAGCCCGCAACGTACCCATTGCCAAAGTCGTAGCGGATTGGGTCGGCCTTGCTGACTGCAAACGGACCGGCTGTGGGCGGGAAGAAGAAGAGGACGGGGGCCGTCTGGAGGCCGAGCTGTGCAGAAGAAACCGGATTAGCCTCGAGGGCCCCAAGTGCGTGGCAGAGGCGTTCTGCCGTCACATACCGACATGAACGTCTCCCGACCCTCGTTGAAGTCGAGCGAGGAAAAGACGACCCGGGACTCGCCAGCCTTGTCACCCTTGGTCCAGCTGCGGGCCAGCAGGTCAAACTCGGGCTGGAACTCACGGCACAGCTGGCAGCCGAACCGGGCGTCCATGGCGGTTAGCAGCACGACCGAGCTGTAGTTGCGCTGTGCGCTGATAAGTTTGCCGTACTTGGCATCGTTGATCTTGATGGGGGTCGAAGAGAGCTGCTGGGCATGAAAGTCCAGGAACAGATCGGCCTTGGGAGCAGCGGCGAGGGAGCCCGCCACGAAGGCGGACGAGACGAGCAGCGAGAACCAGCGCATTTTCGCAATTGTTGGGGCACAAGTAGGAAATTGGTGTTGGGCGTGCCAAGAACAGAACTGCCAGAACACGACGTGCACTCTTCGTCTGGGCCGAGGGGTCGGTGCTGTCGAACAAAGACTGCGAGTGTAGCCAGAGGGGAAGAGACCTGGCTTTCGTTGTTGGCGAAGCTGCTGCAGCTCTCTGTTAGACCAATTCAAGGAACCACGTACGCCGTAACGAAATTCTTCCACTGATTGGCTACTCGTAGTTGTACGTCGTATCTTACGTGCTGCTCCTCCGGACCATTCTAGTACCGATCCGAGCAAGGCTAGCTCTTGCTTCACATGCTGAGCTAATCAACACTAGCTTCATTTGGACGCAAAGTAAACAACTCACACAACAAAACACGCCCTGCCTTTCCCTTGTTACTTGTCCGTCTTTTGGGGCTATATTGTCAAATCTCGCCAATAGTGTGACCTTCGGGATCGAGGCGGCTTGCTCATTATCTGCTATAGCTCTCCTTATCCAGTGTCTTTATTTCAGGGGGTTTGCTTCCTTTTCTTTTCTCGGTTTATTTTATTTATTGGCGAGTCGCTCTTGCGACGAGACGCGTCTATAGTCATCAGCAACATGGATATTGACAAGGTGCGCCGAAACGCCACAGCTCTTCCAATCTAGACCGCTTGGTGACTGACAGCAGACGCGACAGAAGTCTGAGAGGAGCCATGAGCTTGGCCTTAAGTACTTAGAGGCCAGACACCAAGAAATCATCGTGGTCAAGGAGGAAGAATCTCGGAAACAGAAGGTGCAAGCTGTACTTCTGCACGAGAAAAATGACCAGCTTGAGGACCAGCTGTCTCAGCTGAACTATCGCATGAAGACGATTTCATTCGACTACGAAGATGCGCGCATCAAGCTGGATAGCATGGAACTAAAATGCCAGGAACAAGAAAAGCAGTTGCGCGCGCAGGTCCGCGAGCATTCTACTCTGCGGGTAACTTTGTATTCCATTGCATGTAATTCGAAAACAGAGTTGCTGACTGAGTGCAGACGGAACTGATGTCACTCAGCAGTGTGACCCAGGACTCTACCAAGGTGTTGACAGAGAAACTTGCTCTGTCTCGTGAGATTTCAGTTCTGAAGCCCGAAGTGGAGCATCTGAGGTCCCAATTGGCACACCAAAAGGATGTGCTGGCTGAGAAGCTGGCGCTCGAACGACAGCTAAACACGCTCGAGCTTGAGCTGGCTAACGAAAAACGGGCGGCACAACGAGCAGCTCAACGACAGGAAAGCCAGGAGAGCGAGATGGAAAAAGAGCTCCGCCAGCAGGTACAGGATCTCGAAAAGAAGGTCGCCAGCGAGAGACGCGCCAAGGACGCGCAAATGGAGTCCAAAACCGAAATGCAACAACGGATCCAGGAGCTCGAGGCGCAGTTGGGGCAGGAAACCCAGACAGCCGAGCAACGGATGAGCAAGGAAGGCAGCAAAGCCACCGAGAAGCTCAAGAATGCGATAAATGATCTAGAGAGGGCGCTGGAGGGCGAGAAGCGCGAAAGCCAGCGTATCCGAAAGGAGGCCGAGACGGAATTATCCGAAGCACGCAGCCAAACTGAGGCTCTTGAGCAGCGAGTAGCAGACCTCAAGGCGAAGTTGCGCGAAGTCCGGGACGAGCTCAAAGCCGCTCGTGTAGAGCTGGCAACGACCAAAGAGAGCGTGAACCACATTCCCGATATTCCCAAGAAGACGGCCAAGACAACGACAAAGTTACAGACACAAGCGCAGCGGAAGCGGCGAGGCGCTGAACAAACCGGCCCAGAGCTCCTCCTCCAGACGCCCGGCATTGGCGACGAAGGGCGAATGAAGCGGCCGCTTAAGAAGAGGGGCTTTGACCGCATAGTTGCTGTTGAGAAGTCGAACTTTTCCATCACGCCGTTCCTCAACAAGACGGCGAGCATGGCGGAAGACGACGTGGAGGCCGAGCCAGCCGGGCCATCTGAAACAGAAGGCCTGGTGCCAGGGCCAGAATCAGACGAAGCGGCAGCATCAGCACCGGAAGACGAAGGCGAGTCAGAGTTGCAAGATTCAATCCTGGGTACGACCGTGACGTCGTCCATAGCTCTGCCTTCTGTCGACGTCCCAGCAATCGCTGCGGTAAAGTCGAAAAAGGCCGACGGTGGCGAAGCCCCCAAAAGACGTGGACGGCCACCCAAGGAGAAGGTGCTGGGTGAGATGCTGGCATTGAAGAAAATTGTGCAAGTCTCGGCGTCCAGCGGAAAGGAGAGCACGGTGGCAAGAGAAGGGCCGGCTGCAGAGGCATCTAACGAACAGGAGAACCGGCCTCCCATCAAGGCAGCAGTGGCGAAGAAGGTGCTGGGAGCCGTAGGATCGGTGACAACGAAAGTTGTAGCTGAGCCGGAGCCCAAGAAGAAGAAGCGGAAGATTCTGGGCGCCAGCAACAGCACCATCTTTAATGATGACGACGATGCAGGTGTAAAGGGTAGTGTGGTGGAAGAAGCAGTAGCAGGAGCATCCGGACCGACGGTCAAGCGCACAGCTAAGGCGCTAGGTGGCACGCGGCCTATGGCGACCGGAGCAGGCAAGCGGACGATGTTGGGTGGTGTTCGAAATGCTTTTGGGGCTGTCGGTGGCGGCTTTTCACCATTGAAGAGAGACCGACGTGGAGTAAACGCAAGTTTCCTTGCTTGAGGCACCTGTTATTTTGCATGCATTATGCATTGGGTGAGGAGTCGGCAATATGTTCTTAGCATTAGGTGTTTTTCTTTTCTGGGTTGGCATAGAGCGGGTGTACATTGATTGGATAGCCCGGGTATCCTGGCATGGTACTATAAGCTGTATGGTCATGTCTGGTGATGATTTCGCTCTTCGGGATATGTTGCATTTGTAGAACATCAACAGGACTGCCTGCTGGACATGTCACATGAACAGCTTCACCTGCTCCTCGCTCCAGTCCCAGAATGCCTCGCCGCCACCGCCACCTCCCTCGGACTTGGGCTGGGCATTATGGAGAATGTCACTGCGCATGCTGAGGAAGCGGCCCCACGGGCCGACTGCTTGGATTAGCTAAGAGCGCAACAATAGGGGTAGAGACACGCACTCCATCCACCAGACTTGTCCAGCGTGACGTCTGGCGACAGACCGGCAAACAGCTCCGTGTAGGCGCCGTAGACGGAAGGGTACAGCATGAAGCGGACAAAGGCCTTCATGACGAGCGTATGCAAAAGGCCAGCCTTGTTGTCAGAGTTGCGGTAGAGGTCGGAATCGAGGTTGCCGGGGTTGGCGGCGATACTAACGATGCCGTCGACACGGTGCCGGCGAGCAAACTCGGTGCTATGCAGATAGTTTCCTGCCTTGCTGGCAGCGTACTTTGCAAGAAAGATGGGTGAAGAAGGGGTGGTAGCAGGCAGGTTGACAACGTCGATGCCGCCAGTGTCCGACATTTCGGCGGCGATGGACGAAACCCAGACAACGCGGACGCTGCCGGGAGGCGTCGTTTCGCCAGACCTGGCCGTTGCTGCCAGCATGGGTGTCAGCAGGCGGGTGAACAAAAAAGGCGCCAAGCAATTGACCCCGATCTCGAGGTCGTAGCCCTGCGCCGTCCTGGGCTCGTCCTCGGGCGGCACTAGGACGCCGGCGTTGTTGAACAGCACGTCGAGGCGTGACTCGCGCGCGAGAAAGACATCGACCGCAGGCTTGATGCTTCGCAGGTCGGCCAAGTCGAGCAGCAGGAACTCGAGACGGCCGTGAGTGGGAGTGGCTGCCAGTTGGAGCTCTTCTATGGCCTGGCGGCCCTTAGTCTCGGAACGGCAGGCCAGATAGACAATAGCGTTAGCTCCATAGAGTATGCGAGTGAGCTCGCGGCCGACTCCGGTGTTTGCCCCCGTGACGATGTAGACGCGACCAGAGAGATCCGGAAGGTTTTTTTCCGTGAATGCCGGAGCCCAGGGGAAGTTCTGGGACACAAAGGAGGGGCGGAGGGCATACATAAGTAGAGAAACAAGGCCAGTCAATAGGGAGAAGTATTAGAAGGAAGAAAAGGGAAGTTGTGTCTCTTACATAATGAGAGCGTAGACAGAGAAGGCTTAGAAGAGAGGCAAAAAGTATCTTACTCCAGAAGCTCAGCTCTGAACATGAGCTTCGTAAGCCCCACCGCGCGCTATCTGTTTGTACCCCTCTTAACAAGAGACACAAGTAAGAAGGCAGTCCTTAAAACACATTGGCATAATATTCTTATTTGCTTGCAGTTTAGAGCAGATATGTAGCGTAAATATGAAATATCTGGCTCTCGAAGAATAAAAGCGATGCGAAAAACACCGGTCCTGCTGCTAAGGCTATCGGTTGTGCATCGTGGTTGCCCTGCGAGCTGGATCACTTGCTTCTCGTCCGGTCGCTCGTTGTTTTTTAAAGTCAGTGCGCGCTCTTCCTCTGCGACTATTTTATATATAATAGCACCCAAATTGCTTCAATACTAGACAAATGATAGCACTAAAGCACACAACGATGCCAGGCATACAAGTGAGCCAACTGCAGGTAACACCGGCCACCAATCAGCGGCCGCCATTCTGCTTCGCTGCCAATAATATTCCCAATTTTTTCGTGCTTTGTAACTCAAAAACAGTCCCAACAGAGATAATGCACAGCTTCTGCACCTTAACAGCCGGCTATCCAACGTCCCGGTGTCTGCATCCGCCTTCGCCCCCTCATGTCACCGGCCATTGAGAGGCTTGGCGGCCGGCTAGCGGTGCGACTAGGCCTCACCGGCAGCCTCGGGCCTGCATACGCATCTTCGGTCTCCCGCCGGCCAGCAGGACTGGCTGCCCTCCCGGTGCCGGCAACCAAATGCTGTTGGCGCTGCCAAAGGCGGCTGTTTTCCATAACCGGCGTGGTCGCCGGGTCGTCTAGCTCGCGATGGACCTCGCGCCAGGAGAAAGACATCTATGCTCGCGAGGCCAAGGTCAGGGGTCTCAAGGGCCGTGCCGCCTTTAAGCTGCTAGAGGTGTGATATCCTCTTGCTTTCTACTTGCCTTTTGATTGCTTTCTACGGGCTTACATCTGGCAGATGGATAGTAAATATCGCCTTTTTAGGCCTGGCCAGATGGTCGTGGATCTCGTAAGTCTTCCTTCTCGTTCGGGCTCCTGTGGAGAATGACCTGTTAACACCTCCAAAAGGGTTATGCTCCGGGAAGCTGGTCCCAGGTGAGTTGCCTTTCTGCACAGGACATGCTGCTCAGGCAGGAGTTTCTTTTTAACGTGCCTGCCTCGCCTCTCCCCTCACTCCTAAAAGGTGGCCTTGGAGCGAACAAAACCGACTGGTCGAGTGCTCGGCATCGATCTCATTCCTGCCCAGCCTCCACGCGGTGTATCGACCATCCAGGGAAACTTCCTGGCACCATCGGTGCGCGCTTTGGTCAAGGAGTACCTGGCCACATCAAAGAAGCGGCCGATCGCCAGAAATCGCGAGTCGAAGTCCGACCCCGACGCCAGAGCTCCTGACGATTTTGAAGAGGCTACTGATATCGTGCTCGACCGCCCCAGCTACCTCCAGATAGGACAGGAGGAAGCTTTAACCAGCGCCCTCCCATTGACAGGCGAGGATGTGGCGCCTGTCCAAGACAGCATCGACAGCAGCCGCACGGTAGATGTGCGGCTCACCCTTTTCATATTTCTGTCATCTCTTCATCGTTGTGTTTCATATGTTTTTCGCTGACACCCTTTAGGTAGTTTTGAGCGACATGTCAGCGCCCTGGCCCCAAACTTACGGCTTCTGGCTGAGAACTCTAAGTAACCCGTACAGGATGATGAACACGAGCGGCACGCCCTTCCGCGATCACGCTGGAAGTATGGTACGAACTCCCACCTCGCCCGCTATTTCCGCTCGTATCTCCTACTGATAGTTTCCCAGGACCTCTGCGCTGCCGCCCTCGAATTCGCCAGTGACACGCTGCGACCCGGCGGCCACTTTGTCTGCAAGTTCTACCAGGGCGGTGAAGACAAAGCCCTGGAGACACGCCTGTTAAAGATGTTTGCCAAGGTGCACCGGGAGAAGCCCAACTCGTCAAGGAGTGTGAGTTGTCTCTTTGATTGCGCATGCCAAAAACGAATCGTGGGAACAGGCTGATTGACACACATTGCAAATCGTTTTATAGGAATCGAAAGAGTCCTTTTTTGTAGCGCTAAGACGGAAAGGCAACGTCAAATGGGAGGACCTTCAATGACGATATAAACAAGTGCAACTTTTGTAAAACATACTTGTATATTTACGACGATACCACTCACAGTCCTACTCTCGCATATATAGTGTCCGCAACAGCTCTTAATTTGATTGTTATCATTCGGTTTTGATTTGGTTTGTAGTTGCGGTATAAAGCCCATTCACGCCAAATCATGCAACACAGAGTCCATTCGAGATCGTAATCCCCGCCCCCCAACACATTGTGACCTTTTCGTTCTTTTATTGTCCTTTCACATCTTTCTCTTTTGCTGGTTGGATATGCATGCCCTCCTTCTAGACACGGAGAGCAAGGCGTGAAAACAGCAGAGAGCCCGACGCTCCCAATCCAGCAACCGGAGAGAAAAGAAAGCAAACACAGACACACGCAGATCTTCCCACCACAGAACCCCACGCAACAAGGTCTCGCTTAGACCTTGAAGCCGCGAGACCGTCTCCGGCCACGAGCACGCTCGAACTTGCGGCCCTTGGATGCGACGTAGGGCTTCTATAATGGGGTTAGAAGAGAGAAAGAACAGAAGAAAAAAGACAGGAGTAGGGTGTGGACGGACCTTGTGGCTGTGCGGGCCGAAGCCGAAGTGCTTGAACGCCTCACGAGCGTTCTTGGGGCCGCGCAGGAGCAGCGTGTTGGCACCAGTCGGCTTCTCGAGCGCAAGCTGATCCAGGGTCAGGGCACGGCCGCCGGCAGCAGCGATGCGAGCGCGGGCCGTAGCCGTGAAGCGCAGGGCAGCAATGTCGAGCTTGGGCACCTTAAGCAGGCGGTTGTCGTCGGTGATGGTGGCGACAACGACGATCGTCTTCTTGGCACTGTCACCGTTGCGCGTGTTGGCCGCAATGCGCGAGAGCGAGACGGGAGGCCGGTTGATGCGGCTCATAAAGAGACGGCGCAGGATGACCTTGTTGAATGAAGAGTCCGTACGGCCTGGCGGAGGTGATTAGGATACCGTTGTCAGTACCACAGACGACACGGTCAAGAAGAACCAAGAGCCAAAACGGAAGGAGGAGATAACTTACGAGCAAGGAAGCGGTACAGCTTCACGAGCAGCTTGAGGTAGACGTTGTCGCTCTTGGGCGCCTTGCGGTGCGTAGACCGCACGTGCTTCTTGTTCAGATCGATACCTACATAAAAACAAAGAAAAAGAAACCGAAAAGGTCGTGTCCTCCCAGTCAGCCGATTTGGTCTCTTTGGTATGCTCAGAAAACAATTTGTAAAAATTGGAACAGATGGCTGGGTCGAGATAGAACCGAGAGAGGAAAGCAGCCGTCGTCATGTCTTTCTCTTCCCCCTTCCCCGTCCAGGGGTGAGATCAAAGAATGAAAATAGCTGCCAGCCTCAATCGCTCGACACCAATGCCAAGGTTCGCAGATGGGAAGAAGTAGGGCAGTGGCGGCGGGGGAGCACAAGAGGACGATCAAGATCATCGACAGGGAGGAAGGGAGAGAGATGGTCATGTTCAGCCCATTTTCCAGGGCGGATAGATCCAATCAATCGCCGACCTCATATTCCCTGTCTCTCTCTTTCGGTCCTTTGACTGCCTCGTCCGTCATCACCCTCCAGCTTCCCTCCACTCGCACACTCTTAACAAGAGCCGTTCTCCCATATTTCAGGAAGAATGCTGTAATCTCTCACGTACCCATCTTGAAGTCGACTTAAGGATTCGAAAATAAGAAAATCCCCCAGGACCCGAACGTTGATTTTGTCGAGGCAGAAAGTCGTGATGGTTGGAAAAAAGAGAAAAAAAAGAACGGCAGAGGGGGCCTTAACAAAAGAAAAAGACGAAAATTAGGACACTAAAGCTTTGGCGGGTCGAAAATCTGCCATGCAGAGAGAGCCACACGAAATTAATTGGTGTGCAGGCGGTGAGTACTGGCAATTAGGGTAATTGAGAAATCTTACTCTGTACTCCGTACTCCGTACAGTACACCAATTCGGCGCCCGAGAATTCGGGCATCAAAGATGAGTACTCCGCAAGATGCGTCTGCTATGTACCAGGCGTCATTGCTTCACTCCTGTGCAAAGTGAAAGAGCTATGGCTCTGCATCAGACGTGCTGCAATGCTCAAACATTTCAAACATTTGTTTAATTGCCTTATGTCCTCAAAATTCTATCTCGAATCCCTTCCTAATAATGCAAAAGCTTAAGCTTAACTTAACCAACGCTGCCCATCACCATTGCCGATGACTGTTTCATCGAACAAGGTCCTGTCTTTAGATGTGTGTGACCAAAATAGGTACAGTGCCTCTAATCCGCCTGTCTGCTTTTACCCAAGGCCGCAAGAAACAACGGAAAGAGGCTTTATCTAGAGTTTAGCGATTAATCGCCGCATATGCTATTTTTGGTCGCAATCCCCCTTCTACTTAACATACAGGTCATAGCTATGATGCTATGTCTTCCGGCTCGGGACGTAAGCCGACAAGGAAGTCTCTGGTTACCTCAAAGCTTAGCCAGTTGGACGCCATGCTAGGCGTAACTTTTAGCAGATTCGGGACGACACCTTTGTAAAGACCCCTCAGTCCTTCTTGCATAACAATGACGCGGATAGCATCATATATTGACTTGTACTGGTAGCCCATGCCGGACATGGTGTTGATCTGGAATCGGCGGCGCAGCACGTCACTGTCGGGCGAATGTCAGTCTTGGTATGTAGCAATACATATGGATTGGATAACCCGGGAGTGCGTACAATGGATATGTGCAGGTCTGTGCGACTGCGCCGGAAATGGCACCTGCCAACAGCTTACGCACAGCCGAAGGGTTCTGCTCGCCCTCTTTTGTGAGGTACTTTCGAGCTGCCTCATAAACCATAAAGTTGAGCCCAACCTGTCAACGGTCAGCTTCAAATCCACAAATCCACCTCAACTGTTAGAAAGATGAGCAGGGGGGACATGCTTACATATGGTGCCACGCCGGCTACTGTTGGAATGATGCCGCGGTAGAGGGCCAACATGCCACCTTCGTTTTTATACATCAAGAGCAGCGTCTCCCACATGCCCGGTAGCTTTTGTGGCCGGCTGCCCAGGTCGGCGAAGGACGCTGACTGGATGGAGAGTCGTGTCCGCACGATGTCGAGAGGATAGGTGCATATTACCGAGGTGATACCTGCGAAGCCACCACATATTAGGCGAGAAAGTGAAGTCATATCTGCCCCAGGATATGGTTCGAAAAACTGCGGTTGCATACAAGGTCAGCCATCGGAATAATCTCAGAGACGGGTAAGAGCCGTGCGTGCTTTGGCCTACCTTCTTGTACGCATTGTAGCTCCCAAACTGTACGGCAGAGTACGGCACGATGCGAATGCAGTTGGTGCCATTGCCACGCATAAAGCCACGCCAGCCTTCCTCTACCCACATCTTCTTGAGCGCCTTGCCCACGGATAGTTGGTACTCGGTGCGCCCGGCGCTCTGCACTTGAAACAGGATCTTGAGACGCTCGAGCGGAGAGACGACGGTGCGGGAGACGGCACCGGCCACTCCACCACCACAAAATGCGGCAACCAGAGGATCGGATATGAAATTATAGAACTGGGTCACCGCCGGGGACGAGGCGGGCCGGGGTGGTGGTTTAAGAACATCCTCCTGAGAAAATGTTAGCATATGCGGATGCGCGCAGCCAGCTCTCTCAAATTGCGCAATGGATAGACTCTGAAAACGTACAGAAGCCATTGTGAAAGATGGACAGATGAGTCAGATGCAGGGAGCGCAGATGAACTCGCTGAAAGCGCTCTAGAGAGCCTCTCAAGGCGCAAGAGCAGTGTGCAGCGGCCTGCTGTGATCGCGGGCGTAGCCGCGCCCTTTTTTTAGATGATATAAAAATAATAAAAATACAAAGTGAGAGCTAATCCGAAATGGGCGGCTTTGCGGAGGAGACGACTTTGGGTGGATGCGCGTATTAGGTCGCTAATAAGAGGAGCCGACAGACAGATAGAATAGCAGGGGTATTTCGGAAAGACTGGGAGCAAAGGAAAAAGAAGACGAGGAGGCCAAAATGGGATCGGCACGAGGCGCGGGCGTAAGAAATGGCATTGAACGAGGCGGTCTTAGTTTGCTTGCTGAGAGAAGAGCTACGGCATCACCCAATGGCGTACCAGAGTTGACGCTGTGTCGTTCAAAGGGGGGCAAGGCTGCTGAGTTGATCATATATAGCGCAGGCGAAATGAAGTGAGTGGCATTGCCAGGCCGCCACCTTTATAGGAGACAAAATAAGGAGCTCAAATCCCTTTATGAGAAGGCGTATCTGGCCGATGGTTGAGTGCGAGTGGCTTTGACTTTTGCTTTAGTTTCTTCGCTATTTTGTACGAACAGGTGCCGAACAGAAGTGCCGGGAGTGTGTGAGTAAACGTGGCAGCTTGCCAAGCAGTGTAGTTCTATTGGGGAGTGCGCGTTTTGTCGTCTGACTGTTCAAGTAAAAATTATCTTAGGAAACGAAGGCTGTGTAAGGTGGTGGCAAAAAAAGGGAGACCATAGACAGAGTAACGAACTACCCTGACCATAATGACGATACTATGTATTGCTCCTTGTTAGCAGGAAACCATGATCGAGAAAGAGCAAGCGAGACCAAAATCTCATATCTCCTATAAATATGGGGCTTTTCTTTCTATCCACAGTTTGTTGCCTTTGCCTTCTTCCCGAGGTCATGGTCACGACCAGATTACGGAACTACCTTCCCTTTTAGCGGCAAGGGAAAGTTGGTACAATGGTGGAGCCTCTGGCCGGGCGAGGCTGATAGGCCTGGACGGAATTAGGAGCAGTGTGCCTGCTGTTACAAGGTGGCGGGTGTCTTACAGCAAGCACAGCAACGTACACTGAGCCGCTCCGGCTGTTGTCTCTCCCGGCAGGCCCGATTCACCAAAAATTGGGGGCCATCCTGTGACCAGATTGCATAGCGGGCGTGAGACAGCAGCAGGGTCCCTCTGCCAGGCACAATTCTGAGGACTCTCGCGTGCGCTTGCTCTACGAGTACGGAGTACCAAAGCTCGTGTTGCCGATGTTGGCTCATGGGCACAGTCTATCCCGGTTACTCGCTAGGCTGTAGTAGCCGAATCTCGGCGACTTCCTCCGTTGGTTACTAACATATGACAGTAGCACAAGACATGGACTTGGGAGAAGGCCCGTTTGCCTATCGGCAGTTACGACGTGTTCTGGATTCGGCCGGTTGCATAAACTCATAACATGACATGTCTAGGGTACCACAGCACATTTACCTCAACACAACACTTTTACATCTCGCGTGCTCTAGCACAGTGCCTCTATTTTACGTACGAGTACTCGTAGTTATGTATTTTCTGTTGATTGGAGACAACACAATCACAAAATAAAACAAAATCGGGAACAAAGAAAACAGAAAACAGAACAACAGTTACATTACTTTTGATTGAAACCTGGACATTGGCCGCCGTGCGCAATCCGCCGTTCCGTTCCGATTTCCGAAACTCGAGACAAACCGCCGAAGGCTCGTTTTCCTCCGTGAGCCATTCCGTTCGAACGTGATAGGGGGACAAGAGGTGAAAAGTTGCCCGGTCGGCCGTTTGGACTTCGGGGTGGAAATGGGAGTTGGAGAGGCTTGCGATAGGACGCCGATCGACCTGATCACTATAAAAGAACAAGAAACAAGGACAAAAAGCTGGAAGAGGTCAAGCAAAAACGCCGCAAGAGGTGATACAAAACAGCAACCCGTGAAAGGTGCTGTTCTTGTTTTTTACTCAACCCTCTTCCTTTTCTTCTTGGCAACGGAGACGTGGGAGCAAAAATAATCAGCAGGCTAGACGGAACAATAAACCTTGTCTTGTCAATGGACTGTGGCCGTCAAGTCTTCGATATCGAATGCAGCAATTTCATGAGTGTTGATGGACATGCATGCTGTTCTTGGCCATGTATGGGCAGTTTACTCCGCGATATCCAGGTCGTCGTGGGCCGCCGGCGGGGGGCTATCTTGGGGATCACGCTCTATATGCCACTATGTTAGTATGCATTGGCGACTGGGTCAGGAGCAGATCTTCATGCATCGTTACACACCCTTCCGGTCGTCGCCGTTGGTGGCACTTTCGCGGCGCTCGTCCCGATCGTCACGGTCGTCACGGTCGTCGCGGTCGTCCTTCGCGTCGCGATCACGGTCACTAGGAGCAGAGTCAGCAATTGGCCGTAGCATAGAAAGCATGCTTGCCATCAGTATAGGAGGCATACCGGTTTTCGGGGCTGCGGGACCGATCACCACGGTCACGGCGGGAATCGCGGTCGTAGTCGCGGTCGCGGTCTCGCCGGTCATCCTTCCGAGGCGAATAGTCCCGGCGACGGGGAGACGGAGAGCGACCGCCACGGCGCGGAGAGCGGCGGCGGTCGCGGTCGCGGCCAGAATCGAACCGCCATGAAGCAGAGGGAGGCGTGCGGGCCCACTGTAAAGAGTAAACACGTCAGCGTCCGAAACACTGGGCTGTGGCAATCTCAAAGACCAAAACACGACAATGAACATACCTCAATTTTCAGGATGTCGTCACGACCGATACGCTTGTTGTGCATATCGTGATACGCATCATCAGCGTCACGACGGTCCTCGTACTCCACAAAGGCAAACCTGGAACAGGGTTAGCCAAGCCGATGCATACACCGCACATGCATAGAGTTACATACAGGCGGCTGCTAGCTGACCGGGGAGCCGGGATATCGCAGCGGACAAGGCGTCCGTAGCTAGAAGACAGTCATCGTTAGAACACTGCGTCTATTTCAAGCATTGAGGGAAGAAGGTGAACTGCGGGGTGTTGGCCGTCTGGAGCCAGCCATGCCGTTTCCTCTGTGCCATGGATGTGTACAGAAGCAATGCGAGTGCGATCCTTCCTGATAGATGGCATGGGTGTTGAGGGGTTGGAGCCAGGCCTGCCTCACCAAATGCCAGGCAGAAGAACTCCAGCCCATGGCGTAACGACGAACTCGTTCGTTGGGAGGAGTGACTGTCAGGCAACAGGATGCATACGTCGCGACCGACATCGCGCGGCTTCGGGTTTTGGAGTGGGGACGACAGCAGGCGCGGTAGCGAAGGCATCGGCATGACGGGGAGCCAAAGTGTATGGGGCACGATAGCAAGAGCGCATCTGGGGGGGACACGGGGGGCGGACGGAAGAGGACGCAGAACGTAGGACGGAAAGCGGAGGACGGAGGACGGAGGACGATGGTCAAAGCGGTCTCTGTAGGCTGCGCCGGAGAGCATCGTTCCGCTCGCGATAGGGAGGAGAAGAAGGAGGAACGGAGGAGGAGAATGTGACGAGGCGACCGAGAAGAAAATATGAACGAATGATGCGGGTCTCCGAGTGTAGACGATCGTCGACTCTAGGCGGATGGAGGAGAACCAGGTAAGTGTCTAAGAAACGTACCGTTCGAACTCGTAGGCAAGGTCACGAGCGCGCGTGCCGTGGCTGAAGCCAGTGACGTAAAGAGTGGTGCCGCCGCGAGACATGTCTGCAGAGTTTGTATCGAGAAGAGCAGTAAGAAAGGGGGAAAAACTGATGGGGGAGGAGATGACCGGGTGACAGTTTTTAGCAGAAGACAAAGGGGATGTGGAGGATGGGGGAAATGGACTGGACAAAAAAACACCCTTCTCGTTCCGGAACAAGGGCAGTACTCGGGTGATCGCTTTCAGCCGCGGTAGATGAGTGGCCGTGCGAGGATGAGGTGAAGGGCGTGCAATGGAGGACAGATGGGTTGCGAGGCGGAAAAAAGTCGGACACAAAGAAGATGCGACCCAAAGGGAAAGCAGGCACGGCGCCTTTGGAGCTCTAGAGAGCTAGCCCCAATCCGGACTAATGCGATTCGTGGAGGAAAAAAGGGCGGGACCACGTGATGCATACAAAGAAAAGCCAGCAAGAATGAAAAGGCAAGAGTGTACTCAGTACAAGCTTACGTTATGCTACAACTTTAGTAAATTATATAAACCTGCCGTGGCAGACGTAAAGCATAGGTTTTCAACTATAATATATAATGTGGGACATAGTATACTAGGGGCAACTTGCAACTTGCCATGATTCTTGCATAGCATCTATTGAAAGCAAATAAAACTATAAGCATCTAAATGGAAAGTAAGAAGAGGTTGGGTATTGTATGCTCTAACCGGCTACATTCTCTAAACATAGCAATGGCGTGTAAATATATGCAAAAACATGCTAAAAATCAACGGCTGTCAGGTCTCATTCGCGGCACGTCTGATGCCTGCAGATTGCAGGCTGCGCCCGGTCTACCAATCTCCTATGCCTGTTCTCCGGGGAAGCTGTGCCGGCCCTGCCTGCATTGGTCTGTTCCCCTGTCCCCCACTTCCTTCTTGTCCCTGGTCATTCAATACGATGCGCGCACAGGACATCGGGAGCTCTCATGCTCTGGTGAGACGTCGACACTACAGAATCAGGTAGAGACTGCACAGCATGCTCGGCCCCATAAAGAGGCCAAGCCAAAACATGACGTTGCCCAGGGTCTTGCGATTGCGCAAAAAAGTTGTCCGGCTCAGGCGCACGAGCTATATGAGTCAGCAATAGTCGACAAGGAGCAGACAGAACCTGAAGGAAAAAGATACATACCGGCAGCTGGCACATCTGCAGGAACAGTAGGTAGCCGCGCAGCTTCTTGAAAATGCACCACATGACAAGCTCGTGGATGCAGGCGGACAGGAAAAAAGTAATAAGCGTGGCGGTGTGTTTGTTGACCTTCATGGCGGAGATGGAGCTATGATACACATGGCGCAGCAGAAACAGGTGGACAGGGCGGTTCCAGTCGCGGGCAAACTCGTCCCAGGTAACCGAATTCCACCAGGCCGCGTAGAAGCTGCGGTCGGCAAAATAAGTCATCTCGGCGAGGAAATTGAGAATAGTCTCCCAGATGAGATACCAGGCGAGCTGCGATGTTAGAGAAGGACAGGAACAAGGCACAAAGAGGCAAACTCACCAGGTACTCCATCATAAACGGAAATATCAGCTCGCTCATCATCCAGGGAAAGGCGCGGAAGCGCTCGGCTAGTGGGATGCCGTCCTCCTTCATGGCGACTGTGCGCATAACCACCGGGTAGATGGCTGACTGGGAGACGCTGATCATGACAAAGATGATGCCGAAGCAAGCCACCAGCTTCTCGGCCGCATAACGCCAGCTGATGGTGTCGGAACGCGGGTACTCGAGCTCGTAGACCAGCGTCGGCAGCACAATGTACTCGTAGTGGTTAGCAACCGTAAGGTTGTGGGGGTAGGCCCGCTCGGGTTGTGTGGCCTTGCCGCGCAGCTCCTCGGTCAGGCTGTCCATCTCCCAACGGAGAATGCGCTCAAAGACGCGCTGCTGATCGTCGTCCAGCGGCCGGCCCGTTTGCAGTGCTGCCACCACCCGTTCAACTGCCTCCGGATTGGCTGAGGGGGTTAGCGGAGGGATGGAGGCGAGCGAGGCGAGCGAGGTGGTGGGGGCATCAGCGACCTTCTCCCCCAGCCTGTTTTCATCGCTTCCGTTTAGTCCCTCACTGACGGCCGGGGCGCCTTCTTCGTCCTTCTCCCCACTCAATTGCCGCCCCTCGAGCTGCTCCAGCTGCGTCCGCAGTGAGGCTTGCCGCTTATACATGGTCGACAAATAGCCGTTGTAGAAGGCGTACGAGTGCTGCTTCATCAACATGACGAGACCGTGCAGGACAAAGTAGACGGTGTGTGACCAGGGCCACTCGCGCAGCTGGGTCCAACCGACAAAGCCGGCCACGAACAACGCCTGCCAGGCGTTCTGTAGCACCCAACCGGCGCCGTCCCAATCAAGCCAGTCGGCCAGGATGGCCCGTTGCAGCAGCCAGCTGACGCCCGTCAGCGCGCACATCATGCCATCTGACGCCAGCATGAGCACCACGTCGCGGTGGAACATGGTGGCCATGATCTCGTTTGTTCCCAGCGGGCTGCCCGTATTGCGCCAGTTCTCTGCCGCGATCTTGACGATAAAGAGAAAGACTGATATCCAGAAGAGCGCAAAAAAGCCATGGTATGGGCTGTTCGCTGCCGCTTCGTTCTGCCGGTCAAAAGCCGAGAACTTGCGCGTAAACACAAAGTCGCGAAACTTGTCACCCCGTCGTCGCCGCCGCTTCGCCTGCTGCGGTCGCTTTTTGCCAGTCCCCGTTGGTCCGGCAGCCAGTTCCTCTGCCTCCTCTTCCTTTAGCCTTCGCCGCTCCTCCAGCTCCTCACGCATCTGCTGCAGGTCCTCGCGCAGCATCTCCGCCAGCTTCGGGTCGTCGATCGATATCACAAAGCTCTGTCCGCTCGTTTTGTCCCCGGGCGCGTCGATCTCGTCAACTACCGGTGCATTGTTCGCTGCGCCGTTCACAACCGCACCGCCGTTGCTTCCTGCTTCTCCCTTGAACTCGACGTCCACAGCGCTGTCGCCTGTGCTGACGTTACCACCAATATCGCCATTGGTCGACTCTGTCAGATCTGACGAGTTAATTACATTCGTCGCTCCCGACAGCCTTGCCCTGACTGCCGGGCTGATCTCCTCAAAGATAACTGTTGCCGACAGCTTGCGACCGCCGTGCCGCGGCCGCGAGGACGAAGACACAGAATTTATAGCAATTCCAGTGGCGGTAGCAACCGCAGCAGCAGCGGATGAGACCTGCGGCGTCGACGAAGCACCAGCGGCCGCAGGTCCTGTGCGTACGCCACCACTCTTGCCCGTGTGGTCCTCCTTATCTCCAGCACCATCCTCCTGCGCTACCTCGTGGCGCAATTGCGTTGGCTGACGGCGCTGGCGCAGCACCATTGGGTCGGGTGGCCCGGCTGTCAGCTCGTCGTAGTCTTCCTCACTGGGGCTGTCTGACGCAGCGACGGACACGTCAGAACTGTTGGTGCCTGTATTTGTCGTGTTGTCCCCGGCGGCCGCAGCCGCACGGAGAGCCTCGCCCAGCGCGGTAGGACGCCTGGACGCGGCAGTGATAATTGCAATAGACCCGTCGGGGGCCATGATGGCTCAGCTTATTTGCCGGGAGAGAATAAATGGTCGTTCAAACAAAACAGGGGTGCAGATGAGAGGACGATCAACGGCTTTAGTCACTTCAGACAAAGCTTATATCCACGAGGCTTAGGGGACAAAGTAATTCGGATTGGTTTGGCGAGGCTGTATGCTTGTGTCTTATCTGTGCGGTCGCGTACGTTTTTCGGTATATTTTATATGTAGGTGTTGCAAATGTAAATGCGAATGCGTCGATGCGAGAGATTGAGAGCAAATAAGTGTACTTATTTGGAAGAAAGGCGGATTGGGCGGATTTCGCAAAAAGGGAAAGGAAAAAAGACTGGTCTGCCTCGTGCTCGGCGAGCAGGGCTACGGCTGCTTCGGACGACCCAGGATGCAGTCGGCCGACGCAAAAGCTCCGACGACCGTTGCGCCTGGCCTTAAAGGGGGTGTGGAAAAAAACGAATGCCGAGCCAATGCTCGTAAACAATTGGGGGGTGTTTGAGATTTTTGCTGCATCCAGATGAGCCCCCAGCAACCTAAGCGGAGGGAACCCGCGAGGTGCCTCTGGTGCCTAGCGCTCCGAAAGTGCCGGTTGCGACTTCCTCGCACTTCTTTCATCTTCCTTGCGCACCCAGATGCAAGAACGATCAACGGCTGATGATTGACAGGACTGCAGTAGTCTGTCGCCTCTTTCCTCACGTAAGCCGAGGCTGCCGCGACCCAGCTGCTAAGAGCTACCTCGCACGCGGGAAAGCGGAGTCCGCAGAGCATGCGAACGCCTGCTGATGGCAGTGGCATGACGTCGTTTGGGTCGCTGTCAACGGCTTTTGGGATTACTAATGAAACCCGCTCCGCCGAACAAAGTTCATGACCCAACAATAGCGTTGCCGATATTAGCCAATTTGCTGCTCCTGATAAAGGGTGGCGTTCAACATTCAGTGAAACTGCTGGAAGAATGAAAACAGGTGACAATGGCAATAAAAACACGGAAACTGCTGCTACGAGACCTATCAAACAGGGAACGTACTCCGTACATCACTTGATCTCAAATATAGATCAGACACAAGAAGAAGAGAGCTTGAAGAGACAAAACAGGAAGAGAGTAGGAAATTAAGAGCAAAAGCACCTGTACCCGACACAATTTTATCTTAGCCCTAAACAGTTGCACAACCAGCCAGTCTCCTCTCCTATTCCACTCGTTTTAGATATCCAGGTGGTACCAGGCCCAAGTTGAAAGGTAGACTGGTGGGCTGGCGGGTAAGCAGGTTGATAGGTTGGCAGACTGGCAGAATGGAAGGTGTACAAGCGGATGCAACCAGAATGGCCTAAGACGCCATCTTTTCGTGCGTCGCCATCAGCGAGCCGATAAACGTCGTCACGAGGCGCGACCGCACCTGACAAATGTCCTCGGGCACCAGCCAGATGGTTGCCCCCAGCTTTCGCGCAATGCTGATGCTGAGCTTGGCGTTCAGGTATGCGTCCTCGTCGGTCCGTCCGCTGGTCACGAGGTCGTAGTCCACATAGTTGCTCTTCATACCGTTCAGCACATCTAGCAAGAAGACACCCGTGCCGATAGCCGGGTCTTTGAAAGACCGGATAGACGACGTCTGACCGCCCTTGCGCGACATATCGTTGGCCCACCGCACCATCTCTGAATCCGTGATTTCTTTCTTGCCCAGCCGCTGCGCCAGTGCTGAAAGCGTCACCGTGATGTCCCGCCGCATCAGCTGCCACACGAGTCCGAGCGTCAACGTCTTCTGTCCGTCCGTAATGTCGGCGCCCTGGATGCCCACAAGTGAAAATCCGAGCTGCTTGCCCAGTTCGATCGCGTAGTTGGTGTTCTCCACTGCCTTAAACCGCATTACCTCGCCACCATGAGCCGGCCGCTTGTTCACGTGGCGCCAGTTGACAGATCCCTTGATCACCTTGTCATATGCCTGCAGCAGCAGAGTTCCGTCGCGCAGATCATCAAAGAACGACTGCACCGATGGCTGCACGTCCAGGCTGTTAAGCCACAACGTGAACACTCTCGCCTCTCGCTCGCCCTCAGCATCGAAGTCCTCCACCTCTGCCTTCTCCTCTTCCGTAATTGGATCTAGACACGGGTGGTTGTTGAACAGGTTGGCAACGAACGCCAAATTAAGCTTTGGGTTACCGGCCACAAGGGACGATGGCGTCAAGAACTTGCGGCAGTCCAACCTCTCGGCGTTCTGCAGCACCTCTTCAGCTCGCTGCAGCAAGTCGTGTGTCTGAAGGGGGGCGCGCGTGACGCCGTATTCCTGGCCGATCTGCGCAAGGAGAACGGTGTAGTTTGTTCCATCCTTAACATCAGATGAGAAGTTGTTGACCCTAGGACAAGTCAGAAGAGTGGGAGAGGGAGCGTGAGGGAGACTGAATGAGACGTATAACTAACCTTTGAGGCCAGTTTGCTGCCTTCAGGTGGTAGTTGAACCAGCGCAGCAGAATCTGCTCAGGCGGCAGGCGAAGAAACTGCTCCAGCGTCTCGTCCTCTTCGAGCAAACGGTACAATTCGGGGTGCAGCTTGATGTCGATCTTGCCCAACAGGCCGCGGCGGATGATCTGCCAGATGAGACCCAGGATAAGGTGCTCGCGCACCTCCATGATGTCGCCGCTGCCAATATTGACAACGGAGCAGCCGATGCCCTTGGCGGACTCGATAACAATGTTGTTATTTTCGGTCATGTGGAAGTTGTTAAGTTTCTTGATCTTGCGCCCCGGCACGTTCAGCACGCGCTCGTCAATGGTATCAGGCACGCTGTCGTTGATGAGCTTGGCCAGCACGAGGCCGTCTTTGCACTCGTCAAACATCTCAAAGGTGTGGATGGCGAAGGGCAGGCGGCTGGCGACATCCGGGTCGCCAGCCAGCACGGCATTGATGTGGCGGGTGAACTCAGTGCGCTCGTCCTCGTTGATTGTGTGCGTGGTGTTGGAGCTCGATCCCTGCACATGGATACGACCACCGACGCTGCCCTTGGACGCATGGCCTCCTGTTCGTTGCGAGACGATGCCGGTGCCCTGCGGTGAGACCAGGCCGGGCTGCGCCGGGACGGTGCCAGACATTCGCTTCTGCGCGACTGACGAGTTGCGCAGGTTGGCAATGAGCTGCGACAGGTATTAGAAACGTTCTTGCTGTTGCACGTGCGTATGAACACGACGAAATGCTCACCCCGATATAGTCCTCCAGCTCTACCCGTCTGGACGAGTCTAGGTCAACCTCCTTCAGGGCCTGGCGCACAACATCGTATGGCTGGCGCTCGCTCTGCTGCGTGCTCTTGATTGCGGTGGCCTCGTCGATATAGCCTTTGTCATCGATGTCGAGCTTGCGGAAGGCACTGCTTAGATCAAAGAGCTCGTTCTGCTGAAATTGAGGAAATTTCCTGGCACGGAAGTGTCAGTCAAGAGCAGTCAAGAGAGCATCCCTGGGGCGAGGGTGAACAGAGGGGTGCAAGGCACGGGCTTTTAGTCACCTCTGGATCTTGAGAACATTCATGATTACGAAAGTGCAACCGCTGTCAGTTGCACAATCTATCCCGGAGAGGGAGCGGGTTTTCGACGGATGAGGACGGGAAGTTCCAAAAGAGAACCAAAGGGACGCGGGCTCTGTAGCAACTAGCCCGTGAGCTTGGCAGGAACAATCTGGTCGACTGTTCTGATTTGTCGGCTGTGGCCTCTCTTCTGTGTGTCTATCCTCTTCTAAGAGATCGGATTCGTCGGTAGGGAGAATAGGGAAATTAGAGAGGGGAAAAGGACAGAAAACGCCGCGACAGTTGAGGCAAATTCAACAAGTCGGCGCATGGAACAAAAGCTAGGAAGGTGTGATGCGGCGGCCCTGCTCGTTAAAAGGACTTTGGCGGGGGGGCGGCGGGGCAGGAACGACCGAGTAACCTCAGCTACAGAGAGCGACAGCCGAAACGTCAACCAGGTGACGGAGGGCTTTCACTAGCTCTCACTAGCTGGCCGCTCCAGCCACAGCGAAGTGCGCGTATTCTCGTACTCCGTACACAGGCAGCCGTGAGAGGCCGATGTGGGGCAGCTGGTTCTCCCCAGTACTCCCGTACTCTGTACGAATTAAATTTTCAAGTGCAGCCTTTTCAAGCTCCTTCCTTCACCTTTGCCCCATCATCTTTTGATACGATTTGCGTCAGGCCTACGAGTCTTGCAAGACCTACGTGAAACGTAACGAAGAGGACAAGCTCTGTGGCTGCCTAACACAAAGAAAGAACCAGTTCAGGCAGCCGAATACATTGACGGTAAGTCGACAGAGCGCATTTCTAAGCCTCTTGTGTCTCATTTGTCTTGCTTTTCAGTATTTGCTTCTCCCTTTTCCCCAACTCGCCCGCCATCTTCTTTGTGTCTGGCTTCCGTTTCCTCTATGGGGTATGGACACACTCGGGTGGCGCAGATGGATCCAGACCGGACCAGATCTTTTTAGTATTTTTGGCTTGTCGCTCTGGCAGGCTGAGGCATCTGGGAAGGCCTACATCTGGCCCTTCTCTGCCATGCTCTCTTGTGTTTTTCTCTCATTCTCCTCTCGCGTACCCTCCAAGTTGGCTCACATCAGCTTTCTGACCTTTCTCCCATCCTTCCTGGCAACCGTCCATCTCTAGATGGCTACTTGTGTCAGCTGCAAGGAACTCTTGGTGTTCGTCGACGCGGACCCCGAAACGGCGGCCGACGAGGAGATCATCCCTGACGACCTCCTCCTCCCGTGTGGCTGCCATTTTCACTGGCAAGTGCCTCTGTCCCGTCATTAAACGCGTTCTGTCCCCTGTGCACAATTTCCCTTGTTTTCTGACTCTTCCTGCTATCCTCTCCAGGCAATGCCTCCTGGATGAAGCTGCCCAAGTGGCCACCTCGTTCAGCTGCCCGTCATGTAGGACGAACCTCTCCGCGACGCCTCCTCCTGCTGCTTCTTCTTCGTCGTCGTCTAGCTTGCTGCCACCTAGCGGTGTCCAGATCCTCACACGCTATGTCAACGAGGGCGGGCTGCAGGAGAACTATGACATATATCCAGACCTCGCCGAGGAGGCCTACCTCCAGGTCCATCCAGAGGCGCGCCCAGCTCGGGCATTTCTGACCATGTGTGCCGCTGGCGACGTCATGGGTATCGTCGGCCTTTTCTCTGAGGATGAGGAGGATGAGACGGAAGAGGACGAGCAAGACAGCACCTCGAAGCTTTCTCCCGAATTGCTCCTACGCTACCAGGACCCACTGGGTCGGCTACAGAGCGGACTGCACCTAGCCGTCGAGAAGGAGCAGGAGGAAGTGCTGTACCTCCTGCTCTTCCTCTCGTCCCAGCTTCCCTTGGACGCCTTCCCGCCTGCTGTGCTGCAGTCGGCTGAGCAGATTGGGCTAGTTCGGCCGCCATCGATCTCGTCACATGCTGACATCCGCACGCTACAAGACCAGGGCGGCGAGACGGCGGCGATGTATGCGTCAAGGAAAGGCGGTCAGTGGGCTGCTATTGCGCAGACCGGGCTCTTGTCGGCGTAAGATCTGATAGTGCAAAGAAGAAGAAATTCCAGTGCAAGAAAATGCCATGTTGCAGCTCAAATATCAGCCAAAACGACGTCGTTTTGGCATTCTCAAAACTCAGCTGTCCCACAGTTACAGTCATAAGTAAAAAGATATTATGCTAAAATATGTAGTACAAGTGAAAGAAGCCCGAAATCCAACGCTTGCTTCCCCCGTTTCCATTTGCGCCCGATGCAGTCCCGGTTTGCTGCACCTTTACCCTGGGTCCATGAAGCTAGGTTCCCTTCCCTCCTTGTCTTTCAAAACGCCCTTCCAACTCGTCTCGACTCGTGAAATCCAAACGCCTTTTGGTCCAGCTGCTCTCCCACACACCTGCGCCTCCTCTAACCCCCTGAATATCAGCATCCAAAAACGGCCTATTCCCTATTGCTTGTTATTTTGCCTTTTTCTTGCTCCTGGCCTTTTGCAGGCCGGGGTTTTTATGCCCGGCCAGCCAAGGGTACGGGTATTGGCCGCTGGTGCTGCTGTTGATGCTGCTGCTGGTTGTGTTGCGACATCGCTGCCGGACTGCTCTGGTTGCGCATCGATGACGGCGACGAGGACGCACCCATAGCGCCCATGGATGGCGGGATCGGCGGTAGAACGGGCGTGACAGAGGGCAGGCCGCCACCACCGCCTGCAGAGGCCGGCTGGGCAGGCGGCAGCATCATCATGGCATCGTCGGGCTCGCCGGGTGCATCCTCGCTGTCCAACAGGCCGGGGTGGCCGTCGGGCAGCTTCTGGGCGCCGTAGCCGACGACGCGGAATATGTTGACGCGGCCGCCGTTAGTGGCCATGTTGAGCTGCTCGTGCAGCCGGGCTAGTTGGTACTGGCGCCGGATGGGCGCAAACGTCGGCTGCGGCACTACTGGTTGCGGCCGCCACCGCGCCATTGCGCTCATGACCGCGCTGGCTTCCTCCTCCGAGTCGATCGCGCCGCTGTTGGCCTCGTCCTCGTCCTCGACTGGCGCGGTCGCGTCAATGGCAGCCTCTGGAACCGAGTTAGTAAGGAGGGAGGCGGTAGCCAGAACATTATACACAAAGCAAAAAACTCACTCTGCTGCTTTGCCTGGTTCTTCTTCTGGTATGCCGCCAGCAACATGTCGTACGGTAGCGACCGGCCAGGCACTGCCCGCTTAGCCCCCATGCTATGGCTCTTGCAGGTCAGTGACCGCGCGCAAGGCTGCCCGTTAGGCAGGATCACACCGCACTGCCTCTCCACGTCTACTGGTCCCTTGGGCTTAGCCGTCTTTGGCTTGACCTCCTCCTTCTTCTTTTTCTTGGGCCCTGCCTTGTCGAGCTCGCTGTCTGCCTTGCGCTTCTTGTTCGAGCCCACACCACCCTTGGCATCCACGCTGCCGCTGCCTCCGGCCTCGGTCTTTTTGCCACCTGCTGCCTCTGCTGCCGCCGCCGCCGCCGCCGCTTTCTTTCCCGTCAGCTTGCCGCTTATCTTCTTATCGGTACCGCCGCCACCACCACCACCACCACCGTCATCGTCACTGTCGCTATCGTCATCCTTGCCGCCCCCTGCACCCTGCTCTGCCCGGCGAGCTGCCTCCTCCTCATCGCGTGCTTGCTGCTCGCGTGCTCGCTCGCGCGCCTCCTTGGCCTCCTTCTTACGCTGAGCCTTTTCCTTTTTGATCTTGAGACACGCCGCAATGTGCTGCTTGGCCGCCGTGCTTAGCACGCTCTTCTTGCAGTGCTTGCATATCTGCAGGTCGGGCGCGTCTTCTAGCGGTCTGCCAGTAGCAAACGTTTCACGCGCAGTCTCGTCAAGCTGGTTGACCACTGGACTCGGTGACGGCGCCGGGATGTTCGACTTGGCAGCCTTCTTCTTCTCTTCTGCCATGGGGGGAGCCGCAGGTCAGCAATAATCAAGAAATACCATGGCAGAAGGTGCCTCCAGCCTTGCAGTACACTCACGGTCAACAAATGTCCCCTCCTTCCAGTTTCCTGGTTGCTTGTGCTTTGGCGGTAGCTTCTTCAATTTAATCACGCCGTTTTTGGGTGCACTACCGGCCGCTCCATCTTTCTTTGACGCTACTTTTATCGTCTCTTCGTCAGGCTTCTGTTTTGGCGTTACTGACGATGTCTTCTTTCCCGTTACTGGCGTGACTGGTGCCGGAGATGACGATGGACCCTTTCGCACATCGGTCATCTTCGATATATGGCTATTGTTAAGCACTCGTAAGGGGGATTGTGGTCCTTGCTGTGGTGGTGGGGGCTGGAGGTCGTCCGGTGCGACAATTCGAACAACAGAATAAGCTAAAACGGCCGGAAGATCACAGGGAAGAAAGCCTAGTCTTAAAATGGGCGGGGATGGAGGGGAAGAAGAAGGAGAGGAAATGCAGATGTGGTGCTCCGTAGATGTCGCGGTTTTGGCGAAATTATGTGGATGACGCCCGGCTGTTATCTACGACCCACGTCTTATCGTTAGTAAGCAATCGAGAAAGTCACATGGTACAAAAAAAGGCAGGCGAACAGACATCTTGAAAGCTTCTTAATAATCCAATTCAACTCGCAGAATTAACCCTTTTTATTCCACTCTGCAATCGTAACAAGGAATATCTGATGCAACGTAAAAGAAACATGCAATGGCATCATCCATGGCCATCGACCCCTGACTAGACCTCCCCACCTCCGGATTATGCACCACATCCTCCACTCTTTTTTTGTTGTTTGGTATCATAGTTCACCATCATTCTGTCTCATCAAGTTCCCATAATAGCGCACTTCCAAACTAATCGTGCCCTTCCCACGGCCAAGCAGGGAAAAAATAGTATAAAATGCAATCGCAAAACCAGAAGTACCCAGCGCTGAAGCCAATGACCTCGAAACCCCATCATAACCAAAACAAACGGGGACAGAACCGAATCAGACAAGTAAAACGATCAAAAACACAGAACTAGCGCCGGAACAGGATGCAAAGCCTCGTCCATATACCTCCCACGCGTTCCTTTTATCATGCCAGCAGAAGGAGGAGTAACAGACTTGACGGACCCAAGGCAACTTGTAGCAAGACATCCGCTTGTACGATACGTTGAAGAAGGCCCACTACGTAGCAGGAGTAGATGCCGCCCGTTAACCGGGTGGCGAGCACTGACTTGTAAGAGCGGGCCAGGTGGTGTAAGTCCTCTAGTAGCCATCGTACGAGGTCTGGATGGGTGCGTGCGGTTGCTGCTGGTATCCACCCCGGGCAGCCTGGTTCTGCAAGGCAGCGGCCTGCTGCTGCTGCTGCTTGGCAACGGACTGTGCCTGCTGCTGTTGGGTGCCCACGGCAACGGCGGGGGCATGGTGCTGCTGGACAAGGAGGTCGTGGAACCAGGCATGCTTTAGGGCGTCGTGAGCACTGGTGCGGAGCTCGGGACGCAGCTGCAGCATACGTTGCAACAAATCGATGCCAGAAGGGTCGATCTGGGGCAGGATGTGGTGCAAGTCCTGTGGGGCGTAACGCTGGAAAGTCGGCTTGTACTCGGGGAACTGGCTGATGCCGGGCCAGGTGTGTTCGGTGGGCGTGCCCATGATGCGGAAGATGCGCACGATCTGATCCTCGTTGGTGGTGCCCGGGAAGAGAGGACGACCGGTGAACATTTCGGCCATGATGCAGCCAGCAGACCAGATGTCGATGCTGGTGTTGTAGGTACGGCTGCCGAGTAGGACGTCGGGGGCGCGGTACCAGAGCGTGACTACCTCGTTGGAAAATGTGTTGACAGGGATGCCAAAGGCGCGGGCCAGGCCAAAGTCGCCCAGCTTGAGCTGGCCCTTGCTGTTGGTCAACAGGTTCTGCGGCTTGAGGTCGCGGTGCAGCACCCGGTTCTGGTGGCAGAAGTCGACACCTTTGAGCAGCTGATACATGAACGACTTGATGAGCATCGGCTTGAGCGCGCCGCGGTCGCCGTGCGTGTCCATGTACTTTTTGAGGTCGCAGTCCATGTGCTCAAACACGAGCATTAGCTTGTTCTCCGTGTGGATGACGTCGTGCAGCGCGACGATGTTTTCGTGTTTGAGCTCCTTCATGAGCGAGATCTCACGGATTGCCGTCGAGGGGGTACCCTCTTCTGAGTCCAGGTGAATCTCCTTGAGTGCTACGAGCTCGCCGGTATGCCTATTTCTACCTTTGAAGACCTGGCCCGGTTAGTGCATTGTCTGTCCATATCGGCGGAGAAACAGGCTTACTGTAGCATAAGTGCCCTCGCCCAGCTTCTCCAGCTGCTGGAACGAGTTGAGATGCCGCTTGCCGTCCATCTTGGACTCTTCTGCCTCAAACTCGCGGCGGCCGGTGGCAAAGGGGAATACACGATAGTGAGGGACAGGCGGAGGCTGGGGCGGGAGCGAGTACGATCGTAAGGGCAGAGTTGCAGGGGTCGGTGTTGTATACGCGCCTGCTACCGTCGCTGCTGGGATGTTGGTGAGGCTGATTGTTCGTCGATCGCCCGAAAAAAGTACGGCACCAGGCGTGCTTGTTCTAGCCAAGACCTTGCTGATGTCGTCGACAACCTGAGGTTGTCGAGATGGAGAAGCCAGCGTAGAGGAGCACAGAGAGAGGCAATGTGACGGAAAATCGGCGGAATAGCGACAAGCAGAAGGGGAAAGAAAGAAAAAAGAAAAAGAGGGAGACAAAAATATGCGCCGATGTGCTGTTGCGGCTGTTGTACGGAGGATAGGCGGGATGGCCAGTCGGAAGAAATAAAACGGATAAGGGATGGCGGCGGTTATTGGGGGATGCCCAAAAGGCGGCAGGAAACGAAAGGAGGGGGCGAGGAAGAGGGGCTACTGCCCAGGGTACGGAGTACATATTTGCGAGTGGCGTGGGTGGGTCCAGAGGCAAGAAACAACCCCCACCACGGAACAAGCCACTAAAGCAATA
The DNA here is from genome assembly GCF_000143105.1 of Grosmannia clavigera kw1407. Lineage (NCBI taxonomy): Eukaryota > Fungi > Ascomycota > Sordariomycetes > Ophiostomatales > Ophiostomataceae > Leptographium > Leptographium clavigerum. The sequence goes on along the minus strand of NW_014040569.1, from coordinate 134,692 downwards.
GGCAGCAACGGATTGGAAGCCATAGTTGTATATAATTCCTACAAGTACATGTTGTCTATAGCTATTGCCGGCCATTGTGGCGGAGGTTTACAAGTTGTATATAGTGGTACAGAAGCCGGGAAAAGATGCTAAGCCGGAAACTAAGAAGCCTTTGGGAAGGCAAATAAAGGAATGTAGAGCATCAGAGCATCCCAAGAGAAAATGACAAAAAAAGTACAGTCCTAATTGTGTAGTTCGCTGTAGATGAGATGAGGTCGCCAGACAGGTCGTCCGTTATCACCGCCGCCCCCGGAAAGAATCTTCCATGGCCATGCGCTCGGACAGGCTGCGCGGCGTGCCTGACAGGCCCATGCTGTTGCTGTTGAAAGGGTCGCGGGTCGCGAAGCTGCCAACGACATCGTCGACTCCGTCCACGCCCGTGCGGCCGTCCACGCCGCCGACAAAGGAGTTGAAGTCGCCTAACTGGGCGACTTCCTGCAGGATACGTGGGTCCTTGACCACATTGAACATGGAGATGGACCGGCCGCGATAGGAACCGACAGAGGCGGCAAATGTCGGCGATGTCGGCGTTGTGGGAGATGTCGGTGACGTCGGCATTGCTAGCATCGTGGATGGCGACATGGCCATCCCAGCGCGCCCAAATCTGGATGAGGCCGCGCCATGTGCTGAGCCCAGACTGAGGCTTATGTTTTGGCCATGCTTCTGGTTCTGGCTATAGCTCGTCCGGTTCTGGCTCGCTCGCGTCAGCGACTGGCTGACGTCTCGCGGCATCATTTGCCGGTGGTTTGCCACGACGGTAGGCAGGCCCTGTAGCAATTCGGCCTTTGTGCTGGCACCGTTCATTTGGTCCGCGTCATCCACACCACCTGCCTCTTCCTTCGTCTCTTCCATCGTCGCCGGCAGCTCGTCAGCCTTCTCGTCCAGTCCGCTCGCCTCCTCGTCCAGCTTGCCGCTCTCCTCATCCAGCCTGGCCTCTTCCTCATCTAGGCCACCTGCCTCGGCCAGAGCTGTCTCGGCGTCGTCCGCATCGCTGTCGTCATCGTTAATGTACGGCCTCACGCTTGAGACACGAGCCAGAGGGTAGCCCACTGCATCGTCGTTTCCACCGCCAATGTCGTGCTCGAACTCAAAAAAGTCGTCCTCTTCTGCCAGCTCGACTTCAATCTGTGGCGCCAGTTTCTTCGGTTGCAAAGTTGAATGTTCTTCACTCGTGGCAATAGCTGGATTTTGCACAGGGGGCGTGGTAGTAGCACTTTCATAAGCAGCGGTAGAAGCAGCAGTAATGGGGGCAACAACGGTCCCGTTCTCGGCTGGCGAAGGTTCCTCGACCGTCGGCTCTGGAGGAGACTTGCTCAGCACTACAGACGGACTCGAAAGCGGGGCCGCCGGTGAATTTGCCACGTCGGCAGCCTCCTTCAACCGTGTCTTCTCCCACGGTGATCGCATAGAGATAGATGAATCAGCGATGCTCCTATCGCTACCATCGCTACCGCGGTTGTGATTGTGGCTATTGTGGTCCTCTGCCTTTGTCGGTTGCGAGACAAAAGTGCTTGCGTCCAGCTTAACATCTGCGGGATCAGACTGTGGGTCGACAACTGTCCACGTCGAAGGGTCTTCAATGGGGACTTTGGAGAGCGCGCGCAGGCGGTCCGAAGAGGATATTCGACGAGTCAGCGGTATAGGCTCCAGCTCGTCATCGTCAAGGACGAGGCTGTGTCGGCGACGGTGGGATTCTAGGCCGCTGCCGTCGCTACTACTGCCTAGCGACAAGCGGTCACCTGCAGGCAGCTCTGTTTGTTGTTGTTGTCGCTGCTGCTGCTGTGAGTCATTGCCAGCCGACAGAAACACGTGATCATGTTCGCCTCCAGCCGGCGAACGTGTTGACGCATGCAGGCCCACAAAGGCAGTCGCGATACCTGGGTCTTTAGGCTGAAGAGAGCTTGACTCTTTGGTGTTGTTTCTGCCGGTATTGTCGCTGTGACGGGACAGGTCGATCTCTTCGAAAGCACCGCCGTTGCCGAAGCCGCTGGTATGATAGTTCGGCAGCAACCATGAAAAGTCCTGCACGTGGTCGATCTGAGGAGGCGACGTGGGCAACACTTCGCGGCCGTCGAAGGCAAAGCGCACACGTCGCGATTCTGCCGGGCTGCGCGACGATAGGCTCCGAGATGGCCGGCGCAGTGCGCCTTTGAGCCGTGGTTGCTCCTCTGGCTCCGTCTCTTTTGCCGGTAGGGGTGGGAATGACAAAGATGGTGTGGCGGCTGCGGCTGTATCTGTTCTGGCAGTGGCGGCCACGGGATCTGAGAGCGAGCGCGCCGGCCGGTTGTGGGTGGAGCCGTCGAGAAGGGGGAGAAAAGGGGGCGTGAAGACACCACGGAAGTCGTCGTTGCGACTGCGCGGTGGTGAAGGATCCGGCAGCACTGGCGGAGGGGTGGCAGACAGAAGGACCACGTCGGCGGTCTCGCCGTCACGCAGAAAACCCGGGTACAGGGCGGCATAGTGGGCATGGCCGGTGCTGCTGCTGTCGATGCTGTTGTCGCTGACCTCTCTGGCCTCTTTGGCCCCGCTGTTGATCGTCTCGGCCACATCAGCAGCCACGTCGGCGGCCACGGCATTCAACAGGTTAGCAGCATAGCGGCGGAACTCGTCGGCCTGGTTGCGGCGGTATGCGACTACCTTGGCGTCCAGATCAGTCAGCCTCGTCCGCAGGGCTGACACCAGCCGGACTCTCTCGTCATCCATGGCGAAGAGGGAAAGGGAAAGCCGCGGTCGAGATGGGCTTCATTGAGGTCGGGAGAGAAGGAAATGCGGAAACAATGCAAACAGCGTGGCCACTATCGCCTATGTAGCAGGGGGGCTGACTCTTGCGAGGATCCTTTTAGGCTCTCTCCAGGCGGCCGTGCAGAGGCTCTGCTGCGCCAGGATTGGTCCACAGGCGGATCAGGTCAGCGCCAGCCTGGCAGCCGGGATCAGCTGTTCTCTGTCGTATAATGCGTGGGCAACGCGTAAAATCCAGGTCGGTGAGAGAGACCGGAGAGGGTATAGAGGTTAGAGAGGGGATGGAGAAGAGAGAAATGGGACGGTCAAGAGGCGACAGCAGGACGAATCTCTAGTCGGCATGAATTGGTCATATGACACCAACTAAGAGCCCTCCAGGAAAAGAAAAGAAAAAATTGCATTAGCAAGGGCAGCAAAGGGGAAAAAGGGAAGCAGCGATCTAGCCCTCGGACTTACGCTCCATGGGGGACAGGTGGGCCGCAGCTGTCAGCCAAACGCGCGGGCTGCAGGGCAGGTGGGGAGCAGCCGTGACTAATCCAGCGGCGATCGGCTCTCGTCCTTGATCCGGACTGCTGTAACAGGGAACAGTAGATAGATAGCAGTGACACGCACATGACCACATGCTGCGATACGAAGGCGATGCCATGTTTTATTACACATTAGTTGCGGAGTATTCAATATAGCGACTTCATGCGAATATAATGCAGCCTGCCTTACTCCCCGTATGCATCGTGAAATTTTGCCATACAACAGACGTGTACGGAGTACGGAGTACGTCCTTCTACTCGTAGTTTCGTATGACGGACACGGTGCTACGCCCCGCGAGACGAGGCTGACGCTAGCAACCCCAGTCATTAGCTTCGGCTTTTTGCGTGCCGCGTAAACTGACTGACGCCCATAAGCCACGCAGCCACCTTCAAGTGAACGTCGAAGAAATGGTGACGGCTGTGTCCGACTGTCCTGGAAGGAGCCCTCTCCAGGTGGGTGACTGCCCGAATGGCTCTAGAGATGTTAGCCTCAGAGAAAGATCAAATCGTATGGGTAGGAAACACTACGGAATAGTAAGAAAGATGGAATGAAAAGTCGCAGTAGCTATATTTAGATAGCTGACGCTCGTAAACGGGCACTCATCTGCGTGCACTTTCCCGAGAAGTGTGCGTCCAGTCTCGTCATACGCCCTCTTCTCTGCTTTATCCCGAATTGTGCTTCTTCCCTCCTTCCTTCCCGTCTTCTTTGCCCCTTTCGCCTTGCACTTCAACCCCCCTTCTGTTATTCTGGTCCCGTCTTATCTTAGGTTCCTTCGGCGGCGTTGAGCACGTCAGACGCGAAGGCCGTGTCGGCTTGTTGGAGCAGCTGCTGCACAAAGTCCCTGGCGCTGCGCGTGGTCTCGGGTGCCTCGACGCCGACAATCATGTTTCTGCAGTCTTGGTACAGGCTTGCCAGGGAGTCGTAGTGACCGACGAGCAACTCCTTGAGGACGCCGTCTGAGAAGACTGCCAGACGATCGCGGGCTGCCGACTCGATGCTTGCGTACATGGGATTGCGGCAAGCCTGAACATGGTCGGCCATAGCTGTTCGCATGCGGGCCATACAGCCAGCGCCTGTCGCGTGAGTTGACGAAGAAGAAGCCGGCGGGGTGAGAAGATAGAGTGCAAACATACCAGATTCTTGGGCACATGTCATGTACGCCGGCGCCATGGCGCTGTGGACACACTCAAGCGGAAGGCGGTTGGCATCGCGGCGAAAGGTATCGATGTGGTGGCGGGCAAGCTCGAGAGCCTCGCGGAAAAGGTGCTTTAAGCCGCGGATCTCGTGTTCCAAAAGCATGCCAAGGCCAGTGTTCTGGGCACACAGGCTCAGGATCGGGCGATCACGCATCCTTCTGTGGAAGTGCTCAATGAGCTGTTCGGCAACAGCCTGACACTCGGACAAAGCAGCAGGAATCTGGGTGCTGAAAGCAACGTCCCAAGCGGGCGCGATGGTGTCCAGAAGAGAGCAAAGCAGTTCTTTGGAAGTTAGCATACTCTAGAGTAGATATTGCTGGAAGAGAGTGTATGCTCGCCCTCATTAAAGTTGCGCCGGATCTTGGAGCTTGTTGGAAATCCCCTGGAAAGAGTCAGCAAGATTTCCGTGGAAAGACCAATGGGAGGGAGCAGGACGGTACCCATTGCGGCATATCGACCGGTAAGTGTTAAACAGGAGCCCGCCGGCTTTCCGTGGCGCCGCCCACGAGGTCGCGATATCCGGTGCCGCATCGACACATTTGGCCAGAACCTGGGTCTGCTTCATGAGTACCTCCGTCTCCATGACCCTTCGGAGACTGGCAATGAACTTGTCGGCCGTGCTAGTCAGGTTCTGTGGGACTGCATCAGCAGGAGGGTCTCCAGGGGGGGCGACTGCGTTCTTGCGTATCTTACATGCTTCAGCTCGTCGTATGCCTGTTCCAGATGACGCATCTCGTAGCCCCGGCGCTCCTGGTCCAGATGGATCTGCAGCCCGAAGCCGCCGGCGCTGCTACTCACCCACACAGTCAGCGATGTCAGCAGTTGGGCAAAGTCGGTGAGCACTTTGCGATCACGCCTTGCGAGACATTCTGTGCCGAGACGTCGGGCATGCTGCTGGAGCTGTGGGATTTCTGTCTCGCCAGCGTGTCGGTAGCCCAGGGGAAAGGTAGAGCCGGCCAGCCGGTCGACAAGGCCGCCGAGTTCGTCGCTGGTGCCGTTGCCACTGCTACTGCCGTTCTCATCTGAGCCCGCCCGCCCGCGGAATTGCTGGTAGGCACGGCTGCTGACACAGAACACAGGCAGCGATTTGGCTAGGTCATCATACTTGCGAGCATCGGCTGACTCTCTTGTGACCAGAGCGCTCTCGTCGTCGATACTGAGCCACGTTAGCGTGCCGAAGGACAGAAGGAAGAAGAAAAGGAGACGCACTATTTCTGGCCTTGGGCAAAGTCCGTCTTGATGTGTGCTCGCGAATAGGCATTGCGCAGCTGCATGCACATGGCCACACGCTCGTTCACGAGCTCGTTGCGCTTTTGCTCGGTGGCTTGGCAGTCTTCCTGTGCACGACTCATGTCCAGATACGCCGACGAAAGCAGTTCCATGGCGTCCTCTCGTGCCTGCATCAGCCGTTGCAACTCCAGCTCCATCTCAGCCTCCATATCCTCCACATCAGAGCCGTTTGTGCTGAGGTCAGCATCTGGGAAAGCTTCTTTGTAGGCTGCAGCAACGTCCCTGAGGGCTGCTTCGTCGGATGTACATGGCTCCTTGATTGCAGCTGGCTCGTCGTCCTCGGTAATATCCGTAGCCTCACCTGTCAACCTCGCTCGCTTCAAGCTGCCACGACCGTCTGCTTCTGCTGCTCTCTTCTGCCCGTCTAAAACATCCCGTCCGGCAGCATCCAAGGTGTTCAGCCGTGTCATGACGTCGTCCAGCTGTCTGGACGCCTGGTTCTGCTGCTGCTTGACCACGCTGAGGTGTTGCATCTGCCGTGCCAACTGCTGCTCTATTGACGCCAAGCTGGCAGAGATGCGACGCACGTCACCGGAAACATCAAGCGACTCGGCTACCTCTCTCACAGATATGTCGTCCGTCTTCGAGCAGATAAAGCTCAGGCTGCTATAGGTTCCGTCCAAAACTAGCTGTCGCCGGAACGAGCGGCCCAGCAGCTCACGCGCCTCGCGGTCGTCGACTGCGCGCGTGATGGGACTCACGATCCAGATGGCTGCGCACCGCGAGATGTAACGTTCGGCTATTGTGTCTCTGGCCGCATTGGCATCACCAAATCCGGGCTGTGTCGCAGATTAATCTCATGGCATTTCCGTAGAGAGAGGGGACAACATACCAGATCAACCAGCACCACCCCGGTAGATAACGCATCTGATTTGAGAAACACCCGGACTACTTTGATCAATGGCCATAGGGCCATGTCTGCCTGCTTTTGTGCGTCTGCAGTCCCCGTAAGCGGTGACCAGCCTCCACTGCCGCTGCTGTCGAGATACGCCTGCAGCTGTGTATAAAACGTCTGCGGGTTGGCGGCTGCCACCGACCGCACCTTGCCGAGGAGGCTGCTGACCTGCGGATCATCGATGAGTGTCTGGAGGCTACAGCTGCCCAGCAAGGCGGATCGGCTGGTAGCCCGGTTGGGGAACACGGCACGCAACTTGGCAAGTGCGACGCTGGCCTCAGGCGAATCCCCAGCCGTGTCTCGAGTGTCGTGAATGTCCCAGGACTCGGTCACATCATCAAAAAGCCGTGTCAGCTCCCGGTGCCAGTCCTCTGGCTGCACAAACTCGATCTCCGCTCGGTATCGCTCAGCCTCGCGGTCGGATGAATTCCACGAAATCTCCGTTACTACGGCCGTGCACGCCCGCAAGCCGTTAGTCGGCAGCACGCGATCCTCGTCCAGCACAGCATTGATGACAGAACTCTTGCCAGACCCCGTGCGGCCGACAATGCCAATCAGCACCGGAGTGGGCTTTGCGTGGTTCTGTAGTTGGGCTATGCGCTGCGTCCATCCGGGCCCCTCAATACGCTCCTCGATGTCTCTGAGAGGACTGGCGAGGTGGCGAAGCAGGGAGCGGGCTATTCTTACCGCTTCAACCATGAGAGGCTGTGAGCCTGAGGCAATGACGGCCTGGAGATTGGTCCAAGAAAACACCGGAGGATCGGGTGCGGCCGCAGCGGTTGCGTGGAGCATGATTGGAAGAGAAGGCCCGGGTGTGATCTGACGGGGAGACCTTACTTCTAGGCCTTTATGTGTAGTTTCGTGAATGGGATCTGAGGCATCATCAATATCGATCGTCGCTTGGTCCGGTGCGGTGGTCGGCAGGGAAGCTCCTCCCAGTCTTGGCCCATGGCCGCCAGACGGCATTGGGAAATGCAACTCGGAAATGTTGTGCTGAGCCAACATGGAATTAGAAGCTATATTTTGTTCATCCGGCCGCTGCTCGTTTAGCAAGGCCAGCAAGGCCAAATCATTGACGTCCCCCAGCTGGGGCTCAGGACCTGGAGAGGAGAAGAGAGAATCAAGGTCTGCGTCTCGGGTCACGATCTGGCTGTCAATTATCGGCTCATACTGGTCCACAAAGAGCCCAGGCTCATTGTCTTCGGCACCAACAGTCTCTTCATCGTACATTGGTGCAGTTTGAACCAAACTGAAGACAGCAGTCTCTGTTTGTGGCTGCAGCGAGGAAATCTCCCCATACAGCGTTTCGTACAACGATGCGACTTCTCGACTTTGTTCTGTTGCCACTTCGGCATGTGGGGCTTCATTGTCATCGTCATCCTCATGTTTCGCCTCGGGCTGTGGGATGTTTTCAATTTCAATAGCAGCAGCACTGCTTCTGTTATTGGCGTCGGTGCCATCTTCGTCGTCAGAGATACAAACGGGCGAAATATCAAAGGCGTCTACATCCCACCACTGCTCGGATGGCTCCGTCTTGATCTGCGGACTCCCACTCCGTTGGTTCAAAACAGCATTTCCGCTTCTCCCATGAAGCTCACCAACACCATCATCGTCAATATATATGACCAGCGGCGAATTACTTGCACCATTGCTCCTTCTAGAAGCCATATTTTGTAGAAGGCAGGGTGCGAGGTTGATTCGAAGTCAGGATACCGTGAAGCATTTGTGACCGCTATATCACGCACTCATAAACTGGTATATTGCCGCGTTGTTTAATGGTGACAACTAGAAATATGTGCTGTGAATATGGATAGCTATTGAAAAGGGAAAATAAAATTAACGTAAGTTTCTGCCCACCTGAACAGCTCTAATAATAACAAAGAGCAGGACGTTTTATGGCATGAAAAATCGTGTCAGCATATAAATCCGAGAGATGAAAATACTCTGGACAGTCTCTGGAAGAATATACGCAGTAATGCTTCAAAGAAGACAGAGCAAGGTGAACGTGGGCTAGAGATTTGTTACTTGGTCATGGCTGAGTTACAGACTTGCTTTAAGCGAGTACAAACGTGATAATCAGGTAGTATGAAGACTACTTTAGCTAGTCACCAATTGGCATTCGCTTCCTGAAGATCGAGTGAGAAGGAGCGACGTCGAAGCAAAAGAGCATAGAAGACAGCCATGTCAGATGTCTTTCGCTTGAAAAGACATTTAATGTCAATGCAAGCATCAATGCAAGCCGAGAAATAGTACACATTCTAAAGGCATCCTCAAAGAGACGGGATGAAAGCTTCGGGAAAAGCGTATCCTTTTCATGACCGCAACCACAAATATGTACCCCAAGGCGAGCATGTCGACTGGCAGTTGTGTTGCGAGGTTAAGCATTGCGGCCGGTGATTAGTTATCACAAACGCCTCGCAGCTCTCACCGCCTTCTCTTCAGGACATCGTATTCTGCCGGAGCTTGTTTTGGACGGAGCCGCTGCAATGAGCAACTGGAGCTGTGTACGGACTACTACTTGTCGCCAGCTGTCGAACCATCACCGTGTGCCACATTCGCCCCGGGCAGAGTCGCGCGTGATATCAACCTGATACCTATCAGCGAACAGGCGACGCGATCAAACGAGCTCTCAGCCTAAAGGCGACTCTAGCAGGGAGAGAAGCATCGGCGCAGAAGACGGCCGAATTGACACAGCAACATCACATACGATACCCCCTTTCTCCGCTCTCCCACTTATTCACCTTAATACAAGTTCAAAAATGTCTACGATCACCGGAAACGCGCTGCAGTCGGGCCACCCGCCGATCGTGCCACTGCCGTTCAATGGCAACCAACCCGAGACAATCAAGCTGTACCCGTTGTCAAACTACACGTTTGGCGTCAAGGAGACGCAGCCGGAAGAGGACCCTTCGGTGGTGGCGCGACTGCGGCGGCTCGAGGAACACTACACAGTCCACGGTATGCGGCGCACGTGTGAAGGTATTCTGGTATGCCACGAGCACAACCACCCGCACATCCTGATGCTGCAGATCGCCAACGCCTTCTTCAAGCTGCCGGGCGACTACCTGCGACCTGAGGACGAGGAGGTGGAGGGCTTCAAGTCGCGGCTGGACGAACGCCTAGCGCCTGTGGGCCGGCTCGGTGAGGGCGAGGAGGCCGGCGACTGGCAGGTCGGCGAGTGTCTGGCCCAATGGTGGCGACCGAACTTTGAAACATTCATGTATCCGTTTATCCCGGCACACGTCACGCGGCCAAAGGAGTGCAAGAAGTTATATTTTATTCAGCTGCCCAAGTCAAGTAAGTTGGGGTGAAGGACGGAGGGACAAGACCTATATTACGACTGCTAACAAACTCCAAGAAGTGCTAAGCGTCCCCAAAAACATGAAGCTGCTGGCCGTGCCGCTGTTTGAGCTCTACGACAACACAGCCCGATATGGCCCCCAGCTGTCGGCCATCCCCCATTTGCTGAGCCGGTACAACTTTGAGTTCTATGACGAGGATGACAACGTAGTGGCTGCGACGCCAGGGTCAGGGGCGTCGCTGGGTGGCGAGGAGCTGCAGGCCAAGGTACTGGCGGGTGAGGACACCGACATGAACACGGAGAATGGTACACACTGAAGGCGCGAGATAAGCTGTTGAATTTGACAAGCATCGGGGCGAGGGGAAGTCGAGTTCCATCCGTTCTTCAATCAACAGGAGACGGACAAAAATCTTTATTGTGCTTTTTGTCTGGCAGCGACATAATATTATTTTTTGGTATGAACCGCCTTGCCTTTTTTGCCGCTCTGCTTGACATCGTGCGATCCCAGTTGTTAGGCAAAGAGTAAAGGAACCAGATAGCGCTCATGCCTTTTCGCCTTGGATGGTGGCCACGATGTTGCGCGTGTGCTTGTAGGCGCGGAACTCCAGGTACCAGATGCCTTGCCAGGTCCCGGTGGCCTTGAGTATGGGCGCAGCACAGATCAGCCAGGGAAAGGGACAAAAGGAAGTAATTGGGGGGTGTACGTACCAATTTGCCATCGCGGATAGGAATCGTCACACTTGCGCCAATGAGGGCGCTCTTGATATGTGCCTGGGCGGTGGTAACACGGTCAGCTTATAAAGTTGCTTCGGCAGCAGAATTTAGCACCCACGGGCATGTCGTCCGGCCCCTCGTCATCGTGGCGGTACAGCGCCTCACCCTTGGGGCCCTCAGTCGGGGCGATGCGGTCGAGGGCGTCGCTCAGGTCGCTGCGCACATTTGGGTCATAATTCTCATTGAGGCTGAGCGCACAGCTTGTGTGTTGAATAAAGAGGTGCAGAAGGCCGACTTTATAGTCGCGGATGGCGGGCAGCTCGCGGAGGACAACGTCGGTGATGAGATAAGACCCACGGGAGCGCGACGGCAGCGAGAAGGATTTTTGGTACCAGGACATGGTGGCGGGAGACGTACAAAGTGCTGCGAGAAGAGCAAAGAGGAGCGCAGAGGTGACCACGGAGACGCAACCGGAAATTACAAGTCCACAGGGCCACGAAGTTGAACATTGCAGAGGTGGTGGATGACGTCGTTGAGGGGTTATTTTCCACTATATATTTTCCTAAACACCGAAATTGGGCGATGGGCATGATGCGATACAGTAAATATATTCACGCAAGTTTTTGTCTCTGGGAAGATTGGCAAACAGTCTTGTCTCTCTGACAGCTGGGAAAGAAGTATTCAATACGTTGATACAAGAGCTGCCAAGTCTTAAAAATATCTACGACTGAAATATGAGCCGTTGTAGAATGTTATAGCTTGGGCAAATCTGACTCCGCTGCGAAAACGTCTGGGACGAGAGTACAGAAATACAGACATCGGCATGACAAGTAGACATACAGCTCTAGGCTGTCGTTTCTGTCACTTTGCTGCTCTTATAAACAAAACTGTCCGAACACCTTCTCACCAGTCGAACATTTACGCGCACTGTAATTCTAGCATTAGCCTAATAGCGTCGTGCATCCTCCGACGCAAGCCCATGGCATCCCGTGCTGCTCTTGCGGTGTAGCCTGACGACTGCTCCTAGCAACGGAAGTCCGGCATCGCTGGTGCAGCCCCAAACGCGTCTCCAATCCATTCTGCCATGCTCCATCCACTGCCGCTCGTAGTTTCAGAGCAAACGTCGGTCAGTGGTGCTTACAAATCTGCACGCCCGGTTAAGGAAAAAGAGGAGGAAAAAAAAATCCGAAATCTGACACCTACCAAGCGCCTATCTTCATTAGAACTAGTGCGGCCTCGCACGTCGTTCCTACTTCCATCGTGCTAATTGGTGGCGACTGCAGCAAGGCAGAGAGGCTATACATACTCCGTAATCTCGCGCGTTTTCCGTGCTTCTTTCGTCTCCTTATCTTCTGCACGCTCCCCACGGCCTACCAATTGTTGTTCGCCCATGTCCATTTGTCCCGGCAATCGGACAGCTTTTTTCACCGTTCACTGCCAGCTTTGAAAAGCTGCTATTCCTGCTGTCTTACCTTGAACGAGCTACGGTCGAGATTCCATCCCTCCCGGAATAGTTGCCATCGAACAGTGAAGCAGGCACGCGGCTTCTCCCAGATCAGCAGCAACCGCGCAGGGCCGGCCTCCCATACCACACATACATCGGCATGCCTGCTCACTGGGTCTGAGATCAACTTCGTGAAACCACCCGATCCCGCCTGTCCTTACAGCCGAGCTGCGTTTGCCCATCATGGACGACGGCTTCGAAGGCCTCTTCCCGGCCTTCTCCGCCTCCTCCCAGAAGGTCATGGCGCAGACGGGTTCGTTCTCTGGGTACCGGCCACTGCACCCACTGGGCAGCGGCTACCTCAGTTCCGCCAGGTCGGAACAACCGTTTTGCAAGAATGACGAGGGATGGGGTCCTCTCAGTCCCTTTCGTTACGACTTTACGCCATGCTTCATCGACATCTGGGTGGCGTCCGTGTCTGCCTTTGGAGTACTGTTTGGTGCTGTCACGCTCTGGTGGCTTTTTGCGAAGAAGACGTCCAACAGCCTGCCCAAAAACTGGGCATTCTGGCTGAAGCAGGTGAGAGAGAAGAGTGAAGGCGACACAAAGACTGGTCACAAAGCTGGACCTTTGCTGACAACTGCAGACTCTTCTCCTTACCGTCATTAGCGACTTTGTGGCCCAACTGGTCTTCCAGATCACCAGCTACTCGTCCTTGTGGTTTGCTGACTTCCGCGTCTACACTACCATCCTCACCATCGTGTCGTTTGCCGTCATCTTCGCCATCCAATGGGCTGAACACACCCGTCTGCGCAACGCAAATGCCGTGGTCCTTTTTTACTGGCTATTTCTCATCATCGCCCTCTCCGTCAAGCTTCGCTCCCTGGTCTCCCAGCAAATCTATGTCGACCACCTGGCCTACTTCGTCACCTACGCCGTCGGCTTCGGTTTGGCTGCCGCTACCTTTTTCATCGAATGGCTGGCGCCGCGCCAGATATCTAGCGATTATGAGGTTCTTGTTGATGAGCGCGAGGAGTGCCCGGCCGAGCATGCTACCATCTTTTCCCTCCTCACCTTCTCCTGGATGACGCCACTCATGCGTTACGGCTACTCGACGTATTTGACGGAAGGCGACCTTTGGGGCCTCGTCAGTAGCGACCGTACTGCCGTGACTGGCGCCACCTTTGAAGCTGCCTGGGAGCGGGAACTCAAGACTCGACCTGATCGGCCGTCTCTCTGGACCACCCTCTTCCGGGCCTTCGGCGCTCCGTACGCCATGGCCGCCGTGTTCAAGGTTGGCAACGACCTGGCTGCCTTCTCGCAGCCGCAGCTGCTGCGCTACCTCATCGCCTTTGTCGACTCGTACAACCTGAGCACGGAGCCGCAGCCGGCTATCCAGGGTGCCGCCATCGCCCTGGGCATGTTTGGCGTTGCCGTCTTCCAGACGATAATGATCCACCAGTATTTCCAATTAACATTTGTCTCTGGCATGCGCATCAAAGGCGGTCTGACTTCGTCCATCTATCGCAAGGCCCTGAAGCTGTCCAATGAGGGCCGTGCCAGCAAGACCACCGGCGACATTGTCAACTATATGGCTGTCGATGTCCAGCGGTTGCAGGACCTGACCCAGTTTGCCCACCAGCTATGGTCAGCGCCCTTCCAGATGGTTATCTGCATGTTCTCGCTCTATCAGCTCGTTGGCTGGACCATGTTCGCAGGAGTCAGTGCCATGATCGTCATGGTGCCCGTGAATGGCTTTATCGCCCGCAGGATGAAGACGTTGCAGAAGCAGCAGATGAAGAACAAGGATGCCCGCAGTCGTCTGATCTCTGAGATCATCAACAACATGAAGAGCATCAAGCTGTACGCCTGGGGTGCTGCCTTTATGAACAAGCTCAACTACATCCGTAATGACATGGAGCTCAAAAATCTTCGGCGCATTGGCGCAAACCAGGCCTTTGCCAACTTCACCTGGACCACCACGCCCTTCCTCGTCTCGTGCATGACTTTTGCCGTCTTTGTCTTGACCCACGACGAACCGCTGACGACCGAGATCATCTTCCCCGCACTGGCACTGTTCAACTTACTTTCGTTTCCTCTGTCCGTGCTGCCGATGGTCATCACCTCCATTATTGAGGCCAGCGTTGCCGTCTCGCGTCTGACGAACTTCCTCATCGCCGAAGAGATTCAGTCCGACGCCGTTACCTCCAAGCCTTCCGTAGAGGCTGGCGAGGAGGCCGTCAGCATCCGTGACGGTAGCTTCTCCTGGGACCGCCATGAGAACAAGCCTGCCCTCAGCCACATCGACTTCTTCGCCCACAAGGGCGAGCTCACCTGCTTGGTCGGCCGCGTCGGTACCGGCAAGTCGTCGCTGCTTCAGGCAATTCTTGGTGACCTATGGAAGATTAAGGGCACCGTCGAAGTCGCCGGTTGCGTGGCATACGTGGCCCAGCAATCTTGGATCATGAACGCTACCGTCAAAGAGAACATTCTATTCGGCCATCGCTTCGACTCGCACTTCTACGAGCAGACCGTCCAGGCGTGCGCGCTCCTAGACGATTTTCTGCAGCTACCGGACGGCGATGAGACCGTGGTGGGCGAGCGGGGTATCTCCCTGAGCGGCGGCCAGAAGGCCCGCGTGACCCTTGCTCGTGCCGTCTACGCTCGTGCCGATGTGTACCTGCTCGATGACGTGCTATCTGCCGTGGACTCACACGTCGGCCGTCACCTTATAGACAACGTCCTCGGCCCTGAAGGCCTCCTCAGCTCCAAGACACGAATCCTGGCCACCAACTCCATTCCTGTCCTGACAGAGTGCAACTCGATATACATGCTGCGTGATGGCAAGATTGCCGAGAAGGGCACCTACGACCAGCTGATGGCCATGAAGGGTCTTGTGAGCGACTTGATCCGGACGTCTGGGCACGAGTCCGGGTCGGCATCTGCTGCCGAGTCGGGCAGCGAGACATCGACGGTCATTGACACAGAGACGACGCCGCTCATGGACGACGAAATAGAAGAGGCTCAGGAGGGCCTGGCTCCCCTAGAAAGCTTCAGGCCCGGGGCGTCGTCCAGGCCTCCCAAGAAACAGCGGGCCAACAGCACGGTCACGCTCCGTAGGGCCAGCGCGGCCAGCTTCCGCGGCCCTCGGGGCAAACTCGGGGACGAGGAGGCTACCGGCAACAGGACGAAGCAGAACAAGGAACATTCAGAGCAAGGAAAGGTGAAATGGCAAGGTAAGAGGGAGGGAACCATTTGTCTATCTAGTGTTTCTGTACTGACAATCATCTCTCCTAACACAGTGTACATTGAGTATGCCAAGGCAAACAATCTGGTAGCTGTGGCAGTCTACCTAGTGGCCCTCGTTGCCTCCCAAACGGCCAGCATGGGTGGCAGCGTATGGCTCAAGAAATGGGCTGAATACAATGCAGGCAACGGAGGCAACTTCCACGTCGGCAAGTACATTGGTGTCTACTTCGCGTTTGGCATAGGCGGCGCACTCCTGACGGCTGCACAAATGCTCATCCTGTGGATACTCTGCTCTATCGAGGTAAGAAGCGGCTTCTCCAGACACGATGGCCACGTATGCTGACTCATCTCTGCACAGGCATCACGCAAGCTGCACGAGAGAATGGCTACTGCGATTTTTCGATCGCCCATGTCCTTTTTCGACGTCACGCCGGCTGGACGGATCCTGAACCGGTTCTCGAGCGATATCTATCGTGTCGATGAGGTGCTTGCTCGGACGTTCAACATGCTGTTTGTTAACATTTCCAAGTCTGGCTTCACGCTGGCTATCATTTCGGTATCGACTCCTGCCTTCACAGCACTAGTCATCCCACTGAGCATCATGTACATCTGGATCCAGCGCTACTATTTGCACACGTCGCGGGAGCTCAAACGCCTCGACAGCGTCACCAAGAGCCCCATTTACGCTCACTTTCAGGAGTCTCTGGGCGGTACGTCGACGATCCGGGCCTACGGGCAGCAGAAGCGTTTCGAGATGGAGAACGAGTGGCGCATGGACGCAAACCTGCGCGCCTTCTTCCCGTCGATCAGCTCCAACCGGTGGCTGGCCGTGCGGCTCGAGTTTATCGGAGCAGCCGTGATTCTCGGAGCAGCTGGCTTGTCAGTCATCTCAGTGGCCAACCACAGCGGTCTCAGCGCGGGCATGGTTGGTCTGGCCATGTCCTACGCGCTGCAGATTGTTACGGCGCTGAACTGGATCGTGCGGCTGTCGGTCGAGGTGGAGACAAACATTGTGTCGGTCGAGCGCGTGCTAGAGTATGCGCAGCTGCCCAGCGAAGCGCCCGAGATCATCAAGCGTCACCGGCCGCCGGTCAGCTGGCCATCCAACGGCGAGGTTGAGTTTCGCGACTACAGCGCCCGGTACCGCGAGGGCCTCGACCTGGTGCTGAAGAACATTACCCTGGACATCAAGCCGCGTGAGAAGATCGGCGTGGTCGGACGCACCGGCGCCGGCAAGTCCTCGCTGACCCTGGCTCTGTTCCGCATCATCGAGCCAGACACAGGCCACATCCGCATCGACGACCTGAACACGTCGACCATCGGTCTGCTGGACCTCCGGCGTCGACTGGCCATCATCCCACAGGATGCCGCACTCTTCGAGGGCACCGTCCGCGACAACCTTGACCCAGCGCATGTGCACGACGACACGGACTTGTGGTCCGTTCTTGGTAAGTCATGCTATCCTGGCCATCCTCGGCATTTTCTCTCTACACTTGTCGCTGACTGTCTGCGTGTTTGCGTTTGTCTAGAACATGCCCGCTTGAAGGACCACGTGTCATCGATGGGAGGCGGTCTAGAATCCAGAATAAACGAAGGAGGTACGTGTTCGAGTTTTTTCTGTCCGTTAGCACGCCGGATGGTCGGAGCCCCCTTTCCCCTGTTTTCCCTTTCTTGTCGTCTGTTTCCTTTCGGCCTGCATGGCACATGACTCAACGTTTGTATGTCCTCGGGTCACCGTCTTTTCAGCTTATGTCTGGCTGCAGCCATGGGTTGAGCAGACAGAGCGGACAACACCGATGGCCTCTCACAGAGCAGAGCACAGGCAGGTGTAAAAAGCTCGAGGAGCGACCACCGTGCAACCATGTACAAGGGTTTCTCGGCCGCCCAAGTGGTGCAAATCGTCGTTTCTTTTTTCTTTTCTTAAAGTTACTGTTGTCTCGGCAGTCGCCATTGATTTCCTCTGTAGTCGAGATGGAGACCGTCGGATCCGCATCGCAGCCATGCGCCTCTCCGCTTAGCGTCTGACTGCCTTTGTTTTTACCTCTCTGCTTGCTACGTGTGCTAACGCATGCCCGTCACGCATTCTTAGGCTCCAATCTTTCCCAGGGTCAGCGCCAGCTGGTTTCGCTGGCGCGAGCGATGCTAACTCCGTCCAACATCCTGGTTCTCGATGAGGCCACGGCTGCCGTCGATGTGGAGACGGACCGGATGCTACAGACGACGTTGCGGTCCCCGATGTTTGCGAACCGCACAATCATCACAGTGGCCCATCGTATCAACACTATTTTGGACAGTGACCGAGTGGTGGTTCTGGACAAGGGCGAGGTGGCTGAGTTTGGGACGCCGCAGGAACTTATTGCTAAACGGGGACGCTTTTACGGGTTGGTGAAGCAAGCCGGCCTGACCGACTGAGCGAGTAGGGGAGCGGCCCAGGGGGGGGGGTAGGAGAGAGAGGGAGGCACAAGAGGTACTGGGAGATCCGAGCGGTGTGGTTGTACTCTTGTGGCATGTCAATGAAGATATCTAGAGTCGGTTGGAATGTATTTGGAGTATAAAAGCATCAGTGTGCTCCACAGGTCAGACAGTACAGACAAAAAGTCTGCAGAATGCTACACAGGGTGATATAGTCAACAATGCCCAGGCCGCCAAGTCCTTCAAATCCTCGTGCTGATAATAAAAAGACAGTGACCTCAGGAGGCACGTGTTGTTTATGTTAATGGAATATACGAGTACCCCTAGAGGCGGATATGGAGATAGAGATGGGATAGATGATAGCCTACAGCGTATGGAATATATACGAACAGGATGCAAGAATGTCACTATGCCGTCTGTTATTTCCCTCTTTGTAGTTTCTCCTCTCTCATTCATCGTCCGGGTCTGCCTTGCTGCAGCGTGCAATAATGGCGCCCAGCAGAGCCTGTCGACCTAATGCTATGCCTATGTCGGTGGAATTGACGCACAAGATTCGCAAGACTCTCAGAATTCGACGACGTTATCGGGATTCTCTATGGAGATAGGAGCACTGGCCCATAGACTTCACGGAGTACGGTCTGCGTTTCTGACCTGGTGGTCAACCATATGCTTGACTGCGGGGAACTCCGCTGGGAGACATTCTCTTTACGACGATTTGCTCATTACTCTTTGTATTTTACCCTCTTTCAATAAAGCCTCGGGCCCAACACCGAAGCAGGTCCGAAGAGGGGCAGCGCCGCAGACAGGGGGGAGATCTGAAGGGGGAGAAGGATAAGAAAAAACGACGAGAAATAAAATGAAAAAAGAAGAAATCAAGACTAGAAAAAGCAGGTGAATGACAAGGACAAGCACGTACATAAAGGTATGTGTAAGACAAACGCATTGCCTCCACGGCAGGGTGATAAAATGACGCGTTACTGTACGGAGTGCAAAGCCTGCTCGTACCTAAGGGTTATGGGCCAGCAGTCCACTGTCCCCCCTCTAGCCCCCAAGGTCCAAAATCTGTCGGTGAGAGGGAAGCCCGCGAGTGCGCAATGTCCGGTTGCGGTAAGCGGTGGAGTGATCTGACGGGCGATGCACTATGTAGCAATACAATGTATGTAGCATGCCGGCGGACGAGGCAGAGAGACGGAGGCTTGGGCTAGCAGGGTCGAGGCCGAGGGGAATAAGACGAGAATAGCGAGAAGAAAATAAAGTTAAACCTGCCGCACACCGTCTCCGTTTGCCCTTCCACTCTGGCCCTCCTTCTCTTTGGGGCCTGGCTGCGTTTTTGCGTGGTATTGGCCGTCGTTGCTAGCCAGATTTGCCGTTGGTCTGAATAGACTTGGAGGGTTGGACGAAGGATGGCTGGAGGAAACGGGGGTGGGAGAATGGAGAATGGAGAATAGATGGGGCTGCCCCTCTCTCCCAATACAGTATCATCGCCTCCGCATCACGCACCCGCATCGTACTCCATACGTCGTAGGCATGGTCTCTCTTTCTCTTTTCTTTCTTTTCTTTATTTTTCTTTTTCTGTCAAGCTCTCTCTGTTCTTTTCCTCTCTCCGTCCCACTCTTATCCTTCGTCAGAGGGGTGTAGCACTGGCAGCGGGCGTTTCCTCCCTCCATCCCAGCAAGATGCATCATGATCATGCTTGTAAGATTTGTCGCCTTTCCCTGTCTAAATCAGGCAGCTAACAGCAAGAGGAAGCGCCGCTGCTACCGCACGGGACTCCCCGACTAATTCAAGCACTTGTAGTATATCACACTCGGGCTCTGCCATTCTAGATCCGCGGGCTACGTACATATTAGTTCACCGGTAGCCCGGCCGGCTTCTGACCACGACCCCGTAGGCCAAGAATGGAGCGAGCGTCGTGCGGAAAGAGATAGGGTAGGAAGACGATGAGACGATGTGCCGATGGCGACAGATGATCCGATGAGATGATGAGAGCAGATGTGATTAAAAAAAAGAACGGAGCACAGAGTATACATGGTAAGAACGTATAATAACGCGTACGAGTACTTCGTAAGATACTTTGAACAGTCGGTTAGGAGCCACTTACAACGCTACCCCGTATCATTAATAATTGTAATCGTTATGGTCATAGCACAGCTCTAGGTTTTTTCCCTTCTTAATTCGGCCTATGCCGTTGATTATGTACGACAGTGAAGACGTTTTTTCCATATCTGGCACCTGGCATATTGAATTGCATCCGCTAATGCTACTACGCTGTACGGAGTATGTACGGAGTACTCCGTACAGCGAAACCTTCGGTTGACGGCGGTGGCGAAACTTACCGGGCTAATTGGCTGCCCTCTTCTGCTGCCCCTTGTTGGCAGTGTTGCATTCTCATCGTGAGCAGGCTGATGAAGCTGTGGATACTGCCACCAATGGAAAACACCGTCTTCCAGACGGGTTGAGAAGGGTCGACCGCACGATAGCATCCTAGGAGTTATCTTACCTCAAATCTAGGGCGCGGTCTGGGTAACGGTGATATCGCCAGTTCTCACTTGCTCGTACAGCGTAGAGACTGCTCTCTCTTTACTGTCTCGATGCTCCATCAACGCGTATCGTGCTCTCCCTGGACCAGTGTGGCCAATGTAAACCCTCCCGCAGCGCTACTATGTATCTTACCTATTGACCCGCTTAGCAAGCAAGTTCCTGTTTGATATGTGCCCGGCATTGGGCTGCGTACGAAGTACAGTGTTTTCGTGACAGACAGGTGCAAGATCCAGGAGAACCGGTCGAGCTGAGAGATAGACTCTAGCTCGGTAGAACATAGCCTGGTAGGAAGGCAAGTAGCGTGTCATCACATGCGTACGACCAAACTTATGTAGCGGGACCTGGCGAGAAGCCGACACAGAGCAAAGAACTGAAGGTGAGCCTCGGAGAAGAAGGGGGAGGGGAGGGGTATGCGCAAGTTTGCTGGCATGAGATCGGCCCTCCTTTCGGCTCAGCAGCGAGTGGAGGAGCGGTTGCGACGTCGGATGTGCAGAAGTAAAGACACGGGACATAACATGCCCTGCACTACCACTCCGGAAAATCTCAGACGGCACAGAGTGAAACGCGGCCGACTTGCAGGCTGCGTTTGTGGATGTCCATTGACAAATGCTGGAGACGGCGGGGCGATTTTGATGAAACGATGAAACGAGACGGCGAAACGGCGAGACAACAACCAGGAAGACGGCAAGCACGACTCGCCTACCATTGCCTTTTTCTCCGGTGTAACGGGCCATGACGGAAGCCCGCATTTCATTGCGGTGCTGTGCGGCTATCGTGCGCACGCGTCCCGTTGACCCTCTAGCTGTCTTGCTTTCTGTTTCGTCTTGTCCTGTTTCAACCTGCAGAGACGGCCGAGGCAAAAGAGCGAGGCCAAGAGAACAGCTGCTCTCTGCAGCGTGGCTGCACAGAAGCCCGTCTGGTGGGGCAGGACAGCAAACAGAAAGCCTGCATTTGAGTGCATATATGCAGACGGCTCTATCTCCTGTGTCCGTGAACTTGTGTCACACCGCATACGAGTACTCCATATGACACAGTCGTTTCTGCCCTTCTAATGCTGTCTCTCAGCGCTGGGCCGGACGGTTGTGCGAAACTAAACCCCGGAAAAGCGAGGAGAAAGGAGAGAGCCAAATCCGAAGGGCGTGTATTATCTCTTTGCAATCTCTGTGCCTCCCCACCTGCATCGGAGTATGCAGCTGCCTCGTGCCCTCTCCCGAAAGTATCCTCTGTGGCCTGGAAGCAGGCAACCTAGCATAAGGTAACATACCGCCTTTTTGCTCACGTTTCCTGTCACTGCTCGAAGGAGCAATGTCCGTGCTATGCACTCCGTAAAATGTGTGAGATTCTCCCTACTGCTAATATGTCACACGCTCTTCCATGTGTCTTTTTGTGTCACCAGCTAACATACAAGCATTTCGATTTCGGCCCGCGACGAAGCTCCTTGGTTAGGGATGGGCTATGCAGAGTGACAGTGGTAGCAATGACAGTACGTCAGCTCACGTAACTCTTTCCGGATCCACAACCTCTTCCTGTCTTCCTGTCTTGCGCATGTGTCATGCCGTCTAAATGAGAAATTTGAAGATTTGGTCTCCTACTTAGTAGCATGGAGCCATTATAACGAGCGAGAACGAAAACGAGAGCTATATTGCCTGGTTCGGCAATCGATCATGACCTTCTCGATCCCGGCTACACGGGTCCGCCTTCCCTCTCCTTATGCAGGTGATAGGGAAAGGGATTGTGAGAGAAGAGAGAGAGAGGAGGAAGATTCTCCACCCGGGCGTTATCATGGGCCTCGCCGGCTTGCAATTCTCCTTACAGGTAGACTGCCCGCCTGCAGCTGGCCATTGCGCCTGCTCGGACGAATGAGCAGGCGGTCAAAGCCCACTTCGTAATACGATACCGGGTCTGCACATATCTCACATAGCGCTTATCACGGAAGCCTCGCTGCGTGGATCATGGTGGGGCCTAGAAAATACTATGTAAGGGGAAGGGGAAGGGGAGGCAGATGAGCGTGACCACCTGGCCGGGACGCGTTCTACTTGTATTTCGTACTCCGTAGGCCATGTGTGTTTATTGTCGCTGCGAGCAGCTCTGGTCTGCAAAGTGTGCTTTGCTTGAGGGGAGGGAAGACGGTGCCTAGGAGATAACGCTCCGGAGGGGTGGAAAAACAGCAGCTCTGCACACTCGTATTTTACTCGCATCTACTTCGTATCTACGCAGATAAGAGCACTGCACATTGTACGGAGTACGGAGTACAGAGCACGAGAATTCGTACTCCGTACGTCGTAAGAGACCGCAATACAGGGGAGGGACAGCGTGGTATTGCGGCAAGCACGCGGCACCTGTGAAAGCAGGCTCCCACGTACATAGTACTCGTACGGAGCACGAAAGCTCGTGTAATCCGCGTTTCAGGACAAGGTGAGCACCCATTGCCGGCAGGAGAAGCCGTGCGAGGGTAGAACAGACGGACGCTCGCGTTGGCACGTTCTTATTTTTTGCGGGCCATTTGTCCCCGGCCTCGAGCCCCACAAAGTGGAAAAACGGAAATCAAAGGCCATGCAGGATACGTATGGAGCAGTACGGAGTACTCCATAGCTTACCAGTAGCCCCGACGGCTGAGCTGTCTTGCTGCGGCTGCAGGCTGCTTGTGGTTGCAGGAGTACGAATGCTCGTATACGAAGTACAGCTCGTGTATGTATCTTACTCCGTACGGAGTACGAATATCTTCTGTACGAGCCTGAACAAACATGCACACTCGCGTCGACACATTCGTGCACACTTTGTACACAAGTCGTACTCGTACTCGTACCTCCAGCAACGCGAAGCGGTCAGCTTCTTCATTTGTGGTGATCGGCCTGCAACGTTTCCACATTCTCACACTCCGGAGACGAGATGCAGAATGGGGGACGTGCCCACTCCCCTAGTCGAACGGGAGAGCCAGTAAGTCGTTCCGGTTCGCTCACAGCATAGTGAATATCTAAGCCCGCTGCAGTCTACTGTACGAGCAGAGCACACTACTCTTGCTATGTGAGTAAGATACTAATACTGATTTGTTGTGCAAGAGCGCAGCCCTGCATGTGGCCCTACAAGCACGGAATGCAGAAGCAAAGGTAGAAATTGTCGCGAGTGGCTGCAGAGGATAGAATGGAAAACAGAAAAGAGGGTCCAGACCGATCGGGATAAATAGCCGGCGACGCGGGTCCCTCAACAGGCTTGCCTTATCCCCCAGGATATCTTACTAAGATACGTAAGATATCTTACATAGTATCTACTCCGTACAAGTACAATGTAGTGCTCGCCGTAGCCGAGCAGGATATTTTTCCACGTAAGAAAAGTAAGAAACGAAGGAAGGAGGGGCGTGCTTGTCAAAATCACCAAAAAGGAACGAGCCCAGGCCGCTGGGATCGGGCCGGGCTCTCTTTGTAATATTCACCGTTATCAAAAGAAAGCATCGTGCCCACCACACACATGAACACCCCGACCCCAGCTTGTGATATATCTCGTCTCTCACTGCTCCTTACGGAATACTCTTATGACTGTGTGCGCCGTAGATCTCGGCCAATTAATAACACGTCTTCCCCCTTTATTTCAGACACGTCTGCTTCTCTCTTCGCCCTCCTTCATCTGCAACGGCTTCGACCTGACAGCTGGACCTACCATGTACATACATGGTACAGCGTGTCTCACATCCAGCCTACTCGTACACCCCCTCCGTTTCAGTCTGGTTCATCTTGTACGAGACGTCTCGAGGGAGGTTGGGGCCCGCTTTGTCACCAAGCCCGACATATTACGGAGTACGTCGTACACAGTAGGAATCTCCGTGCTTGACTGTAATAGGGCATAAGACGGCCGATTTCTATTTTCACAAGGATCCCCGTACACAAAGTTACGTCGTGTCTTACAAGTAGGACCAAGGCAACTCCTTTTCCTTTCTTAGCTCCTGACCAGCGCTCATTCCCTTTGTTTTACAACGAGTTCGGAATCACTCCGTAATACTCCCACCAGCAGAGGCCTGCATTGACGACTGCCCGTGGGGGGCAGCCGCATTTTCTGCAAGTAAGACCTTTCTTGAGCTGTTCGGTGCGTGCTGCAGAGGTCGACCTGTCCCCTGTTTGTGACATTTGAGCCAAGCATTCCATCTTTTCTATTTTGCCCCCTTTCTTTTCTGTCAAAGTATGGTACGCGTACCAGGGTTCGGCAATCTCGACTAAGCGACGTCCTGTCTTCTATTCCGAGTACTCCATGTACTATTTAATATACGAATACTTGCAAAATTCCCTGCTGACAGTTACACCCGTCATGACAAGGAATCGCCTCATTATGACTAGGATCACAGAGCCAGATACCAGCCAGCCAAGGGTTTGGTTGGCGGCCTGATCCATGGCGTGCAGCACTCTACCTCATACGAGAACGCCTGTGCTATTTGTATGATACATAGTAGTGTTACCCGTGCTTCGAACTCGTACACAGTACGGAGTAAGATACCACGTCTCACCAGCTACTCCGTACTCCTGCTGTGTGGTCCGGCCACGCTCTCAGCTCGGGAGGCAACGGCTAGCATCCACTAGCGGGGGACAGAAGGCCCAAGCAGACGCCCTAAAGCCCCCACGCGGCAACGGCCCTTCTGATTCCCGGAATGAAGCGAAAGCACACGCCATAACGGACCCCTAATGGGAGATCAGGGCTTAATAACAGTGCCTTGTGCACCGTCTGTGAGTACCCGTGTTGCAAGTGCGGTTAAGCACGGCGCAGGTAATATATAGTAGGGTTATTATTTGTGTGTATATTACTCCGTACTTCGTACGGAGTAGTTCCAATAATGACGCCCCATATGGTATACTCCACAGCGCTTTCATACGTCGTAGTAGCGCTAATGGGCGCTGATCGGTGCTGGGGTGATTTGCTACTACTACTGTGTACAAGTACGGAGTACCGCTCAGCACAATTTGATTCTTACGCATATGCGCAGGATCTGCTTCCCCGTCCTAAGTACGGAGTACGAGTAACGAGCATCTGACTTGTAAGTCCATATGAGTACTCGCGCACTGGTCATGCAACTGCTGCGATCTTTCCAACGCAGAAGCCTAATATCGTCTGGCTGACGTCCTCCCCTTCCGGCCTGCCACGTTTTGTGGTGCTCTTATGATGCCGGATCTTGCTTCTTGGCCTTCTTGCTGAGATTTCCGCGCCTTGTTCTAAACCGTCTTTCTTCACTTCTAGGGGGCCGTTTTCCCATCAATCCTCTTCAAATCTTGCTTGCCTTCGTCTTGCACATATTATGCCTCTACCTCATGACTCGCTTTCCTAGGCCTGCTCGCTCGCTCTCCATCCGTCTTTCCGTTGCATTTCCACAGGTTTCCACATTTTCGCACCGAACCGTGCCGTTGATAAGTCCGCTTTTGGTCCTGGAAGGCCGCTAGAGTACCTCGCATGGTGCAAACAAATGTAGAATATGCGAAGACTGGTGCGTGATAAGGAAGCGAGAAGAGCACGCTAAACTAGGCCGTTCATGTAATGAAAACAACTCGTAAAGCACGCTGTCTCTTCTCTTTCCCCACTCCCCGCCTAACGGCTGTCCTGATATTGGCTCCACAACACATTGTACCTCCAAAGGCTGTTTCTCTTTTGAGCTGTCCTCTTCAAACATGAAAATCGAATATGCGCCTCCAAGTATTGCTGGGAGCATGGCTGTTTGGAGTAAAGGACGGCGCAATACCTCATGTTTGCTACATCGCTTGCGTAGAAAACCTAGTCTATCAAAAATAGAGGGAGAAAGAGACTGCTGCCCTGGGGGACTAAAATCGCGATGGTTCGTAGTCGAACTGCAAAGATCTTCTGTAGATCTGCCGTACCGATGCTTTTAACGACGCTGGATGCTGATATATTTAACTATTTATCTTTTACCAGCGCAGGGTATTCTGATTCATTGGCGCGTCAACTTAAAGGGCAGTTTTCGCATTGGGATGCAGATATACTGTGTAAAGCTAACCTCACTGCTACCCAGACAGCTCCGAGCAGCGCTAAGCAGCCGCGGCCAGTGGCGGGCTTGTCACCCGCTCTGCATAGTCAAACCTTCGTCGTTTGTCGCCCTACTACCCTCGTCATTCGCGCGGAAGTCGACGAAGAGAGATGACCCGAACAAGAAAGAAACGGTGCTATAGATTGCTTCAGGTGAATTACACTGAAGGACTTACTAAGGCTGTGCTCTGGAGGTGAGAAGAGCCCGAAAAAAAAAAGAAAACACGCAGGTCAAGGTATACAAGTACATCGTATTTCTTTTGTATGTTACTGACAAATTCGAATAGCGGAATGCAGGCAAGGATGCAGGGATTCGACTGGGGCCAGGGTCGAGAGAATCAGCGTTGCACCAGAAATCGGGTGGAGAGCTGGAAGGTTGTCGCAGAAAAAAGGGAAAGAAAGCCAAAACAGGAAGGGAACTGAGTATTGAGCTCGTACTACGGAGTACTCCGTACGTTGTAAGACACGTCGTATATGGGGTGGAAGAAGAGGTGGCTATCCGCCCGTTGCCCGTGTTTGCATAACGAAAGACTTGGCTTGCAGAAACCTGCTATTGAAAGAAAGGAGCAGGGGAACGGGAAGCGATCACATAAGCATACTTCTGCAAGCGCAGTTTCGTTCGATGCCATCGTATCTTACTCATACTCCGTACGGAGTAGGAGTAAGATATGCGACCTATATCCCATGCGGCCACTTTCACAAGAAGAACACTACGCGCACAGAAATAAGAGCAAAAGGACGAAAGTAAAGTGACGAATTCTCAATATAAAAAGGCACATTCCAAATTACGGACGACTACGACTGCAGGCCCCTTCTCCGTTTCCGCTCGATTGCCGCATAAAAGACCCAAGTTGCTGCAAGGCACAGTGTCGATACGATTGAATCAACACTCGTACACAGTACTCGTATGCCGGCCGCAAAAGGTGGCCGTGCTAGACCGCGCGCCCGTTCCTTTCATAGTACGTACGACAGGTAATACACACTTTGTGGAGTGCCAGTGGGAGAAGGGGCAGGAGCAATCGTACGAAGCCAGTTTCTCATGCTTCCTCAGGCATCACGGCGCTGGCATTTTCCTACTACGTACGACGTACTAATTTTTTAATCAGCTAAATTGTCTTTTCCTTTGCAACTTCGTTTCTATCTGCACAAGCACAAACATGTAGTGCCCAGTCACTTCTCGTCTTTCATCGCACTCGCATCCATCCACACTTTTTCTCATACACCATCACGCATTCGTCGTTCGATGTTGTGGATACAGATGCAAGTACTCCGTACAACATTACTCAGTAGAGCGGACTGAAGTACTATGTACGGAGTAGAGGGGTGTGGTGTGGGTGGGGAACGACGCCCCTCCTACCCCCTGGCCCGACATACGTCGTAGACCCTCTCGGGCATGGGCGTATGCTCCATGCGAGGACGCCTGCAAGAAAGTATCTCGCGTACGACGTATTCACTTGGAGCATCACTGTTTCTTCCTGTCCCCTGCCCGCCAGCCTCTCTAATCTACATAGTAGTGCGATCATCAAAGGGAAACCGGCCGAATCACTTCAAAGCAGGCGGCCTACTGCCTCGGCTGAAATACATGGGCCGGCTACTACGAGGTATGAACTCCGTGTATAGCGGGATAGTGAAAATCATAACCGGGTCCAGATCCCGGCCTTCTGCTACTACGTCGTATGTACTATGTATGTACGAGTAGCATTCCATGGAGCTTAGGCCGGGCAGCTGGTCACTTTTTTTTGTCCTTCCTCGCTACTTGCATCCCCTCATACGGAGTACTATGTAATAGCTGCTGTCCATCACCTATTCGTACCCACAAACTCTCCAGGCAGTCGGGACAAGGGTCTAGGACCGGATATTCGATCGCCTCGACACCCGATTTTGTTTTACTTTCTCCAGGCCGTCACCAACAGCCTCAGTCCATTTCTCCTCGTCCGGGAGTAAGAGACATTTCCTGGCACACCACACCAACGAGCAGCTGAGCTGTCTTGTGGAACAGACAAGAAGGGGCGTGTCCTCTTTGAAGGGTTGCTGCCTGTACGCCCGGTCTTCACGGCATTGATAAGCTTGCACGTCTATCACCTGCCGCCCACCGGCCTTCCGGGCCGCAGAGCAGCCCCTGCCAGCGTCTTCACCACTGAACCAGACAAGCACTGCCGCAGCGGCGGTCTAGGCACCACGTCCGGCCTCTCCCGCATCGTTCCATATCGAAAACGGTACGAGTAGATCACCTATTCACGAGCCTCTGCTGGCTCGACAGTCTGTCACGGGTGCCGTGAAGCCCCAACCCTTGATGGAAACGGTAGACCATGGCAAACTTTGCAGAACGTTCGAGCAGACTTCCGTTACCAAACACCATTGCTGGCTGCCTCTCTTACACATGTCGCTGAATCAAATGAGACCTCCAGCTGATATCTTCATCTGACGGTCTCTTCTTGCCCACCCTTGTCCCCTCCCTGTCGCCTAATCCGCATTTTTGCTGGGGTTGCGCTCTGTCATTTCTCTCTTTTTTTTTTTTTTGCCCAGCCTCTCCATCTGCATGCTATGTATGGAGCACGCGCACACCCTCACCCGCACTTGCAGCTCATCTGCGGCCTGCACACACCACCCCAAACGCTTTTGGACCCGACAACTACCGCCAACTAGCTCCTCTCAAACATCCTTGCCGTTGGCCTTTGACCCTTGTCCGCTAGCTAACTCCACGCAGTTGACTCCATCAAGGCCGCCTACCAGTGCGTCCAGTTGGCTAGCCTGTGTTGTGCGGAAATCGGCCCTCTTATATGCTCCCCCTTCCCTTTACTAAGATGTATACCCGGGTGACATATCCTTGAACGCTTCTCTGTTCACCTATCAGTGCACCTCACCCAAAATAACATAGCGGCAAGATATTCGTCTCAGCCCGCAACTGCGATTACTCGTACGCCTCGCCATCCCCATAATAGAGCGCGAGCACGGGTAAATAGAGCGAGTGAAGGATTCGTCCTCACACGTCGCCGACCTCGCCAAGAGCGCCCACGGTTTTGGCAAATACCGCAGCCCCCTCCACCCCGGCTTCTCCTGGCACTTCTCCGATGTCTTACAGCTGTGCGAGGGAAACGAAGACATTGCAGCCTCTATTCAGAACCTCGGTCAACCACAACTTTACCTCCATGAACTACCTCTGTCCACCTCCCTTCTTCGTTCGAGCATCACCTCCCTCTGCCAAGCATATTCTCCCCGTCCAGCTCATCCGCGTCTATCTCCCCCCCCCCCCGCCCCCCGGCTTGAGGTCTTCAATCTAGATTGATCCACCCAACGAAGACTGGTCATAAAATTTTATCAACCCTCTCCCCACCGCGGTCGCTCTCCCCGTTGCTTTCCCTCTACTTCTCTTTTCTTGCCTGTTGTTGCTTTCTCTCTCTCTTTCTACCTCATCTGGAGACCTTGCACATCAGCGAGAGTGGAGGATCGGAAAAATCTCAGGCAACCAACGAAATCCTCTCCACCTCTTAACCCCTGCTTGCATCTTTTCTGGCGCAGATAGATTGCTGGTACCACTCACTGCCTTGCTGCGACCTGGCAGACTCCCGTTCTTCCCGTCGTGCTCCATCTTCGTCCGCCAATGTACTAGGCCGGGGTCTATTTTGTCTGCATTTTTTGACCCTACCACACAACCAGATACGCACACGAACGCTGTCCTCTTGCTGCCTCTTCGTACTCGTTGCTCTGGACGTCGACTGAGTACGGGGGTACTGCATTTGTTTTCCGTCACCCTTGCCCCGTATCTGAAAGAGAGACTGGCTTCTTGTATACCTTTTCCCCTCCCCTCCCAGTCCTTATTTAATTTCTCAGATGCCTCCCTCTCACAACCCACTTTCTCTCACTTTATTACTTCTCGATTGATTGAAGCTACAACCAAGCCTATATTGTCCAGCACTGCCTCCTTGTGCTTCATTGCAACAACCGACTTTCCCTCCCAGTATGCAATAGCCCAAGGTCGGCAATCTGCCTCTTTTGTCGCCGATTCGGACCAACAGGTCGCCTTTATCGGGTGGTTTATTTATTCTATTTTCATTCTATCTCCTGTGACCTAGAGGCGTTCCCTCTTCAACATCGTCTACCTCTGACATTGCAATTACAATTTTCTGACCTATTCGTCCTCTTTTTGGACCGATCCATCTCGATACCATCTACATTTGCTATTTTCGCCGATTACGATACTTGTCTCTCCAGGTTCTCTGCCCACCCTATCGCATACCGTGGCCAGCCAATGCTCAAGGGGTCATCTCTGTAATTGAATTGAAAAAAAACGAGAAAACCCCGGACAACCATAATTCACCTGTCGCTGTCACCGTTACTATATGTGAAGTGGTTGACGCCACAGATCAAGCCGACCAGCTCAACGATACTCGCAGTCTTCATAACACCATAACAAGCAACAGCGCCAGATTATCGCAACGAAAGTATAGTCGCACCCTATTTCAAAGTCTGGACCGCAGTTTTGGTTATTTTTGTCAAAATAGTACTCTTCACCTCTCGCCTGCCCAAAGTTTTACCAACGGAACCGTGGAAACGACAACAACGCCAACCATGGGTCGCGAGTGGCAGCGAGACTATCTGCACCGCCCTCAGTGGCAATCTGATCGGCCCCTATCGAACGACAATGCCTTCAACAATACGAGATATCATCAACAACAGGAGCACCACGATCTCCATGAGCAGCCCAGCGATTTATCACGGCCACTAGTAAGCTTTCTCCCACAAAGCGAGTTTGCCATAAATATGGCAGAAGCTATAGGCATTTAGAGGCCACTGCCATACACTGCATCGAAGACTTGGCTGACAACCCTGATTAGAGCATTGATCGGGCACTTCGTGAACAATGCAGGATCCCAGCCCAATTCTACTTTGTCTCTGCAATATTGGACAGTGGAGAAGCCGTGACATTTTCAGGGCCTACAGAGTACAAAGAGAAGATACCGGAATTCTTCAGCATGGATAAATGGGTGCATTGCGTTACAGGGAATTCGCCGCCAGGTATGTGAAGTCATAAAACGGCTGGGCTTGTCTAAAGGACATAGTCGGACTGTAAGCAGAAGCACTAACGTGTTCATGAACAGCTCATTTTCTAGAAGACCAGGATGCTAGTTTCAATGATTATTCTCGTCCGGAGGCTCGCCCTTATAGCCGCCAGGGACAGGTTCCTATCACTGCCCAAGGACTTGGAATTGGCATGGAGTATGATGGACGACGCCCTACGGAACGTCGACGCATGCAAGGGTTTAGCCCTTTCGAGGAAGAAGTCAACCGGCAGCGAAAGCGGCTGAAAGCTGGCACTTCCCGACAGGCTGCGGAGATGATCGATGAGCTACCCGCACGGACTACGCAACCCACCAAAATGCCTGTGCAAGTCCAGGACCAGCAGGCAATCTGGAATATCTACGATCAGCGGTTCCGCAGTCTTCAGCAAACTGCCTGCAAGCTCATTGC
The DNA here is from genome assembly GCF_000143105.1 of Grosmannia clavigera kw1407. Classification (NCBI taxonomy): domain Eukaryota; kingdom Fungi; phylum Ascomycota; class Sordariomycetes; order Ophiostomatales; family Ophiostomataceae; genus Leptographium; species Leptographium clavigerum. The sequence continues at coordinate 102,860 of NW_014040569.1, read as the reverse complement.
AAAGGCTTGGGTCAAGCTCGTTGAGCCGAAGAAGCAGTCCACCCACCCTTACACGGGCAGTGACGAAAAAGCACCAGATTGGTGGCCAAAGCCATGGGGGCCATCCCGGGATGAGAGGGTCCGTCACAAGGAGCCCGATCATCTGTACAAAAAGGGTTAGCAGCAATGAATTTCTGGCTATGTTTTGCAAAAATTAGACCTTTATGGCTAACTCAGACTAGAACGCGTTCATCTTCTGAAGCACATTCTGCGCATGGTTGTGTTGCCAGTTGCCAAGCAGCACCCAGATATTCAGAAGCTTCACCTGAACGTGGCCAAGCTTGAGGAAGCCACAAACGAGGCGCTTTCGAGCTTCTTCGCCGACAAGGATGCCCCGAACAATGCACGAAAGCGGCCATATTTGAGAGAGATATTCCTTCTCGCAAGAAATGAGGAGAAATACCTCAAAGACGAAATAGGTATGCCTTGACAACGATCACTACATTCCTGTACCGATCTCTTGCGGACCACTTTATCTGATCTTTTGTTTTTTCCCTTTTAGACGGTTCAACGAGTGTGTATGTCATGAGCGACGATAAGATTCCAGACAACTATCTGTCAGACAACGAGGATGCGTCTCCGATGAAAGAAGACGAAGATGATGCGATGTCTGTCACGATGCTTTCAGCTCATCGACCGAGCGCCGCTCAAGCAATAATGCAGTCTTCTGGTGGTTCGTCTTCTGGCCTGTCCTCGACAGTCTCTCCAACAGGACCTAGCGAGCACAGCTCTGGTAATACCCTACCATCTGGTCCCGCAGGACAGCCGTTCTTGGGAGAGCTTCCCCATCGCAGTCACCCGCCGTTCCCACCTCCACTCTTGTTACATCCCGACATTGGAGGCGAGCAGCATGCAAGTTACGTGGACAGCAGCGGTGGCATTGCGGTTGGCAGTGGCCAGGGCTCGATGGCAGGCGGGCATAGTAGCTTGCCTCTGCAAGAAATGTGTCCTGATCCTCACGATACTAGCAGACGGTCGTCGCTCTTCAGTCCGACGGGCGAGTTTGGCGGTACGACAACGACGCCTTCTGTGTATCAAGCTTGGCAACACGGTACAACTGCTCCAAGCGCTTCGCCATTATATGCCTTTACGCCGCAGCAAGCTCAAGCGCAGGCACAATCTCAGCACGGCTCTTTTGTTCCGCAATCTTCGGTTTCCATACCCCCTCAGGGGCCGCCAGGGTATATCGGACACCCTTTTGACCTTCCTCGAAACTCGTATGAGACACCCCACGATGGCTTGTTCCGTCCTGGCAACGTACCGGCTCCTGGTACCGTTAATGCGCAAGGTGGCTACCCTCTACACTTGACCCAACATGAAGCAAGGATTGTGCCGCCACACAGCCTGAAGGTAGAACAGACTAGGAGCCATTTGCGCTAGAGTTTCCAGCTTGTGCGGCGGATCCGAACGATAATACTTCCTTCAGATGCCATCTCCACCACTCCGAATTCACTCCAACAGTTGCATCTTGCGCCTCCCAGCTTCTGCAACCGGCTATTTTTTCTTTCTCACCCTTCTAATAATCGGTGCTTTCGCCTTGTTGATGCCCTTCGGAAAGTTTGGCCAATGGTGAGTGGCATGGAGACAGGCACTGCCTGCTTTGTTACATTTCACGGAGCTTCAACCAGGGGACTACGGCGACGGGTCAGATGCGGTCAATGACTTCGTGGTTATTAAGGTGCGGCGGGTTTGCATCTGAAAGTTATCACTATATGTTTAGTCTCATACTATGAGTTTCATTTTGACTAGTTGACCCTTCTGAGAGGCACGCTATGGGTAATAAGTGCACAGATCACAGCAGGACCGCTTCATGCAGAAATAGAGCATTTAGGTACTGGGCAACTATATAGTTATGGGACGGGAAGGAGTTTGTTTCGTGGCTTTTGCTTTGGTATGTCTTTTTTTGTGTTTCTGCAATGAGTCTATGACTGGAGAAACATGCATAATACACCGAGTTTTGATAATTTGGCAAGTATCACATGGGCAAACCGATTACTTGCGTCTGTTGCCATTTTCTGGCAGTTGTATTTGCTGCCTGTTTATTCCATAGAGCCGTAAAGTGTTCTTCAGCAATTCTTATAACTTGTAAAAGAGCCTCGGCTATTGCCTGAGACCCGCTACCTGCGTATCACCACAGTGTTCGCTATTTGTTAGCCCGATGACCGACTATTGCTCCTGTATTTTCTGTAAGCTGCATCTCGTCCACTAAAAATGGCCCGGTCACTTGAGACTGGCTTAAAATTTGAAAGGTGAGATGCGGTAGTGGTCGAAGTTGCAGGGACGGTGTGTGTTTATCATCATAGCACGCCTTGTAGATTGACGCCCGGCTGCCTACATGGCCCTAATGTTATTGAATTATCATAGGTGGCTAGCTGACGTACAAAATAGGACTGCTAAAGCGATATTGTGACAGGTTTTCTACAGATACAAGAAATCAGCCCCCCCAGTACACGATATACGTCCTCGTCTTACGCTCGCTCGTATCATGACTCATATTGCCTTTACATTGGGCCGTGATATGTACTGATGTGGAGAAGCAATATATTGGCGGTGCTACTCAAAGAAAAAGTGGCGGGGTAGCGTTAGAAGGACTAGAGAGTATTAGAGAAGAGGGACGAGAGATGTACTCAGTACGGTGTATATCACGGTGATCTGTCTCAGCCACTCTGGATCTCACTCTGTCATATTTCCTTCCCCCCTCTCCTTGTGGGACCGACCAGCACTCTTAAACTTTGGTTCTAAATATGACGTTGTCCTTGGTGAGTGTACTATTTGAAACAACCGAATTAGGTTATGCGGAGCCCAATTGTAAGATAGCTTACGCTACGGGCTTTGCGGATGCGCGTGTAGTATTTATGAGTGTTTTGTAGTCCTTACAGAAATAGTCATGTCTGTATACATGTCCAATTTGACGATCAAGTGCGTTATACTGTCCTGTGCCTACGCTTAAAGACGGAAGACCGTTCTTTTGCCTGGAAACCTAACTTCAGTCGGTCCTACCAAAGGCATAATTAACGGAAGATCGGGGCAGGACGACGGGACATATGATGCATTTGACAAAGTTAGTTTGGTTCTTGAAAGACTGCCTTGCGGCATGGTATCATTCAAGTAGTAGTTTCCTCGATACTTTATAATTAGAAGGATCTGCTCAGTTATCATCACCGTCGCTGTCATCGCTGCTGCTGTCGCTGGGACGTTTTCTCTTCTTCTCAACCGGTGGCTGGACAACCTCGTCTTTGCGAACAAACACAAAACTGCGAGACGGGCGATCTTCGCCGCGCCAGGCGCTGGTAGAGATGTCGTCGTCGTCGTGCTTGTCGTTCTTGTCTCCAGTGTCCACGTCTTTGCCATCTTGATCGTCTGCATCTCCATCGTGTCCGTCTCCTCCACCACCGTTCTTCCGCGGCTGCTGTCGTCGCCGCACCACTCCAAGTGTTCGAGCGTGATGGTAGCCCGGATAGGCGACAGCCTGGAAGCGAAAGCTGCGCTCTACCTGTAGGCCGGCGTGGCGGCCGAGATCGCGGATATTCCACAACGTGTACGGTTCGCCCTCGAACAGGGTGACGATGACAGAGCCGCCAGGGGCTAGCAGGGCCATGGCACGCCGAAAAAAGGCCACGAGCAGCTCCTGGTTGTAGCGCACCTGGCGATTGACGTCAGTGCTCTTGCCGCCGACATGCGGGAAGTTGAACAAAATGCGGTCAAACTTGGGCTGGTGACCACCGCCAGTCTTGAGCGGGCTGCCCGCTGTGCCCATCGTCCGGACGTCGACGCCGTAAAGCACGCGACCGTCGCCGGCGAGGACGCGAGCTGCGTTGGCTGCTGCCTGCGGGTATTTGGCAGCAAGGGCATCGGGGCCGGGCTCGAGAACGGTGGCCGTCAGGTTCGTGCAGCCGTGGTGGTCGACGAGTGCGCCTGCAAAGCTGAGGTCGCCCTCGCCAACCAGCAGGATGACATCGTCGTCGGGTTGGAAGGGGATGGTCGGCCGTTTGTGAGCGGGCGTAGGAGACGCGGTGGCAGCGCCAGGATGGTTGCTGCCGTTTCCGCCACCGCCGCCGCCACTGCCGCCACCGCTCTTGCTAGCGGGCCGCTTTGCGGCCTTGTTGCTCTGACCGCTCGGTGGTGGCTTCTTCTTGTTGGCCTGACCCTGGCTCGCGTTGCTGCCTGATCGGAGCTGTTTTGACGGCTTCGCTGCCATGCGGCCGAGCTTCCGCTTCTTGCTCATGGCTGGAGAAGACTGCGCGCAGGAAAGGGCGAAGATGGAGCGGTGGGCGTTGTCGGCTGTGGGGAGCCCGTATAAGTCGCCTCCAATTGAACCTGTGATAACTTTTTTGCAAGCTTAAAATGCGGACAATCGTATACATGCATGTATCTGCTTGGCCAGACTTTCCCGCAACGGTGTTTAGCGATCAGAGCGGGGCGACTACCGCCCGCTTTACAGCCTAAGCGCACCAGGCAATTAGTGGGCCGGACAGGGAAACTATGGCGGATGAGACATGGATGAGTGCTAGGTACCGTATACCTTTTCACTCTTCAGAGAGTAAATGGGCGACGCACGGGAAATTGATCAACAGCGTGCCGTGCGTCCGTCTGAACGAATGGACAGCGGTACGGAGTACGGAGTATGTAATAAGATACGTTGTCTTGAAGATACAGTCTCAGCATTTTCTCCTAGACTGACCAAGCCGCATACACTACGAAAGCCGAACTGCACTACCGGACGAGTGCATTTGCGAGAATCCGTATGCTCCTCTTACTTAATGATCCTCTGCAAGACAATGGCTGATGTAACGACACCCGCAAAGATAAGCGCCATTGAAAGGTGCTTCGCGAGTATGAAAAAACAATTGTCAGCGTCTTTGAACTTCTGTAAGCAAGCAAGCCGGGCGAGGATGCTGTTATTAAAAGAGCAAGGCAACGCGCGACACAAAGAAAAGGGGCTTATAAGGAGGACGCACGAGCCGGCAGAGGTATCCGGTACCTTTGCCCGGCGACAGGCTAACCAGCGCTCTGGGAAAGCATATGATGGCTTTAATTGGCTGGCAAAATGGTAAATCCGGGCTCCGACACTTATGTAGAGGGTGTAGAGAGGTAGCGTGATTGCCTTGCTGGAGCAGGCAGCGTGGTTGGCGTAGAGGTACGGAGGTACAATGGAGCTGCGGGTCCGCTTTTTTACAGTCTTGTGGATGCGGCTGCTGTGTGCTGGTGTTATTGAGAGAGGAAAATCAGATCTTATTGTCCGGCGCAGCCAAATCCCATCAACTTGTATTGTGATCTGAGGCCCCGAGACGTCTACCCTGCGACACACTCTGCGAATGCGAGAGCGATTTGTGAAAAGCCACCCAGACCAGATTCTCTGTCGACCCGGGCGCACCGGCACGCTCCTCTGTATTTTGTTGTTGTCGTTGGCGAGCGCTGCTGGTGTTTGCTTTGTTGTGCCCTTTTTTTCGGTATCTTTTCGAGTCTAATTTTTTCCCTCTCCTCTCCACGGCTTCTGCTCACAACCGCTGCATATCCTCCCTTGTCCGATTCAGCCGTTTTGCCACGGCAGACTTGCCTTCGTTGCCTCTTAATTCTTCGCTTATCTGAGGGCCATCTGACCGGCCCCGTCTTCTTTACCTTTTCCTCTCCCCTTCCCTCTCTCATTTCTCCCTTATCCGTCAATTTCTCTTTTCGCTCCTTTCTGAGGAACAACACACACTCTCATCCACGTTCGGCCTTCTCACTTTTTCTGTCTATCTTTTTAGTCCGTCGCTGCCACAGATTACCTGGGCTTCTTCCTATTCTTCCCTTGTCGTGCACGTTCGCTGTATTGGTGGTCCTTCCTGGCGTGTTACCGCCTCTTATTGCCTCCTGTCTTTCATCGCCCTCCCGTATTACCTGTCATCTCACATACCGCACCGCACCACAGCCCAACACCCACGACACGGCACATGGCACCATGAGCGAGCCGCATTCATATCCAGCTCCATCATTCCGTGGCCGGGGCCGTGGTCGTGGCCGCTCACAGGCCGTCCGCGCTCACGTTGCTCGTCTGGCCCAACAGCGGAAAGCTGCCAACGGCCGGCGTGGCCGCCAAAAGCTGTATGACCACCCCAAGCCGCAGGCGGCGTCGGAGCGCCTCAAAGAGCTTAAGGCCGCCTTTTCGGCCGTGGCCAGCGCCTTACGCCCGGCCCTGGAGGATCTGGGCGACCGCAGCCTCGGCCGGCTGAAGAGCAGCTCCAACGCCTTCCAGGAGGTGCACGAGTTTAAGGACGTCCAGCAGTTCCTTGATGGCCGCCACCGTCAGGAACTGACCGCTTACAACAACCGGCTCGAGTTGAGCAACCGGCTGAACAACTACATCTATCTGGAATCGCGTACCATGACTATGGCGAACTTTGTCGTATGTAGCCGCTGTCAGCCACACGCGGGAAAAAATGGGTGTCGAGCGCTAACACGTGACTTGCAGCGAGACTGCAACGATGCTACCGACCGCTTCCTGGATGCACAGATTCGGCGACTCGATTTACTCGAGCAGCTGCATGATCTTGATCTGCCCGTTAATGTGAGTTGCACCATGCTTGATGCTCTGCTGTTGGCTTCGCTGGCTGGAGGCTAAACAACGACCCAGATTGTGGATGCCACGTGGAACTTCTCTGAAGTCAGCGACGAGCGTTTCCTTGATGTCAAGGCCCACGTAGAGTACCGTACCGACCTGGGCACCCACCCGGTGTATGGCAACAAGGTAGAGGTGCCGTGTGCGAAGGTGATGACTGGATGGAGGGTGAGGATCACGAGTCCGTCGGACGCCGCCAGTGACGGCGCGTACAAGCCGTCACCGAAGCGCAGGGCGGACGACGATGCTGATGTCCAGCCACCGGCCAAAAGGCTTGCTGGAACAGCGGACGAGGGGACCTCGTCGCTGGCCCCGCGCCACATTGGTGGTCTGCTGTCGGCCGTGCTGCCTCCGACGGAGGACGACGCAGAGGAAGAAGCAGAAGCAGAGGCCGACGCGGAAGCTTCCGGCACGCTAGAGGGTGACTCCAAGGTACCGTCACCTAGTCCAGTCTTGGCCGAGGGCGAAGAGGAGATGATGGAGGAGGACGAGGCTGAGGATGTGCCGGCGGGCGACGAGGACGGAGTCGGCATGGCTGCACGGCCGACGGAGGTCAAGAAGCTGCCGCCACTTCCGACTGGGGTGACGGAGCCAGACGCTTTTGGAGTGCGATTGGTGAACAAGCGACGCACAGCCAACTTGGACGTGTACAACCGCATTATGGTGCCATCGCTCTTCGACTTTGAGCCGCACGAGATCGGCTTCCGGGACTCGGCCAACGACAAGTCGCGCGGTGCAACCAAGGCGAAGCGAGGCAAGTATCTGGACACGCCCAATTCCAACACGATGCACTTTGACCGCTCGCTGTGGCAGTTTGACGCGACGACGTACGACGACGGGGACCTGGACGAGGAAATGATCAAGAAGCACAGTCTGCACCCCAGGTACGGCCTTTTCCTACGGTCGTCGACGAACGAGGAGGAGCCGCCGCGGGAGCGCAAGTCGGGCTCGCGGCCCATTGTCTTTTACACGCCGGGAGGCCGGACGCTGAACGCGTCGCGGTCAAACAGGATCGCCCGGCTGGAGGACGAGGCTGACGCGTCAGCGAAGAAGACGGTGCTGTTCGGAGCCTTTTCCAAATTTCTCGAGCACGAGGGCGTTGGTGACAGCGAGGTGCAGCCGCCGGCCGAGGTGGTCGAAGCTTTCCGGCAGCAGGTGCTCAAGCGGTGGCTGGGCCCCTGCCGTCCGCGTGACGACACAGAGGAGGAGGGTAAGGAGAAAGAAGAGAAATCGGCGACAGGAGCAGACGCGGGTGTCGATGCAGACGCAGAGGAGTCGCACGAGGGACAGAGCGACGTGGATGGCCAGCAGAAGCAGCAGCAACAGCAACAGCAACAGCAACAGGACGAAAGGGATGCTGCAGCTGCGAGCGCGTTCCTGGGCACTCTGCTCGAGGCTGCAGTTGCAGTAGAGACGGACAGAGACAGTGTTCCGTCTCTAGCGACGGCTCTGCACTCTGCTTACCCGATCTGTGGGCCGTCGACGCCACCGGTGCCGGCGCCCCGACGTTCCACGTCGTCGCGGCCCTTTGACCCGGTCCGGGATGTGTTCATGGACCGTTCGCCTGACGAGGACCGACGAAGAAACAGCAGCGACAACACGATCTCCATGTCGGCCGCCAACAGCCGCCTCAATGCAGCGGACGTTTCTGGCTTGCTGTACTTTGCGAGCCTGGCCTCGGACCGGGAGTACATGCCGTCGTACAGCTATCCGCAGTCGATGCGCCACGTACCACGAGCACCGCCGCTGATGCAGCACCAGCCGCAATGCCAGTACCCTTCATACCAGCAGTCGACGCTGTCGGGAGAATCAGCCACACCGGCCGAGTATGCACCACGACGCCCGTCAATAGAGCACTCGCCGTCCTACCACCATCACCACCAACAGCAACCGCAACAGCAGCAACATCACCAGCTCCCGCTTTCGCGCCGGAACTCGCACCACAATCCAGAGAATCCACCTCTGGACCCCCGCCTATTCGGGGAGACTGGCGGTGCTCCATTGCCACCTACCGACGCGTCGGTTCACAGCCTGGCTATCAACGGCTACGGCTCTAACGGATACCATCACCAGCCATCGCGCAGCTTTCTGCACACGGCGCTTAACCAGGCTATCCCCGTATCTCATCATCCGTATGGGCCGGCGCCGCAGGCCAACAATGCCTACGGTCCACCGCCACCGTCGACACATCGCCACTCGCTCCCGTCGCCACACATGCAGAGCTTGTCGGCAATGGACATGCCGTCGGCATACTACTTGTCTCCACCCGCCCCGACAGCACAGCCTCAGCCGATCCAACAACAGCAACAACAATTGCATCAGCCACAGCAGCAGCAGCAGCAAAGTCAACAGGCAAGCCAGCATACCCTTCCAATGCTGCGGCAGTACTCAAACGGCTATGGGCCACCTCGCATGCAGGTGGCACACTCGCACAATATGTCGCCCCAGATGTACTCGGCACACATGAACGGGGCGCAGCCACCACATCAGCAGCAGCAGCAGCGACCTGGCCAGTCCCGCCACAGTGGCCGGCATACACCCGTCGCATCTCTGCCGGTGCCAGCGACACTGCCGTCGGCTGCAAGAGGAGGAACCCCGCCTCCGGGGGCGGGCGGCAGCGGCGAGCAGGGTGGTGGTGGCGGTGGCGGCAGCAGCAACAGCAACGGCAAGTACCGCAAGCTGGAGCCAGCGCCGGTCGCAACACGGCGCAGCGGATGGGCGAGCAGTGGTGACGGTGTCGGTGGCGGTGGTGGCAGCAGCAGCAACGGCAGCAGCAGCAACAGCAGCATCGGCGGAGTGAGCACGATTGGGCCGTTGGGGATCGCAGCGACACCGATCAGCATCGCGACGGCCAACCGGGAGCTGCGTACAGTTCCGTACGACTACGAGAAGATCAAGGACTACGCGGCCGTGGAGCCGCCACCGAGCCACGGGCCAAAGGCGATTCGGGGGTGGGCACACAACAATGTGAAGCGCAGCCGGAACGGGACGAAGCAGGAGATGGCATCGGAATGGGAGAAGGAGGAGAAGTAGAGAGGGACCAGGGCAGGGGAAAGCAGGAGGACGGGCTGGAAGGGGAGAAGAGCAGAGTAACAGAGTAAAAGCTCACATGCTGGTTCGGGTTCTTGGTATTTGTTTTGATTACAATGACTCTTGTACAACATGTCTGGCTTGTAAGGCGAAAAGGAAGCTGCAGAAGGAAGCTGCAGAAGGAAGCTGCAGGAAGAGAAGCATAGAGCCTTGTTTATGAAAGATCTGCAGGAAAGAGGATATAATCATAAGCATTGAGCAATGAGTACAGAGCAGTGACAATTGCAACGCTGTAACGTAGTATCGTTGTATCGTTGTCTCTCTGCGACTTTCAGGCCGCCGACGCAGCCACAACAGCAGCCATTGCGCGGGCAGCGGTCTCAGGCGAGGGTTTAGTGGCGGCCGCGAGCAGCTGGCGGCCGAGGGGGCCTTCGGGGTGGAGGGCGTAGGTGAGGGCCTGGGCGTTGGCGCCATCAAAGACGAGCAGGTTCTGGATGGGCTGTTGGGTGTGGCCAAGGGAGTTAATGACGTCCTGGGCAAGCTCGCCACCGACGGCGGTGACAACAGGGGAGATCTCGGAGCCGAGGCCGGCGGCGATGCCTTGGAGGAAGAGGCGGATGCGCTCGGCGGAGATAGGGGGGATGCCGAGGGCCTGCTGCTTGCGGCCGACGAGGCGGGTGAAGGTGGCGAGGTCAGCGGAGAGGTCTGGGTTGGGGAGGCGCTGCTGGGGATGCAGCTGCTGAAACTCCCACAAGGCGCGCAGACAGGGAAGCGTGGCGTTGACGTTGCGGAGGCGGCGATTGGAGCGGCGGATGGCGTCGGGCAAACCGGCAGCGTCAGAAGCAAGCAGCCAGGTCGAGTAGAGCTCGCGCTTGGTAACGGCCTCCTTGCTGCCGGGCTGCTGCTGCACGTCGACGATGGTGCGGGTGCGAGTTTCGGCCACGCCCGGCTGTGCGGCCACGTTGGCGCGGTCACGCACAATGACAAAATCGTGTTCGATCAGGTCGGCAAAGATGAAGCCGGCAAAACCGTAAGTGCCGGCCGCGTAGAGTGGTCGGTCAGCGATGCGGGTGGCCGTGTTGACAATCGTGAGCGTGTCCGGGTCCAGGTCGGTGGCCACGACGAGGTCAAAACCGGCGTAGAAGCCCGGGGCCTGCTTCCGAATGTCGCTTGCGCTGTCGACAGAGATGCGCACGCGCGGGTTCATCAGCCGCAGTGGTCCGCTCGCTGCAGTCGCCCGGTTAGTGCCCAAGACCACAGCTGCTGCTGCTGTCGCGGCGGCTGTTCGCTCAGCCTCACTGGCAGCTTCGCCGATTAACACCGCGTCCGCGCTCCCTGCCGCCGCCGTCCCTAGCAGAAACTGCGCGCCCAGGTCGGCCTCGGTCACGCACGCTGGGTCCACAATCGTCAGGGCACCGATGCCGGCCAGGACCAGGTTCTTGGCCACCTCGTTGCCGAGGGCGCGCATCGTGATGAGCAGCACGTGGGCCGATCGTATCTTTTCCTGCGCGCGCATGCCCCAGAGGCGAATCTGACGGTCGTACAGGGCGATCTCGTCTGCAGTACCGGGTGAATATGTGTTTGGGGCAAGGGGGAGAAGAAGGGAGAACACACCCTCGGTCATCGCACGTTCTCCAGACTCTGCAGGCACGGGCCGGCTAGACGTTCCGTTGGGCGTTACCGCTGCTGCTGCCGCAGCTGACGGCGACGGCTGGGAAAAGGGAAGCACCGTCACCAGGCCCTGGCCGGGCTGTTGCAGAGGGCCCATGTTGGGAGGTGGTAGAGGTGGTTGGCGCAGCTAGTCGAGGCTGTCTGTTGCTTTGCTTCGGCCTTCAGCTTTCAGCCTTTTTGTGAGCGGGTGTCGAGATCTTGTCCAGGCCGCCAGAAGGCTAGACAACAGGAAAATGGCAGGCTTGGCGAGCTCACCTTGCGGTCAGGTCAACTTACTTTTATGTAAGAATTTAAGGCAGGCTTAAAAACGTGGCTGCCGATATTAGTGAAGACAGCCTCGCTAATAAGAACGTGTTATCCGTACTCCGTTCCGTCTATGCATGTAACAGGACTAGCGAAAACCTGCATGCTAAACTGTGCCCGCCAGCCCCTCCATGCATGTGCGGAGCAGTGCCCCATTCTAGCACGCCAAACAACACTTAATACTGTCTGGGTTGCACTCAAATTAAAGAAACGCCCGTTTGCAGCAACTCTGACCGGCATCAACTCAACCACGCAACCGATCGCCCCTCCCCCATGTCGTCCTCACAGTCACACGGCCGGGACTCTGCAGACTAGCCAGTAGGACCAAGGAGATACATGTGTGCATACGGAGTACGGAGCACGACAAGACCGACCAGCAACACGCCCGCACCGACCCTTTTTTTACTCGTCCTTCGCTTCTCTCTTTGCCCTGTCTCTCTCTACCGGCCCCGCCGAGCAACGTTTCCTCTATTTCTTCTCTATGCCGAGTGGATAACGCAGAGAAATCATACGCAGACGACAAACCCCCTCTTACTCCAATGAACGACGGCGCACTCTGCCCTTGTGGCCGCCACGAAAACGAACTCGAACTGCCCGCCTTGTGTTCCCTATTGCGGGAAGCCCGAAAACCGACTCGAAATCGCTTTTGCTGACCAAACACCTTGGGGCTGACCCAGTCCGAATCGGTTGACGAACCTAGTCCTTGCCGTCCCGAGAAACTTCCGTCCCTCTGCCACCAACGAGGAGCCCAACAACGTTCGAGTTTGATCCCGACGGCCATCTCTTCCCCTCTAGACACGCCCCTTGCGTTTGCGAACAAGCGTCGCCCGGGCATGCCTCCCGAGCCAGACCGCTCTTGGCAACACACCCAGGACATTCTCATAACCGCTGCGCACAGATTTGGCCTGCAGTCCCAGCCCCGGCTCCAGCAACGCTTCTCCCACCCCCGATCGACATCGTCCACCGACAGGCGAGTGTCTCGACAGACCGTGTCGTCCGTCACCAGCCTCATCTCCACGCTCGATGCTATAGGCCGCAGCCTGGATGATGCCAACACCCACTTGCGCACTCTGCTAGACCGCACCATCGCCGTTGATCTATCTCTGACCGGCCAACTACCCGGCCAAGCTCCTATACATCTGCTCTACCAAACCCCCCACTCTCTCACCAACATGTCGTCACGCCCCGGAGCTGGCGCTGGCAGCCGCCGCGAATCCTCCCGCTCCGAGGACGGCAGCCGTCTGGCCAAGCGCCGCCGACTCGACTCTGACAGGACCGCCATGCCTGCCTTCAAAGGCTTCCGATACGGCCGCTACGGCCAGGTTGAGCCTGGCCGACTGACCATGGAGATTGTCAGCTGCGACGGCGGCCTGTATTCTGACGGCGGCTTCTATGCCGCCGAGAACATCCTCAAGAGCGACAACTCCGTGTACTGTACCAAGGGGAATCGTTGCAACATTGTCCTGCAGCACCAAGGCTGCACCACCTTTAGCCTTAAAGAGCTGATCATCAAAGCCCCTGGCCGAAACTACTCATCACCGTGAGGATTCTTTCTACTATTCCTTCTCCCCCTCTCTCCCTCACGCGTGCCTGGGGGCCGTAAGACTGACCCAGATTGCCTATGGGTAGTGTTCGGGAAGGCCTCGTCTTTTTTTCCATGACTAGGGACGAGCTGCTGAGCACGAATCAGTTCCATGTCGACCGCATGTCCCCACCCGCAGCACCTGCACATCCTTCTAGCGCTAGTACACTCAACACCTTGCGACTGTATACTACCGCTCGGATGACGGCGGAGCGTCTGGCCGATGATCTGAATACCACCAATGATCAGGCGGCTGTCGATGAAGATCCCCGCAACGGGACTACCAACGATCTTTACGACTTCATTACGAGCGGCTACGATGACGATGCGCCGTTTCGGGCTCACCGCGAACTGGGGGCGAGCAATCCGCCCCACTTCCAGGTCATGACCGAATGTAGTGACGACGAGAATGACGATGCTCCTGGAAGAGGAGGTGGTAGCGGCAGCGCCAGGGGAGCACGCCGGGGAGGACGGCAACAGGGGGCGTCAGGCTGGAGCCCGACGCCTATGCGCAACCGCTCGCGCCGCAGGCTACCGCCATACGACGAGTCCTCTCCCTACGGCACACACCTCATCACCTGGGACGCTGGTGGCGCAGACATTTTCGAAGAACATGACGAGGACGACGACTACACGGATCTCTACGAGCTGCAGGATGCTGCTGCGGCCTCATCACCAGACTCTCCCCGCGGTGATACCGGCGGCGATCGGGGCACGGAAGGACGAAGCCGAGCTGGCCGGGGCAACTATGACGGCAGATACGACGCGGATGGGCAGGACGAGGACGAGGACGAGGACGAGGATGAGGACGATCTCGAAGACGACGAGGACGAAGACGAGGACGGCAGTAGGTCTCCGTTTGCCCAATTTTCGAACACGCCATTTGCAAACAGCCGTGGAAGTGGCAGTGGCAGCGTTCCAGGGACAATCGCACCCTCTGCCAAGTTTCATATTGCGAACAACAGGACGCGATGCACCATACGCTTCAATCCACCTGTGACGGCGCGGTACATTCTTCTAAAAATGTGGAACCCGCGCCAGGACATTGCTGGGAACATTGACATTCAGGGCGTTGTGGCAAAAGGCTTTGCTGGGCCGCGGTACTTTCCCTCGCTAGAGCTGAGATGAGGAGATTATGGGGAAACGACCGACACGACCGAAATGAGATGGGCGTTTAGGAGGGGGGAGTCCTGCACAGGTACTCTGTATTTACCAATTATCACTCATTGTGAGTAGCATGTAGCTGCGCACCAGTGATATCAGCCTTGTGAGTCATGGCCGCTGACTGCTCGCCTGCACGACTATGGTGGGGTTCACGACGCTATGCCGGAAATGGTGAGGGGGGCGAAGCTTCTTGCAAAGAGTTTGTCCAATTTTTTTGTGTGCCAATGAGAGAAAGCAGAGCCGAGTCCGCCTTTCGTTATAAAAAATAGGTTTGCCGGTTCCTCTCAACCTCGCTCGAAACGGTCTTGCCAACGATCAGAAGAACGGACGATAGCAGTCATACCATCTGGGCTTTCTTTCCACAGTGTGATTCCGCCTCTTTTCCCTGTTTCCGTTTGCCCCTCCATCCCACCGACAGTTCTCGAAAACTCGCGTGACAGAAGCAATCATGGCGGTTCGCGCGCAGTTCGAAAATTCCAATGAGTAGGCCCTGGACCGGTCTTCCTTCTTTTTGCGTCCCGTTATGCTGACGGAGACAGGGTTGGCGTGTTTGCGAACCTCACCAACTCGTATGCGCTGGTGGCTATTGGAGCGAGCGAGAACTTTTACAGCATCTTCGAGGCCGAGCTGCAGGATGTCGTTCCCATCTGCCGGACGACCATTGCAGGCACACGGATTGTGGGGCGGTTAACAGCAGGGTGAGTGAAGAGAGGGTGAAGATGTGTGAGTGTGCGCATCCTAGATGCTGACCTTGCAGAAACCGCAACGGACTGCTGGTGCCGACGAGTACGACGGACCAGGAGCTGCAGCACCTGCGCAACTCGCTACCAGACGCGATCAAGATCCGGCGAGTCGAGGAGCGGCTGTCGGCGTTGGGCAATGTGATCGTGGCCAACGACCATATTGCGCTGGTGCATCCAGACGTGGAGCGGGAGACGGAAGAGATTATTGCCGACGTGCTCGGCGTCGAGGTCTTCCGCCAGACCGTCGCCGACAACGTCCTTGTCGGCTCCTACATGGCCCTCACTAACCAGGGTGGACTGGTGCACCCCAAGACGAGTGTGCAGGACCAGGACGAGCTGTCGAGCTTACTGCAGGTCCCACTCGTCGCTGGCTCTGTCAACCGCGGTAGCAGCGTCATCGGCGGCGGCATGGTCGTCAACGACTGGCTTGCGGTCACCGGCCTCGACACCACCGCCACCGAGCTGAGCGTCATCGAGAGCGTCTTCCGCCTCGGCGGCGACGGTGCCGCCCACCCGGGGCCCGGCCACATCAACACGGCGCTCAAGGACACCATTGTGGAGTCCTTCTACTGAGGTAGCAGAGAGACTTTCAGAGAATGTGGCTTTTCAAACGAGTCTAAGAGGCCAAAGAGCTCCCCAAGAGCTCCCCAAGAGCTTTCACAGAGCTTGTCCAAGATCACAAAAACACGCGTCTGGGAGCCTGTGACTGCCGTCCTGGGGAATGGTCTGGAAACGCACGGGAATACACGGGATGGGCGTCTGGCGTTTGTTCCGGCCGCGCTGCATACTGTCTGGGAAAAGGGAGGAAGAGGGGGAACACCTCACCGGGCCGCGAGAGAGAGCCGTTTTTTTCTTCTTCCTTTTTCTTCTCTCTTATTTTTTTTTTGGGTGCCCCCCCCTTGTATCTTACGACGCTTCGCAAGGCTTATAACGAGTTTAATGCATCCTGGTGTGTTGCAATCCAACCTACAAGAAGTGGTCTCAAAAGAAAGCTGCTTTGCTGTTCAGCTATGTACGGAGTACTATGTATATTACCGTTTTGACAAGATCGGATCGACAGGCCCACCGGCTTCGATACTGCACCTCTGACCACGAACACATCTTATCTCCCTTGCACTCGTGGCAGTGCCCGATCGTGTTGTTCTGGCCCAATGCCCCCCAAAGAGGAGTCTGGCTTCCCCACTACCTGCTGCGTTGGCCCCGTCGTCTGTCAGCCTTTTTTTCCCTTCCCTCATGCCGGGTGTTGTGAGCCCGTCTTTTCTGTCAATATTTTTGCTAACGAGTTACTCCGTATTACCCGTAGTATCGGCTTGTGCGCTGTGGAAGCCTACAAAGTAGTGGCAACGCCTATAAGATCGCTGTGGCGTCACTCCGCAGTTAAAAGCCCACCGCTTAGCGTCCTCCCCACGGCAACCGTCACTAACAATTGAGAAGTCGATTGCCTTTGCATGCCATCGAGCCCGCCTTTCTTTCTCCTCTTGCCCGTTTGTTTTCACTCGTGCAACCGAGCCGAGAAGCCGCTTTGCGACTCTATGTGCTTGCTTTCTTTCCTCGTCTGTCTGCTAATAAGGGTCTCCTTAGCTTTGCTCTTTTTTATTCGTATTTTTTACACAATTTCCCCCTTATTTTCTTTCCAGCTCCCACTTGTTTATGCCGTATTTATTATCCCTACCATTTCTTCAGGCTCCAGGCCGATTTTCATGGCAGCTCGAGCTGGCACAACTCTCTCCTCCTCTTTCCCCTGTAATCATACCGCCCCTCTTATAACGAGGGACAGTTCTGTTTCAACGACACCCTAGCCCCCGTCCACCTGACACTTTAGTTATCAGGCCATGCTAATAGGGGGATCCGCATTACGCCTGCCAATATGAACGCCTCTCCATCGCCGTCGCCACGTCGCCCGCAGCGTGTCCGTCCTTCGAGTTCTTCAAGGCCTGGCACCGGCTCTCCCACCCCTGGCCGCAGTGCTGCTGGTGGGCTCCGTTCCTCTTCTTCTCTGGGCTGCGGCTCCTACAACTCCTACTCGGGCAGCGATTACGGCTACAGCGAAATTTCCAGCTATTTGCGCCCTGTCCAGGAGTATCACAACGCCTTTGCCAATACGGACGCCCCCCCTGCGTCCACCCCCATACGCCTCGTCGCCCTTCCCCTCGCTGTCGACGGCCTCACGGACCTTTCTTGCACACCACCGCCAGCAGTCTATCCCGAACTTGTTCCCGGCTGTTGCCTCGATCGGCAAGTCTCTGGGTCGGGCCATCTCGCCAGACCGAAAGTCTACGCCAGGCCGGCCGCCGATACCGCCGTACAAAAAGGCCAACGGCCACGACGCGGACGAGGAGGAAGGACGGAGCAGCAGCGACAGCAGCGACAGCAGCGGCAGCGACATCATCAGCAGTAGCAGCGTGGACGAGGACGATGACGAGGGGGACGACGAACAAGACGACCACACTATGGCATCCTACCTGGGAGACGACAGAACAAGGCGAGGCGCCGATATCTACACAACCTATACGAGTAGCAGAAACAGAAACAGAGACAAGCCGGCCAGCATCGGCACCACCGTCGTCGACGCCAGCAGTCCTGTGACAGGAGGAGGGCTGTCTTCCTGGCTCTCACGCGAGCCCAGGTCAGGCAGCCCAGGTCGTAGCACGCCGATAAGAACTGCGACACCAGAGCCGGCTCCGCTGGCTACATTACGCGTGGGCGCAGACACCGGCAAGAGCCGGCCCTTGTCGCTGGCGAGCGAGACGTCTGCGACGTCTCGCAACTTGGCGGCTACGCCTTCGCTAGGGCCGCCCAGTGCCACGTCGCCGTCGCGCTTCTCGCAGTTGTTCTCGCGCCTGACGCAGCAGCCGTCGCCGAGCAGTCCGGACGTAGCAGTCTTGGACCGGCGGCAGCTGATGGAGGAGGATGAGTTTTACCACCTTGACCTTGGCGCTGCCCTTTTCCCGTCAGGCCGGCCATCTGACCGAGATGCGTTTTCACCGTCAGCCTACAAAACTCTGGAGACCAACGCCCTGAGTACGCTGATGCGCTTCCAGGCCGCATACCGGCAACGCACAATGGCCATGTTGGACCTAGTGGCCGACCAGAGCGCCCGCGATGAGGAGCTCGAGGAGGCCGAGACGCGCGCGCAAAACTTCAAGATGCAGCTGGAGGGCATGGCCAGCAGGGCGGCTCAGCAGGAGAAAGATCTGAAAGTCTTGAACGACGACCTGAAGGCCGAAAAACAGGCCCGCGCCCAGGAGCGGGCGATGCTGGTATCAGGCATGTCTGGCGTACCAGTAAGACATGACGATAATGATGACGATGACGACGACAATCAGACGACAACCGCAATTTCCATCTCAGAAGATCTGGGCGTCGAGGCAGCCCAGCGGCAGCAGCAGCGACAAAGGCAGCAGCAACGGCAGCAAAGGTGGCGGAAGAGCCTCAAGTCCGACGGCAGCTACGAGGATTCGGACGAGGGTGAAGAGAGCACGCCTGACGACGAGAGCAGCGTATTTTCCCGCTCGCGAAGCCCCACTATTGCGGCCGTGAGCATCAACGGCAACTGCGACAGCGTCGATGGGCTGGCACCGGTGGCAGCGCCGGCCTCAGCAATGGCAGCACACCCACGTGTTGCAGCGCTGGGCTCGTCCTCTGCAAGAGCAAGCAAGCAGCCCGTTTCATCATCCGGACTTCCATTGAACCCGTTTCAAAAACTTGTTAAGAACGTGACGTCAGCCATAAAGGAGGACGATCCTGAGGTCCGGGGGCTGCCTAGCTGCCGCAACTGCCGGGGTCAAGATGCTAGCTTTGCCTGGAACACGGTTAGCTTGCTGCGCGACGAAAACAAGCAACTGAAGCAGCGCGTCGGCCAGCTGGAAGTGGCCGTTGATGGAGCGCTGGATGCGGTCCACGGGATCAACATTGGGCAATAGGCAGGCGTCCGCTTGGCTCATTTCCCTCTTTTTTATTTGATGCATGATACGACCCAAACTGAAGACTGACAGATAGAGTGAGCGTAGTCCGGATCTGGGCGATAGCAGGCTACGGTGGCCGGCCAAGGGTGACCGGGGCGATAGTGCATGGCCGAGAAAAATCGGTATATCATATGACATTTTGACAATTGCTTATTTGCCCTTCATCCTTCGCCTGGTCTTGTTTTCTTTACTTCAGCGTGTAAAGCTGTGCGCGTGCACTTCTCCGTCGTGATCTGCTCTTCTTTTTTGTCATGTTTTATTCCATTTTAGCCGAAATGTGTCTGCCTCGTTCATGTTCAAGGGAGCAAGAAGATAGCACGACTCCCGATAGCTTGAGTCAGAGCTCAAACTTGCAGCACTAGACACCCCCCATAAAAGCTTCCTGCTGCCAGCTTAGTGGTGCTCCTCAGCGTGGCTGTGACCATGGTCGTCGCTGCTCATAAAAAAGTGCTCGTAGCCGCAGTAGGCGGCAAAGGCGACCGTAGCGATGCCGAGGCCGGGAAAGCCGCGCTTGAATCTGTTCCACCGAGTGAAGTGACCCTGGTAGCGCCAGGCCTCGCTGAAGGGAAGCAATGTCAGCAGCAGGACTCAGTAGATGTGGGGAGATCGGAAACTCACTACCGCTCCCACGGGTCGTACCGCGGCGGAGAGCTCGCTTTGTGCAGGGCCTTGATGTCGAACCCGGTGATATTGTGCTCCTGGCCGTGTGACCGGAGTGCTCTGTGCAGAGAGCGGTCAGCTGTCTGTGTCTGTGCCATGTCTGTCCAGCTTGGCTGGGCCCCGTCGTCCGAGCCGTGTTGCGCTTTCTCTCAGTCTCCCATGCCCACTCTCTCTAGATTGCCGGCCCGTCACTCACCTTGACGGATGCATGTTGATCAATTGAACGGACAACGGAAGTGGCAATGGCGGTGGAAGCTGGCGTGGCGCGGTCTGCAGTCGGGACGTTGCGGATTCGTGATAACGGCACGTGGAAAATCAAAGAGTTAACTTTGGGTGGAAGGCCGCAAAATAATCAAACGCTTCGGATTGGGCCAAGTGGTCCCGTCAGCGGCCTGCCGTGGTAAGTCTCGCATGTTGCGGATCGAGCACGTGACTTGTACATTGCTTACATAATAAATACTCCGCCGATATGAGTAAGTCCAGACAAGAGTCCGGATTAGAAGATAACCCGGACTGCCATTCCCCACGACGACATCACAAAGCGCCCTCGAAAGAGACTTGACAATGACAAAGTCCCCATTCAGTGCCTGTTTCTCGCTACCAGCTCCCCAGTAACCCGCACATTGACACGACAACGTCGGAAATTTTACGCAGCCTTGCGAATCGACCGTCCTGTTTTCGTTCAAAGAGCAGTATCCAACTCTTCGCGACCGCGTCTCGTTCACAATCTGCTAGCAACTTTGCAGACGATTAGAGGTGGGTTTTGGAGAGAGACTGCAGACTTTGTCCCTGATCGAGACTGCAGTTGGCATACACTTGGTGTCTATTTGTACCGGAAAGATCACGGCTCTGACGTCAATTTTCTGCCAGCAAAGCTCGTGCAATCCCTCTCATCTTGTCGGCTCACGAAGTAATAAGACAAGAAGAGGGACAAGCAAACGCATCCCTCTGATTCGAGCGACCGTACTTTCTCCCGCCCCCTCAAGTCTCTTCTTACACATGTATTACTGGGACTAGAGATATCTGCAATAGTATAGCATGCCTCCACCGGTGTCGCGGTTCCAGAGCGGACCCAACGCCATCTCCTACCACCAGCAGTTCTCCACACATCCCCAGGTCGGTCACCCTGGCGCCCAGCACCCTCTCGGCCAGCCATCCTATCTCAACCCCAACGCGGCGGCGGCGGCGGCAGCAGCGGCAGCAGCTCAGCTCAACAACCCTTTTGGAAATGGCGCGCTGAGCCTCGCGGCAGCAGCGGCGGCGGCCGGCAGCATGAACCCTGGTGGCGGCTTAGGCGTGGGTGCAGACGCATCTGGGCTCGCCAGCCAAGCGGCACGGATGGGGTTTGCCCACGGAGCCCAGCTGCAGCAGCAGCAAGCAGCACAGCAAGCAGCGCAGCAACAACAATCACACCAACAGCAACAGCAGCAGCTGCACCACCAACAAGTACAAGCAGCGGCAGCAGCGGCAGCGGCGGCGCACCAGCACCATGGCCACCACCCGCAGCTGCAGGTGCTGGGCGAGCTACATCCAAGCCGGATGCAGACCAAGGGCAGGATACGGGAGGTGTGGAAGCACAATTTGCACGAGGAGATGGCGTCGTTGCGAGACCTGGTGGACAAGTATCCGTATATTGCTATGGTAAGTCTGATACGACGGGCATCTGGTGTCTTTGTTCTCGGCTGACATTTTGTGGGTTGCAGGACACCGAGTTTCCAGGCGTTGTGTCCCGCCCAATGGGCAGTTTTCGGGGCAAGAGCGACTACCACTACCAATGTCTGCGGACAAACGTGGATCTGCTCAGGGTAATTCAGATTGGAATCACGCTTTTCAACGAAGACGGCGAGACACCACCACCACGAACGGTGTCGGCAGACTCTGCAGTCGAGCTGAGTGGCCCCCTGGGGGCAGCCATGGCCGGGCGACGGGCCGGGATGCAGGCGGGTGCGCTGCCGTACTCGTGGCAGTTCAACTTCAAGTTTTCGCTTAAGGACGACATGTATAACCAGACATCGATCGACTCTCTGGTGCAGGCGGGCATCGACTTTCCGGTGATGGAGCGCGACGGCATTGACCCGGTGGACTTTGCGGCGCTGCTGATTCCGTCGGGTCTGGTATGTTTTGAGAGTGTACACTGGATCTCGTTCCACGGCGGCTACGACTTTGGGTACTTGACAAAATTGCTACACTGCAAGCCACTACCGACCGATGAGATCGAGTTTGACCAGATCATGAAGCTCTACTTCCCGTCCACGTATGATGTCAAGCACCTTATGAAGCATGCCATCCGGCTGCACAACTCAGGCCAGCTGATGCCGGCGGATCAGGCGTCGGCCGAGGTGCTGCAGAAGTTTGAGCACAAGTCCGGGCTCGAGAACATTGCCGATGCGTTAAAGGTGAAGCGTGTCGGCGCCGCCCACCAGGCTGGCTCTGACAGCTTGCTCACCGGCCGCGTCTTCTTTCAGATGCGCGAAAAGATCTTCCACGGCGAGATCCCAGACGAGCAGGTTGGCAAAGTGTGGGGACTGATGGTACCAGATATAGCGTCAGTTTCGGGTTTGGGTAGCACGCTCGGATTCAGCACAGGAGGCGGTGTCGGCGGCCTTGGCAGTGGCAATGTTGGTGGTACCGGCGCTGGCGTCGGCAATAACCCTGGAAGTAACGGTGGTAATGCGGCTGCGGCAGACACGGCCGGCGGCACCAACGGGGTCAGCGGAGCCTCCGCTACGACAGATGAAACTCCGAACGGAAACGGCACGCCAAGCACGCCACATACGACCACAGTTGGGCTAGTGAGCACGCCGGCTGCAGGCAGCCACAACACGAACAGCATGGGCATGGGGCCTATGACCCCTGGCGGTGGAGGGGGTGTCTTTGGCAGCTTCGCTTTTGGAGGAAATCGGTGAGAAGTAGAGAGAGAGGCAGGGGGGACTGGAGAGAGAGGGATAGAGAAAAGAAGGAAAGAAGAATAAACGGATGGTAGGGTCCTTCGTTCAGAGCAATCGGGATTGATTTCTCTTGTGTTTGATTTGCTTGGGCGGCTGAAAAGCAGAGGATGTCTGCCGGCCAGCACAACTAGAGATGAGACAAGACGATTGATGGTGCTCGTACTCTGCATCTCAGATGTCCTCTGTTATATTGCCGGCCGGTGTCCCTCGTTTTCGACTTCTATACTTCTCTTTCTATCTTCCTTTCAGACGAGGGATATGGAAAGGAGGGCAATGGTGTTCTTGTATCTTTTTTAACCGGGTTTCTTTCCCCCTTGTCGTTTCCCCCTTATTTGTGCCCGTGTGCTATTCTTTCTTTGTACACTGTATAGCCTTAGTCACAACAGCTTCTTCCGTAAAACGGAGAATGGCTTTTTAACTACAAAAGGTCAATGGATATGAATTCGCTATGTGTGGAGGGCCTGTGAGAAGTGAGCATGCTATACGAAAACGCCGTCCTGCGTCATTTCCCGAGCAAAGCGCAGTATCCCAAATTAGAGACAGAAGCAATAAGAAAGATAAGAACAAGGCTCAAAATATAAACACCTTGACCAGCTGGTCGACGGGATAGATGTCTCCGGTGCGCAGGTCCTTGATGATGCCGGGGGCGAGGCCCGACTTGCGGGCATACTCATGCAGCCGGGCAAGGCTGTAGACGCGGCCGTTGGGTAGCATCATTGTGTCCTGTTCAGCGTGGCTCTTGCTGTGATGGGCATAGGGGACGTAACGTGCCAGCTCGTTGAGCTCGGGCGAGCAGATCGGACAGACGGATGCGCCGACCTGAGTGGTGGAGGGGGAAAATGTAGGAGTGGGCGTCTCCTGGCGATGATCGTGGCCGCGGTCGTCGTCGCCGTCATCAGCATCCAAGAGGTCCACCGGTAGGGTGGCGCCGGCAGGCGAAGACGAGTGGCAAGCTGGCGTCTTCAGTGCAGACAGGCCGGACGAAAGAGCCAGGTGCAGCAGCGGTACTGACGGTAGGGCGAGCAGCTGGTAATGCGTCGTGGTGAAGAGGTCAGCCAGAACCGCCCAGCGTTCGAGGCTCCAGAGCTCGGCGTACTCGGCCGGCGGTTCGGCCGGCGGGTAGCAGAGCAAAGCGGCGGCCTGGCGGCACTCGGCTGGAAAAATGGTGTGCCAAGGGGACAGGTGGCGCCGCGCATGGGCCACGGCGTCGGCCAGTCGCGCAGGCTCCTGCGTGCGCGCCAACTCGATGTACTGCTGGTACCGCAGCATGAATTCGAGCCGGCTTTCCATCTTACGCAGCTCCTTCTTGTTGTCGGCGCACCAGGCCAGCGCCTCAATGACGCTGTGGTCTCGAAGTAGCCGCATGCGGATTCGCCGCATGTTAGCAAACGTGTCCATGTCGACAAGGTCGCGGAGGTTTCCTGTGTACTTGGCGGATTTGGGCACTTCGGAGGTTGTAGTGCTTATGCTTTTCGTGCCTTTGCTTCCGTCGTCTTCGGCCCCCCTCGTTCCGATCCCGCCTACCCCTTCTACCAAGCCCTCTGCACTCGCGGCGTAGCCGTGCCGCAGCAGATAGTCGACCAGAAGGCGATCCAGACGGCGCCGGCTCCACGCCTCGTAGGCTACGTCGTCGAGGCTGTGGATGTCGGTCAACTCGGCCAGGTGGGCTGTCCGAGCGTCCACCTGGCTGTACAGTCGGTCCTCCTCGGCTGCGCCAGTCTCCAGCTTGCGCTTAACGCCTCGCATCCGCACCACCATGGCATCTAGGCTGCGCAGCACATCCTCTGTCGACAATCGTCCGTTGAGCCCGGCTGTGGCTGCTTCTCGAAGCGCATTCTTGACCGCAACGCTCTCCTTCTCCACAGTAAAATGTGCTGATCGGAAATTGTTGCGCAAAAGCTCATATGGCAGCCGGAGCAGAGGCTGGTCCTGTAAGGGCGTGGGGTGGTCAGCAGGCGGATCGGGTTTACAGTGGCAATAGTTGCAGACATAAGAAATGAAAACGAAAGAGTACATCGACGATAGAAAATAATGAATAGGATAAAAGCAAAAAAAATACCAGAAGAAGGTGATTCGCCTTGTCGATCTTAGAGGCCTGAGGGCTCGCCATGACGAGTAGAGTCACTCTTGGATACGGCTGTCCGTGACTCTGCTGGCAGAAGGTGCTGGTATCTTGAGCAGAGCTTGTTTTGCAGAAGAAAGACAGAATTCAAGATATTCCTTGGCTCCTTAATTTTGGGAATAGAACTTCGAGCGCACGCAAAGCTGCTGCAGCGGTTGAGGTGTATAATCAACTGCGATACGTGAATCATAGCAGCTGATGTGAGTGGTGGGATGGGAGGCATTCTCCCGTTCCGAAGTGGGGATTGGACTAGCTCACGTGACTACCGTTTTTCAAGCCGGTCATTTCAAATGTCAGGTGGGTCTCTTAGTTATCTTTCATCGGGCTGTCAGCCTTGCGGAAGAAAACGCGACCTGCATCAAGTTGACTTTTCGGTTGCAATAGTTTACTGCGCAGCATAATAGCCAGCTGCTTATTAATAAAATATTTTGGAATCACGGCAAGAACTTGTTGAAACCAGAATTAGTCATATATAACCCTGCCTACTATGATGGAAGGTATAGGATCCCTACTTTTGCACTTGGTGCAGGTGGTATGACAATCCAATAGAACTTTCAAGAAAATAGTAACTATCAGCCGCAACAGGGACCAGATAGCAGACATAGCCGGTGAGGTTCTTGCCTTGATCGAATCTTGCGCAGAGCTGGCAAGCTCATCTTATACGTATGCCCTTTCTATTGATATAGGAATTTAGTTATTTACGGAAGACGCATACGAGGCTTAATAGAATATTCGTTTTAGCTGCCGGTGCGCATTAGAACTAAACGATCATCTGCTGCAATAATCAACACCATCTCTTACCATTTATGCCAAACTTTATGCTCTTGCAGTTTGTGATTAATGGGTTAAGAAACGTGGTGCCTAGAAAATAGTAAAGAGGGCAAAGGTGCATCAGTAGACTAATGTCTTTCCACGAGTAGCTAAGGAAATATACAAGTACACTATTCCCAGGATCAGGGTCATAGGATATTATTGTTGATACAAATTGTCGACCGGCTAGAGTTTCTAGATAGAAAAAAAGCCCAAGATATGGTTAAGAGACTAAATTATGTTTTGCCCTAATAATGCGGCTTAAGATGCAACGCCTTAGACGAAGGTCCAAATCCTAAGGTATAGGTCTAAAAACAATTGAACAGATAGTTGATAGGCTACAACAACTTCCGCTATGCTCTCGTTGGGGCTCTGGAACTAATCTGTAGCTGAAACTGAAATTAGACATCGAGGAGTGTCGTCGGTACTACAATTCTTCCTTTGTGATATATTTGCTTTCCAGCTTTCATGTGACATGTCTGGTCACATGTACTTAGGCGATACGAAACTGATAGAATCAGCGGGACGAAGCCGCCGGCTCAGACTAAGTTTGTTGATTGTGAATCTGAGCGGTATCGGTAGCGTGTTCCTCGACAGCTGCGCGGATCCACAAGCCGAGAACATGGATACAGACATATGAGCAAAGTTAGAGCCAGGGACAAAGCTCGTTCTGTGATTGCGGAAATCTTGGCGATCCGCCCAGATGCATCGCAGAGTGCATGACGCTTGCGTGTCGAGTGGTTGTCGGACTGCACTAGCTTAGGCCCGCAGCTAGCGACTGTTATTGTTCAGATTTTAGGATGACTGCAAGATGCCTCGATAGCCGGTACTACAACAGCGCTACTCCATGCGTTTTTCAAGTATAAGCAAGGAAAACCGGTGATGTCAAACACGTTGCGGCGTACGTTAACTAGACCTGCAAGTCACAAGGGGTTGTAGTGCGCATTCGTGGTAACGTAGACTATTACTTGGCTAATTTGGCCAACGGTGAGCATAAACGAGGATATGGCACTCTGACAGACTGTAGGCAACGATACGACTGTCCGGGCTTTATGCACATACGTAATAAGATGTCAAAGCGGTTTCAGAAACAAGAGACAGTCTCAGCTTTCAAGGTGTTCGAAAGGCGGTGGACCGGTCTCTTTGATCCCGCGACGTGATATGGCGGAGATTACCCGTTGGTAGTGCACCGGCATACAGTTCCGACGACTCTCCCACAGCAAGATTGGGAAACATAAAATATTTACAGGCCATATTTGATTTTTATCAAGACCTACTAGACTTTATCTTAACTAGATGACGGGGGTACGTCATCGTGAACTGTGACCCGAACTCACTCGCCTATCTCAGCGAGTCAATTTTAATAGCGTTATTTTCGAAGGACCACGAGGCTTTAAAGCTTAATGGAATGGGGTTTTTGGCGTTATCATGTACAGAAACCCTCACGGGACATAAAGAGAGGAAGCCAAACGGAAAAACCACGGACGATGCAGTTGCAAATGAAAATACTTCATACGAGGCAATATGATATTACAGATGTGGGAAATCAAAAAATGGATACATCCGGATTCGAACCGGAGACCTTTCCCATGCGAAGGGAAAATCATACCCCTAGACCATGCACCCTATTATTGTTAATGCCAAGATAGCGCCGTGCTGCATGTTTCCCTGCATGCCCATACCCTTCGAGGACGCTCTCAGTCTGCCCGCATTGGCGTAATCTAGGAAAATGTTGGTCTATGTTGTAAAAGAATCAGCAAGTACTCTCCGTATGAGCTTACAGCATACACAATACCTTAATAATACAATACTAGGCCCATGTCGCACAACTTTCGGCTAGTTTCTCAAGCTGAGATTCGTCGCAGCTAGCCTCACCGACGGCGTGCAACGCCACCAAGTCTCGGCAGCAGCGGTAACCTACAGAGAGACTGTATATAGCTGGCCGTGCAGAGCGCCGCTAAGAAGCTATAAGGTGCCGACGATGTGGACGTGTTCGTATAGTAATGCATAATTCAAACCCACGGTGGTGTGCCGTGCCCTGCCCACTAGGCCGTCCAGTCGTACCGAAGACCAGCTATCTCCAGGTCAACGTTTCATGGTGGGCAGCCTGCGCCATGGCGGGCAAAGACGTCCTATTCCGGCGCGGACCCGGGCGGTATTTGGGATAAGCGAGAGGCAAACAGGCGAACGAGGGGGCCTCATGCCAATCGACAGTGCTTTCAAATTACCTAAACCACTTGCTTCTTTTCTTCTTACTCGGTTTCATGCCGAACCTTCCCAGCATGGCGAGCATTTGCTCAATTGGCCTCTTATGAGGCTCGTATTTTGGAGCGATCTTCTGGGAAACTTTGCCTCCCATTGCGGCGGTCAAGGCTCGGTTCAGAGGCACTACACCATCCTACATAGTATGTGATGCCGAGGTCCGACTTGAAGCTCTTGGTCCCGCCCAAGCTCCGCAAATGCGTTCCATTGATGACTAGCTTGCTGTGTAAGTATGAGATAGCTCAGCTGCTTGCCCCTATGGCAGTGTTCGTCATGCTACTATGTAACAACTCAGCTCATCTTTTAGAGTAGCGGGCCATCTGTGTACGACATCTCAGCTCTTCTCGTTCATAGTAGTGGGCCTGGTGCGTTAGTTTGTTAAGTATTGTCTAGCTCGATCGCAATCCACGTCATCAGTCCACGACTAAATTCTCTTGGCAGCTGCCATTTAGGCTGTTATTCGCCTAGCTAGTCCCTACAGCTGCAGAGTCCGCGCGTCTTCCCAGATTTATGACAATGACGTACTTGGACAGTCTGACCCTCTTATCGCCTGATCTGACTACTTAAGTCCTGTATTACCTAGGTGGCAGTTGTTGACAACAATCACTCCTCATCGCTTCTCGTCTTCTCAGAAAAACTCACTTTTTACGAACAATCCCAATTATACTCTACCTACCTTCCATGGGTCTCCTCCACCACCTCGAACACAAAATCGGAGAAAAGATGCACGGCGGCGGTCCAGGACACGAGGGCGGACATCACGGTGGACCGGGCGGCGGGCCAGGAGGTAGCGGCGGCCCCCAGGGTGGCCAGGGCGGCTTCGGCGGGCAAGGCGGTGGCGGCGGCCCCCAGGGCGGTCAAGGGGGCGGACCTGGAGGCTTTGGTGGCCACCAGGGTGGCTTTGGCGGTCCCCAGGGTGGCCAGGGCGGATTCGGCGGTCCTCAGGGTGGTCAGGGGGGCGGACCTGGGGGCTTTGGTGGTCACCAGGGTGGTGGTGGCGGCCCCCAGAGTGGTCAGGGCGGATTCGGCGGCCCTCAGGGTGGTCAGGGCGGGGGTTTTGGTGGCCCAGGCGGTGGTGGCCCCGGGGGCCGTTGAAACGGATGTGATCCTAATCGGGAATACCAAGAGCTAAAGCCGGTCCTTCATTGGGGTAAACCACAGACCCAAAATCAAAAATACATCTGAGAATTTGACTCGGTCATCGGTCGTATAGTCTGTCAAAATTCGGGGACCGGAGTGTAGATGTGTTGTATAAGAACCAGTTGCAGACGCTTAAGGCCTTTGATTATAGGCAGTAGTCAGCAAGACAAAATTACGAGCATTTATGTGCGTACCATCCAAGCATCTAATCGCACACCGTAACATATTCACTAGACTTAAGCAAATATCATGGTAGCTAACGTTTAGAGCCTCGAGCTTTTTTTTTTTTTGATTTCGACTGGAAAGAGTCAAACACAGCGTAAGTCATGTACGTAACGCGGCCCACCGTCTAATATACTCCGTACTCTCAAGGGGCCTTCACCAACAAATCCACACACTATGCCGGTTTCAGAGTATGCGCATAGTATGGGTTGATGAGGAGTCTTGTTTGGGAAACGTATTCAAGATTTAGTGTACAGAGTACGTGGTATTAAATTAGGCTCTACGACGTAAATGCTTTTCGATGTCTGGCTGCCTAGGGGTATGCCGATGGCTATGTTTAGCCGAGGCGTATCTTAATGAAAGACTACCTTTTTTTGATTAATCCTCGCATACGTTTTACTTCTTGTTATCCCGTACCCTAGCCTATATACCGCCACTTCAAAGCTTAAGATTATATAACTTGCAAGATGATCTACGAGTACAAAGGTTTACATTGTACTCTTGAGCCGTCTACATATTTTACTTGCTTAATTCTAACATTAAGGGATTACCAGTAGGAGAGTTGATCAAGGTAGGCGATACGTACCCTTTAAGAGAAATTGGGTTGCAAATGTAGCCTTACAGACTCTTGAACTAAGGAACTTCACTTAGCGTTATTTATATATTTCATTTTTTAAGTTGAATAGAACACCAGAGTATTTAGCTCCTTATGCAACACTTTCTCGTCACGTTCGGCACAATGAAAGATGAACCAATAACATTTCGTGATAGACGTGACAGCTTGAAGATCAAAAGCAAGTAGGGAGTGCCTGTTTACGTTAAGCAAGTAACGTTCAAGCCAGCTTTGCGGGCGCCTTCGTTGAAGATGTGGTCCCATTGGTAGATGGCAGTCTGATCGTTTAGCGTGTCGTCGTCGGACAGGTACTTGCTATCAAAATCAAAGGACTCGATCCAGCCGCCCGGTCTAAGGGCACGGTAAACCTTAGAAAATAGCTTAACCCAGTCTCTGACGGCGCCACAAAGCCAGCGCAGGTAGATAAAATCAAACGAATTATCTTCAAAAGACCAAGGCTCTGTAAAGTCATCAATCTGACTGCAGGTGTTAACAGAAAGTAGAACGTGCAAAACTTGGTATTATCAGAACAGTATAGGCACCGGTGGCTTCGTACAATGATACGTTTGGAGGAATCCAGGAAGGTTGGATGGGCGATAGGTCGATACCGACCACCTGAGCATCTGGGTGCTCGTCCGCAAAATCGCTAGAGTTAAGTCAATGTTGAAACGTTCAACAGATTGGAGAGGGGTGTATCGTACATTGCCCAGATGCCAGTGCCAGTGCCTAGGTCGAGCACCTTTTCGACCTTGTCTGGTAGCGGAGCCAAATGAAGCTTGTTGCCAAGTAAAAGAGTAAATGCATGGTGCCTAAAGAGCGTTAGACGAGGTATTCAGAGCTCGAGATAGTATTTGATGGGGAAGACGTACATGATGTCCACCGAGTTGTTCTGAGCATCATCGTTCGCTCCCCAGTATTGCGTATTGTTGCGGTCATTGTGGTAGGTGCGGCCGTTTAGAGTGCGATAATGCAAGATGCTCGACGTTATAGAGCCCGTAGAGCTGCCAACGTCAGAGCCCAAGGCAGAGTCATCGTCGCCGAAAATTTCGCCCGGCTCGTCCCCAGGTCGGATAAAGTTATTGAGCGTACTCGTGGGGAGAGCCACCGTTGGAAGTATTAGGGACGGCTCGCTTTGACCGCCTCTTGGTCCGGGGTTAAGTGGAATAGTTGGCGGGCTCGGCCCTGCACTAGCCGGGGTGGGTGATCCTGCCGCTTTCGTTGGTTCCATGGACTTGTTGGTGGCAATTATCGACGAAGCAAAATACGCGAAAAGAGACGGGTGGTAATAAAAACGAAGAAACAAGCTTTGTATCGGTAGATAAGCGGGAGGAAAAAGTAAGAAGAAGGGAGGGAATTTAGAAATGGTACGGAATATTCTACTCTTGAATGATGAGAAGAGTAACTGGTCATTTTGTCTTACTCGTGCCCCGCCCCACCCAGGGCTCGCGTTGAAAAACGCGCACCACCATAGGTGGTGCTAGCCAGCCAAATAGTCACCAGCCAAATGAGCACTATTTCTGTATTATTACTACCTCCTACTTTAACCTCGCTTTGAGCGGCGCATGCGCTTCCCAGCCTCTCGAATTTCATATACGCCTAATCTCCCTTCGATTCTCATCTCCCTAGCCCTTTTCGCGGCAGCCATAGACCACTTCTTTATTGCGTTGTAGTACCTTTTCTCCGCAGCCTTAATCGCCCGCTGCTCTCTAGCCTCCCTCTCTTTATCCTTTTAAACAACCATCTCCCGGGCTGTATTCTCGTTAAGGGTCCCTTTTAATTATAAGCTTGTATTTGCTCTTAATCGTGCTTTTCTTCTTGCTAATTTAGCAAGCTTAGTGCAGCCTAGGTCCTTCTTTATTTAAATTAATTTAGCAGCAACGGTAATTAAGCCTTTAATTAATTAGCAAAGCTTATTATAAGTCTCTTCTATTTAGTCTTCTAGCTTATTAGCTACTTTCTTAATTTAGCATAAGGTAGTAGGCATACTAGGTAGTAATAATAATAATAATAAAGGTAGTATTAGTAAATGCTATTACTTTTACTAATAGCCTTATTGTATTTTAAGCTAATTAAGCACTAGTTTAAGGTTGTATAGTATAATGTCAAGCATTAGAATCCGCCATACTATAGCCCTTCCGCCCCACTTAGCCTTACAGGCCTGTAATTGGTTAGAAGGCACAAAAGCGGGGCCTGGCACTAGTATTAATACGGATCCCTAAAAGGGTCGCAATGTATCTATTTCTTCCTTAGTACACAACACTCCTTCGCCCGCACTAGACCCTATTCAGCCTCCTGCTCCTCACAGTGCATCACGTTATATGACCGCCACGTATAGCCTCCTTTAACCTTTACAGGTTATAAGCCCGGCCTAAGAGGACCGGGAGAAGCTAAACAAATAAACCGAAAAGCCTTTACGATACGCTTCGTAAAGCACCTAGTGCTTTGAGCACTAATCTGACGGACGAAAGAGCCTTGTTAAGATTACCAAGGTTATATTTATAACCTCGCCTAGCTAGAACAGAACTCCCAGTGGCAGACTAAGCAAGAGCAGCAGACCTCTAATCGTTAAATTAGAATTAGACGCTAAGTCCGAATCAAGCATTAGAAGCAGCATTTACGTGGCTAACGAAAATAGCATTTACAGGGCTAAGGTTAACAAAGACACTCTAAACAACGAAAACGACGCTGGTGGTAAAGAACCTAATTAGCAGTTACAAACCTCTAAATCTTTTTACAATCTAGAACTAAAACCTAAATCTCCTACTA
Source organism: Grosmannia clavigera kw1407 (assembly GCF_000143105.1). NCBI lineage: Eukaryota > Fungi > Ascomycota > Sordariomycetes > Ophiostomatales > Ophiostomataceae > Leptographium > Leptographium clavigerum. The sequence continues at coordinate 70,222 of NW_014040569.1, read as the reverse complement.
TGTTACAAGCTAGTGCAGCGGCGCTTAAGCCGATTTAGGTTAACCTAATGTGCATTAAGCTGTTTGTAAGCTACTACTTAAAGTAGGTGCTAAGGCTTACCGGCGTAGCAAACTAGGACAAGTAGGAGAAGAACGTATTTAAAGGCCTTAGCCTACTTAGGATTAACGACTTTACTACTATTAAGCAAATGCTTGCTAACAACCGTTAATTAATTAAATATAGCGTTACTCTACAGGTTAGCGACGGTCTACTTAAGCAAACTAAAGGAGACGATATTTAGGTTATCTATAAAACGCTTAAACAGCTTTTAAAATTATAGGAAGCTAATCTAGCCATTAATTATAGCACTAAATTTTAAACAACAATGCGCTAGTATAATAGCAAAAAAATAAAGGACTTTTTTAGTAGAATTAAAGAAGTTATTCGCGGTTATAATACCTATGTTAAACTACTTATAAGCAAGCAAAAAGCCATAAATCTAGTAAGCTGCGTTTATAAGAAGTTCCCTGCCTTAAACGCAAAACTACTAAACCTTTAGCAAATCAAATAGATTTCTATAGTAGGCAATAAGGTCTATGCAATAGTAAAGCTTTTCGTTACTAACTGCTATAAGGATCAGTTGTTTGCTACATTAAACGCTAAAGGCAGTAGCACTAGCAGCACTAGCAAGATTAAAACTAAAAACAAGACGACTAAGGAAAAAGACAGCAGTAATAGCGTTAAAAGCTAGAAGACTAAGGCTTCTAGCAAGCGCTAAGACGGCACGAAATGCGCGCACTATAATTGCACTAGGCATATAATCACTAAATACTAAAAGAAGAACCTAAAGCTTTGCCTTAAGTAGGCCTTTAAAGGCAAAACTAGTAACATAGTAAAGAAAGAACTCTTTAGTAAAGCAGTTAGCTTTATAACTACTATCTAGTTTAAACTTATAGACAAGGTGCTTACGTTTATACTAGCACTTAATTTTAGTATAGTTACGATTACTAATAACCTATAGAAAGCGGTAACTATAAACTCTTACTATAAGTTATATAATAGCATTATTACTACAAGTAACAATAGCTGCGCACTAGATGCGCGAACGAATTATAAAGGCTTAGATCTATACTTTTAATTAATAAAGGGTTATGCTTACTATACCTCTTTCTAAAACTTCTATAGTAGCTATATAAACAACTAGCTATTTAATATAAAAGGTAATATTTATATTACTAATAACCCTAGTTAGTTTAAACTTAGTATAGAGCACACTGCTATAATTACAATTTATACTAGTAGTAGCCTTATTATTACTAAATCTATAGGCTAAGTAGTGCTTTAGATAATAAGACTAGACAGCAAGGTATACAAAGTAACCTTAAACTATGTTTTCTTAGTACTAGGCTTCCTCTTAAATATTATATTTAGCTTATGCTTTTATAAAGTAGGTAATTACATTAATAGTACTAAGCTAGTAGCTATAAATAAAGTAGCCTTTTACTAATTTAATATTAAAAAGACTAGCTTCTTTATACTAATTTAAAACAAGCCTTCTTTTATATAAAGAGAGAGTTAAAAAAAGATAAATTGCGCGGCTTAAGAATTTTACTAAGACTTTATTTAAAATACTAAGACTAATCTTAAATTTAATAAATTTAACTTAAAAGCTATACGTAGTCTTTAAGCAAGCGTTAAAAACTACGCCTTATTTATTAACAAATAAGTTACTCGTCTTAAAAGGCGCTTAAAAAGACGTTAAAGTAAGTAGAAGAAAAGCTTATAAAGCTAGAAAACGTTATAAAAAACACTAAGCTAGTTTACACCTATTAAAGGTATACTTAAGTAGGCTAGGTAAGTTAAGCAAGCAAGGAGGTATCTTCTTAACAGGAGGGAGCAGCTGTATATTCAATAGCTAATTCTTGCCTTCTACACTCTAAGGGAGTGCAGGAGGCGCTCTTTATCGTAGGCGCACCTCTAGCGCACCAAGTACGCAGAACAGGCGCGACCCTATTTCTACTTAGCCCGTGCGCTAGCACGTGCTATAGCCTGTGCGCAGACTGCGCCACGCAGCCTGCGCCACAAGCACCGCTTCTAGTTTACAATGTGCATTTAATACGCTATGCGCATACTGCGTACGGCTTGCGCGTAGCCTGCGTCGGTCCCCTTCCTAGGGCGGCGTTACAATTGCTCCCCTCCTATGCCTAACTCCCTTAAGGCAGGTCTTAACAAAAGGCTTGCAGCCTTTATTCCTAGTAGTAGTGGTGCTTGTCCGTTTGCGGCGGCCCTTTTATGCTTGCTAAGATCGCTGTTAAAGGCAACTTAAGGCGCCTTTAATTCTCTTTATTTAAGAGGTTAGTCTTATAGTTAAATTAGATTATTATAGGGTCTAGCATCCGGTTACTTCTTCTAAAAACAACAAATTCGTCTTCTAGCAGCAACATAGCTACTCTTAATTCTAACGTTCCTATGCTTGCAGTAAGCGCCTTTAGCGCTCTAGTACTCGCTACAGCCTTGGCCCCTACTCTCTAACACCCTTTACCCTCTAGCTAAGGTGCTAGTTCCGGCTGCACGCAACGTACGCGCAGGGCTTACGCTAGCCTAGTTCGTTATTCGGCGCAGACTGCGGCGCGCGCCGTGCCCTTAGTTAAGCTTTTAGTAGCCTGTTAAAGTGTAGGAGCTGCCCTTGCTAGTTTGGCGCTTTTAAGGTTAGTGGCGGCTACGTTACTAGCTTACCCTTAGGTTGCCTTAGACGGCTTGTTATGTATGTAGTGCTTGCACCGCTTTTTAACAACTCTCTCTATAAAGTTGCCTAGGTTTACAGCTATGCTGTATATTTATAGCGTTGCTAGCGCTAAGCGCTGCGACGGCTGCCGTGCTAGCAAGCATAAGTGTTATAGGGTAAGTCCTCTTTAGTAGCTATAGGCGGCTTTAGTAGCTAATAAAATGCAGGTTTTCCCGCTAATAGTTAGCAACTAGGCTAACTTTAAGATAGTGCTACGTAGCCTTAATAAGAAGCTTTATAGCTAAGGTTTACCTATAGTGCGCGCGGCACTTGCGCGTGCTATAGGTGCTTTTATTACTACCTTATTATAGGTAGATAAGTAGTAGCAGCCTATATTGCTAAGGGTATTGTTAGCTACTAACGTTATATAAAGAAAGCTTAATCTTTACTAAGGCATTAAGGCCTAGAAGAAGGCTTAAGAGGTAGCTTACTAGGTAAAGGCCTAGTAGGCTTTATTAGCCTAAATACACCTGCTATTACTATATACGCCTTCTTTATCTTTACCGCCTAAGCCTACTACTTTAACTCTTTAGCAGCTCTCTTAGCTACTACGCTTAATGCTTAGTAACACTAGTTATACTACTTTTACTATAGCCTTTAATGCCTTTCTTAAGGCGGTAGTAAGGGCGTATATTATAAATAAGGCTTATACTAAAGTAGTAGCTAGTATAGCGTTGCTTTAAAGGCTTTTTAAATAGTTCTATATAATCTTTTATAAGGCCTTTTAGCCGGTTAAATTAATTTAAGCTCTTACCTATATATTTTTATCTTTATGCGCTTACTACGCGTATACTGCTTAATTGCTACGTACGTATTTTCTATATCTTTTTTTGGCACCTACTAGTTATATTTAGTTAGCTAGCCTATTTAATATACTAGGTATTTAGTCTAGCTAGCTTTATATCTTTTATTTAAGACTACTTTTACTTTTTATTTGTTATTTAGGTTTTTTAACGCTAGCATTGTTAAAGGCGCTTATTTTACGCCTACCTTACTCTTTTAGTGCTTTAATAGTAAGACTAAGAAAACGTTGTATAGTTGGCTATATTGTTTTAGTAGTGCTAGTTAATATGCTTATTTGCTTATAGTCTTAAGGATTTTAAAGGGCTTAATGCATTTTAATGCTAACTTCTTATTTTTTAAGTAAAGGTTTTTTATAGAAAGGCTTACTAGCTTTTTCACTATAAAGCTTATAGGCTAATAGCGCGCATTATAGTAACGCTTTGAGCGCTTTATTACATGCTTTTAGTTTGCTACTAACCTTTTTTATATAGCTTCTAGTTTTTCTAAGCAGTTATACACTACTAAGACTATATTACGTATATTCTGCTTCCTTTCTATAGTTGCGCCGCCTTTAAGGCAAGTTTGCAAGTCTAGTTTCTAACTATATAGCGCTTTAAATAGGCTAATTTTAGTTGTTGTGTTAATAGCGTTGTTGTAGGCGTATTGCGCTAAAGATAATAAAGAGGGCTAATTTGATTACTCTTTTATTATAAAGCAGCGTAAGTACTACTTTAACATTTAGTTAGATCTTTTTGTTTACTTGTTTATTTAAAGGTAAAATACAGTTAATAGCTGCTTATAGATTCTAGTTTAATAGTAATATTTACTTTAGAATTTACTAGTAAATATACTTCCCTAGTTAAAGACTATACCCTTTAATATTACGCTATATACTAGTTCTATATATTAGTGCATAAGGTGCGTAAAGCCTTTAGCCGTTAAAGTAGTCTATATAGCAAAGAAAAGGTTTATCATTATAAAGCAGTTAACAATTACTAGAATTGCATCTACTTTGCCGCCTATGCTTGCTTTAGCTACTAGTAGCCTAGTAATTAAGTTTATAAAGATTTCTTACTAAAAACCTTATAGTAGCAATAGCAGGTTTAGCTTACTATATTACGCGTGCCGTTTAATTGTTTATCTTTAGTAAACTAGGCATAAGGCGATGTAAGCCTTTACGTCTTTCTTTATTTCTTCCTAGTAGAAGTAGCAATAAAGTAGTTCTAAGGTCCTAATAACTATAAAGTGCCTAGAGATTTAGTCGTTATAATAAAGCTATAGTAGCTCTTAATAAAGGACGTACGCGCTGCCTATATACAAGCGGTTTTCCTATAGTAATATACTATCTAGTGCAAGCCTTTATAGCTTCGTTGCACCTCTTACGCTTATAGTGCACTTTACGCGCGCCTTAATAACTTACACCTTTAGGTTTGCGTCTTAGATTCTTACTATCGCTTTGCGAATAGCTTTAAGGACTTTATTTTCTTAGAGGTGTAGATATAGGGCAGCAACGATAGCTGGTTACTACGGTAGGCTAGAGTATACTAGGTTTCTATCTACGCCTATTAAGGGCGTTAAACCTTTAATTAGCGCTATAGCAGTAATATCCCTAAGGTCTCTTTAGGGTCTCTTATAGTCGTCTAGCCTTCCTAGTTTACTACGCTTCGCCTGCTTAAGCAGTGCGCTGTTTTACGCTAGGGTAGCTTGCCGCGTAAGATCTAGGGCTACTAAGATCTTAGAGGTAGCGCTTAGCTTCTCTTTCTCGCTAGGTTCTTTTATAGGTGCGCGCATCTTGCGCGTTTTATTCGCATAAGCTGCGTTAGTAACCAGCTTAGCGCTATTATCTTCTATAATAGGTGCGCGCATCTTGCGCGTCTCTTACGCTATAGCTGCGGTGCTTGCTAACTATGCGTCTTTCTTTTATACCTTAGTAATAGTTATTCTAACTTGTCTAGGTTTATTAAAGTAATCTAGCCGTCTTAACAGCGTATTAGCTAGGTTTATTACGCTTAGTCTATGCTTAATTATAAAGTTAAAGAGGGATAGGTATATAGCCTAGCAAGCCTTGCGTCTATTATACCTTAGCTAGGTTATAAAGGTGCGTAAGTTGTTATAGTCTAATAAGACTTTAATTGTCTCTTTACTACTATTAAGGTAGTATTATTATTGCTTAAAAGAGTCTATAATTACTAGTAGCTCTTAATCTAGGGTGCTATAATTTAGCTCTAGTCTTTATAGTTTTCTTAACTAAAAGGCGATTAAGTGCTAGGCTCTCTCTTTGTCTTATTAAGAGATAATCTTACTAATAGCTACCTTTAAAGCATTAGTCTTTACGCGTATTACCTATTCTAGGTTAAAATAGCGTAGTAAAGGTGCTTTTATAAATGCTTCTCTTAGCATTATAAAGGCTACACGCTCCTTACTTCTTAGCTGCACTAGTCCTAGCTTTTTACTATTTTTGCTACCTTATAGCAGCCTTAACAAAGAAGACAAGATGTTTAAGTAAGCTTTAATAAAGCGACGATAGAAGTTGTAAAATACGCTATGCGCATACTGCGTACAGCTTGCACGTAGCCTACGTTAGTCCTCTTCCTAGGGCGGCGTTATAGTTAGGTAAGCTTTTACTTATACCTTTTTATAAATACCTTATTAAGTTACTAATTATTAAAAAAGATAACGCTATATAGTAGAATTTAAGCTATTATATACTTAAAACCTTTTATAATTTAAAAGAACCTTTAACTTATATTAGTAATAATACTACTAATAATAAGTTTAAAGGTCTTTTTATATTTATAAGACTAGCTTACTATTAAAAACCTTATATAAATATTAAAGGTTTATTTAAAGGCTAGTATTAAGTAATAAAAACAGCTTTATACAACTTTATTTAAAGCTTTATTATATATATATACTATATATATAAGGGGCTAGTGTGTAATGCGTAGTTACAAAGGCTTAACTAGTTTATACTATTATATTAAGACTTTAACTTAATAAACTATAGAAGACTAGTAGGCAAAGGCTTGCTAGCTAATATATACGTAGCTAAAAGATGCAGTATAGCGCAAACCTAGTAGGGCGTGGCATAGCTAAGTAGCTGTGCTAGTCCTATGCAACGTGTTAAGATAGTTCGTTAAGTCCGTTGCTTAGTAAGCGACTAGTTACTAAACTAGTGCGTAGGGACGCGTGTATAAAATACCCTTACACTATCCCCCCCCTCCCTAGGTAACGCCCCTGTTAGCCTAAAGGTGTATACGCAGCAGCCACTTGCTTATTAAAAAACCTCCCTTTATAAAGTTAAGAAAAAGAGTTAAGCGCTCTAGGTTATTAGCTGTCGCCGAGCGGTTGCGGACTGCTTGCTTGTGCGACTATATTTAGGTAACGTAGAAGCGCACATATACTGCTTAGTCTATAGCGGCAGTAAACGCTAGATCCTGCCTAATGCACAGGTTATCCTGTTTATTAGAGCTTCTTAGAAGGCGTGCAGCTTAGATCCTAGTTAAAGAACGCTTAGGTTGCCGCTAATAGGTATTATAAGGGGGCTAGCCTTAGACACTAGGTGCATAGAGGTGTAGTGTACGCTAACTGAAAACAGCGGCGTAAGGCTTGTAACTTCTAACTACTAGCAGGGCAGGATAAAGGCAATAGCGGCTATTTGTTGCCTGCTAATTGTAGAACTATCGCTTACTAGATAGCAAAGGTAGTCTGCCGCTAAGACGTTCTTTTATTTAATTTTAGACGTTTCTTACTTTGCTATTAAAGTAAGGTTAAGTAAGTTCTTAAGACGTATTTAAACGTCTAATAACGCAGCTTCTTTATTGCCTTAGGGTATAAAAAAGCGGGTGTATTTTATAATTTAAAACAAATTCGTCTGCACTTATAGGACTACTCTTACTTCTTTAGCCCTTTTTTCTTTAATCTTACTTGCGTAGTAGGTTAATACAACGGTTTGCAACTTTACGCAGCGGCTAGCTAATAATCGCTTATAGATAATGTTTAACTAAAGCCGCTTTTAAGTTTTAATAAACTTTTTTATAAATGTAAACCCTATAAAACGCTCTTTCTAGGCATACGCACCGTCTCTTAAGAGCGTAAGTCTCTGCTAGCATAGCGTCTAATAAGCAATAGCTAACCTTATAGTAGGCTTTATATCTAAACTACGTTTTTAAGGCCTATCTAAACGTTTACTATAAATTCTTATATATAGCTATGCTAAAGAACCTAGCGCGCTACGTTAGTTATATAGCTAATAATACGTTATACTTACTAGTAAGTACGTTAACTTATATGCGCTAATAGCTAATTGCTAACTAATAGCTTCTTAAAGAGATTAAGGGCTTAGCCTAATATATTTAGGAATTTCTAGCTAGCACAAACAAGTTGCTGCTTTAGCGGATAACGGTTAACAATATCATTGCAGCGCCGGGCGATTGCGCGGTAATCGCTTAAAGGTTAATAGCCCTAACGGCGGTAACTAAGGAACTTAGCCGCGCCTTATAAGAAGATAAGTTAAAGCCTTTAGTGACCAACTAGCGCTTTTAGCGCAAACGTTTTAAGACGGCATAATAGGCTGCATTACGCCTTAGTGTCCTCTACTAGTACTAGTAAGAGCTAAAGCTTACCTTAACGCCTGCGCAGTAGTTAGTAAAGGTAGCCTAGCTCTTGCCGCTAACGTCCCTAGATGTAGGCACACTATTATAGGCGTAGACCTAAGTTGCTACTACTCTTAAAGTAATAGAAAGTCCCTTAATCCTTATTGTTAAGTTATTACTAACCTATTACCTAGGCTAATCCTTATTCTATTATGCTTAGCCTAGCCTAGCGCGCTGCAGCTATTTAAGCTAGCTATAGCAGCACGCTTTACTATACTATAAAAGCAGAGGGGCTGCCTAAGCAGATCCTATAAACTATAGCGGCCCTAGTTAAGCTAGCCTAGATTAACTAGGTAGTAGTCTTTCCCTAGCCGCTACCTTTAGCAGCGCCTAGCAAGCAACAGTCTTACGCTAAGTTGCCGACCTTAGCTAAGCGCTAGCGTAGCGCTAAGACCGTTCCTAGTGCTATAGCTAGCGGTAGTAGGGCGGTTATAGTAGCTAGTAGTAATAGTAAAGCGGCATCTAGTAAAAGTGCGCTAGTAGGCGGCTAGTTAGCAGCTAGTAGTAGCTATATACTAGCTAGCAAAAGCTTGCCTAGCAGTAAGAAGAAGGATAAGAAGGATAGTGTTAAGGAGAGGGATAAGGGGGTAAAGAGGATGTCTATAAAGAAGGATAGTAACAAGTAGCTAGTAGCTAAGCGATAGCCCGCTAATAGTGTGTTTTAAGTTTATAGCTTTAAGAGGCGCCTTTAAAGCTAGAACAAGTAGTTTATAGTGTATAATTATATAAGAAATAGCTAGAGTAGTTAACTAACGATTAGTTAGTATATAGCTAGCTATTACTTTATAGTCTTCTTATTTCTTATAAGTGCGTTTTATAGTCTTTTATTAAGACTACAACTTGCGGCTAGTGTGCGCTAGGTGCTTTTTAGGTTCTTAGGTATTATACTTAGCTAGCTAGCCTTTTTATTTTACTAGAAACTAGGTCTACAAACCCTTACTAAGGTAGGTAATAATGTCTTTAACCTTATACTCCTTCTAGTCTTTTACTATTTCTAAGAACGAAAGCTCTTTCTTATCTTTTACTATAGTAGTCTATAGCTTAAGGTAAGAAACGTAAAACACGTTATATTAGCGTGCATACTATAATAGTAAAGCAACCTAATATATAACTAGGCCTAGCTTCTTTATAATATAAACATATAAGAAGGTTAGGTTTAGCTTCTTTAAGCTAGCTAGGTTTAAGTGCTTTATCGACAAACCTATAAATTTGCTTTTAACAAAGTCCTTATATAGGCGTTGCTTATTATAGCCCTTCTTTTATTAGCAAATCGCTTTTTCTTATAATACTTCTAGCTTTTGCTAAATAGCCTATAGCCGACTAACACGCTCTTACACGCCCTCTACCGCGGCCTTAGTAAAGAGGAAGTCGTCTATAAAACAAGGGTAGTATGCGTACAACGCATAGAATAGAGAGGTCCTTATTATAGTATAGCAAGCGTTGTTATACGCGAACTCCGCCGTACTTAACACCCGCGTCTACTAGTGTTGCGAACGACCGTAGAACGTTTGTAAGAAGCGCTCTAAGTGTAACGCCGCCCCAGGAAGGGGACCGACGCAGGCTACGCGCAAGCCGTACGCAGTATACGCACAGCGTATTAGATGCACATCGTGAACTAGAAGCGGTGCTAGTGGCGCAGGCTGCGTGGCGCAGTCTGCGCACAGGCCACAGCACGTGCTAGCGCACGGGCCAAGTAGAAACGGGGTCGCGCCTGTCCTGCGCACTTGGTGCGCCAGAGGTGCGCCTACGATAAAG